>NC_136073.1:128740222-129340222 GCF_964261635.1 Lissotriton helveticus | reverse complement strand
CCCCTGAGTGGTGCCCCTGAGTGATGTGGTGGTGTCCCCGAGTGATGTAGTGGTGCCCCTGAGTGATGTGGTGGTGCCCCTGAGTGATGTGGTGGTGTCCCCGGGTGTCCCCGAGTGATGTGCCGGTGCCCCCGAGTGATGTGGTGGTGTCCCTGAGTGATGTGGTGGTGTCCCAGAGTGATGTGGTGCTGTCCCCGAGTGATGTGGTGGTGTCCCTGAGAGATGTGGTGGCGTTCCTGAGTGATGTGGTGGTGTCCCTGAGAGCTGGGGTGGTGTCCCTAAGTGGTGCCTCTGAGTGATGTGGTGGTGCCCCTGAGTGATGTGGTGGTGTCCCTGAGTGATGTGTGGTGTTCCTGAGTGATGTGGTGGTGCCCCCCAGTGATGTGGTTGTGTCCCCGAGTGATGTGGTGGTTTCCCCGAGTGATGTGGTGGTGATCCTTAGTGATGTGGTGGTGTCCCGAGTGATGTGGTTGTGTCCCCGAGTGATGTGGTGGTGTCCCCGAGTGATGTGGTGGTGTTCCTGAGTGATGTGGTGGTGTCACTGAGTGATGTGGTGGTGTTCCTGAGTGATGTGGTGGTGTCCCCGAGTGATTTGGTGGTGTCCCTGAGTGATATGGTGGTGTCCCTGAGTGATGTGGTGGTGCCCGTGAGTCGTGCCCCTGAGTGATGTGGTGGTGCCCCTGAGTGATGTGGTGGTATCCCCAAGTGATGTGGTGGTGTCCCCGAGTGATGTGGTGGTGTCCCCGAGTGATGTGGTGGTGTTCCTGAGTGATGTGGTGGTGTGCCTGAGGGATGTGTTGGTGCCCCTGAGTGATGTGGTGGTGCCCCTGAGTGGTGCCCCTGAGTGATGTGATGGTGTCCCCGAGTGATGTGGTGGTGTCCCTGAGTGATGTGGTGGTGTCCCCAAGTGATGTAGTGGTGCCCCTGAGTGATGTGGCGGTGCCCCTGAGTGATGTGGTGGTGTTCCTGAGTGATGTGGTGGTGTCCCCAAGTGATGTGCTGGTGCCCCCGAGTGATGTGGTGGTGTCCCTGAGTGTTGTGGTGGTGTCCCAGGGTGATGTGGTGGTGTCCCCGAGTGATGTGGTGGTGTCCCTGAGTGATGTGGTGGTGTTCCTGAGGGATGTGGTGGTGTCCCCGAGTGATGTAGTGGTGCCCCTGAGTGATGTGGTGGTGCCCCTGAGTGATGTGGTGGTGTCCCCGGGTGTCCCCGAGTGATGTGCCGGTGCCCCCGAGTGATGTGGTGGTGTCCCTGAGTGATGTGGTGGTGTCCCAGAGTGATGTGGTGCTGTCCCCGAGTGATGTGGTGGTGTCCCTGAGGGATGTGGTGGCGTTCCTGAGTGATGTGGTGGTGTCCCTGAGAGCTGGGGTGGTGTCCCTAAGTGGTGCCTCTGAGTGATGTGGTGGTGCCCCTGAGTGATGTGGTGGTGTCCCTGAGTGATGTGTGGTGTTCCTGAGTGATGTGGTGGTGCCCCCGAGTGATGTGGTTGTGTCCCCGAGTGATGTGGTGGTGTGCCCGAGTGATGTGGTGGTGCCCCCGAGTGATGTGGTTGTGTCCCCGAGTGATGTGGTGGTGCCCCTGAGTGATGTGGTGGTGTCCCTGAGTGATGTGTGGTGTTCCTGAGTGATGTGGTGGTGCCCCCGAGTGATGTGGTTGTGTCCCCGAGTGATGTGGTGGTGTGCCCGAGTGATGTGGTGGTGATCCTGAGTGATGTGGTGGTGTCCCGAGTGATGTGGTTGTGTCCCCGAGAGATGTGGTGGTGTCCCCGAGTGATGTGGTGGTGTTCCTGAGTGATGTGGTGGTGTCACTGAGTGATGTGGTGGTGTTCCTGAGTGATGTGGTGGTGTCCCGAGTGATTTGGTGGTGTCCCTGAGTGATATGGTGGTGCCCCTGAGTGATGTGGTGGTGCCCCTGAGTGATGAGGTGGTATCCCCAAGTGATGTGGTGGTGTCCCCGAGTGATGTGGTGGTGTCCCCGAGTGATGTGGTGGTGTTCCTGAGTGATGTGGTGGTGTGCCTGAGGGATGTGTTGGTGCCCCTGAGTGATGTGGTGGTGCCCCTGAGTGGTGCCCCTGAGTGATGTGATGGTGTCCCCGAGTGATGTGGTGGTGTCCCTGAGTGATGTGGTGGTGTCCCCAAGTGATGTAGTGGTGCCCCTGAGTGATGTGGTGGTGCCCCTGAGTGATGTGGTGGTGTTCCTGAGTGATGTGGTGGTGTCCCCAAGTGATGTGCTGGTGCCCCCGAGTGATGTGGTGGTGTCCCTGAGTGATGTGGTGGTGTTCCTGAGGGATGTGGTGGTGTCCCTGAGAGCTGTGGTGGTGTCCCTAAGTGGTGCCTCTGAGTGATGTGGTGGTGCCCCTGAGTGATGTGGTGGTGTCCCTGAGTGATGTGGTGGTGCCCCCGATTGATGTGGTTGTGTCCCAGAGTGATGTGGTGGTGTCCCCGAGTGATGTGGTGGTGTTCCTGAGTGATGTGGTGGTGTCACTGAGTGATGTGGTGGTGTTCCTGAGTGATGTGGTGGTGTCCCCGAGTGATTTGGTGGTGTCCCTGAGTGATATGGTGGTGTCCCTGAGTGATGTGGTGGTGCCCATGAGTCGTGCCCCTGAGTGATGTGGTGGTGCCCCTGAGTGATGTGGTGGCGTCCCCAAGTGATGTGGTGGGGTCCCCGAGTGATGTGGTGGTGTCCCCGAGTGATGTGGTAGTGTTCCTGAGTGATGTGGTGGTGTCCCTGAGGGATGTGTTGGTGCCCCTGAGTGATGTGGTGGTGTTCCTGAGTGATGTGGTGGTGTCCCCGAGTGATGTGGTGGTGTCCCCGAGTGATTTGGTGGTGTCCCTGAGTGATATGGTGGTGTCCCTGAGTGATGTGGTGGTGCCCGTGAGTCGTGCCCCTGAGTGATGTGGTGGTGCCCCTGAGTGATGTGGTGGTGTCCCTGAGTGATGTGGTGGTGCCCGTGAGTCGTGCCCCTGAGTGATGTGGTGGTGCCCCTGAGTGATGTGGTGGTGTCCCCAAGTGATGTGGTGGTGTCCCCGAGTGATGTGGTGGTGTCCCCGAGTGATGCGGTGGTGTTTCTGAGTGATGTGGTGGTGTCCCTGAGAGCTGTGGTGGTGTCCCTAAGTGGTGCCTCTGAGTGATGTGGTGGTGCCCCTGAGTGATGTGATGGCGTCCCTGAGTGATGTGGTGGTGTTCCTGAGTGATGTGGTGGTGCCCCCGAGTGATGTGGTTGTGTCCCCGAGTGATGTGGTGGTGTCCCCGAGTGATGTGGTGGTGTTCCTGAGTGATGTGGTGGTGTCCCGAGTGATGTGGTTGTGTCCCCGAGTGATGTGGTGGTGTCCCCGAGTGATGTGGTGGTGTTCCTGAGTGATGTGGTGGTGCCCGTGAGTCGTGCCCTTGAGTGATGTGGTGGTGCCCCTGAGTGATATGGTGGTGTCCCCAAGTGATGTGGTGGTGTCCCCGAGTGATGTGGTGGTGTCCCCGAGTGATGTGGTGGTGTTCCTGAGTGATGTGGTGGTGTCCCTGAGGGATGTGTTGGTGCCCCTGAGTGATGTGGTGGTGCCCCTGAGTGGTGCCCCTGAGTGATGTGATGGTGTCCCCGAGTGATGTGGTGGTGTCCCTGAGTGATGTGGTGGTGTCCCCGGGTGTCCCCGAGTGATGTGCCGGTGCCCCCGAGTGATGTGGTGGTGTCCCTGAGTGATGTGGTGGTGTCCCAGAGTGATGTGGTGCTGTCCCCGAGTGATGTGGTGGTGTCCCTGAGAGATGTGGTGGCGTTCCTGAGTGATGTGGTGGTGTCCCTGAGAGCTGGGGTGGTGTCCCTAAGTGGTGCCTCTGAGTGATGTGGTGGTGCCCCTGAGTGATGTGGTGGTGTCCCTGAGTGATGTGTGGTGTTCCTGAGTGATGTGGTGGTGCCCCCCAGTGATGTGGTTGTGTCCCCGAGTGATGTGGTGGTTTCCCCGAGTGATGTGGTGGTGATCCTGAGTGATGTGGTGGTGTCCCGAGTGATGTGGTTGTGTCCCCGAGTGATGTGGTGGTGTCCCCGAGTGATGTGGTGGTGTTCCTGAGTGATGTGGTGGTGTCACTGAGTGATGTGGTGGTGTTCCTGAGTGATGTGGTGGTGTCCCCGAGTGATTTGGTGGTGTCCCTGAGTGATATGGTGGTGTCCCTGAGTGATGTGGTGGTGCCCGTGAGTCGTGCCCCTGAGTGATGTGGTGGTGCCCCTGAGTGATGTGGTGGTATCCCCAAGTGATGTGGTGGTGTCCCCGAGTGATGTGGTGGTGTCCCCGAGTGATGTGGTGGTGTTCCTGAGTGATGTGGTGGTGTGCCTGAGGGATGTGTTGGTGCCCCTGAGTGATGTGGTGGTGCCCCTGAGTGGTGCCCCTGAGTGATGTGATGGTGTCCCCGAGTGATGTGGTGGTGTCCCTGAGTGATGTGGTGGTGTCCCCAAGTGATGTAGTGGTGCCCCTGAGTGATGTGGCGGTGCCCCTGAGTGATGTGGTGGTGTTCCTGAGTGATGTGGTGGTGTCCCCAAGTGATGTGCTGGTGCCCCCGAGTGATGTGGTGGTGTCCCTGAGTGTTTTGGTGGTGTCCCAGGGTGATGTGGTGGTGTCCCCGAGTGATGTGGTGGTGTCCCTGAGTGATGTGGTGGTGTTCCTGAGGGATGTGGTGGTGTCCCCGAGTGATGTAGTGGTGCCCCTGAGTGATGTGGTGGTGCCCCTGAGTGATGTGGTGGTGTCCCCGGGTGTCCCCGAGTGATGTGCCGGTGCCCCCGAGTGATGTGGTGGTGTCCCTGAGTGATGTGGTGGTGTCCCAGAGTGATGTGGTGCTGTCCCCGAGTGATGTGGTGGTGTCCCTGAGGGATGTGGTGGCGTTCCTGAGTGATGTGGTGGTGTCCCTGAGAGCTGGGGTGGTGTCCCTAAGTGGTGCCTCTGAGTGATGTGGTGGTGCCCCTGAGTGATGTGGTGGTGTCCCTGAGTGATGTGTGGTGTTCCTGAGTGATGTGGTGGTGCCCCCGAGTGATGTGGTTGTGTCCCCGAGTGATGTGGTGGTGTGCCCGAGTGATGTGGTGGTGATCCTGAGTGATGTGGTGGTGTCCCGAGTGATGTGGTTGTGTCCCCGAGAGATGTGGTGGTGTCCCCGAGTGATGTGGTGGTGTTCCTGAGTGATGTGGTGGTGTCACTGAGTGATGTGGTGGTGTTCCTGAGTGATGTGGTGGTGTCCCGAGTGATTTGGTGGTGTCCCTGAGTGATATGGTGGTGTCCCTGAGTGATGTGGTGGTGCCCGTGAGTCGTGCCCCTGAGTGATGTGGTGGTGCCCCTGAGTGATGTGGTGGTGTCCCTGAGTGATGTGGTGGTGCCCGTGAGTCGTGCCCCTGAGTGATGTGGTGGTGCCCCTGAGTGATGTGGTGGTGTCCCCAAGTGATGTGGTGGTGTCCCCGAGTGATGTGGTGGTGTCCCCGAGTGATGCGGTGGTGTTTCTGAGTGATGTGGTGGTGTCCCTGAGAGCTGTGGTGGTGTCCCTAAGTGGTGCCTCTGAGTGATGTGGTGGTGCCCCTGAGTGATGTGATGGCGTCCCTGAGTGATGTGGTGGTGTTCCTGAGTGATGTGGTGGTGCCCCCGAGTGATGTGGTTGTGTCCCCGAGTGATGTGGTGGTGTCCCCGAGTGATGTGGTGGTGTTCCTGAGTGATGTGGTGGTGTCCCGAGTGATGTGGTTGTGTCCCCGAGTGATGTGGTGGTGTCCCCGAGTGATGTGGTGGTGTTCCTGAGTGATGTGGTGGTGCCCGTGAGTCGTGCCCTTGAGTGATGTGGTGGTGCCCCTGAGTGATATGGTGGTGTCCCCAAGTGATGTGGTGGTGTCCCCGAGTGATGTGGTGGTGTCCCCGAGTGATGTGGTGGTGTTCCTGAGTGATGTGGTGGTGTCCCTGAGGGATGTGTTGGTGCCCCTGAGTGATGTGGTGGTGCCCCTGAGTGGTGCCCCTGAGTGATGTGATGGTGTCCCCGAGTGATGTGGTGGTGTCCCTGAGTGATGTGGTGGTGTCCCCGGGTGTCCCCGAGTGATGTGCCGGTGCCCCCGAGTGATGTGGTGGTGTCCCTGAGTGATGTGGTGGTGTCCCAGAGTGATGTGGTGCTGTCCCCGAGTGATGTGGTGGTGTCCCTGAGAGATGTGGTGGCGTTCCTGAGTGATGTGGTGGTGTCCCTGAGAGCTGGGGTGGTGTCCCTAAGTGGTGCCTCTGAGTGATGTGGTGGTGCCCCTGAGTGATGTGGTGGTGTCCCTGAGTGATGTGTGGTGTTCCTGAGTGATGTGGTGGTGCCCCCCAGTGATGTGGTTGTGTCCCCGAGTGATGTGGTGGTTTCCCCGAGTGATGTGGTGGTGATCCTGAGTGATGTGGTGGTGTCCCGAGTGATGTGGTTGTGTCCCCGAGTGATGTGGTGGTGTCCCCGAGTGATGTGGTGGTGTTCCTGAGTGATGTGGTGGTGTCACTGAGTGATGTGGTGGTGTTCCTGAGTGATGTGGTGGTGTCCCCGAGTGATTTGGTGGTGTCCCTGAGTGATATGGTGGTGTCCCTGAGTGATGTGGTGGTGCCCGTGAGTCGTGCCCCTGAGTGATGTGGTGGTGCCCCTGAGTGATGTGGTGGTATCCCCAAGTGATGTGGTGGTGTCCCCGAGTGATGTGGTGGTGTCCCCGAGTGATGTGGTGGTGTTCCTGAGTGATGTGGTGGTGTGCCTGAGGGATGTGTTGGTGCCCCTGAGTGATGTGGTGGTGCCCCTGAGTGGTGCCCCTGAGTGATGTGATGGTGTCCCCGAGTGATGTGGTGGTGTCCCTGAGTGATGTGGTGGTGTCCCCAAGTGATGTAGTGGTGCCCCTGAGTGATGTGGCGGTGCCCCTGAGTGATGTGGTGGTGTTCCTGAGTGATGTGGTGGTGTCCCCAAGTGATGTGCTGGTGCCCCCGAGTGATGTGGTGGTGTCCCTGAGTGTTTTGGTGGTGTCCCAGGGTGATGTGGTGGTGTCCCCGAGTGATGTGGTGGTGTCCCTGAGTGATGTGGTGGTGTTCCTGAGGGATGTGGTGGTGTCCCCGAGTGATGTAGTGGTGCCCCTGAGTGATGTGGTGGTGCCCCTGAGTGATGTGGTGGTGTCCCCGGGTGTCCCCGAGTGATGTGCCGGTGCCCCCGAGTGATGTGGTGGTGTCCCCAAGTGATGTGGTGGTGTCCCCGAGTGATGTGGTGGTGTCCCCGAGTGATGCGGTGGTGTTTCTGAGTGATGTGGTGGTGTCCCTGAGAGCTGTGGTGGTGTCCCTAAGTGGTGCCTCTGAGTGATGTGGTGGTGCCCCTGAGTGATGTGATGGCGTCCCTGAGTGATGTGGTGGTGTTCCTGAGTGATGTGGTGGTGCCCCCGAGTGATGTGGTTGTGTCCCCGAGTGATGTGGTGGTGTCCCCGAGTGATGTGGTGGTGTTCCTGAGTGATGTGGTGGTGTCCCGAGTGATGTGGTTGTGTCCCCGAGTGATGTGGTGGTGTCCCCGAGTGATGTGGTGGTGTTCCTGAGTGATGTGGTGGTGCCCGTGAGTCGTGCCCTTGAGTGATGTGGTGGTGCCCCTGAGTGATATGGTGGTGTCCCCAAGTGATGTGGTGGTGTCCCCGAGTGATGTGGTGGTGTCCCCGAGTGATGTGGTGGTGTTCCTGAGTGATGTGGTGGTGTCCCTGAGGGATGTGTTGGTGCCCCTGAGTGATGTGGTGGTGCCCCTGAGTGGTGCCCCTGAGTGATGTGATGGTGTCCCCGAGTGATGTGGTGGTGTCCCTGAGTGATGTGGTGGTGTCCCCGGGTGTCCCCGAGTGATGTGCCGGTGCCCCCGAGTGATGTGGTGGTGTCCCTGAGTGATGTGGTGGTGTCCCAGAGTGATGTGGTGCTGTCCCCGAGTGATGTGGTGGTGTCCCTGAGAGATGTGGTGGCGTTCCTGAGTGATGTGGTGGTGTCCCTGAGAGCTGGGGTGGTGTCCCTAAGTGGTGCCTCTGAGTGATGTGGTGGTGCCCCTGAGTGATGTGGTGGTGTCCCTGAGTGATGTGTGGTGTTCCTGAGTGATGTGGTGGTGCCCCCCAGTGATGTGGTTGTGTCCCCGAGTGATGTGGTGGTTTCCCCGAGTGATGTGGTGGTGATCCTGAGTGATGTGGTGGTGTCCCGAGTGATGTGGTTGTGTCCCCGAGTGATGTGGTGGTGTCCCCGAGTGATGTGGTGGTGTTCCTGAGTGATGTGGTGGTGTCACTGAGTGATGTGGTGGTGTTCCTGAGTGATGTGGTGGTGTCCCCGAGTGATTTGGTGGTGTCCCTGAGTGATATGGTGGTGTCCCTGAGTGATGTGGTGGTGCCCGTGAGTCGTGCCCCTGAGTGATGTGGTGGTGCCCCTGAGTGATGTGGTGGTATCCCCAAGTGATGTGGTGGTGTCCCCGAGTGATGTGGTGGTGTCCCCGAGTGATGTGGTGGTGTTCCTGAGTGATGTGGTGGTGTGCCTGAGGGATGTGTTGGTGCCCCTGAGTGATGTGGTGGTGCCCCTGAGTGGTGCCCCTGAGTGATGTGATGGTGTCCCCGAGTGATGTGGTGGTGTCCCTGAGTGATGTGGTGGTGTCCCCAAGTGATGTAGTGGTGCCCCTGAGTGATGTGGCGGTGCCCCTGAGTGATGTGGTGGTGTTCCTGAGTGATGTGGTGGTGTCCCCAAGTGATGTGCTGGTGCCCCCGAGTGATGTGGTGGTGTCCCTGAGTGTTTTGGTGGTGTCCCAGGGTGATGTGGTGGTGTCCCCGAGTGATGTGGTGGTGTCCCTGAGTGATGTGGTGGTGTTCCTGAGGGATGTGGTGGTGTCCCCGAGTGATGTAGTGGTGCCCCTGAGTGATGTGGTGGTGCCCCTGAGTGATGTGGTGGTGTCCCCGGGTGTCCCCGAGTGATGTGCCGGTGCCCCCGAGTGATGTGGTGGTGTCCCTGAGTGATGTGGTGGTGTCCCAGAGTGATGTGGTGCTGTCCCCGAGTGATGTGGTGGTGTCCCTGAGGGATGTGGTGGCGTTCCTGAGTGATGTGGTGGTGTCCCTGAGAGCTGGGGTGGTGTCCCTAAGTGGTGCCTCTGAGTGATGTGGTGGTGCCCCTGAGTGATGTGGTGGTGTCCCTGAGTGATGTGTGGTGTTCCTGAGTGATGTGGTGGTGCCCCCGAGTGATGTGGTTGTGTCCCCGAGTGATGTGGTGGTGTGCCCGAGTGATGTGGTGGTGATCCTGAGTGATGTGGTGGTGTCCCGAGTGATGTGGTTGTGTCCCCGAGAGATGTGGTGGTGTCCCCGAGTGATGTGGTGGTGTTCCTGAGTGATGTGGTGGTGTCACTGAGTGATGTGGTGGTGTTCCTGAGTGATGTGGTGGTGTCCCGAGTGATTTGGTGGTGTCCCTGAGTGATATGGTGGTGTCCCTGAGTGATGTGGTGGTGCCCGTGAGTCGTGCCCCTGAGTGATGTGGTGGTGCCCCTGAGTGATGTGGTGGTATCCCCAAGTGATGTGGTGGTGTCCCCGAGTGATGTGGTGGTGTCCCCGAGTGATGTGGTGGTGTTCCTGAGTGATGTGGTGGTGTGCCTGAGGGATGTGTTGGTGCCCCTGAGTGATGTGGTGGTGCCCCTGAGTGGTGCCCCTGAGTGATGTGATGGTGTCCCCGAGTGATGTGGTGGTGTCCCTGAGTGATGTGGTGGTGTCCCCAAGTGATGTAGTGGTGCCCCTGAGTGATGTGGTGGTGCCCCTGAGTGATGTGGTGGTGTTCCTGAGTGATGTGGTGGTGTCCCCAAGTGATGTGCTGGTGCCCCCGAGTGATGTGGTGGTGTCCCTGAGTGATGTGGTGGTGTTCCTGAGGGATGTGGTGGTGTCCCTGAGAGCTGTGGTGGTGTCCCTAAGTGGTGCCTCTGAGTGATGTGGTGGTGCCCCTGAGTGATGTGGTGGTGTCCCTGAGTGATGTGGTGGTGCCCCCGATTGATGTGGTTGTGTCCCAGAGTGATGTGGTGGTGTCCCCGAGTGATGTGGTGGTGTTCCTGAGTGATGTGGTGGTGTCACTGAGTGATGTGGTGGTGTTCCTGAGTGATGTGGTGGTGTCCCCGAGTGATTTGGTGGTGTCCCTGAGTGATATGGTGGTGTCCCTGAGTGATGTGGTGGTGCCCATGAGTCGTGCCCCTGAGTGATGTGGTGGTGCCCCTGAGTGATGTGGTGGCGTCCCCAAGTGATGTGGTGGGGTCCCCGAGTGATGTGGTGGTGTCCCCGAGTGATGTGGTAGTGTTCCTGAGTGATGTGGTGGTGTCCCTGAGGGATGTGTTGGTGCCCCTGAGTGATGTGGTGGTGTTCCTGAGTGATGTGGTGGTGTCCCCGAGTGATGTGGTGGTGTCCCCGAGTGATTTGGTGGTGTCCCTGAGTGATATGGTGGTGTCCCTGAGTGATGTGGTGGTGCCCGTGAGTCGTGCCCCTGAGTGATGTGGTGGTGCCCCTGAGTGATGTGGTGGTGTCCCTGAGTGATGTGGTGGTGCCCGTGAGTCGTGCCCCTGAGTGATGTGGTGGTGCCCCTGAGTGATGTGGTGGTGTCCCCAAGTGATGTGGTGGTGTCCCCGAGTGATGTGGTGGTGTCCCCGAGTGATGCGGTGGTGTTTCTGAGTGATGTGGTGGTGTCCCTGAGAGCTGTGGTGGTGTCCCTAAGTGGTGCCTCTGAGTGATGTGGTGGTGCCCCTGAGTGATGTGATGGCGTCCCTGAGTGATGTGGTGGTGTTCCTGAGTGATGTGGTGGTGCCCCCGAGTGATGTGGTTGTGTCCCCGAGTGATGTGGTGGTGTCCCCGAGTGATGTGGTGGTGTTCCTGAGTGATGTGGTGGTGTCCCGAGTGATGTGGTTGTGTCCCCGAGTGATGTGGTGGTGTCCCCGAGTGATGTGGTGGTGTTCCTGAGTGATGTGGTGGTGCCCGTATGTCGTGCCCCTGAGTGATGTGGTGGTGCCCCTGAGTGATATGGTGGTGTCCCCAAGTGATGTGGTGGTGTCCCCGAGTGATGTGGTGGTGTCCCCGAGTGATGTGGTGGTGTTCCTGAGTGATGTGGTGGTGTCCCTGAGGGATGTGTTGGTGCCCCTGAGTGATGTGGTGGTGCCCCTGAGTGGTGCCCCTGAGTGATGTGGTGGTGTCCCCGAGTGATGTGGTGGTGTCCCTGAGTGATGTGGTGGTGTCCCCAAGTGATGTAGTGGTGCCCCTGAGTGATGTGGTGGTGCCCCTGAGTGATGTGGTGGTGTTCCTGAGTGATGTGGTGGTGTCCCCGAGTGATTTGGTGGTGTCCCTGAGTGATATGGTGGTGTCCCTGAGTGATGTGGTGGTGCCCGTGAGTCGTGCCCCTGAGTGATGTGGTGGTGCCCCTGAGTGATGTGGTGGTGTCCCCAAGTGATGTGGTGGTGTCCCCGAGTGATGTGGTGGTGTCCCCGAGTGATGCGGTGGTGTTCCTGAGAGATGTGGTGGTGTCCCTGGGGGATGTGTTGGTGCCCCTGAGTGATGTGGTGGGGCCCCTGAGTGGTGCCCCTGAGTGATGTTGTGGTGTCCCCGAGTGATGTAGTGTTGCCCCTGAGTGATGTGGTGGTGCCCCTGAGTGATGTGGTGGTGTCCCCGGGTGTCCCCGAGTGATGTGCCGGTGCCCCCCGAGTGATGTGGTGGTGTCCCTGAGTGATGTGGTGGTGTCCCAGAGTGATGTGGTGCTGTCCCCGAGTGATGTGGTGGTGTCCCTGAGGGATGTGGTGGCGTTCCTGAGTGATGTGGTGGTGTCCCTGAGAGCAGGGGTGGTGTCGCTAAGTGGTGCCTCTGAGTGATGTGGTGGTGCCCCTGAGTGAAGTGGTGGTGTCCCTGAGTGATGTGGTGGTGTTCCTGAGTGATGTGGTGGTGCCCCCGAGTGATGTGGTTGTGTCCCCGAGTGATGTGGTGGTGTCCCCGAGTGATGTGTTGGTGATCCTGAGTGATGTGGTGGTGTCCCTGAGTGATGTGGTGGTGTCCCGAGTGATGTGGTTGTGTCCCCGAGTGATGTGGTGGTGTCCCCGAGTGATGTGGTGGTGTTCCTGAGTGATGTGGTGGTGTCACTGAGTGATGTGGTGGTGTTCCTAAGTGATGTGGTGGTGTCCAAGAGTGATTTGGTGGTGTCCCTGAGTGATATGGTGGTGTCCCTGAGTGATGTGGTGGTGCCCGTGAGTCGTGCCCCTGAGTGATGTGGTGGTGCCCCTGAGTGATGTGGTGGTATCCCCAAGTGATGTGGTGGTGTCCCCGAGTGATGTGGTGGTGTCCCGAGTGATGTGGTGGTGTTCCTGAGTGATGTGGTGGTGTGCCTGAGGGATGTGTTGGTGCCCCTGAGTGATGTGGTGGTGCCCCTGAGTGGTGCCCCTGAGTGATGTGATGGTGTCCCCGAGTGATGTGGTGGTGTCCATGAGTGATGTGGTGGTGTCCCCAAGTGATGTAGTGGTGCCCCTGAGTGATGTGGTGGTGCCCCTGAGTGATGTGGTGGTGTTCCTGAGTGATGTGGTGGTGTGCCTGAGGGATGTGTTGGTGCCCCTGAGTGATGTGGTGGTGCCCCTGAGTGGTGCCCCTGAGTGATGTGATGGTGTCCCCGAGTGATGTGGTGGTGTCCCTGAGTGATGTGGTGGTGTCCCCAAGTGATGTAGTGGTGCCCCTGAGTGATGTGGTGGTGCCCCTGAGTGATGTGGTGGTGTTCCTGAGTGATGTGGTGGTGTCCCAGAGTGATGAGGTGCTGTCCCCGAGTGATGTGGTGGTGTCCCTGAGGGATGTGGTGGCGTTCCTGAGTGATGTGGTGGTGTCCCTGAGAGCTGGGGTGGTGTCCCTAAGTGGTGCCTCTGAGTGATGTGGTGGTGCCCCTGAGTGATGTGGTGGTGTCCCTGAGTGATGTGTGGTGTTCCTGAGTGATGTGGTGGTGCCCCCGAGTGATGTGGTTGTGCCCCCGAGTGATGTGGTGGTGTCCCCGAGTGATGTGGTGGTGATCCTGAGTGATGTGGTGGTGTCCCGAGTGATGTGGTTGTGTCCCCGAGTGATGTGGTGGTGTCCCCGAGTGATGTGGTGGTGTTCCTGAGTGATGTGGTGGTGTCACTGAGTGATGTGGTGGTGTTCCTGAGTGATGTGGTGGTGTCCCGAGTGATTTGGTGGTGTCCCTGAGTGATATGGTGGTGTCCCTGAGTGATGTGGTGGTGCCCGTGAGTCGTGCCCCTGAGTGATGTGGTGGTGCCCCTGAGTGATGTGGTGGTATCCCCAAGTGATGTGGTGGTGTCCCCGAGTGATGTGGTGGTGTCCCCGAGTGATGTGGTGGTGTTCCTGAGTGATGTGGTGGTGTGCCTGAGGGATGTGTTGGTGCCCCTGAGTGATGTGGTGGTGCCCCTGAGTGGTGCCCCTGAGTGATGTGATGGTGTCCCCGAGTGATGTGGTGGTGTCCCTGAGTGATGTGGTGGTGTCCCCAAGTGATGTAGTGGTGCCCCTGAGTGATGTGGTGGTGCCCCTGAGTGATGTGGTGGTGTTCCTGAGTGATGTGGTGGTGTCCCCAAGTGATGTGCTGGTGCCCCCGAGTGATGTGGTGGTGTCCCTGAGTGATGTGGTGGTGTTCCTGAGGGATGTGGTGGTGTCCCTGAGAGCTGTGGTGGTGTCCCTAAGTGGTGCCTCTGAGTGATGTGGTGGTGCCCCTGAGTGATGTGGTGGTGTCCCTGAGTGATGTGGTGGTGCCCCCGATTGATGTGGTTGTGTCCCCGAGTGATGTGGTGGTGTCCCCGAGTGATGTGGTGGTGTTCCTGAGTGATGTGGTGGTGTCACTGAGTGATGTGGTGGTGTTCCTGAGTGATGTGGTGGTGTCCCCGAGTGATTTGGTGGTGTCCCTGAGTGATATGGTGGTGTCCCTGAGTGATGTGGTGGTGCCCATGAGTCGTGCCCCTGAGTGATGTGGTGGTGCCCCTGAGTGATGTGGTGGCGTCCCCAAGTGATGTGGTGGGGTCCCCGAGTGATGTGGTGGTGTCCCCGAGTGATGTGGTAGTGTTCCTGAGTGATGTGGTGGTGTCCCTGAGGGATGTGTTGGTGCCCCTGAGTGATGTGGTGGTGTTCCTGAGTGATGTGGTGGTGTCCCCGAGTGATGTGGTGGTGTCCCCGAGTGATTTGGTGGTGTCCCTGAGTGATATGGTGGTGTCCCTGAGTGATGTGGTGGTGCCCGTGAGTCGTGCCCCTGAGTGATGTGGTGGTGCCCCTGAGTGATGTGGTGGTGTCCCTGAGTGATGTGGTGGTGCCCGTGAGTGGTGCCCCTGAGTGATGTGGTGGTGCCCCTGAGTGATGTGGTGGTGTCCCCAAGTGATGTGGTGGTGTCCCCGAGTGATGTGGTGGTGTCCCCGAGTGATGCGGTGGTGTTTCTGAGTGATGTGGTGGTGTCCCTGAGAGCTGTGGTGGTGTCCCTAAGTGGTGCCTCTGAGTGATGTGGTGGTGCCCCTGAGTGATGTGATGGCGTCCCTGAGTGATGTGGTGGTGTTCCTGAGTGATGTGGTGGTGCCCCCGAGTGATGTGGTTGTGTCCCCGAGTGATGTGGTGGTGTCCCCGAGTGATGTGGTGGTGTTCCTGAGTGATGTGGTGGTGTCCCGAGTGATGTGATTGTGTCCCCGAGTGATGTCGTGGTGTCCCCGAGTGATGTGGTGGTGTTCCTGAGTGATGTGGTGGTGCCCGTGAGTCGTGCCCCTGAGTGATGTGGTGGTGCCCCTGAGTGATATGGTGGTGTCCCCAAGTGATGTGGTGGTGTCCCCGAGTGATGTGGCGGTGTCCCCGAGTGATGTGGTGGTGTTCCTGAGTGATGTGGTGGTGTCCCTGAGGGATGTGTTTGTGCCCCTGAGTGATGTGGTGGTGCCCCTGAGTGGTGCCCCTGAGTGATGTGGTGGTGTCCCCGAGTGATTTGGTGATGTCCCTGAGTGATGTGGTGGTGTCCCCAAGTGATGTAGTGGTGCCCCTGAGTGATGTGGTGGTGCCCCTGAGTGATGTGGTGGTGTTCCTGAGTGATGTGGTGGTGTCCCCGAGTGATTTGGTGGTGTCCCTGAGTGATATGGTGGTGTCCCTGAGTGATGTGGTGGTGCCCGTGAGTCGTGCCCCTGAGTGATGTGGTGGTGCCCCTGAGTGATGTGGTGGTGTCCCCGAGTGATGTGGTGGTGTCCCCGAGTGATGCGGTGGTGTTCCTGAGAGATGTGGTGGTGTCCCTGAGGGATGTGTTGGTGCCCCTGAGTGATGTGGTGGGGCCCCTGAGTGGTGCCCCTGAGTGATGTTGTGGTGTCCCCGAGTGATGTAGTGTTGCCCCTGAGTGATGTGGTGGTGCCCCTGAGTGATGTGGTGGTGTCCCCGGGTGTCCCCGAGTGATGTGCCGGTGCCCCCGAGTGATGTGGTGGTGTCCCTGAGTGATGTGGTGGTGTCCCAGAGTGATGTGGTGCTGTCCCCGAGTGATGTGGTGGTGTCCCTGAGGGATGTGGTGGCGTTCCTGAGTGATGTGGTGGTGTCCCTGAGAGCAGGGGTGGTGTCCCTAAGTGGTGCCTCTGAGTGATGTGGTGGTGCCCCTGAGTGAAGTGGTGGTGTCCCTGAGTGATGTGGTGGTGTTCCTGAGTGATGTGGTGGTGCCCCCGAGTGATGTGGTTGTGTCCCCAAGTGATGTGGTGGTGTCCCCGAGTGATGTGTTGGTGATCCTGAGAGATGTGGTGGTGTCCCTGAGTGATGTGGTGGTGTCCCGAGTGATGTGGTTGTGTCCCCGAGTGATGTGGTGGTGTCCCCGAGTGATGTGGTGGTGTTCCTGAGTGATGTGGTGGTGTCACTGAGTGATGTGGTGGTGTTCCTGAGTGATGTGGTGGTGTCCAAGAGTGATTTGGTGGTGTCCCTGAGTGATATGGTGGTGTCCCTGAGTGATGTGGTGGTGCCCGTGAGTCGTGCCCCTGAGTGATGTGGTGGTGCCCCTGAGTGATGTGGTGGTATCCCCAAGTGATGTGGTGGTGTCCCCGAGTGATGTGGTGGTGTCCCCGAGTGATGTGGTGGTGTTCCTGAGTGATGTGGTGGTGTGCCTGAGGGATGTGTTGGTGCCCCTGAGTGATGTGGTGGTGCCCCTGAGTGGTGCCCCTGAGTGATGTGATGGTGTCCCCGAGTGATGTGGTGGTGTCCATGAGTGATGTGGTGGTGTCCCCAAGTGATGTAGTGGTGCCCCTGAGTGATGTGGTGGTGCCCCTGAGTGATGTGGTGGTGTTCCTGAGTGATGTGGTGGTGTCCCCAAGTGATGTGCTGGTGCCCCCGAGTGATGTGGTGGTGTCCCTGAGTGATGTGGTGGTGTCCCAGGGTGATGTGGTGGTGTCCCCGAGTGATGTGGTGGTGTCCCTGAGTGATGTGGTGGTGTTCCTGAGGGATGTGGTGGTGTCCCCGAGTGATGTAGTGGTGCCCCTGAGTGATGTGGTGGTGCCCCTGAGTGATGTGGTGGTGTCCCCGGGTGTCCGCGAGTGATGTGCCGGTGCCCCCGAGTGATGTGGTGGTGTCCCTGAGTGATGTGGTGGTGTCCCAGAGTGATGTGGTGCTGTCCCCGAGTGATGTGGTGGTGTCCCTGAGGGATGTGGTGGTGTTCCTGAGTGATGTGGTGGTGTCCCTGAGAGCTGGGGTGGTGTCCCTAAGTGGTGCCTCTGAGTGATGTGGTGGTGCCCCTGAGTGATGTGGTGGTGTCCCTGAGTGATGTGTGGTGTTCCTGAGTGATGTGGTGGTGCCCCCGAGTGATGTGGTTGTGTCCCCGAGTGATGTGGTGGTGTCCCCGAGTGATGTGGTGGTGATCCTGAGTGATGTGGTGGTGTCCCGAGTGATGTGGTTGTGTCCCCGAGTGATGTGGTGGTGTCCCCGAGTGATGTGGTGGTGTCACTGAGTGATGTGGTGGTGTTCCTGAGTGATGTGGTGGTGTCCCCGGGTGATTTGGTGGTGTCCCTGAGTGATATGGTGGTGTCCCTGAGTGATGTGGTAGTGCCCGTGAGTCGTGTCCCTGAGTGATGTGGTGGTGCCCCTGAGTGATGTGGTGGTATCCCCAAGTGATGTGGTGGTGTGCCTGAGGGATGTGTTGGTGCCCCTGAGTGATGTGGTGGTGCCCCTGAGTGGTGCCCCTGAGTGATGTGATGGTGTCCCCGAGTGATGTGGTGGTGTCCATGAGTGATGTGGTGGTGTCCCCAAGTGATGTAGTGGTGCCCCTGAGTGATGTGGTGGTGCCCCTGAGTGATGTGGTGGTGTTCCTGAGTGATGTGGTGGTGTGCCTGAGGGATGTGTTGGTGCCCCTGAGTGATGTGGTGGTGCCCCTGAGTGATGTGATGGTGTCCCCGAGTGATGTGGTGGTGTCCCTGAGTGATGTGGTGGTGTCCCCAAGTGATGTAGTGGTGCCCCTGAGTGATGTGGTGGTGCCCCTGAGTGATGTGGTGGTGTTCCTGAGTGATGTGGTGGTGTCCCAGAGTGATGAGGTGCTGTCCCCGAGTGATGTGGTGGTGTCCCTGAGGGATGTGGTGGCGTTCCTGAGTGATGTGGTGGTGTCCCTGAGAGCTGGGGTGGTGTCCCTAAGTGGTGCCTCTGAGTGATGTGGTGGTGCCCCTGAGTGATGTGGTGGTGTCCCTGAGTGATGTGTGGTGTTCCTGAGTGATGTGGTGGTGCCCCCGAGTGATGTGGTTGTGCCCCCGAGTGATGTGGTGGTGTCCCCGAGTGATGTGGTGGTGATCCTGAGTGATGTGGTGGTGTCCCGAGTGATGTGGTTGTGTCCCCGAGTGATGTGGTGGTGTCCCCGAGTGATGTGGTGGTGTTCCTGAGTGATGTGGTGGTGTCACTGAGTGATGTGGTGGTGTTCCTGAGTGATGTGGTGGTGTCCCGAGTGATTTGGTGGTGTCCCTGAGTGATATGGTGGTGTCCCTGAGTGATGTGGTGGTGCCCGTGAGTCGTGCCCCTGAGTGATGTGGTGGTGCCCCTGAGTGATGTGGTGGTATCCCCAAGTGATGTGGTGGTGTCCCCGAGTGATGTGGTGGTGTCCCCGAGTGATGTGGTGGTGTTCCTGAGTGATGTGGTGGTGTGCCTGAGGGATGTGTTGGTGCCCCTGAGTGATGTGGTGGTGCCCCTGAGTGGTGCCCCTGAGTGATGTGATGGTGTCCCCGAGTGATGTGGTGGTGTCCCTGAGTGATGTGGTGGTGTCCCCAAGTGATGTAGTGGTGCCCCTGAGTGATGTGGTGGTGCCCCTGAGTGATGTGGTGGTGTTCCTGAGTGATGTGGTGGTGTCCCCAAGTGATGTGCTGGTGCCCCCGAGTGATGTGGTGGTGTCCCTGAGTGATGTGGTGGTGTTCCTGAGGGATGTGGTGGTGTCCCTGAGAGCTGTGGTGGTGTCCCTAAGTGGTGCCTCTGAGTGATGTGGTGGTGCCCCTGAGTGATGTGGTGGTGTCCCTGAGTGATGTGGTGGTGCCCCCGATTGATGTGGTTGTGTCCCCGAGTGATGTGGTGGTGTCCCCGAGTGATGTGGTGGTGTTCCTGAGTGATGTGGTGGTGTCACTGAGTGATGTGGTGGTGTCCCCGAGTGATTTGGTGGTGTCCCTGAGTGATATGGTGGTGTCCCTGAGTGATGTGGTGGTGCCCATGAGTCGTGCCCCTGAGTGATGTGGTGGTGCCCCTGAGTGATGTGGTGGCGTCCTCAAGTGATGTGGTGGGGTCCCCGAGTGATGTGGTGGTGTCCCCGAGTGATGTGGTAGTGTTCCTGAGTGATGTGGTGGTGTCCCTGAGGGATGTGTTGGTGCCCCTGAGTGATGTGGTGGTGTTCCTGAGTGATGTGGTGGTGTCCCCGAGTGATGTGGTGGTGTCCCCGAGTGATTTGGTGGTGTCCCTGAGTGATATGGTGGTGTCCCTGAGTGATGTGGTGGTGCCCGTGAGTCGTGCCCCTGAGTGATGTGGTGGTGCCCCTGAGTGATGTGGTGGTGTCCCTGAGTGATGTGGTGGTGCCCGTGAGTCGTGCCCCTGAGTGATGTGGTGGTGCCCCTGAGTGATGTGGTGGTGTCCCCAAGTGATGTGGTGGTGTCCCCGAGTGATGTGGTGGTGTCCCCGAGTGATGCGGTGGTGTTTCTGAGTGATGTGGTGGTGTCCCTGAGAGCTGTGGTGGTGTCCCTAAGTGGTGCCTCTGAGTGATGTGGTGGTGCCCCTGAGTGATGTGATGGCGTCCCTGAGTGATGTGGTGGTGTTCCTGAGTGATGTGGTGGTGTCCCGAGTGATGTGATTGTGTCCCCGAGTGATGTCGTGGTGTCCCCGAGTGATGTGGTGGTGTTCCTGAGTGATGTGGTGGTGCCCGTGAGTCGTGCCCCTGAGTGATGTGGTGGTGCCCCTGAGTGATATGGTGGTGTCCCCAAGTGATGTGGTGGTGTCCCCGAGTGATGTGGTGGTGTCCCCGAGTGATGTGGTGGTGTTCCTGAGTGATGTGGTGGTGTCCCTGAGGGATGTGTTTGTGCCCCTGAGTGATGTGGTGGTGCCCCTGAGTGGTGCCCCTGAGTGATGTGGTGGTGTCCCCGAGTGATTTGGTGGTGTCCCTGAGTGATGTGGTGGTGACCCCAAGTGATGTAGTGGTGCCCCTGAGTGATGTGGTGGTGCCCCTGAGTGATGTGGTGGTGTTCCTGAGTGATGTGGTGGTGTCCCCGAGTGATTTGGTGGTGTCCCTGAGTGATATGGTGGTGTCCCTGAGTGATGTGGTGGTGCCCGTGAGTCGTGCCCCTGAGTGATGTGGTGGTGCCCCTGAGTGATGTGGTGGTGTCCCCGAGTGATGTGGTGGTGTCCCCGAGTGATGCGGTGGTGTTCCTGAGAGATGTGGTGGTGTCCCTGAGGGATGTGTTGGTGCCCCTGAGTGATGTGGTGGGGCCCCTGAGTGGTGCCCCTGAGTGATGTTGTGGTGTCCCCGAGTGATGTAGTGTTGCCCCTGAGTGATGTGGTGGTGCCCCTGAGTGATGTGGTGGTGTCCCCGGGTGTCCCCGAGTGATGTGCCGGTGCCCCCGAGTGATGTGGTGGTGTCCCTGAGTGATGTGGTGGTGTCCCAGAGTGATGTGGTGCTGTCCCCGAGTGATGTGGTGGTGTCCCTGAGGGATGTGGTGGCGTTCCTGAGTGATGTGGTGGTGTCCCTGAGAGCAGGGGTGGTGTCCCTAAGTGGTGCCTCTGAGTGATGTGGTGGTGCCCCTGAGTGAAGTGGTGGTGTCCCTGAGTGATGTGGTGGTGTTCCTGAGTGATGTGGTGGTGCCCCCGAGTGATGTGGTTGTGTCCCCGAGTGATGTGGTGGTGTCCCCGAGTGATGTGTTGGTGATCCTGAGTGATGTGGTGATGTCCCTGAGTGATGTGGTGGTGTCCCGAGTGATGTGGTTGTGTCCCCGAGTGATGTGGTGGTGTCCCCGAGTGATGTGGTGGTGTTCCTGAGTGATGTGGTGGTGTCACTGAGTGATGTGGTGGTGTTCCTGAGTGATGTGGTGGTGTCCAAGAGTGATTTGGTGGTGTCCCTGAGTGATATGGTGGTGTCCCTGAGTGATGTGGTGGTGCCCGTGAGTCGTGCCCCTGAGTGATGTGGTGGTGCCCCTGAGTGATGTGGTGGTATCCCCAAGTGATGTGGTGGTGTCCCCGAGTGATGTGGTGGTGTCCCCGAGTGATGTGGTGGTGTTCCTGAGTGATGTGGTGGTGTGCCTGAGGGATGTGTTGGTGCCCCTGAGTGATGTGGTGGTGCCCCTGAGTGGTGCCCCTGAGTGATGTGATGGTGTCCCCGAGTGATGTGGTGGTGTCCATGAGTGATGTGGTGGTGTCCCCAAGTGATGTAGTGGTGCCCCTGAGTGATGTGGTGGTGCCCCTGAGTGATGTGGTGGTGTTCCTGAGTGATGTGGTGGTGTCCCCAAGTGATGTGCTGGTGCCCCCGAGTGATGTGGTGGTGTCCCTGAGTGATGTGGTGGTGTCCCAGGGTGATGTGGTGGTGTCCCCGAGTGATGTGGTGGTGTCCCTGAGTGATGTGGTGGTGTTCCTGAGGGATGTGGTGGTGTCCCCGAGTGATGTAGTGGTGCCCCTGAGTGATGTGGTGGTGCCCCTGAGTGATGTGGTGGTGTCCCCGGGTGTCCGCGAGTGATGTGCCGGTGCCCCCGAGTGATGTGGTGGTGTCCCTGAGTGATGTGGTGGTGTCCCAGAGTGATGTGGTGCTGTCCCCGAGTGATGTGGTGGTGTCCCTGAGGGATGTGGTGGTGTTCCTGAGTGATGTGGTGGTGTCCCTGAGAGCTGGGGTGGTGTCCCTAAGTGGTGCCTCTGAGTGATGTGGTGGTGCCCCTGAGTGATGTGGTGGTGTCCCTGAGTGATGTGTGGTGTTCCTGAGTGATGTGGTGGTGCCCCCGAGTGATGTGGTTGTGTCCCCGAGTGATGTGGTGGTGTCCCCGAGTGATGTGGTGGTGATCCTGAGTGATGTGGTGGTGTCCCGAGTGATGTGGTTGTGTCCCCGAGTGATGTGGTGGTGTCCCCGAGTGATGTGGTGGTGTCACTGAGTGATGTGGTGGTGTTCCT
Source organism: Lissotriton helveticus (assembly GCF_964261635.1). Lineage (NCBI taxonomy): Eukaryota > Metazoa > Chordata > Amphibia > Caudata > Salamandridae > Lissotriton > Lissotriton helveticus. Next base: position 129,318,659 of record NC_136073.1, on the reverse strand, counting down.
GAGTGATGTGGTGGTGTCCCCGGGTGATTTGGTGGTGTCCCTGAGTGATATGGTGGTGTCCCTGAGTGATGTGGTAGTGCCCGTGAGTCGTGCCCCTGAGTGATGTGGTGGTGCCCCTGAGTGATGTGGTGGTATCCCCAAGTGATGTGGTGGTGTGCCTGAGGGATGTGTTGGTGCCCCTGAGTGATGTGGTGGTGCCCCTGAGTGGTGCCCCTGAGTGATGTGATGGTGTCCCCGAGTGATGTGGTGGTGTCCATGAGTGATGTGGTGGTGTCCCCAAGTGATGTAGTGGTGCCCCTGAGTGATGTGGTGGTGCCCCTGAGTGATGTGGTGGTGTTCCTGAGTGATGTGGTGGTGTGCCTGAGGGATGTGTTGGTGCCCCTGAGTGATGTGGTGGTGCCCCTGAGTGATGTGATGGTGTCCCCGAGTGATGTGGTGGTGTCCCTGAGTGATGTGGTGGTGTCCCCAAGTGATGTAGTGGTGCCCCTGAGTGATGTGGTGGTGCCCCTGAGTGATGTGGTGGTGTTCCTGAGTGATGTGGTGGTGTCCCAGAGTGATGAGGTGCTGTCCCCGAGTGATGTGGTGGTGTCCCTGAGGGATGTGGTGGCGTTCCTGAGTGATGTGGTGGTGTCCCTGAGAGCTGGGGTGGTGTCCCTAAGTGGTGCCTCTGAGTGATGTGGTGGTGCCCCTGAGTGATGTGGTGGTGTCCCTGAGTGATGTGTGGTGTTCCTGAGTGATGTGGTGGTGCCCCCGAGTGATGTGGTTGTGCCCCCGAGTGATGTGGTGGTGTCCCCGAGTGATGTGGTGGTGATCCTGAGTGATGTGGTGGTGTCCCGAGTGATGTGGTTGTGTCCCCGAGTGATGTGGTGGTGTCCCCGAGTGATGTGGTGGTGTTCCTGAGTGATGTGGTGGTGTCACTGAGTGATGTGGTGGTGTTCCTGAGTGATGTGGTGGTGTCCCGAGTGATTTGGTGGTGTCCCTGAGTGATATGGTGGTGTCCCTGAGTGATGTGGTGGTGCCCGTGAGTCGTGCCCCTGAGTGATGTGGTGGTGCCCCTGAGTGATGTGGTGGTATCCCCAAGTGATGTGGTGGTGTCCCCGAGTGATGTGGTGGTGTCCCCGAGTGATGTGGTGGTGTTCCTGAGTGATGTGGTGGTGTGCCTGAGGGATGTGTTGGTGCCCCTGAGTGATGTGGTGGTGCCCCTGAGTGGTGCCCCTGAGTGATGTGATGGTGTCCCCGAGTGATGTGGTGGTGTCCCTGAGTGATGTGGTGGTGTCCCCAAGTGATGTAGTGGTGCCCCTGAGTGATGTGGTGGTGCCCCTGAGTGATGTGGTGGTGTTCCTGAGTGATGTGGTGGTGTCCCCAAGTGATGTGCTGGTGCCCCCGAGTGATGTGGTGGTGTCCCTGAGTGATGTGGTGGTGTTCCTGAGGGATGTGGTGGTGTCCCTGAGAGCTGTGGTGGTGTCCCTAAGTGGTGCCTCTGAGTGATGTGGTGGTGCCCCTGAGTGATGTGGTGGTGTCCCTGAGTGATGTGGTGGTGCCCCCGATTGATGTGGTTGTGTCCCCGAGTGATGTGGTGGTGTCCCCGAGTGATGTGGTGGTGTTCCTGAGTGATGTGGTGGTGTCACTGAGTGATGTGGTGGTGTCCCCGAGTGATTTGGTGGTGTCCCTGAGTGATATGGTGGTGTCCCTGAGTGATGTGGTGGTGCCCATGAGTCGTGCCCCTGAGTGATGTGGTGGTGCCCCTGAGTGATGTGGTGGCGTCCCCAAGTGATGTGGTGGGGTCCCCGAGTGATGTGGTGGTGTCCCCGAGTGATGTGGTAGTGTTCCTGAGTGATGTGGTGGTGTCCCTGAGGGATGTGTTGGTGCCCCTGAGTGATGTGGTGGTGTTCCTGAGTGATGTGGTGGTGTCCCCGAGTGATGTGGTGGTGTCCCCGAGTGATTTGGTGGTGTCCCTGAGTGATATGGTGGTGTCCCTGAGTGATGTGGTGGTGCCCGTGAGTCGTGCCCCTGAGTGATGTGGTGGTGCCCCTGAGTGATGTGGTGGTGTCCCTGAGTGATGTGGTGGTGCCCGTGAGTCGTGCCCCTGAGTGATGTGGTGGTGCCCCTGAGTGATGTGGTGGTGTCCCCAAGTGATGTGGTGGTGTCCCCGAGTGATGTGGTGGTGTCCCCGAGTGATGCGGTGGTGTTTCTGAGTGATGTGGTGGTGTCCCTGAGAGCTGTGGTGGTGTCCCTAAGTGGTGCCTCTGAGTGATGTGGTGGTGCCCCTGAGTGATGTGATGGCGTCCCTGAGTGATGTGGTGGTGTTCCTGAGTGATGTGGTGGTGTCCCGAGTGATGTGATTGTGTCCCCGAGTGATGTCGTGGTGTCCCCGAGTGATGTGGTGGTGTTCCTGAGTGATGTGGTGGTGCCCGTGAGTCGTGCCCCTGAGTGATGTGGTGGTGCCCCTGAGTGATATGGTGGTGTCCCCAAGTGATGTGGTGGTGTCCCCGAGTGATGTGGTGGTGTCCCCGAGTGATGTGGTGGTGTTCCTGAGTGATGTGGTGGTGTCCCTGAGGGATGTGTTTGTGCCCCTGAGTGATGTGGTGGTGCCCCTGAGTGGTGCCCCTGAGTGATGTGGTGGTGTCCCCGAGTGATTTGGTGGTGTCCCTGAGTGATGTGGTGGTGACCCCAAGTGATGTAGTGGTGCCCCTGAGTGATGTGGTGGTGCCCCTGAGTGATGTGGTGGTGTTCCTGAGTGATGTGGTGGTGTCCCCGAGTGATTTGGTGGTGTCCCTGAGTGATATGGTGGTGTCCCTGAGTGATGTGGTGGTGCCCGTGAGTCGTGCCCCTGAGTGATGTGGTGGTGCCCCTGAGTGATGTGGTGGTGTCCCCGAGTGATGTGGTGGTGTCCCCGAGTGATGCGGTGGTGTTCCTGAGAGATGTGGTGGTGTCCCTGAGGGATGTGTTGGTGCCCCTGAGTGATGTGGTGGGGCCCCTGAGTGGTGCCCCTGAGTGATGTTGTGGTGTCCCCGAGTGATGTAGTGTTGCCCCTGAGTGATGTGGTGGTGCCCCTGAGTGATGTGGTGGTGTCCCCGGGTGTCCCCGAGTGATGTGCCGGTGCCCCCGAGTGATGTGGTGGTGTCCCTGAGTGATGTGGTGGTGTCCCAGAGTGATGTGGTGCTGTCCCCGAGTGATGTGGTGGTGTCCCTGAGGGATGTGGTGGCGTTCCTGAGTGATGTGGTGGTGTCCCTGAGAGCAGGGGTGGTGTCCCTAAGTGGTGCCTCTGAGTGATGTGGTGGTGCCCCTGAGTGAAGTGGTGGTGTCCCTGAGTGATGTGGTGGTGTTCCTGAGTGATGTGGTGGTGCCCCCGAGTGATGTGGTTGTGTCCCCGAGTGATGTGGTGGTGTCCCCGAGTGATGTGTTGGTGATCCTGAGTGATGTGGTGGTGTCCCTGAGTGATGTGGTGGTGTCCCGAGTGATGTGGTTGTGTCCCCGAGTGATGTGGTGGTGTCCCCGAGTGATGTGGTGGTGTTCCTGAGTGATGTGGTGGTGTCACTGAGTGATGTGGTGGTGTTCCTGAGTGATGTGGTGGTGTCCAAGAGTGATTTGGTGGTGTCCCTGAGTGATATGGTGGTGTCCCTGAGTGATGTGGTGGTGCCCGTGAGTCGTGCCCCTGAGTGATGTGGTGGTGCCCCTGAGTGATGTGGTGGTATCCCCAAGTGATGTGGTGGTGTCCCCGAGTGATGTGGTGGTGTCCCCGAGTGATGTGGTGGTGTTCCTGAGTGATGTGGTGGTGTGCCTGAGGGATGTGTTGGTGCCCCTGAGTGATGTGGTGGTGCCCCTGAGTGGTGCCCCTGAGTGATGTGATGGTGTCCCCGAGTGATGTGGTGGTGTCCATGAGTGATGTGGTGGTGTCCCCAAGTGATGTAGTGGTGCCCCTGAGTGATGTGGTGGTGCCCCTGAGTGATGTGGTGGTGTTCCTGAGTGATGTGGTGGTGTCCCCAAGTGATGTGCTGGTGCCCCCGAGTGATGTGGTGGTGTCCCTGAGTGATGTGGTGGTGTCCCAGGGTGATGTGGTGGTGTCCCCGAGTGATGTGGTGGTGTCCCTGAGTGATGTGGTGGTGTTCCTGAGGGATGTGGTGGTGTCCCCGAGTGATGTAGTGGTGCCCCTGAGTGATGTGGTGGTGCCCCTGAGTGATGTGGTGGTGTCCCCGGGTGTCCGCGAGTGATGTGCCGGTGCCCCCGAGTGATGTGGTGGTGTCCCTGAGTGATGTGGTGGTGTCCCAGAGTGATGTGGTGCTGTCCCCGAGTGATGTGGTGGTGTCCCTGAGGGATGTGGTGGTGTTCCTGAGTGATGTGGTGGTGTCCCTGAGAGCTGGGGTGGTGTCCCTAAGTGGTGCCTCTGAGTGATGTGGTGGTGCCCCTGAGTGATGTGGTGGTGTCCCTGAGTGATGTGTGGTGTTCCTGAGTGATGTGGTGGTGCCCCCGAGTGATGTGGTTGTGTCCCCGAGTGATGTGGTGGTGTCCCCGAGTGATGTGGTGGTGATCCTGAGTGATGTGGTGGTGTCCCGAGTGATGTGGTTGTGTCCCCGAGTGATGTGGTGGTGTCCCCGAGTGATGTGGTGGTGTTCCTGAGTGATGTGGTGGTGTCACTGAGTGATGTGGTGGTGTTCCTGAGTGATGTGGTGGTGTCCCCGGGTGATTTGGTGGTGTCCCTGAGTGATATGGTGGTGTCCCTGAGTGATGTGGTAGTGCCCGTGAGTCGTGCCCCTGAGTGATGTGGTGGTGCCCCTGAGTGATGTGGTGGTATCCCCAAGTGATGTGGTGGTGTCCCCGAGTGATGTGGTGGTGTCCCCGAGTGATGTGGTGGTGTTCCTGAGTGATGTGGTGGTGTGCCTGAGGGATGTGTTGGTGCCCCTGAGTGATGTGGTGGTGCCCCTGAGTGGTGCCCCTGAGTGATGTGATGGTGTCCCAGAGTGATGTGGTGGTGTCCCTGCGTGATGTAGTGGTGTCCCCAAGTGATGTAGTGGTGCCCCTGAGTGATGTGGTGGTGCCCCTGAGTGATGTGGTGGTGTTCCTGAGTGATGTGGTGGTGTCCCCAAGTGATGTGCTGGTCCCCCGAGTGATGTGGTGGTGTCCCTGAGTGATGTGGTGGTGTCCCAGGGTGATGTGGTGGTGTCCCCGAGTGATGTGGTGGTGTCCCTGAGTGATGTGGTGGTGTTCCTGAGGGATGTGGTGGTGTCCCTGAGAGCTGTGGTGGTGTCCCTAAGTGGTGCCTCTGAGTGATGTGGTGGTGTCCCCGAGTGATGTGGTGGTGTTCCTGAGTGATGTGGTGGTGTCCCGAGTGATTTGATTGTGTCCCCGAGTGATGTGGTGGTGTCCCCGAGTGATGTGGTGGTGTTCCTGAGTGATGTGGTGGTGTCATTGAGTGATGTGGTGGTGTTCCTGAATGATGTGGTGGTGTCCCCGAGTGATTTGGTGGTGTCCCTGAGTGATATGGTGGTGTCCCTGAGTGATGTGGTGGTGCCCGTGAGTCGTGCCCCTGAGTGATGTGGTGGTGCCCCTGAGTGATGTGGTGGTGTCCCTGAGTGATGTGGTGGTGCCCGTGAGTCGTGCCCCTGAGTGATGTGGTGGTGCCCCTGAGTGATGTGGTGGTGTCCCCAAGTGATGTGGTGGTGTCCCCGAGTGATGTGGTGGTGTCCCCGAGTGATGCGGTGGTGTTTCTGAGTGATGTGGTGGTGTCCCTGAGAGCTGTGGTGGTGTCCCTAAGTGGTGCCTCTGAGTGATGTGGTGGTGCCCCTGAGTGATGTGATGGCGTCCCTGAGTGATGTGGTGGTGTTCCTGAGTGATGTGGTGGTGCCCCCGAGTGATGTGGTTGTGTCCCCGAGTAATGTGGTGGTGTCCCCGAGTGATGTGGTGGTGTTCCTGAGTGATGTGGTGGTGTCCCGAGTGATGTGGTTGTGTCCCCGAGTGATGTGGTGGTGTCCCCGAGTGATGTGGTGGTGTTCCTGAGTGATGTGGTGGTGCCCGTGAGTCGTGCCCCTGAGTGATGTGGTGGTGCCCCTGAGTGATATGGTGGTGTCCCCAAGTGATGTGGTGGTGTCCCCGAGTGATGTGGTGGTGTCCCCGAGTGATGTGGTGGTGTTCCTGAGTGATGTGGTGGTGTCCCTGAGGGATGTGTTGGTGCCCCTGAGTGATGTGGTGGTGTCCCCGAGTGATGTGGTGGTGTCCCCAAGTGATGTAGTGGTGCCCCTGAGTGATGTGGTGGTGCCCCTGAGTGATGTGGTGGTGTTCCTGAGTGATGTGGTGGTGTCCCCGAGTGATTTGGTGGTGTCCCTGAGTGATATGGTGGTGTCCCTGAGTGATGTGGTGGTGCCCGTGAGTCGTGCCCCTGAGTGATGTGGTGGTGCCCCTGAGTGATGTGGTGGTGTCCCCAAGTGATGTGGTGGTGTCCCCGAGTGATGTGGTGGTGTCCCCGAGTGATGCGGTGGTGTTCCTGAGAGATGTGGTGGTGTCCCTGAGGGATGTGTTGGTGCCCCTGAGTGATGTGGTGGGGCCCCTGAGTGGTGCCCCTGAGTGATGTTGTGGTGTCCCCGAGTGATGTAGTGTTGCACCTGAGTGATGTGGTGGTGCCCCTGAGTGATGTGGTGGTGTCCCCGGGTGTCCCCGAGTGATGTGCCGGTGCCCCCGAGTGATGTGGTGGTGTCCCTGAGTGATATGGTGGTGTCCCAGAGTGATGTGGTGCTGTCCCCGAGTGATGTTGTGGTGTCCCTGAGGGATGTGGTGGCGTTCCTGAGTGATGTGGTGGTGTCCCTGAGAGCAGGGGTGGTGTCCCTAAGTGGTGCCTCTGAGTGATGTGGTGGTGCCCCTGAGTGAAGTGGTGGTGTCCCTGAGTGATGTGGTGGTGTTCCTGAGTGATGTGGTGGTGCCCCCGAGTGATGTGGTTGTGTCCCCGAGTGATGTGGTGGTGTCCCCGAGTGATGTGGTGGTGATCCTGAGTGATGTGGTGGTGTCCCTGAGTGATGTGGTGGTGTCCCGAGTGATGTGGTTGTGTCCCCGAGTGATGTGGTGGTGTCCCCGAGTGATGTGGTGGTGTTCCTGAGTGATGTGGTGGTGTCACTGAGTGATGTGGTGGTGTTCCTGAGTGATGTGGTGGTGTCCAAGAGTGATTTGGTGGTGTCCCTGAGTGATATGGTGGTGTCCCTGAGTGATGTGGTGGTGCCCGTGAGTCGTGCCCCTGAGTGATGTGGTGGTGCCCCTGAGTGATGTGGTGGTATCCCCAAGTGATGTGGTGGTGTCCCCGAGTGATGTGGTGGTGTCCCCGAGTGATGTGGTGGTGTTCCTGAGTGATGTGGTGGTGTGCCTGAGGGATGTGTTGGTGCCCCTGAGTGATGTGGTGGTGCCCCTGAGTGGTGCCCCTGAGTGATGTGATGGTGTCCCCGAGTGATGTGGTGGTGTCCATGAGTGATGTGGTGGTGTCCCCAAGTGATGTAGTGGTGCCCCTGAGTGATGTGGTGGTGTTCCTGAGTGATGTGGTGGTGTCCCCAAGTGATGTGCTGGTGCCCCCGAGTGATGTGGTGGTGTCCCTGAGTGATGTGGTGGTGTCCCAGGGTGATGTGGTGGTGTCCCCGAGTGATGTGGTGGTGTCCCTGAGTGATGTGGTGGTGTTCCTGAGGGATGTGGTGGTGTCCCCGAGTGATGTAGTGGTGCCCCTGAGTGATGTGGTGGTGCCCCTGAGTGATGTGGTGGTGTCCCCGGGTGTCCCCGAGTGATGTGCCGGTGCCCCCGAGTGATGTGGTGGTGTCCCTGAGTGATGTGGTGGTGTCCCAGAGTGATGTGGTGCTGTCCCCGAGTGATGTGGTGGTGTCCCTGAGGGATGTGGTGGTGTTCCTGAGTGATGTGGTGGTGTCCCTGAGTGATGTGGTGGTGTCCCTGAGAGCTGGGGTGGTGTCCCTAAGTGGTGCCTCTGAGTGATGTGGTAGTGCCCCTGAGTGATGTGGTGGTGTCCCTGAGTGATGTGTGGTGTTCCTGAGTGATGTGGTGGTGCCCCCGAGTGATGTGGTTGTGTCCCCGAGTGATGTGGTGGTGTCCCCGAGTGATGTGGTGGTGATCCTGAGTGATGTGGTGGTGTCCCGAGTGATGTGGTTGTGTCCCGAGTGATGTGGTGGTGTCCCCGAGTGATGTGGTGGTGTTCCTGAGTGATGTGGTGGTGTCACTGAGTGATGTGGTGGTGTTCCTGAGTGATGTGGTGGTGTCCCCGAGTGATTTGGTGGTGTCCCTGAGTGATATGGTGGTGTCCCTGAGTGATGTGGTGGTGCCCGTGAGTCGTGCCCCTGAGTGATGTGGTGGTGCCCCTGAGTGATGTGGTGGTATCCCCAAGTGATGTGGTGGTGTCCCCGAGTGATGTGGTGGTGTCCCCGAGTGATGTGGTGGTGTTCCTGAGTGATGAGGTGGTGTGCCTGAGGGATGTGTTGGTGTCACTGAGTGATGTAGTGGTGTTCCTGAGTGATGTGGTGGTGTCCCCGAGTGATTTGGTGGTGTCCCTGAGTGATATGGTGGTGTCCCTGAGTGATGTGGTGGTGCCCGTGAGTCGTGCCCCCGAGTGATGTGGTGGTGTCCCTGAGTGATGTGGTGGTGTCCCCAAGTGATGTAGTGGTGCCCCTGAGTGATGTGGTGGTGCCCCTGAGTGATGTGGTGGTGTTCCTGAGTGATGTGGTGGTGTCCCCAAGTGATGTGCTGGTGCCCCCGAGTGATGTGGTGGTGTCCCTGAGTGATGTGGTGGTGTCCCAGGGTGATGTGGTGGTGTCCCCGAGTGATGTGGTGGTGTCCCTGAGTGATGTGGTGGTGTTCCTGAGGGATGTGGTGGTGTCCCTGAGAGCTGTGGTGGTGTCCCTAAGTGGTGCCTCTGAGTGATGTGGTGGTGCCCCTGAGTGATGTGGTGGTGTCCCTGAGTGATGTGGTGGTGCCCCCGATTGATGTGGTTGTGTCCCTGAGTGATGTGGTGGTGTCCCCGAGTGATGTGGTGGTGTTCCTGAGTGATGTGGTGGTGTCCCGAGTGATTTGATTGTGTCCCCGAGTGATGTGGTGGTGTCCCCGAGTGATGTGGTGGTGTTCCTGAGTGATGTGGTGGTGTCATTGAGTGATGTGGTGGTGTTCCTGAGTGATGTGGTGGTGTCCCCGAGTGATTTGGTGGTGTCCCTGAGTGATATGGTGGTGTCCCTGAGTGATGTGGTGGTGCCCATGAGTCGTGCCCCTGAGTGATGTGGTGGTGCCCCTGAGTGATGTGGTGGCGTCCCCAAGTGATGTGGTGGGGTCCCCGAGTGATGTGGTGGTGTCCCCGAGTGATGTGGTAGTGTTCCTGAGTGATGTGGTGGTGTCCCTGAGGGATGTGTTGGTGCCCCTGAGTGATGTGGTGGTGTTCCTGAGTGATGTGGTGGTGTCCCCGAGTGATGTGGTGGTGTCCCCGAGTGATTTGGTGGTGTCCCTGAGTGATATGGTGGTGTCCCTGAGTGATGTGGTGGTGCCCGTGAGTCGTGCCCCTGAGTGATGTGGTGGTGCCCCTGAGTGATGTGGTGGTGTCCCTGAGTGATGTGGTGGTGCCCGTGAGTCGTGCCCCTGAGTGATGTGGTGGTGCCCCTGAGTGATGTGGTGGTGTCCCCAAGTGATGTGGTGGTGTCCCCGAGTGATGTGGTGGTGTCCCCGAGTGATGCAGTGGTGTTCCTGAGTGATGTGGTGGTGTCCCTGAGAGCTGTGGTGGTGTCCCTAAGTGGTGCCTCTGAGTGATGTGGTGGTGCCCCTGAGTGATGTGATGGCGTCCCTGAGTGATGTGGTGGTGTTCCTGAGTGATGTGGTGGTGCCCCCGAGTGATGTGGTTGTGTCCCCGAGTGATGTGGTGGTGTCCCTGAGTGATGTGGTGGTGTTCCTGAGTGATGTGGTGGTGTCCCGAGTGATGTGGTTGTGTCCCCGAGTGATGTGGTGGTGTCCCCGAGTGATGTGGTGGTGTTCCTGAGTGATGTGGTGGTGCCCGTGAGTCGTGCCCCTGAGTGATGTGGTGGTGCCCCTGAGTGATATGGTGGTGTCCCCAAGTGATGTGGTGGTGTCCCCGGGTGATGTGGTGGTGTCCCCGAGTGATGTGGTGGTGTTCCTGAGTGATGTGGTGGTGTCCCTGAGGGATGTGTTGGTGCCCCTGAGTGATGTGGTGGTGCCCCTGAGTGATGTGGTGGTGTCCCCGAGTGATGTGGTGGTGTCTCTGAGTGATGTGGTGGTGTCCCCAAGTGATGTAGTGGTGCCCCTGAGTGATCTGGTGGTGCCCCTGAGTGATGTGGTGGTGTTCCTGAGTGATGTGGTGGTGTCCCCGAGTGATTTGGTGGTGTCCCTGAGTGATATGGTGGTGTCCCTGAGTGATGTGGTGGTGCCCGTGAGTCGTGCCCCTGAGTGATGTGGTGGTGCCCCTGAGTGATGTGGTGGTGTCCCCAAGTGATGTGGTGGTGTCCCCGAGTGATGTGGTGGTGTCCCCGAGTGATGCGGTGGTGTTCCTGAGAGATGTGGTGGTGTCCCTGAGGGATGTGTTGGTGCCCCTGAGTGATGTGGTGGGGCCCCTGAGTGGTGCCCCTGAGTGATGTGGTGGTGTCCCCGAGTGATGTAGTGGTGCCCCTGAGTGATGTGGTGGTGCCCCTGAGTGATGTGGTGGTGTCCCCGGGTGTCCCCGAGTGATGTGCCGGTGCCCCCGAGTGATGTGGTGGTGTCCCTGAGTGATGTGGTGGTGTCCCAGAGTGATGTGGTGCTGTCCCCGAGTGATGTGGTGGTGTCCCTGAGGGATGTGGTGGCGTTCCTGAGTGATGTGGTGGTGTCCCTGAGAGCAGGGGTGGTGTCCCTAAGTGGTGCCTCTGAGTGATGTGGTGGTGCCCCTGAGTGATGTGGTGGTGTCCCTGAGTGATGTGGTGGTGTTCCTGAGTGATGTGGTGGTGCCCCCGAGTGATGTGGTTGTGTCCCCGAGTGATGTGGTGGTGTCCCCGAGTGATGTGGTGGTGATCCTGAGTGATGTGGTGGTGTCCCGAGTGATGTGGTTGTGTCCCCGAGTGATGTGGTGGTGTCCCCGAGTGATGTGGTGGTGTTCCTGAGTGATGTGGTGGTGTCACTGAGTGATGTGGTGGTGTTCCTGAGTGATGTGGTGGTGTCCCCGAGTGATTTGGTGGTGTCCCTGAGTGATATGGTGGTGTCCCTGAGTGATGTGGTGGTGCCCGTGAGTCGTGCCCCTGAGTGATGTGGTGGTGCCCCTGAGTGATGTGGTGGTATCCCCAAGTGATGTGGTGGTGTCCCCGAGTGATGTGGTGGTGTCTTCGAGTGATGTGGTGGTGTTCCTGAGTGATGTGGTGGTGTGCCTGAGGGATGTGTTGGTGCCCCTGAGTGATGTGGTGGTGCCCCTGAGTGGTGCCCCTGAGTGATGTGATGGTGTCCCCGAGTGATGTGGTGGTGTCCCTGAGTGATGTGGTGGTGTCCCCAAGTGATGTAGTGGTGCCCCTGAGTGATGTGGTGGTGCCCCTGAGTGATGTGGTGGTGTTCCTGAGTGATGTGGTGGTGTCCCCAAGTGATGTGCTGGTGCCCCGAGTGATGTGGTGGTGTCCCTGAGTGATGTGGTGGTGTCCCAGGGTGATGTGGTGGTGTCCCCGAGTGATGTGGTGGTGTCCCTGAGTGATGTGGTGGTGTTCCTGAGGGATGTGGTGGTGTCCCTGAGAGCTGTGGTGGTGTCCCTAAGTGGTGCCTCTGAGTGATGTGGTGGTGCCCCTGAGTGATGTGGTGGTGTCCCTGAGTGATGTGGTGGTGCCCCCGATTGATGTGGTTGTGTCCCTGAGTGATGTGGTGGTGTCCCCGAGTGATGTGGTGGTGTTCCTGAGTGATGTGGTGGTGTCCCGAGTGATTTGATTGTGTCCCCGAGTGATGTGGTGGTGTCCCCGAGTTATGTGATGGTGTTCCTGAGTAATGTGGTGGTGTCACTGAGTGATGTGATGGTGTTCCTGAGTGATGTGGTGGTGTCCCCGAGTGATTTGGTGGTGTCACTGAGTGATATGGTGGTGTCCCTGAGTGATGTGGTGGTGCCCATGAGTCGTGCCCCTGAGTGATGTGGTGGTGCCCCTGAGTGATGTGGTGGCATCCCCAAGCTATGTGGTGGGGTCCCCGAGTGATGTGGTGGTGTCCCCGAGTGATGTGGTAGTGTTCCTGAGTGATGTGGTGGTGTCCCTGAGGGATGTGTTGGTGCCCCTGAGTGATGTGGTGGTGTTCCTGAGTGATGTGGTGGTGTCCCCGAGTGATGTGGTGGTGTCCCTGAGTGATGTTGTGGTGTCCCAGAGTGATGTGGTGGTGTCCCCGAGTGATGTGGTGGTGTTCCTGAGTGATGTGGTGGTGTTCCTGAGTGATGTGGTGGTGTCCCCGAGTGATGTGGTGGTGTCTCCGAGTGATGTGGTGGTGTTCCTGAGTGATGTGGTGGTGCCCCCGAATGATGTGGTGGTGTACTCGAGTGATGTGGTGGCGTCCCTGAGTGCTGTGGTGGTGTTCCTGAGTGAAGTGGTGGTGCCCCTGAGAGATGTGGTGGCGTCCCCAAGTGATGTGGTGGGGTCCCCGAGTGATGTGGTGGTGTCCCCGAGTGATGTGGTAGTGTTCCTGAGTGATGTGGTGGTGTCCCTGAGGGATGTGTTGGTGCCCCTGAGTGATGTGGTGGTGTTCCTGAGTGATGTGGTGGTGTCCCCGAGTGATGTGTTGGTGTCCCCGAGTGATTTGGTGGTGTCCCTGAGTGATATGGTGGTGTCCCTGAGTGATGTGGTGGTGCCCGTGAGTCGTGCCCCTGAGTGATGTGGTGGTGCCCCTGAGTGATGTGGTGGTGTCCCTGAGTGATGTGGTGGTGCCCGTGAGTCGTGCCCCTGAGTGATGTGGTGGTGCCCCTGAGTGATGTGGTGGTGTCCCCAAGTGATGTGGTGGTGTCCCCGAGTGATGTGGTGGTGTCCCCGAGTGATGCAGTGGTGTTCCTGAGTGATGTGGTGGTGTCCCTGAGAGCTGTGGTGGTGTCCCTAAGTGGTGCCTCTGAGTGATGTGGTGGTGCCCCTGAGTGATGTGATGGCGTCCCTGAGTGATGTGGTGGTGTTCCTGAGTGATTTGATTGTGTCCCCGAGTGATGTGGTGGTGTCCCCGAGTGATGTGGTGGTGTTCCTGAGTGATGTGGTGGTGTCATTGAGTGATGTGGTGGTGTTCCTGAGTGATGTGGTGGTGTCCCCGAGTGATTTGGTGGTGTCCCTGAGTGATATGGTGGTGTCCCTGAGTGATGTGGTGGTGCCCATGAGTCGTGCCCCTGAGTGATGTGGTGGTGCCCCTGAGTGATGTGGTGGCGTCCCCAAGTGATGTGGTGGGGTCCCCGAGTGATGTGGTGGTGTCCCCGAGTGATGTGGTAGTGTTCCTGAGTGATGTGGTGGTGTCCCTGAGGGATGTGTTGGTGCCCCTGAGTGATGTGGTGGTGTTCCTGAGTGATGTGGTGGTGTCCCCGAGTGATGTGGTGGTGTCCCCGAGTGATTTGGTGGTGTCCCTGAGTGATATGGTGGTGTCCCTGAGTGATGTGGTGGTGCCCGTGAGTCGTGCCGCTGAGTGATGTGGTGGTGCCCCTGAGTGATGTGGTGGTGTCCCTGAGTGATGTGGTGGTGCCCGTGAGTCGTGCCCCTGAGTGATGTGGTGGTGCCCCTGAGTGATGTGGTGGTGTCCCCAAGTGATGTGGTGGTGTCCCCGAGTGATGTGGTGGTGTCCCCGAGTGATGCAGTGGTGTTCCTGAGTGATGTGGTGGTGTCCCTGAGAGCTGTGGTGGTGTCCCTAAGTGGTGCCTCTGAGTGATGTGGTGGTGCCCCTGAGTGATGTGATGGCGTCCCTGAGTGATGTGGTGGTGTTCCTGAGTGATGTGGTGGTGCCCCCGAGTGATGTGGTTGTGTCCCCGAGTGATGTGGTGGTGTCCCTGAGTGATGTGGTGGTGTTCCTGAGTGATGTGGTGGTGTCCCGAGTGATGTGGTTGTGTCCCCGAGTGATGTGGTGGTGTCCCCGAGTGATGTGGTGGTGTTCCTGAGTGATGTGGTGGTGCCCGTGAGTCGTGCCCCTGAGTGATGTGGTGGTGCCCCTGAGTGATATGGTGGTGTCCCCAAGTGATGTGGTGGTGTCCCCGGGTGATGTGGTGGTGTCCCCGAGTGATGTGGTGGTGTTCCTGAGTGATGTGGTGGTGTCCCTGAGGGATGTGTTGGTGCCCCTGAGTGATGTGGTGGTGCCCCTGAGTGATGTGGTGGTGTCCCCGAGTGATGTGGTGGTGTCTCTGAGTGATGTGGTGGTGTCCCCAAGTGATGTAGTGGTGCCCCTGAGTGATGTGGTGGTGCCCCTGAGTGATATGGTGGTGTTCCTGAGTGATGTGGTGGTGTCCCCGAGTGATTTGGTGGTGTCCCTGAGTGATATGGTGGTGTCCCTGAGTGATGTGGTGGTGCCTGTGAGTCGTGCCCCTGAGTGATGTGGTGGTGCCCCTGAGTGATGTGGTGGTGTCCCCAAGTGATGTGGTGGTGTCCCCGAGTGATGTGGTGGTGTCCCCGAGTGATGCGGTGGTGTTCCTGAGAGATGTGGTGGTGTCCCTGAGGGATGTGTTGGTGCCCCTGAGTGATGTGGTGGGGCCCCTGAGTGGTGCCCCTGAGTGATGTGGTGGTGTCCCCGAGTGATGTAGTGGTGCCCCTGAGTGATGTGGTGGTGCCCCTGAGTGATGTGGTGGTGTCCCCGGGTGTCCCCGAGTGATGTGCCGGTGCCCCCGAGTGATGTGGTGGTGTCCCTGAGTGATGTGGTGGTGTCCCAGAGTGATGTGGTGCTGTCCCCGAGTGATGTGGTGGTGTCCCTGAGGGATGTGGTGGCGTTCCTGAGTGATGTGGTGGTGTCCCTGAGAGCAGGGGTGGTGTCCCTAAGTGGTGCCTCTGAGTGATGTGGTGGTGCCCCTGAGTGATGTGGTGGTGTCCCTGAGTGATGTGGTGGTGTTCCTGAGTGATGTGGTGGTGCCCCCGAGTGATGTGGTTGTGTCCCCGAGTGATGTGGTGGTGTCCCCGAGTGATGTGGTGGTGATCCTGAGTGATGTGGTGGTGTCCCGAGTGATGTGGTTGTGTCCCCGAGTGATGTGGTGGTGTCCCCGAGTGATGTGGTGGTGTTCCTGAGTGATGTGGTGGTGTCACTGAGTGATGTGGTGGTGTTCCTGAGTGATGTGGTGGTGTCCCCGAGTGATTTGGTGGTGTCCCTGAGTGATATGGTGGTGTCCCTGAGTGATGTGGTGGTGCCCGTGAGTCGTGCCCCTGAGTGATGTGGTGGTGCCCCTGAGTGATGTGGTGGTATCCCCAAGTGATGTGGTGGTGTCCCCGAGTGATGTGGTGGTGTCCCCGAGTGATGTGGTGGTGTTCCTGAGTGATGTGGTGGTGTGCCTGAGGGATGTGTTGGTGCCCCTGAGTGATGTGGTGGTGCCCCTGAGTGGTGCCCCTGAGTGATGTGATGGTGTCCCCGAGTGATGTGGTGGTGTCCCTGAGTGATGTGGTGGTGTCCCCAAGTGATGTAGTGGTGCCCCTGAGTGATGTGGTGGTGCCCCTGAGTGATGTGGTGGTGTTCCTGAGTGATGTGGTGGTGTCCCCAAGTGATGTGCTGGTGCCCCGAGTGATGTGGTGGTGTCCCTGAGTGATGTGGTGGTGTCCCAGGGTGATGTGGTGGTGTCCCCGAGTGATGTGGTGGTGTCCCTGAGTGATGTGGTGGTGTTCCTGAGGGATGTGGTGGTGTCCCTGAGAGCTGTGGTGGTGTCCCTAAGTGGTGCCTCTGAGTGATGTGGTGGTGCCCCTGAGTGATGTGGTGGTGTCCCTGAGTGATGTGGTGGTGCCCCCGATTGATGTGGTTGTGTCCCTGAGTGATGTGGTGGTGTCCCCGAGTGATGTGGTGGTGTTCCTGAGTGATGTGGTGGTGTCCCGAGTGATTTGATTGTGTCCCCGAGTGATGTGGTGGTGTCCCCGAGTTATGTGATGGTGTTCCTGAGTGATGTGGTGGTGTCACTGAGTGATGTGATGGTGTTCCTGAGTGATGTGGTGGTGTCCCCGAGTGATTTGGTGGTGTCACTGAGTGATATGGTGGTGTCCCTGAGTGATGTGGTGGTGCCCATGAGTCGTGCCCCTGAGTGATGTGGTGGTGCCCCTGAGTGATGTGGTGGCATCCCCAAGCTATGTGGTGGGGTCCCCGAGTGATGTGGTGGTGTCCCCGAGTGATGTGGTAGTGTTCCTGAGTGATGTGGTGGTGTCCCTGAGGGATGTGTTGGTGCCCCTGAGTGATGTGGTGGTGTTCCTGAGTGATGTGGTGGTGTCCCCGAGTGATGTGGTGGTGTCCCTGAGTGATGTGGTGGTGTCCCAGAGTGATGTGGTGGTGTCCCCGAGTGATGTGGTGGTGTTCCTGAGTGATGTGGTGGTGTTCCTGAGTGATGTGGTGGTGTCCCCGAGTGATGTGGTGGTGTCTCCGAGTGATGTGGTGGTGTTCCTGAGTG
This sequence comes from Lissotriton helveticus, assembly GCF_964261635.1. NCBI lineage: Eukaryota > Metazoa > Chordata > Amphibia > Caudata > Salamandridae > Lissotriton > Lissotriton helveticus. The sequence continues at coordinate 129,302,116 of NC_136073.1, read as the reverse complement.
ATGTGGTGGTGCCCCCGAATGATGTGGTGGTGTACTCGAGTGATGTGGTGGCGTCCCTGAGTGCTGTGGTGGTGTTCCTGAGTGAAGTGGTGGTGCCCCTGAGTGATGTGGTGGCGTCCCCAAGTGATGTGGTGGGGTCCCCGAGTGATGTGGTGGTGTCCCCGAGTGATGTGGTAGTGTTCCTGAGTGATGTGGTGGTGTCCCTGAGGGATGTGTTGGTGCCCCTGAGTGATGTGGTGGTGTTCCTGAGTGATGTGGTGGTGTCCCCGAGTGATGTGGTGGTGTCCCCGAGTGATTTGGTGGTGTCCCTGAGTGATATGGTGGTGTCCCTGAGTGATGTGGTGGTGCCCGTGAGTCGTGCCCCTGAGTGATGTGGTGGTGCCCCTGAGTGATGTGGTGGTGTCCCTGAGTGATGTGGTGGTGCCCGTGAGTCGTGCCCCTGAGTGATGTGGTGGTGCCCCTGAGTGATGTGGTGGTGTCCCCAAGTGATGTGGTGGTGTCCCCGAGTGATGTGGTGGTGTCCCCGAGTGATGCAGTGGTGTTCCTGAGTGATGTGGTGGTGTCCCTGAGAGCTGTGGTGGTGTCCCTAAGTGGTGCCTCTGAGTGATTTGGTGGTGCCCCTGAGTGATGTGATGGCGTCCCTGAGTGATGTGGTGGTGTTCCTGAGTGATGTGGTGGTGCCCCCGAGTGATGTGGTTGTGTCCCCGAGTGATGTGGTGGTGTCCCCGAGTGATGTGGTGGTGTTCCTGAGTGATGTGGTGGTGTCCCGAGTGATGTGGTTGTGTCCCCGAGTGATGTGGTGGTGTCCCCGAGTGATGTGGTGGTGTTCCTGAGTGATGTGGTGGTGCCCGTGAGTCGTGCCCCTGAGTGATGTGGTGGTGCCCCTGAGTGATATGGTGGTGTCCCCAAGTGATGTGGTGGTGTCCCCGGGTGATGTGGTGGTGTCCCCGAGTGATGTGGTGGTGTTCCTGAGTGATGTGGTGGTGTCCCTGAGGGATGTGTTGGTGCCCCTGAGTGATGTGGTGGTGCCCCTGAGTGATGTGGTGGTGTCCCCGAGTGATGTGGTGGTGTCTCTGAGTGATGTGGTGGTGTCCCCAAGTGATGTAGTGGTGCCCCTGAGTGATGTGGTGGTGCCCCTGAGTGATGTGGTGGTGTTCCTGAGTGATGTGGTGGTGTCCCCGAGTGATTTGGTGGTGTCCCTGAGTGATATGGTGGTGTCCCTGAGTGATGTGGTGGTGCCCGTGAGTCGTGCCCCTGAGTGATGTGGTGGTGCCCCTGAGTGATGTGGTGGTGTCCCCAAGTGATGTGGTGGTGTCCCCGAGTGATGTGGTGGTGTCCCCGAGTGATGCGGTGGTGTTCCTGAGAGATGTGGTGGTGTCCCTGAGGGATGTGTTGGTGCCCCTGAGTGATGTGGTGGGGCCCCTGAGTGGTGCCCCTGAGTGATGTGGTGGTGTCCCCGAGTGATGTAGTGGTGCCCCTGAGTGATGTGGTGGTGCCCCTGAGTGATGTGGTGGTGTCCCCGGGTGTCCCCGAGTGATGTGCCGGTGCCCCCGAGTGAAGAGGTGGTGTCCCTGAGTGATGTGGTGGTGTCCCAGAGTGATGTGGTGCTGTCCCCGAGTGATGTGGTGGTGTCCCTGAGGGATGTGGTGGCGTTCCTGAGTGATGTGGTGGTGTCCCTGAGAGCAGGGGTGGTGTCCCTAAGTGGTGCCTCTGAGTGATGTGGTGGTGCCCCTGAGTGATGTGGTGGTGTCCCTGAGTGATGTGGTGGTGTTCCTGAGTGATGTGGTGGTGCCCCCGAGTGATGTGGTTGTGTCCCCGAGTGATGTGGTGGTGTCCCCGAGTGATGTGGTGCTGATCCTGAGTGATGTGGTGGTGTCCCGAGTGATGTGGTTGTGTCCCCGAGTGATGTGGTGGTGTCCCCGAGTGATGTGGTGGTGTTCCTGAGTGATGTGGTGGTGTCACTGAGTGATGTGGTGGTGTTCCTGAGTGATGTGGTGGTGTCCCCGAGTGATTTGGTGGTGTCCCTGAGTGATATGGTGGTGTCCCTGAGTGATGTGGTGGTGCCCGTGAGTCGTGCCCCTTAGTGATGTGGTGGTGCCCCTGAGTGATGTGGTGGTATCCCCAAGTGATGTGGTGGTGTCCCCGAGTGATGTGGTGGTGTCCCCGAGTGATGTGGTGGTGTTCCTGAGTGATGTGGTGGTGTGCCTGAGGGATGTGTTGGTGCCCCTGAGTGATGTGGTGGTGCCCCTGAGTGGTGCCCCTGAGTGATGTGATGGTGTCCCCGAGTGATGTGGTGGTGTCCCTGAGTGATGTGGTGGTGTCCCCAAGTGATGTAGTGGTGCCCCTGAGTGATGTGGTGGTGCCCCTGAGTGATGTGGTGGTGTTCCTGAGTGATGTGGTGGTGTCCCCAAGTGATGTGCTGGTGCCCCGAGTGATGTTGTGGTGTCCCTGAGTGATGTGGTGGTGTCCCAGGGTGATGTGGTGGTGTCCCCGAGTGATGTGGTGGTGTCCCTGAGTGATGTGGTGGTGTTCCTGAGGGATGTGGTGGTGTCCCTGAGAGCTGTGGTGGTGTCCCTAAGTGGTGCCTCTGAGTGATGTGGTGGTGCCCCTGAGTGATGTGGTGGTGTCCCTGAGTGATGTGGTGGTGCCCCCGATTGATGTGGTTGTGTCCCTGAGTGATGTGGTGGTGTCCCCGAGTGATGTGGTGGTGTTCCTGAGTGATGTGGTGGTGTCCCGAGTGATTTGATTGTGTCCCCGAGTGATGTGGTGGTGTCCCCGAGTTATGTGATGGTGTTCCTGAGTGATGTGGTGGTGTCACTGAGTGATGTGGTGGTGTTCCTGAGTGATGTGGTGGTGTCCCCGAGTGATTTGGTGGTGTCACTGAGTGATATGGTGGTGTCCCTGAGTGATGTGGTGGTGCCCATGAGTCGTGCCCCTGAGTGATGTGGTGGTGCCCCTGAGTGATGTGGTGGCGTCCCCAAGCTATGTGGTGGGGTCCCCGAGTGATGTGGTGGTGTCCCCGAGTGATGTGGTAGTGTTCCTGAGTGATGTGGTGGTGTCCCTGAGGGATGTGTTGGTGCCCCTGAGTGATGTGGTGGTGTTCCTGAGTGATGTGGTGGTGTCCCCGAGTGATGTGGTGGTGTCCCTGAGTGATGTGGTGGTGTCCCAGAGTGATGTGGTGGTGTCCCCGAGAAATGTGGTGGTGTTCCTGAGTGATGTGGTGGTGTTCCTGAGTGATGTGGTGGTGTCTCCGAGTGATGTGGTGGTGTTCCTGAGTGATGTGGTGGTGCCCCCGAATGATGTGGTGGTGTACTCGAGTGATGTGGTGGCGTCCCTGAGTGCTGTGGTGGTGTTCCTGAGTGAAGTGGTGGTGTCCCTGAGTGATGTTGTGGTGTCCCTGAGTGATGTGGTGGTGTCGCCGAGTGATGTGGTGGTGTCCCCGAGTGAAGTGGTGGTGTCCCCGAGTGATGTGGTGGTGTTCCTGAGTGATGTGGTGTTGTCCCCGAGTGATGAGCTGGTGCCCCCGAGTGAAGTGGTGGTGTCCCCGATTGATGTGGCGGTGTCCCTGAGTGATGTGGTGGTGTTCCTGAGTGATGAGGTGGTGTCCCTGAGTGGTGTGGTGGAATCCCCAAGTGATGTGGTGGTGTCCCTGAGTGATGTGGTGGTGTTCCTGAGTGATGTGGTGGTGCCCCCGAGTGATCTGGTGGTGTCCCCGAGTGATGTGGTGGTGTCCCTGAGTGATGTGGTGCTGTTCCTTAGTGATGTGGTGGTGTCCCCGAGTGATGTGGTGGTATCCCCGAGTGATGTGGTGGTGTTCCTGAGTGATGTGGTGGTGTCCCCGAGTGATGTGCTGGGGCCCCGAGTGATGTGGTGGTGTCCCTGAGTGATGTAGTGGTGTCCCTGAGTGATGTGGTGGTGTTCCTGAGTGATGTGGTGGTGTCCCTGAGTGCTGTGGTGGTGTCCCTAAGTGGTGCCCCTGAGTGATATGGTGGTGCCCCTGAGTGATGTGGTGGTGTCCCTCAGTGATGTGGTGGTGTCCACAAGTGATGTCGTGGTGCCCCTGAGTGATGTGGTGGTGCCCCTGAGTGATGTGGTGGTGTCCCCGAGTGATGTGCTGGTGCCCCCGAGTGATGTGGTGGTGTCCCTGAGTGATGTGGTGGTGTCCCAGAGTGATGTGGTGCTGTACCCGAGTGATGTGGTGGTGTCCCTGAGGGATGTGGTGGTGTTCCTGAGTGATGTGGTGGTGTCCCTGAGAGCTGTGGTGGTGTCCCTAAGTGGTGCCTCTGAGTGATGTGGTGGTGCCCTTGAGTGATGTGGTGGTGTCCCTGAGTGATGTGGTGGTGTTCCTGAGTGATGTGGTGGTGGTCCCGAGTGATGTGGTTGTGTCCCCGAGTGATGTGGTGGGGTCCCCGAGTGATGTGGTGGTGATCCTGAGTGATGTGGTGGTGTCCCGAGTGATGTGGTTGTGTCCCTGTGTGATGTGGTGGTGTCCCCGAGTGATGTGGTGGTGTTCCTCAGTGATGTGGTGGTGTCCCCAAGTGATGTGGTGGTGTCCCAGAGTGATGTGGTGGTGTCCCCGAGTGATGTGGTGGTGTTCCTGAGTGATGTGGTGGTGTGCCTGAGGGATGTGTTGGTGCCCCTGAGTGATGTGGTGGTGCCCCTGAGTGATTTGGTGGTGTCCCTGAATGATATGGTGGTGTCTGTGAGTGATGTGGTGGTGCCCCTGAGTGATGTGGTGGTGTCCCCAAGTGATGTGGTGGTGTCCCCGAGTGATTTGGTGGTGTCCCTGAATGATATGGTGGTGTCCCTGAGTGATGTGGTGGTGCCCGTGAGTCGTGCCCCTGAGTGATGTGGTGGTGCCCCTGAGTGATGTGGTGGTGTCCCCAAGTGATGTGGTGGTGTCCCCGAGTGATGTGGTGGTGTCCCGAGTGATGTGGTGGTGTTCCTGAGTGATGTGGTGGTGTCCCTGAGGGATGTGTTGGTGGCCCTGAGTGATGTGGTGGTGCCCCTGAGTGGTGCCCCTGAGTGATGTGGTGGTGTCCCCGAGTGATGTGGTGGTGTCCCTGAGTGATGTGGTGGTGTCCTCAAGTGATGTAGTGGTGCCCCTGAGTGATGTGGTGGTGCCCCTGAGTGATGTGGTGGTGTTCCTGAGTGATGTGGTGGTGTCACCGAGTGATGTGATGGTGCCCCCGAGTGATGTGGTGGTGTCCCTGAGTGATGTGGTGGTGTCCCAGAGTGATGTGGTGGTGTCCCCGAGTGATGTGGTGGTGTCCCTGAGAGATGTGGTGGTGTTCCTGAGTGATGTGGTGGTGTCCCTGAGAGCTGTGGTGGTGTCCCTAAGTGGTGCCTCTGAGTGATGTGGTGGTGCCCCTGAGTGATGTGGTGATGCCCCTGAGTGATTTGGTGGTGTCCCTAAATGATATGGTGGTGTCCCTGAGTGATGTAGTGGTGCCCGTGAGTCTTGCCCCTGAGTGATGTGGTGGTGCCCCTGAGTGATGTCGTGGTGTCCCCAAGTGATGTGGTGGTGTCCCCGAGTGATGTGGTGGTGTCCCCGAGTGATGTGGTGGTGTTCCTGAGTGATGTGGTGGTGTGCCTGAGGGATGTGTTGGTGCCCCTGAGTGATGTGGTGGTGCCCCTGAGTGGTGCCCCTGAGTGATGTGATGGTGTCCCTGAGTGATGTGGTGGTGTCCCTGAGTGATGTGGTGGTGTCCCAAAGTGATGTAGTGGTGCCACTGAGTGATGTGGTGGTGCCCCTGAGTGATGTGGTGGTGTTCCTCAGTGATGTGGTGGTGTCCCCAAGTGATGTGCTGGTGCCCCCGAGTGATGTGGTGGTGTCTCTGAGTGATGTGGTGGTGTCCCAGGGTGATGTGGTGGTGTCCCCGAGTGATGTGGTGGTGTCCCTGAGTGATGTGGTGGTGTTCCTGAGGGATGTGGTGGTGTCCCTGAGAGCTGTGGTGGTGTCCCTAAGTGGTGCCTCTGAGTGATGTGGTGGTGCCCCTGAGTGATGTGGTGGTGTCCCTGAGTGATGTGGTGGTGCCCCTGATTGATGTGGTTGTGTCCCTGAGTGATGTGGTGGTGTCCCCGAGTGATGTGGTGGTGTTCCTGAGTGATGTGGTGTTGTCCCGAGTGATTTGATTGTGTCCCCGAGTGATGTGGTGGTGTCCCCGAGTGATGTGGTGGTGTTCCTGAGTGTTGTGGTGGTGTCACTGAGTGATGTGGTGGTGTTCCTGAGTGATGTGGTGGTGTCCCCGAGTGATTTGGTGGTGTCCCTGAGTGATATGGTGGTGTCCCTGAGTGATGTGGTGGTGCCCATGAGTCGTGCCCCTGAGTGATGTGGTGGTGCCCCTGAGTGATGTGGTGGCATCCCTGAGTGATGTGGTGGTGTCCCTGAGTGCTGTGGTGGTGTCCCTAAGTGGTGCCCCTGAGTGATATGGTGGTGCCCCTGAGTGATGTGGTGGTGTCCCTCAGTGATGTGGTGGTGTCCACAAGTGATGTCGTGGTGCCCCTGAGTGATGTGGTGGTGCCCCTGAGTGATGTGGTGGTGTCCCCGAGTGATGTGCTGGTGCCCCCGAGTGATGTGGTGGTGTCCCTGAGTGATGTGGTGGTGTCCCAGAGTGATGTGGTGCTGTACCCGAGTGATGTGGTGGTGTCCCTGAGGGATGTGGTGGTGTTCCTGAGTGATGTGGTGGTGTCCCTGAGAGCTGTGGTGGTGTCCCTAAGTGGTGCCTCTGAGTGATGTGGTGGTGCCCCTGAGTGATGTGGTGGTGTCCCTGAGTGATGTGGTGGTGTTCCTGAGTGATGTGGTGGTGGTCCCGAGTGATGTGGTTGTGTCCCCGAGTGATGTGGTGGGGTCCCCGAGTGAGGTGGTGGTGATCCTGAGTGATGTGGTGGTGTCCCGAGTGATGTGGTTGTGTCCCTGAGTGATGTGGTGGTGTCCCCGAGTGATGTGGTGGTGTTCCTCAGTGATGTGGTGGTGTCCCCAAGTGATGTGGTGGTGTCCCCGAGTGATGTGGTGGTGTCCCCGAGTGATGTGGTGGTGTTCCTGAGTGATGTGGTGGTGTGCCTGAGGGATGTGTTGGTGCCCCTGAGTGATGTGGTGGTGCCCCTGAGTGATTTGGTGGTGTCCCTGAATGATATGGTGGTGTCCGTGAGTGATGTGGTGGTGCCCCTGAGTGATGTGGTGGTGTCCCCAAGTGATGTGGTGGTGTCCCCGAGTGATTTGGTGGTGTCCCTGAATGATATGGTGGTGTCCCTGAGTGATGTGGTGGTGCCCGTGAGTCGTGCCCCTGAGTGATGTGGTGGTGCCCCTGAGTGATGTGGTGGTGTCCCCAAGTGATGTGGTGGTGTCCCCGAGTGATGTGGTGGTGTCCCCAGTGATGTGGTGGTGTTCCTGAGTGATGTGGTGGTGTCCCTGAGGGATGTGTTGGTGGCCCTGAGTGATGTGGTGGTGCCCCTGAGTGGTGCCCCTGAGTGATGTGGTGGTGTCCCCGAGTGATGTGGTGGTGTTCCTGAGTGATGTGGTGGTGTCCCCGAGTGATGTGCTGGTGCCCCCGAGTGATGTGGTGGTGTCCCTGAGTGATGTGGTGGTGTCCCAGAGTGATGTGGTGGTGTCCCCGAGTGATGTGGTGGTGTCCCTGAGTGATGTTGTGGTGTTCCTGAGTGATGTGGTGGTGTCCCTGAGAGCTGTGGTGGTGTCCCTAAGTGGTGCCTCTGAGTGATGTGGTGGTGCCCCTGAGTGATGTGTTGATGCCCCTGAGTGATTTGGTGGTGTCCCTAAATGATATGGTGGTGTCCCTGAGTGATGTGGTGGTGCCCGTGAGTCTTGCCCCTGAGTGATGTGGTGGTGCCCCTGAGTGATGTGGTGGTGTCCCCAAGTGATGTGGTGGTGTCCCCGAGTGATTTGGTGGTGTCCCTGAATGATATGGTGGTGTCCCTGAGTCGTGTGGTGGTGCCCGTGAATCGTGCCCCTGAGTGATGTGGTGGTGCCCCTGAGTGATGTGGTTGTGTCCCCAAGTGATGTGGTGGAGTCCCCGAGTGATGTGGTGGTGTTCCTGAGTGATGTGGTGGTGTCCCTGAGGGATGTGTTGGTGCCCCTGAGTGATATGGTGGTGCCCCTGAGTGGTGCCCCTGAGTGATGTGGTGGTGTCCCAGAGTGATGTGGTGGTGTCCCTGAGAGATGTGGTGGTGTCCCCAAGTGATGTAGTGGTGCCCCTGAGTGATGTGGTGGTGCCCCTGAGTGATGTGGTGGTGTTCCTGAGTGATGTGGTGGTGTCCCTGAGTGATGTGCTGGTGCCCCCGAGTGATGTGGTGGTGTCCCCAAGTGATGTGGTGGTGTCCCCAAGTGATGTAGTGGTGCCCCTGAGTGATGTGGTGGTGCCCCTGAGTGATGTGGTGGTGTTCCTGAGTGATGTGGTGGTGTCCCCTAGTGATGTGCTGGTGCCCCCGAGTGATGTGGTGGTGTCCCTGAGTGATGTGGTGGTGTCCCAGAGTGATGTGGTGGTGTCCCCGAGTGATGTGGTGGTGTCCCTGAGTGATGTGGTGGTGTTCCTGAGTAATGTGGTGATGTCCCTGAGAGCTGTGGTGGTGTCCCTAAGTGGTGCCTCTGAGTGATGTTGTGGTGCCCCTGAGTGATGTGGTGGTGCCCCTGAGTGATTTGGTGGTGTCCCTGAATGATATGGTGGTGTCCCTGAGTGATGTGGTGGTGCCCGTGAGTCGTGCCCCTGAGTGATGTGGTGGTGCCCCTGAGTGATGTGGTGGTGTCCCCAAGTGATGTGGTGGTGTCCCCGAGTGATTTGGTGGTGTCCCTGAATGATATGGTGGTGTCACTGAGTGATGTGGTGGTGTCCGTGAGTGATGTGGTGGTGTTCCTGAGTGATGTGGTGGTGTCCCCGAGTGATTTGCTGGTGCCCCTGAGTGATGTGGTGGTGCCCCTGAGTGATGAGGTGGTGTTCCTGAGTGATGTGGTGGTGTCCCCGAGTGATGTGCTGGTGCCCCCGAGTGATGTGGTGGTGTCCCTGAGAGCTGTAGTGGTGTCCCTAAGTGGTGCCTCTGAGTGATTTGGTGGTGTCCCTGAATGATATGGTGGTGTCCCTGAGTGATGTGGTGGTGCCTGTGAGTCATGCCCCTGAGTGATGTGGTGGTGCCCCTGAGTGATGTGGTGGTGTCCCCAAGTGATGTGGTGGTGTCCCCGAGTGATTTGGTGGTGTCCCTGAATGATATGGTGGTGTCCCTGAGTGATGTGGTGGTGCCCGTGAGTCGTGCCCCTGAGTGATGTGGTGGTGCCCCTGAGTGATGTGGTGGTGTCCCCAAGTGATGTGGTGGTGTCCCCGAGTGATGTGGTGGTGTCCCCGAGTGATGTGGTGGTGTCCCCGAGTGATGTGGTGGTGTTCCTGAGTGATGTGGTGGTGTCCCTGAGGGATGTGTTGGTGCCCCTGAGTGATGTGGTGGTGCCCCTGAGTGGTGCCCCTGAGTGATGTTGTGGTGTCCCCGAGTGATGTGGTGGTGTCCCTGAGAGATGTGGTGGTGTTCCCAAGTGATGTAGTGGTGCCCCTGAGTGATGTGGTGGTGCCCCTGAGTGATGTGGTGGTGTTCCTGAGTGATGTGGTGGTGTCCCTGAGTGATGTGCTGGTGCCCCCGAGTGATGTGGTGGTGTCCCCAAGTGATGTGGTGGTGTCCCAGAGTGATGTGGTGGTGTCCCCGAGTGATGTTGTGGTGTTCCTGAGTGATGTGGTGTTGTCCCTGGGGGATGTGTTGGTGCCCCTGAGTGATGTGGTGGTGCCCCTGAGTGGTGCCCCTGAGTGATGTGGTGGTGTCCCCGAGTGATGTGGTGGTGTCCCTGAGTGATGTGGTGGTGTCCCCAATTGATGTAGTGGTGCCCCTGAGTGATGTGGTGGTGCCCCTGAGTGATGTGGTGGTGTCCCAGAGTGATGTGGTGGTGTCCCCGAGTGATGTGGTGGTGTCCCTGAGTGATGTGGTGGTGTTCCTGAGTGATGTGGTGGTGTCCCTGAGAGCTGTGGTGGTGTCCCTAAGTGGTGTCCCAGAGTGATGTGGTGGTGTCCCCGAGTGATGTGGTGGTGTCCCTGAGTGATGTGGTGGTGTTCCTGAGTGATGTGGTGGTGTCCCTGAGAGATGTGGTGGTGTCCCCAAGTGATGTAGTGGTGCCCCTGAGTGATGTGGTGGTGCCCCAGAGTGATGTGGTGGTGTTCCTGAGTGATGTGGTGGTGTCCCCGAGTGATGTGCTGGTGCCCCCGAGTGATGTGGTGGTGTCCCTGAGTGATGTGGTGGTGTCCCAGAGTGATGTGGTGCTGTACCCGAGTGATGTGGTGGTGTCCCTGAGGGATGTGGTGGTGTTCCTGAGTGATGTGGTGGTGTCCCTGAGAGCTGTGGTGGTGTCCCTAAGTGGTGCCTCTGAGTGATGTGGTGGTGCCCCTGAGTGATGTGGTGGTGTCCCTGAGTGATGTGGTGGTGTTCCTGAGTGATGTGGTGGTGGTCCCGAGTGATGTGGTTGTGTCCCTGAGTGATGTGGTGGTGTCCCCGAGTGATGTGGTGGTGTTCCTGAGTGATGTGGTGGTGTGCCTGAGGGATGTGTTGGTGCCCCTGAGTGATGTGGTGGTGAACCTGAGTGATTTGGTGGTGTCCCTGAATGATATGGTGGTGTCCCTGAGTGATGTGGTGGTGCCCCTGAGTGATGTGGTGGTGTCCCCAAGTGATGTGGTGGTGTCCCCGAGTGATTTGGTGGTGTCTCTGAATGATATGGTGGTGTTCCTGAGTGATGTGGTGGTGCCCGTGAGTCGTGCCCCTGAGTGATGTGGTGGTGCCCCTGAGTGATGTGGTGGTGTCCCCAAGTGATGTGGTGGTGTCCCCGAGTGATGTGGTGGTGTCCCTGAGTGATGTGGTGGTGTTCCTGAGTGATGTGGTGGTGTCCCTGAGGGATGTGTTGGTGCCCCTGAGTGATGTGGTGGTGCCCCTGAGTGGTGCCCCTGAGTGATGTGGTGGTGTCCCCGAGTGATGTGGTGGTGTCCCTGAGTGATGTGGTGGTGTTCCCAAGTGATGTAGTGGTGCCCCTGAGTGATGTGGTGGTGCCCCTGAGTGATGTGGTGGTGTTCCTGAGTGATGTGGTGGTGTCCCCGAGTGATGTGCTGGTGCCCCCGAGTGATGTGGTGGTGTCCCTGAGTGATGTGGTGGTGTCCCAGAGTGATGTGGTGGTGTCCCCGAGTGATGTGGTGGTGTCCCTGAGTGATGTGGTGGTGTTCCTGAGTGATGTGGTGGTGTCCCTGAGAGCTGTGGTGGTGTCCCTAAGTGGTGCCTCTGAGTGATGTGGTGGTGCCCCTGAGTGATGTGGTGGTGCCCCTGAGTGATTTGGTGGTGTCCCTGAATGATATGGTGGTGTCCCTGAGTGATGTGGTGGTGCCCGTGAGTCGTGCCCCTGAGTGATGTGGTGGTGCCCCTGAGTGATGTGGTGGTGTCCCCAAGTGATGTGGTGGTGTCCCCGAGTGATTTGGTGGTGTCCCTGAATGATATGGTGGTGTCCCTGAGTGATGTGGTGGTGCCCGTGAGTCGTGCCCCTGAGTGATGTGGTGGTGCCCCTGAGTGATGTGGTGGTGTCCCCAAGTGATGTGGTGGTGTCCCCAAGTGATGTGGTGGTGTCCCCGAGTGATGTGGTGGTGTTCCTGAGTGATATGGTGGTGTCCCTGAGGGTAGTGTTGGTGCCCCTGAGTGATGTGGTGGTGCCCCTGAGTGATGTGGTGGTGTCCCCGAGTGATGTGGTGGTGTCCCCAAGTGATGTAGTGGTGCCCCTGAGTGATGTGGTGGTGCCCCTGAGTGATGTGGTGGTGTTCCTGAGTGATGTGGTGGTGTCCCCGAGTGATGTGCTGGTGCCCCCGAGTGATGTGGTGGTGTCCCTGAGTCGTGTGGTGGTGCCTGTGAGTCGTGCCCCTGAGTGATGTGGTGGTGCCCCTGAGTGATGTGGTGGTGTCCCCAAGTGATGTGGTGGTGTCCCCGAGTGATGTGGTGGTGTCCCCGAGTGATGTGGTGGTGTTCCTGAGTGATGTGTTGGTGTCCCTGAGGGATGTGTTGGTGCCCCTGAGTGATGTGGTGGTGCCCCTGAGTGGTGCCCCTGAGTGATGTGGTGGTGTCCCCGAGTGATGTGGTGGTGTCCCTGAGAGATGTGGTGGTGTCCCCAAGTGATGTAGTGGTGCCCCTGAGTGATGTGGTGGTGCCCCTGAGTGATGTGGTGGTGTTCCTGAGTGATGTGGTGGTGTCCCCGAGTGATGTGCTGGTGCCCCCGAGTGATGTGGTGGTGTCCCCAAGTGATGTGGTGGTGTCCCCGAGTGATGTGGTGGTGTCCCCGAGTGATGTTGTGGTGTTCCTGAGTGATGTGGTGGTGTACCTGAGGGATGTGTTGGTGCCCCTGAGTGATGTGGTGGTGCCCCTGAGTGGTGCCCCTGAGTGATGTGGTGGTGTCCCCGAGTGATGTGGTGGTGTCCCTGAGTGATGTGGTGGTGTCCCCAAGTGATGTAGTGGTGCCCCTGATGGTATCCCTGAGTGATATGGTGGTGTCCCTGAGTGATGCGGTGGTGCCCGTGAGTCGTGCCCCTGAGTGATGTGGTGGTGCCCCTGAGTGATGTGGTTGTGTCCCCGAGTGATGTGGTGGTGTCCCCGAGTGATGTGGTGGTGTTCCTGAGTGATGTGGTGGTGTCACTGAGTGATGTGGTGGTGTTCCTGAGTGATGTGGTGGTGTCCCCGAGTGATTTGGTGGTGTCCCTGAGTGATATAGTGGTGTCCCTGAGTGATGTGGTAGTGCCCGTGAGTGGTGCCCCTGAGTGATGTGGTGGTGCCCCTGAGTGATGTGGTGGTGTCCCCGAGTGATGTGGTTGTGTCCATGAGTGATGTGGTGGTGTTCCTGAGTGATGTGGTGGTGTCCCTTAGTGGTGTCCCTGAGTGATGTGGTGGTGTCCCCAAGTGATGTGCTGGTGTCCTCGAGTGATGTGGTGGTGTCCCTGAGTGATGTGGTGGTGTCCCTGAGTGATGTGTTGGTGTCCCTGAGTGATGTGGTGGTGTCCCCCAGTGATGTGGTGGTGTCCCCGAGTGATGTGGTGGTGTCCCTGAGTGATGTGGTGGTGTCCCTGAGTGGTGTGGTGGTGTCCCTGAGTGATGTGGTGCTGATACTTCCCCTGCCAAGTAACCTTCTTCCGGAGCAGCTGCCCCCACAGTCTGGCACACTTGATAAGCTATACACATTGTCTGGCAAGTGACCAGTTGCTGCTAGTTGTTTTGAGCTGACCCGGAATTCGATGACACAATGTCAGTTTCTGGAAGGAGGAAGTTGGGCAGCCTGTCCGCAAAAAGATGCTGCCTTCCAGAACTGGAGCTCTATTTATTGCCTGTCTGTGTCTATGTTTATTTATTTTAAATCCCCATGACATGTAAAGTGCTTTGCACCTCGGGCCCATCCTCGCATTGCTATTCGTGACGTGCAGCAGCCAGGAAGCAATGACTGGAGGGGGAAGAGTGGAAATTTTCGTCGGATTCCATGTCGCGATAGTAGTCCAAACTTAATGCTCTGAACAGCAAATCCGCTGGGTGAAGGTGCACACCTACAGCATGACCCAGAGAGCTGTACACAAGACATATACGTCACTTTCTCGACTCTCAAAATAGGTGCGTTATTCCAGTAAGCTCTCGGCATTGCTGTGGCGGGGGGGGGGGGCGGGGGAATGGTAGCAGGAGGCATTCCTTTGAAGTTAGACAAATGGTGGAATGGTGGTGTGTGAGCGGCTTCCTTTCAAGTCTGATGGGGGGCGGGGAAGCAAATGGCAAGCGCGGGCCCGGCGCACATTCACTCACATGCTTCTTATATTTATTGGACAGTTTACCCAATTAGCGTGTAAGAGAAATAAATATTTTAATTATTTAAATAGGAGACTGTGTGAGCGATCTATACAGACAGAGGCTTAATTAACAAGCAATGGGGGAAGAGGAGGCAGCTGAGAAATGAAGCAAAGGGCAGCTGACCGAGTGCGTTGGTGGACTTCAAGCGCACCCTAAAGACGTACACGCAGGCAGACTTTGGCACTAGGATGGGATGAACACATACATTTGTGCGCGTTAATAGAGGGATAATTAAGGAGAGTAAAGCATGTGAAACCTCAATGCACTCACACCGGCCGGCAGTGCAAGAATCCAATGCTGATACATGGAAAGTCAAGCGTGATGGTCACTAATTTTCATTTAAGAATGTCTGCTGCTTCCAGCCTTTCCAGTCAGTCTTGTGAATTCTGTTATGTACTTACTGCATTAGATTTCTGCAGTTAGAGGAAGCGGCTTCGAATGAAGCAACGTCCGAGGAGTTTAGGAGTGGGGGAGGAGGCGAAAGAGCCTGGGAGGGCGGTGTTGAAAAAAGGGCAGACGAGGGGTGAAAAGTCGCGAAGTTTGGCTATTGCTGCTTTAGGAACTGGGACAGAAGCGAGCAAATCTGCATCTGAAAGTGCTGGGGCGCAGACGAAAAACAACCTCTCGGCATTGCGTGGCGGGGGAGCAGGGGAGCGGCGTTACTTTGAAGTCGGAAGGGTGGGAGGGAACGAGCATATGGGGTGTGAGCGATAACGAAAGTAAGAGAGGGAGCAGGAAGTGAGGCCGAGCGCGCGCTGGCGAAGCTTTGCGCTTGAATGCCTCACATGCACTGGGCATAATCCACACTCCAAAACCTCTTGGTAGGATTTGCTGTTGGCCCTTGTTATCTCTCTGTCAACAACATGGGTAGTGCGAGTTGTATTGAGTTCACCGGCACGTCTTTTCTTCCACAGATACTGACCTTCTGGCGGTATAAGGGACTCGCTAACAAGTGAGGGGATCTCCCCAAAACATAGATTCTTCTACGGGGGCCGGTAGGCCAGGAAAAGAGGGGCCACCTGGTAAAGTATCAAGACCGTCATTAAGACACTTGAGTGATAGCATTGGCTCACAAGTGGCTTTACTTTTAATGTTCGCACAGTGCAGACAGAGTGACACAGCGAATATATTGTGTGTGTGTTTGTGTCTTTTTTTTACCCCATGCAGGTACAATACATGGAGAATCCAAAAGGTGTTTAACATACGCTGACCCGAACAAAACCCTGAAGAAATCACCAGCAAAGTAAGAGTGGTGAAGAAACATGTCGGTTTTTGGTTTTTATTAGAGTGAGCGAACAGCAAAGAATAAAGACATAACTGCCAGTTCAGCACAGCTCTTTTTAATTTTAAAAGGGTCATTCTAAACTTTGTCACACAGTTGGTTTTTTGTTGCACACTACCTTTATCCCCTTTCTGTTTGGGTTGACAGGCGCTGATGATGAGAAGTGGGGACACAGGCGAGTACCAGTCTGTAATATGGCTTAACACCTTGACTCAGAACGCCAGGAAAGCCCTCGCACTCACAGCTACTTTTCTGCAAGCTGCTTAGTTTAATTTGCTTTTAAAAGTCCCGTTTTTTGCCGATTTATTTTTATTTTGAGTTACCTGTTTTCCCCTGGTTTTAATACAGGCCACTCGCAGACTCGCACTGCTGCCACCTTACCCCCACTCTAATCTGTGAGATCACCGCGTTATCGCGGGTCCCTGTCCACTGTCTAGTTGTGGGGGCCATCTTGGGAGGGGGGACATTGCCGGCGGCGCGGTTAGCGCTCTAGTTGTCAGGCGCTCGGCGAGTATAAAGGCAGGCGTTTCGCAGGTGAGCATCCTTAACACCTTGACTCAGAACGCCAGGAAAGCCCTCACACTCACAGCTACTCTTCTGCAAGCTGCTTAGTTTAATTCGCCTTTAAAAGCCCCGTTTTTTGCCGATTTATTTTTATTTTGAGTTACCTGTTTTCCCCTAGTTTTAAAACAGGCCGCTCGCAGACTCGCACTGCTGCCACCTTACCCCCACTCTAATTTGTGAGATCACCGCGATATCGCGGGTCCCTGTCCACTGTCTAGTTGTGGGGGCCATCTTGGGAGGGGGGACATTGCCGGTGGCGCGGTTAGCGCTCTAGTTGTCAGGCGCTCGGCGAGTATAAAAGCAGGCGTTTCGCAGGTGAGCATCCTTAACACCTTGACTCAGAACGCCAGGAAAGCCCTCGCACTCACAGCTACTCTTCTGCAAGCTGCTTAGTTGAATTCGCTTTTAAAAGTCCCGTTTTTTGCCGATTTATTTTTATTTTGAGTTACCTGTTTTCCCCTGGTTTTAATACAGGCCACTCGCAGACTCGCACTGCTGCCACCTTACCCCCACTCTAATCTGTGAGATCACCGCGTTATCGCGGGTCCCTGTCCACTGTCTAGTTGTGGGGGCCATCTTGGGAGGGGGGACATTGCCGGTGGCGCGGTTAGCGCTCTAGTTGTCAGGCGCTCGGCGAGTATAAAGGCAGGCGTTTCGCAGGTGAGCATCCTTAACACCTTGACTCAGAACGCCAGGAAAGCCCTCGCACTCACAGCTACTCTTCTGCAAGCTGCTTAGTTTAATTCGCTTTTAAAAGCCCCGTTTTTTGCCGATTTATTTTTATTTTGAGTTACCTGTTTTCCCCTGGTTTTAATACAGGCCACTCGCAGACTCGCACTGCTGCCACCTTACCCCCACTCTAATCTGTGAGATCACCGCGTTATTGCGGGTCCCTGTCCACTGTCTAGTTGTGGGGGCCATCTTGGGAGGGGGGACATTGCCGGCGGCGCGGTTAGCGCTCTAGTTGTCAGGCGCTCGGCGAACATAAAGTCAGCTATGCTGACGCGCAGCGTCATTACGCAGCGTCATCGCCGGAACGTCGCCGGAGTTTTGCCAGAGTTAAGCCCGTCTGGGCCCGTCCGGGCCAAGACGGGCATAGGGCGTGTTACTCTGCTCAACTCTGCCGTACATATGGATTCTACTCTCAGGTACTCTAGGGATACTCTGTTGTCGTTACGTGCTCCCAGACATACCAGCTGTAGCTACCATTGGGTAGAAGGTACCCTTTTTACCCAATGCCTTTTATGTGGTTCGGGTAGCACCTTTAAGGACCGGACACAGATTTCTATGGCTCTGCTCAACTGCAGGTCAGTACCCTGTCACGCCACAGAAATTAATTCCTTGATTTTGGACCATAGTCTGGATGCCTTGTTCCTTACAGAAACTTGGCTGACCTCTGGCTCTGGACCCGATATTGTTAAAGCCCTCCCTTCGGGATACCTCATGTTTCATCTAGATAGGCCGGATGGGAGGGGGGGAGGAGTGGCCATCCTGTATAGAGATAAATATGTATGTAAAGCTGTAGATTGCGGTATTAATAACTCTGAAGGCTGTCAATTTTCGCTACGCATATCTTCTACTACCTCTATCTCTGGCCTTCTTGTCTATCGGCCCCCTGTAACGATGGGAAATTTCTTAGATTCCTTCATTGAGGCGGTGATACCACTGGCTGCTGCGTCCTCCAACTTTATAGTTCTCGGAGACCTCAACTTACATTTTGATGATCCCTGTGATGTAGTGGCGAGAGACCTACAAGGCATGCTGGGTGCACTCGATCTACACCTTGCTAATGTTGGTGCCACCCATAATAGGGGTCATCAGCTGGATGTTGCTTTTGCTAACTCAGAGAACTTGCAAGCCCTCCAGCCTTTGGCTCTTCCCTGGACGGACCATTGTCTAGTCCCCCTTAGATGGCAGTTGGGGAAGGGGAGAGATCCGGTACCTAGACGGTATACAGTGGAACGACTCTGGTCAAGGCTGCCAGTGGATAGCTGGGTGGCCGAGTTGGCAAGAACCTGTCCTCCCCCTGTCACTGACCCCAGTATTGCCGACCAGCATGTGGGTAACTGGCTGACTAATACTCTGGACTCGTTGATTCCGAAAAAGAGGAGGCCCATCAGGGAAAGAAGAGTCGGTTCTGCTCCCTGGTACACTCCCGAACTTAGGGGTCTTAGAACATCATGTAAAAGATCAGAACGGGCATGGAGGAGAGAGCGGACGGAAGAAAGTCGGGAAGACTACAAGATATCGATGAGGAAGTATAAAGTCGCTTTGAAAGACGCCAAAAGGAACTTTTTCAGCGATAGGATCGAGAGGGCAAGTAACTCACCAGGGGAATCCTTCAACATTTTTAAGGAACTCCTGAAGGCTCCGGTCCCTTCAGTTGTGTACGACAATCCTCAAGAAAAATGTGAAGAGCTGGCTGACTTTTTTCATTCGAAAATAGAGAAGATTTTGTCTTCAATGCCTGCGACCTCTCAGATCCCGGAGATGGACTTTAGCCCAGTAATATGCCCCGCTGAGCTGTCCTCTTTCGGCCCTTTTTCGGAGGAGGAGGTCGTAAAAGTCCTGAAAGGGATGAAGAGTGGGTCTCCTAGTGACCCAGTGCCTATGAAATATCTCAAACAAGTGGCAAACACTCTGTCCACTCCGCTTACTGACCTCATTAACCTTTCACTCTCCCAGGGCACGGTGCCTCAGAGATGGAAAAAGGCAGTTGTCAAAGCACTATTGAAAAAACCAGGATTAGTCTCCTCAAATTTGGCTAATTTCAGGCCTATCTCACTTTTGCCCGGCTTCTCAAAAGTCGCAGAAAAGATGGTTAACCGCCAGCTCTCTTATCATCTAGAATCCCATCATCTGCTGGGAGACTCCCAGACGGGCTTTCGCCCTGGTCAGGGGACGGACACAGCCTTATTGGCAGTGGTGGAGGAAGCAAGGAGCATTCTTGATACAGGGGGTCAGTGGCAGTGATCCTCCTGGACTTGAGTGCTGCCTTTGACACCGTAAGTCACCAGGTGCTCCTCCAACGTCTGTCAGAGGTGGGTGTGACAGGGATGGCCTTGAAATGGCTCGAATCCTTCCTCTCCAACCGCTTCTATCAAGTCTGGGAAGGGGCAGAGCAGTCGACCTTGTTCCCTCTTCAATGTGGAGTCCCTCAGGGCTCATCTTTGAGCCCTACCTTATTTAATATTTATATGACTCCTCTTGAAAGAGTGGTCTCTCCTTCAGGAGTGAAGATCATCAGCTATGCTGATGATACTCAGCTGGTTGTAGGCCTCACCCAGCTGACGGAACAACCTGAAGTTCTTCATGACTGCCTTGCCAATGTCCATCGTTGGATGTCCCACTCTGCCCTTAAGCTCAACGGAGAGAAAACTGAGCTTATGCTGCTGGGCAAATCTAGTCCCTCACTCATCGCTAGCTGTTGGCCCCGGTCTCTGGGTGACCCACCATCTCCCAAGAAGGAGATCAAGAGCTTGGGAGTTTGGTTGGAGGAAGATCTGTCCTTTAGGACGCACGCCAGGAAGACCGCGGGGGTGTGTTTTGGTCTGTTGCGGTCAGCTCGCAAGGTGCTACCACTGCTCCCTAATCCATCTAGGAAGCTCCTGATTCGTGGTTTAATCTTGTCGAGGCTTGACTACGGGAATGCGCTGTTTCTCGGTGCTCCCGAAGCGACTTTTAAAATCCTTCAACAGGTGCAGAAGGCAGCTGCTAGAGTGCTGATGGAGGTTCCTAGAAGACACTCAGCTGCCCCGGCCCTGACAACGCTTCACTGGCTCCCCGTTAAAGAGCGGGTGAAATTCAAAGCGTTATGCACGGCTCATAAAATCTTGCATGGTAGGGGCCCCTCTATCCTGTCCATTATGGCACGCCCCTACAAGCCCACACGCCCACTGCGTTCGGACCAAAGACATCTTCTGCAGTCAGCCAGAGTAAAAAGAGCTCGGTCTGGGGGCCGGCGTTTTTCGGTGCAAGTGGCGGCACTGTGGAACTCCTTGCCCTTTAAGATTTGTTCAGAGCCCAACATTCTGCACTTTAGGAAGCTCTTGAAGACTCATTTGTTTCCGGTGTAGTGACTGAGCTTGTGCTTTCCCTTCTCGTTCCTTACAGCGCCGGGATGCCCCTGGGTAACTGAGCGCGTTATAAATTTTATAATAATAATATTTCCCCCCCGGGTGTTGCTCCCGTGAGGCCCTGTCAACCTCCCCTCCCCCTTTTTTCACAGTTGGAGGGTGGAGTAACCTGTTGGAACCCACTGGGGCACCCACACAAACACGCACACATATATTTTTAAACATAAGATAGCACAGTTTATGCGACTACTAGCAGCGCAGCAGGCTCTAAGGGGGCAGTTGACCCTGGGTTGTCTATCAATAGTAATGAAATTATCCATCTAGGGATTTCTATCCCATAGAACTATAGGGAAGGCCATTGTTGTTGACAGTGTTATGAGGGGGGGGCGGCCTGTCCCTGTCGCAAAATTTCCCTCTTTGGCTCCTTTGTTGAATGAGCCTTGTTATCTCTCGCCAGCAATGCGCAAGCGCATTGGCAGGCGAGACCTAAAAAGCATGATCTGTGAACCAAACTCTACCTTTTTTGCCAAATTTGGTGTAATTCCGTTCAGCAGTTCAGGCTGTAGCCTCGCTTAAAGGTCCCTATGGAAAATTGCAAGGGGAAAACACGTTTTGGGACCCCCCTTTTTTCTCGGCCCCCGCTTGACGATTCACCCCGAAACTTCCAGGATAGGAGCGGAGCGCCCCATATTCTTTGAGAATTCCACGAAGATTCGTCAACCGGCGCCAAAGTTATTCCAAATACAATGTAGCGGATTTCCGATGGAAACTTAGTCCTAACTATTTGAGATGTCATCAGTGATGTCACTGACCATGTCATGAATGATGTAATATGTGACATCATCAGCAGTGGATTGCGGGCGCGCAAAATATAGTTAGTACAACTAACTATATCGGAGGAATTTCAATGGTTTTGTATGAGTGAAATGTCCAGCTAACTATAACACCCCTAAAATCTACAGTTTTTTCAGTGAATTTCTAAGGTTTTTTAAATGCTAATTCCTAACTATATCAGGCCTAAAACCTATGGTTTTTTCAGTGAATTTCAATGGTTTTTAAATGCTAATTCCTAACTATATCAGGCCTGAAACCTATGTTGTTTTTCAGTGAAAAAAAAAAAAAAAAAATATATATATATATATATATATATATATATATATATTCACTGAAAAAACCATAGGTTTCACACCAGTTATAGTTAGGAATTAGCATTTAAAAAACCTATTAAATTCACTGAAAAAACCATAGGTTTTACACCAGTTATAGTTAGCTGGAAATTTTACTCGCATAAAACCATTGAAATTCCCACGTTATAGTTAGTTGGACTCACTATAACTTGCGCGTGCAATGCACTGCTGATGACGTCACATATTACATCACTCATGACATGGTCAGTGACATCACTCATGACATCACTGATGACACCATCCAGTGAATGTGTCTATTTTTAAAAAAGAATTATGTATTATATATGTATATGTAAAAGTTGATGGAAGAATAAATGTTTAAATAAGTGTTTACATGGATGTTTTTTTAAAATACATATATTAGAGAGTAATGTTTAAATATTTAAATATATGTATTAGTGTTTCACTTTGTGTATAAGTGGCTCCATGGGTTGCTGAGTAGCTACATGTGTATGTATATGGGTTATTAGATGTTTTTCTTAGTATCAGTATGAGTGTTTGTATGGTTTGGTGGGGGTATTACTTAGCACATAGATGCATGAATGACTGACTCTCTCTTTGTATGTGTTTTGAAGACAGCATATGTGCAGGACTGTATGGGTGGATGAGTGTGTATATGTGTGTGTTAGTGAGTGAATGACTGTCTCACTAGTGTTTTTATCAGTAACTACATATGTTTTAATCTAGTATATGTGAATATTGATGTATATAAGTGAGTATATGTGAGAGTGAGGGATTGTAAGAGTTCCTGTTTAAATTAGTATGTGTTTCTATAAGTGATTGTTTAAGAGAGTAAGTATGTGTAAGTTTCCTTAGAAGTAAAGCGGTAGTGTGTGTATAGCTGTATATGCAAATAAATGGATGTTCAATAGCTTATTTGCATGTGTGAGTATGTGTGTGAGTAACTTTTGGATGCCTGTCGTTGTGTAACAGGATGTATAGGTGTATCACTACATATGATGAGTGAGTATATGTATGAGTGACTATATAGAACTGTTGGTGAATGAGTGGATGTGTATATAGATGGTGGAATTATTGAATTGGTTGTTGTAAGTGGTATGGGTATCTCCATTTTTTTGAAAATTTTAGTTTCTATTTTTGAATATGTGTTTCAAGGGTTACATTACAGTGAAAGGAGGTCTGTCACTCTGTCACAAGGATGGTGTCATCAGTGATGTCATGAGTGATGTCACTGACCATGTCATGAGTGATGTAATATGTGACGTCATCAGCAGTGCATTGCACGCGCAAGTTATAGTGAGTCCAACTAACTATAACGTGGGAATTTCAATGGTTTTATGCGAGTAGAATTTCCAGCTAACTATAACTGGTGTAAAACCTATGGTTTTTTCAGTGAATTTAATAGGTTTTTTAAATGCTAATTCCTAACTATAACTGGTGTGAAACCTATGGTTTTTTCAGTGAATTTCAATGTTTTTTTAATTAGCAAATCTCTATAGGTATGAAAAGTAATATTTTTTATAACGAATTTTATATTGTATAATTATGTAATTTTTTTTATTTATTATTTATTTTTTTTGCCCGGGGGCGCTCCCGGGGCGCGTACCGGTGAACGCACGGGTAAGCGCAATGTTACGGCGCGCCCTGGGGCACTTACCGGGGAACGTCCCGTTAGCGCTATTGCCGCGATCGAAAAAACCACATCGTGACGCGTCGCGTAAGCGTGACGTATCGCGTTGCTGCGCAATGTGTCTTATGACGCGCTTCGTAAACGCACCCGGAAGCGCTCCGCGGCACGGCCCGGTGCGCATAGCGTAAGCGCGCCGGAGCGCGTAACGTAAGCGCACCGGGTCATGTGTCGGGTCATGTGACCTGAAAATAACACTTTTCATTGGTTCTCATCATTTTTTTTCTCCAAATGATGAAAGCCCCCTCCTTTTTTCCTCATTCTAACTTTCTTCTTTGAGAGAGTAAGAGCTATTTTTGATCACTGCAATGGCATCACTTGTAGCTGCAGCTGGTGCACCCCCACCACCACCACCAAGAAAAGAAGGTCCACCACCACAGTTCCTTGGAGGAGAAGAAGAAGAAGAGGAAGAAGAGGAGGAGGAGCAACATCAAGGCGCTTCCTGCCTGAAGAACCAAGGCAAAGGCACTTTAAAGTGCACTATATTTGGCAATTCTTTTCCATCCCTGAAGGCCAAAAAAAGGTGAACGCCCCCAAAGTCACCTGTCTAATTTGTGGCTCAGTCCTCTCCAGGGGCAATCCCCTAAAATATTCATTTGGTAATTTTACCATGATCTGCCACATGGAGAGGTTTCATCCCAATAACTTAGCCCACGCTGAAGTACAGGAACTTCAGAACAACCCACCCCCTGTGGCCAGCACCTCCTCTACTGAAAACTCACTTTCTGGTCCTGAAGCACGCCAAATGGTGCCAAATATACAACCAAAATTTGGCACCATAAAACATGTTTACATTTTCTGTGGCAAAACATTATGTTATGGTGAACTTAGTGTCACCTTAATAAATAATGCTGTGGACAACCACCAATGCAACAAGAAAAGGAAGCACTAATTCTTTTCTTTTTTTTGCTCCTGTTGAGCCATTTCCACTTCCCTGTTTTTTGTTTGTTCCCTTAAAAAACACAAAAAAATATAAAATTGTTAAAAAAAAAAAAATGTTCAGTAAAATAATAAAAAATATATAAAACAACAAAAACAATAAAAAAAAAGTTATTTTCAGAACTACCTCGCATTTATAAAATTAAACCTATATTTTTAAAGGATCTCTGTCAATTTTTTGTCCTTAGGATACGCGTACCGGGGCGCGTCCTACCCAAAAAGAAAACAAAATTAATGAAGCAGTTAGCATGAGGGAAGGACACAAACAGAGTTATGTTAAGAGAAAAAGAGCTACAAGATGACCACAGAGGGATTGTTTATTACATAGTAAAAAATAGAGAAGGTGTAATTGGATGAAAGTGAGAAAAGTAAAATGACTAAAAGAGCGAAAGAAAGGAAGAGAGAGGAAGAACACTAAAGTAGAGATAGTGTGAGACTGTGATTGGCTGTTAAAAGAAAAAGAAAGGACAGTAAAAAATGGAGAATGAAGGGTAGTGGCTGAACCACGATAAATGAAGAACGATGAGGGAAAGTGAGAAAAGACCAGGTAGTATAAGTAAAGAGGGGTGAAAGAGGGAGAAAAATTGAATTAGGATAACACATGGGGAGTGACAAAGAGAGAGGACAAAGAGAGTAAAGGAAACAGTACCTGAATGGGCTTGAGTAAAACAGCAAACAAAGATAAGTAATGCAGTGTGTGTGACTTATAGGGAGTCAGTGGGTGTAGGTTGCGGTGTGGGTGTGTAAGGTGTGTCTGTGGGTGTGGCTGTGTGGGGTGTTTCGGTGTGGGTGGAGGTGAGGGTGTGTGAAATAAGTGTGAGGAGTGTATGAGTGTGGGGTGTATATGTGTGCAATGTATGTGTGTGTATGGAATGTGTGTGTGTGTTTGAGGAGTGTGTGTGGGAGGATTTTTTATGTGTATGAGGTGTGTGTGTGGTGTGTGTGGGGTGTATGTTACAGGTGTGTGTATGTGTTGGAAGGGGGAGGAGGTGTATGTGTAGGAGTAAGGTAAATAATTAAGAAAAAGAGAATGAGTGAAGAAGCAAAGGAAGGGAACAGAGTGAAGTAAAGAAAAAAGATTGAAAGAAGTTGAATATGAGATGGGAAATTGGAAAAGGGGAGTAAACATGTAGAATAAGAATAAGTGAGGGAAGCAGAGTAAAGACACAGGAGTGTGGTAGATTGAGAAAATGTTCGTGAGCTTAAAGCAAAGGGTGATGACAAACTACATTTTTTTAGTCATACTTACCATATAATAAATATAACTTTAATTAATTTTTTTAACTACACTTTGTATCTGTGAAAGAGAGAAGAAAAAATAAGTTATAATTAGTAAAATATGTATTTTAAATGAAAAGATACAAATGAAGAGGTTAACAATAAAGAAATAGATATAGAAATAAAGTTAGAGTGAAGAACACAGAAAGGGAAATAAACTAAGGTAGAAGGACAAAAAGAGAGAAAAAGAAATAGAAGAAGAGGAAATTATAAAGAGTAAGGCATATAGATTCACTGACAAAAAGAGAGAGAAGAACAGAGAAATGAACTGAAGGTAAGAAAGATACTAAAACAATGTGAGTTAGCAAAACTAAATCAGGAAACAGAAGTAAGTAAAAAGATAATGACTGAGACAGAAAACAGTCTAATTAAGGATGCATTTAGAAGAATGAGGAATAGAAGATAACTGAGAGTAAGTGAAGAACAGTCATAGAGTGAAAGGATGAAGGGAGACAGGATAATATACAACGATTGAGGGAAATGGACTGAGGAAGTTATAAGGTAGACACACTAAGACAAAAACTGAGTGAGGTGGAGTACAATGAGTGAGAAAAGAAAATGAGTAAGTGAGCAAAAAGAAGGAAAGAGAGGAGAAGACGACTAAAACAGTGGTACTGAGAGAAAATAATTTGGTGATGAAAGTAAAGAGAAGGACATTGAAAGAAAGGAAATGAGGGATAGTAATGGAACTAGAGTAAAAGAAATGGGATGAAGAACGATGAGAGAGGAGCAGTGAAGTTGTTGTAAAATAAGTGATAGAAGGTAGATAAACACAAGTGAAAATAACACAAGTAGAGTGAGGCACTGAGGACATAGAAGTAGTGAACGAAAAATAGAGAGAAGAGGTCAAAAGAAAGGAGCAAACAAAGATAAGCTAGGGAGAGTGGGTGATTTATAGTGATAGAGTGCAATAAACTGCTGAGTGAGTAAACAGGAATTACTAAAAGAGCAAAGGAGGAAAATACGGAAAAGAGAAGTAAAGCAGAGAGACTGAAAGCTGAAAAGTTATGCAAGGGAGAGACAGGATACACACTGTTGAAATGAGAATGAGGGGTTGTCAAAGAAGTGGAGTAAGGGAACGAGGGTTACAGAGAGTGAGAGAAAGACATTATAAATGAGGAAAAAGAGCTGAAAGAGGATGGAAAAAGGAAAGTAAGTGTCACAGAATGGGAATACAATTTAATTTACACAATCCAAAGAATAAAATAACTTGTACAACATGTTACATAGTTTATTTTTGCTGTTCTCAGAATATATTGAATTTCACTTAAAACAGTGAGTTCAAATTACTCATCATATGACAGCGGGGAAAAAAAACACAACCTAAAAGATTGTGTTTTAAAAAAAAACTTAAATACTGACAAATGACAAATGTACGCTAAAGTTAGATTGACTTACTTTTCCTTGAGGCCAAATACTGTATCATGGTGGTCCTTTTCTCGTTGGAAAGTACTTTGCTGTTCACTTAAAAATCCATTTAATCGACTTTCTATAAGAAAAGCTCCAAGAACATCCGAAATATTTTCAATATTTTCATATACTCCTTTTTTTCAGTCATGACTCTTTACTCATTCCTGCACCTTTCCATTTGGCCAAATTGTGTCAGATGTATGAGTATATGTTCAAATTAATTCTAAGGCACTCTGAAATGACCTTTTTCCCCGACGTTCTGAAAGAAAGGCTCTACAACATTTTCACAATATTTAAGTATTTGTAAAACCATCTCTGACTCACTCATGTTCATCATTTTGTATAATACTAACATCACTTACTATGACATCTACTTACAGTACCTATTTGACAAGTCAATTTTTTATATTGCCTGGATCACTTTTACAGCAAAATAACCTTTATTAACTGCTCCCCTCTTCATTAGCCAATTACTTTTACCTAAATTTTGGCTGTAAAAACACTAGGTATGAATTTATAAAGCCAAAAGGCAAACGTTGTTTGAAAGTCAAATGAGTGTCGTTACATTGGGTCCAACCTTTAGAAGTTTTTAAATAGCATGTGTAATGCCCTGATGTTGTAGAAGGACCATCATGAAAAATAATAGCTACAGTTGCAAAGGTTCTTCCTGATATTGATAACTGAGAACCAACGAAATTTTTAATAGAAGTTGTCAATTTAGTTCCATCAGGTCTACATCGTTGGAACATTAAAATGACATACTGACCATAATTTTGTAGAAATAATGTGGACAGCATAGTAGACTTACATTGGGTACACACCATATTGTGATCCGCTGCTTTAACTAGATTATTAAAAGGCACTGATTTGCAGTCTGGTAAAGTCAAATATATAAATCTTTCAGTGTCTATTCTAGTAGTACTTGATAAAGTACAGTTGTCGCAGTCATGCTGCCATTGATAAGAAAGGCTAAAAAGATTTTTTATATCTACACCTTCATCTTCCAATACATCAAACATATACATTAAAAATTCCTGACAATCCTGCTGAATATTCTGTGAAAATTGATTTTGACCAGAACATATGTCTAGAAGATTTCGAATTTCTGAAACACTTTCTATTTTTGCTCTATCACTGCTACATTTCTCAAACACGGAATTCAACAAACAACAGAATCTTTGATCCCGATTTTCAACAATCTGTTCTTGTATATTTTGAAGAAAAAAAACAACATCAACCACTACATTAGCATAGCAGTTGACACCAGAACTGTTTTCAAACTGAAATCCAACAACATCTTCAACAGAATCCTTTTTCGTTCTGCTTACAATTACAGTTTCATCTACTTTTTGTCTTTTTGCTACTACCTCACTGCAATTATTCTCATTTCTTCTTTTTCGGCCTACCACACGTTTTTCAAACAGAGGATATTGAGGCAAATGTGGAGCATACTCTCTTCTTAACCTATTGTATTCTTTAACACAATGTAGATCTGCACAAATCTTTGTTTCATCACACTCAATCAAGTACAATCCTGATAAAGTTCTGACTCGTGATAATGCCACATATGCCATACCCTCTTTAAACACAGAACTTCCAATGTTCACCAAAGCGCTATCTACACTTAAACCTTGAGATTTATGAATTGTCACCGCATATGCCAAACAAATAGGAAACTGTTTTCGGCGAACATATAAGTCTTTCACAAGCAAAAATCTAGCTGAACAACGACAAATTTGTTCTATTTCCTCAATGCCATCAAATTTAATTTTTTTAAATTTCAATTCCATCTCTATTTTTGTAATTCACAAAACCAACAACATGACCCATTGCTCCATTTACCAGACCTCTTTCAACATTTAAATTCCTTCTCAAAATGATACGACAATTTAAATACACATTCAGAGTCTTTTCAAAACCAGCAGTTTTAGATATACTCTTCTCTAATGAATCCAATTTTGATTTCAAATTTTCAGACAAAATATTTGTTGCTCCCATATGTTCAATTTTATCTATAGCTTCCAGTTTCACTATCTCTTCATTTTCTAACTTTAACATTTTGTTGTTGAACATGGAACATTCTTTCAGAGTTGGCATCAAACATATGCCAGATTTCTTCTCATTAATTTTCTTAAAAATATACTCTGGAAGAATGTTTTCATTTGGGTACAAATTTGAAATTAATCGTCCATGTAAAGCTTCTTTCCCTTGCTGACTTACTTTTCCGATTCTTACATCTTGTAGAATATTTTTATAATCTTCATCCTTTGCCTGCCGCATATTTTGAAGCAGTTCTGCATATTTGAAGTTTAAACATATATTAACGTTTCCAATGCTTCCTAGGCACTTCCTGGTATCTTCATGCGTGAGCATTTTGAACACAGGTTGTCCTTTCACTGGAGTCAACTGTAGTAGATCTCCAAAAACAATAATATGTTTTCCTCCAAATAAGACATCATAGTCTGTTCTAAGAATTTCTTGCATTCTCAAATGCACAAAAGCAAGCATTATATTTGACACCATGCTTACTTCATCAATGATAAGAAGTTTCATTTTCTTCAGGACTCTCGAAACTTCGGAACACGCATCTCCAGATAGCTTGTGATATTGCAATTTGTTATCATGCTCCACTGGCAGCATCAGTAAACGATGTAAAGTAATCCCTTTAATGTTATGTGCTGCCAGCCCAGTTGGAGCAGTAACAACACAAGATAGCGGTGATTCAGTCCTTTTCTGCAGATAAGTTGCAATTGCTTTAATCAGAAAGCTTTTTCCAGTTCCCGCTTCTCCACTTACGTACAGTTGGACTGGTTTAAATGATGTACATGAGCACTCTTTTTTCTCATGAGTGAATCCATGTTCAATCTGTTCTGTGACTTCGTCATATATCTGTTTCTGCTCAAGATTTAGTTGTTTTTCCAATTCTTCTAAGTTAACTACATCATCTTGAGCTTGTTCCATAGCTCTTTCCACCTCATCCATGGCAGTGGCAGCTTCATTTTGGATAATTGGTTCTCCAAGTGGATCCTGACTCAATGAAGCAGAACTCTGACTGTCTTGAGAACTGTCTCTAGCAATCTCTGCAGCAATTGTGGCTTCTTGCTCTATTTCTTCGTTCAACATTTGCAGATAATTTGGAAAAACAGGACATTCTATGGTATCCTTGGTTGCATTAAAAGAATCTTCGTAACAGATAAAATCTCCAAGTAGTTCCTCTTCTGTACGCCATGGCTTAAAGAGTTGCAAAAGAGCTAAATAGTAAATTTCCCTTTTGTCTGGATTTTCACAACTCAATTTTCGATGATTAATCAAATGGCCTTTTTTCTGTTTCACTAGACATCTTTCACATCCAATGACAGCATATATTCCATTATTGATATCTTCTCTGATGTTCCTCTTATAAATATAGCTTTGAAGAACTTCATAGAGACAAGCGTTCTCAAGGTGAGGACTTCTATTTGGATAGTATGTATCCAACATGTTTGTCTTCAAAATATCTGTACTTTCTGGTTCTTTCTCCGCCAAATACTCTATCTCTTGTACAGATTTCAAAACTCGATTTCGTGTTGCAGCAAGACCTAGACTCACCCAAATGATGGTTCTAGATTTGGCATAGAGACTTGCTGATGACAATCGATCAGAACATTCATATGCTCCAATTTTTCGATGCGACAACATCTTCAGACTGTAACTGTATAATTTCTTGCTTAGACTCTTTTCATGTGAAATGTCCTCCCACATTTCCTTCAGTTCTGTTTTTTCTTTTTTTGTGATGTAAGACGTCACATATTGAGCCACAGCAATAGAGTTGTCAGCAACGAATTGAATATCCATGTTAGCATTCCACATGGACAAAATCACAGGGTTGTAGTCGTTGATGTACTTGGACTCTTCGTTTCTTTTTAAATTGTATGTATTTTTTGGTGACTTCCTCGTCACAGTATGTCGCAGAGAAGACATCAAATGATTTACTCTTCCTTTAGAAATCACTGGTCGTGGAAAGCTGAAACGACATTTTGTGTAGAACTTGTCCTTGTTTCTGAATTTTCGACTACAGTACTTTTCACAACAATGGGATTGAAAGCGTAAAACTTGTTGCCTTAAACTGTTTTCTTCGGTAGTTTTCAGAACAGCACATGTTGAATACTCTTCAATGAAGCTCATCACTGTCTCATCCGAATCTGTTCCAAATTTGGATGCATCTTTAATCCACAACAACATATGTATGTGAGGAGCACCTCTCGCTTGATACTCCTTTCTCCAAAAGAAATCCAAAACCTCTCCAAGGGGAGGATTTTTTTTGTTGGTAATAAAATACATCATAGCTTCAAATCTATGATTGAAATATCTGCATACATTCACTGGATCCAAAGAACAGAGTTCTCCAGGTGTTTTGAATTCTATATTTTGTATATTTGCATTTGCCTCGCGTAGAAATTGAAGTAAGTCTTCCCATGCATACTCGGCACAGCTAAGAGTGAGGAACCATGTAGGAGTTCCTAAGTTTCTTAGCATATATTTCAATTCCCCATGACGACGGTACCAATACTCGTTTGTACCACGCTGACATGCCATGAGATTGATTAAATGAGATTCCAAAATATTATCTCGCAGATTCACTTTCTCCATAAAGTCCCTCGCTGAATCATTTTGCAGATGTGCTCCACTTTTCAGTATATGGTTTACTGCATAAGAAAGCCCAGACAAGTCACTTTCATACAGTAAATGAAACAAATAGGGAATGCATTGACGAAACCTTGGAACTTCAGCATACAATCTTACAGTTTGATATTCAGATGCAGGAATTTGAAGTGGTCGATCGTCATATCGTCCACCTCGACCTGTTGGAAATAGCTGTGGAAAACAACGAGCTTCCAAACTTTTTTCCCATACACTAATGGGACTTCCTTTTGCTGCTTTCATTTGAAACAATTCAATTGCATTCCCCATTATTTCTTTGGAATGCAAAGGATGAACAGTATAATGTTGATATATTTCTTCACTTCTAGACACATCAACTTTTTCAATTTGGCCGCCTGAACAATCACTGTCTTCATCTGCATCTGTTTTCTCTGCTGCAACACATACATCTTTGTAATACTCATTGTTTTTGACTAAATACAATGTTGCCTTTTTGACTTTCCTAACATCCACTAAATCTTGCCAGATTTTCTTACTCTTTGTCGGAACCCCATTAACTAGAATAACTAAAGGTTCCTCTTCTACTTTTTCTATACCAATTGTATCAATATTTTTTTTTAATCTAGAGGCAAATAAACAACTCTTCCCTTTAATCCTCTCTGCAAATCTGTAGGAGGCAATTTCCCTATCTTAGGCTCCATGCGAACAATTGCCTGAAAAGGATGGACACATTGAATCAAAATAGACTCTATGTATTTAAATCCATCAATTCACGGGGAATGTCTACCAACTCCAGATTATTATGAACAGCTCTAGCAGGCATTCTATTTTGATTTAATTTATCATAACAATATTTACAAATACGCTGATCACAACTCAAATCAAAACAATTCTCCACCCACAAATAAGTTGCAAAATCCTTCCACTCAGAATTATTCATCTTTCACTTTTTACGTATAAATCAACTAATCTAGTTTGATGTTTATAATGACTTCGTTGACAACACACACAAGTAAAATTCGGCCTTTCACTTGATTTCACCTTAAACCTGGTAATTTCCTGCTCAAACTTTTCTGTACTTGAAATCTGTACATTCTCTTCCACATTACCTTGAATTGCTGTGTCAATTTCTACACTGTCCTCTTTTTCACCAAAATAACAAATCTCAATTTCTTCACAAATCTTCTTCACATCTAATTCAGTTCCATGCAAAAGAGCACTGTTTAATTGTTTAAGCTTAAGTGCTGGACTTTTTGCATAATACAACATTCTCACTAATTTCCTCATTTTGGTATTGTAGGAAGGTAGATCCCTGACTATGGTTGCCCCCAACTTTTTGCCTGGTGTTTTGCTGGTTTTTTGACTTAGTTGACCTGGGGCCCTGCTATTCAGGACCCCAGGCCCACTGCTCTCTCTGTAAAATGGATTCCATGTACCTTAGGTACATATCTAATTGGATACTGAGTCACCTTATCAGTCCCTGTACAGTGTACCTTAGGTACCCAGGGCATAGGTGTACCCAGGGCCTACCAGGGGCTGCAGCATGTATTATGCCACCCCTGGCTGGCCATCCAAATCTGACACAACTGGCTGCTTGACAGCTGGGGCAAGGTGGTGTAATCACCCTTTGCTTTAGATATAGTATACCTATATCTAACCCTAAAAATGGACACACAGATCTCCTATCAGTCACTCCTATGGCAGGCCTTGACAATCCTGAAGGCAGAGTGCTTGGAATCGTGTGAGATAGAGCTCTGGCATGAGCTGAGCCTGTCTGCGGCTTTCGGGATCCATCCCTTAGCCGTTTCCATGATATCGCATACCATATACTCTTAAGTGCATTATAATCCTCGCGGTTATATGCCAACTCTGGTATCGCTTTATCAAAACATGTCGAGTAAGGTGTCATACGAATTGGAATACTAACCCCTCGCCAATTCTGGCGACGGGGTTAGCATTCCACCCTTCTAGAGGGACACGACATGTATGTAACCTGTAACCCCGGTTAAAGTCAGACATAGCCTTAGCTCCACAAAATGGATGCTGCCACCGAGACACAAGTCTGCCTTCCTGCTGCTGGGAGTCCTCCCAGAGCAGGAGGCAAGGACAAAGGGTTTCCTGTCAGGGGCGGTGCCAGCACCGTCCCAGACAGGATTTTGTGTATCCTAGGTAGGCAGGGCTTTAGAGGAAGGTGACTGCAAGTGGCACCCCGGTGCTCACTGTGCATAGGCCGGCTGAAACCAGTTCCAGGGGCACTCCAGCCCCTGGCCTGGGGAAAGCCCGCCAAAGGAGAGGGGTGTAACCACCCCCCTCCTAGTCCCACCCATAGGGCAGGACTTAGTCGCGTGCCAGCCCCCTTTTCCAGGATAAAGGTAGGAACTGGCCCCCTTCCAAATCAGATCATCTTTGAATCCTGAACCAACTTTCCACGAAAGGAACTCAAGACTCTTCTCAAGATTTCTCCCTTGTGACTAAGGAGTAGTCACCCTGCAGCAGCAGGCACCAACCAAGCATCGCGGTTTGTTGCCAGTCTCTCCTTCGGACCAAGACTGCTCCAGCACAACGAGAACTGGCTTCCCTGGCACCTCTGACCTCAACCTGCATCATCAGCCCAGCTGTGATCCGTGGGTGTGACGAGACCTCGAGGGACCGGCCATCTTCAGAACTGCACGACGCTTGTCCAGCACGACGCCTGAGTGACCCTCGACTGAGTGCCTTGGGGTAAAAGAAGCCCCGACCCTGAGCAGCTCCAGCACCGAAGTTCAGCCCCCCTGCATCCTCGAGATCGGCGTGGGGCCCTTCTGCTTTTTGCTGCTCACCGCGTTGTCCAGGTCGCTTGCCCGTTGGCTAGTGGCCCCCTCACGACGCTCCACGACAACTAAACACTGCTGGTCTGGTTGCTCCAGACTAGCCCTTGCTCCCCTCCAAAAGAGGAGCACCCTGGACCCTCCTGGTCCACTCAAGACGCCATTTTAGGTCCACCGCGTGGGCCTTGCATTTGCCAAGACTTGTTGCCCAATCCTGGGTCCAGCGACGTCGACAGCAAGAACCTTCGTGGGACAGCTCTCACCTCCATCCTGGTCGCCGACAACGCCTCCTGGTCCGAGAGACTGCAGAGCCCAGCAGCGCCCACTCACCTGACTGCGGTGACTTCGCCCGGTGCCATCCTGGTGCCCACTTAATCACTGGCTAGTGATTCAGAACTTGGTCCCCTCTGCTTTCAGGTCTTCTTCTTCCCTGATCCAGGCTTGGATTACTCCGAACTTTCTTCAAAGGCCGCCTGCCAGCAACTCTTTCTTCAGGCTCCTGGATCTTCAACGAGGGTTTCCGATGCAACTTCAACCCTATGCAGCCGCAGCCCCTGGGCTAGGTAACCTGAGTACTCCGGTGCTCCAGCATAGTCCAACACCCTAAGTGTTCGGATCCACTCCCGTTTTTGATCCACCTAGTCGGGTTCGCCCGAGAACAGTAACTTTGCAACTGCTAGCCTCCATAGACTTTTTCCCGCCTTACGCGTGAGAGTTCCCACTCTGCACACGACGTCCACAGGCCTCCTGCATCTAATCCCAGTGTTTAGAATTGTAGGCCTAGCGATTCCTAAGTCTAGAAAAGTATTACTTACCTGCTAGCAAGTTCGCATTCCACTTACTGTGTATATGGTTTTTCGTGCCCCTAGGGCATTTGTGTAAATTGTGCGACTTAAAGTATTTTCTTAAGAGTTTTGTATTGTGCTTAGCTCCCTGACTCATAAAGAGTTCAGGGTAGTCTTGCTATAAATAAATATTTGTTTATTTTCATAACAACTTGTGTGGTGTCCTTTCACTTGGTGTTCAAGGGGTAATGTGATGGTAAAACAGCTGGCTTAACACGCCCTCTAGAGTCTTAGCCTTAGACTGCTCGTATCCATGCTACTAGGATAGCTGGTCTATAAGGTTGACTTACAACCAATCATCAATAAGGGTTGTTTGGACTGATACATAGTGATCACTAGAATAGTGAGCACTGCATATCAGGCCAACTTCTCACATTGGTGGCAGCGGTGGGATTTGAGCTTGCTGTTGTTTTACCACACATATCCTAAGAATATCTTGTGAAAGATCACATAAGTACTAAAGGTACATATAACTTAGCTTAGAATACTCTGAGTTCTACTGAACCAGCTGTTGTAGCTCCTAGGGCCTAGCACACCCTAAACTACAACTCTAGCAAGGGATCAGTAGGTAAACATATAGTGTAGGTAAGTGCACCACTTACACCTCACTAGAAAAGCATGTCTACCCATGGAGAGTCTTCAGAAACTCCCCTTGTGGTTATTGACCCTCCACAGGTCAGCTCAAGATATGCAGCTCTCAATTTCCAGGAGTTGAGACACTTGTGTACCTCCAGGAAATTGAAACAGGGGTCTAACCCCACCACTCCCTTTCTGTTAGGTCTCTTAGAGACTTATGATGCTAGGAAAGCATCTCAGGGAGATGGGAATATGCCAGCCTTAGAGGGTACTCGTGGTGATCCAGACCTCCTTGACACTGAAAATGCAGTTGAGGAGGAGGATCAAGAGGAACTCTCTGAGGGTGAGGCAAACAAGGGTCCTGAGTTAGTCAGCAGACCCACTAGGGCCAACTTAGACCTACTTGGGGAAGGATCTGGGGGACCGCCAGTACTGACCCTGATAAGGCCTAACCTTGGAGTTAGGAGAGATAGATCTCTTTCTAGGGACTCCATTAGATCTCTGCACTCTAATGCCTCTTCTCAGAGGAGAAGGAACTCTCCACAAAGGAGATGGACTTCCCCTCAGAGAAGAGAGCATGAAGCAAGGATGAGACAAGCTAAACTGAGGATTGAAAGGGAAGAACTTGCCCTGGCCAAAGAGAAGCTTGCCTTTGCTAGAGAGCAGCAGATGAGTGGGTTAGCTCCCACTGGTGGCAGCAATCTCCCAAGAGAAAAAGAGAAGGGTTTAGATACTAAACACCTGACAAAGATAGTGCCCCCCTTTAAACAAGGGGATGACATCCAGAAATGGATGGCTGCTTTGGAGAGGGCCTGCACTGTACAGTGCATCCCCCAAAGTCAGTGGGCAGCTATACTGTGGCTCTCCTTTGATGGCAAAGGTAGAGATAAGCTCCTCACTACTAGAGTTGAGGATGCTAACAATTACCAGGTCCTGAAAAATGCACTGGTTGATGGGTTTGGCTTAACCACTGAGCAGTACAGGTTGCTGTTCAGAGACACCCAGAAAACTCAGTCTCAGGACTGGTCTGACTTTGTTGATTGTGCCACTAAGGCTTTGGAAGGCTGGCTACTGGGTAGCAAGGTTACTGACTTCACAGGATTGTATAATCTTATTATGAGAGAGCAAGTCTTAAATAATTGTCAGAACCAGTTATTACACCAGCACCTGGTAGACTCTGATCTGACCTCTCCACAAGAATTGGGTAAGAGGGCAGACAAATGGGTCAGAACCAGGATTAGGCCCAAGAACCAAGGTGGGGACCAGAAAAAGGAATCAACCAAGCCTCAAGAGAAGGGTGGGAATAAATCTCCAGATCAAACCACACCAGGGCCCCAAAAATCCTCTGAGGGGGGTGGGTCCCAGAATCCTTCTAATAACCAGAAGAAACCTTATTGTTATCCCTGTAAACAGGTGGGTCATTTGAAAACTGACAGCAGTTGCCCAAAGAATAACAATAAGGAGAACATACCCCCAAGTAACATTCCCAAACCTCCTGTTACTATTAGTAGTAATCCCCCAGGTGGTGGGAGTGCCCCCAAGAATTTGGGTGCATTTACTTTGGGAGTTCCTGGGGACTCTGGCCTAACCAGGTCCCCAAACTTAGATACTCTTGTCTGTGAGACTGGCATGGGGTTTGCCAACTTCACAACTTGTCCCAACACTTTGGGCAAGTACAGACAGGAGCCCCTCATCAATGGTATAAAAGTTGAGGCCTATAGAGATACAGGGGCTAGCATCACTATGGTGACTGAGAGTCTAGTCCCCTCCAGGCAACTTTTACCTGGTGCCACATACCAGGTGACCAATATTGATGGAGTACAGAGAGATCATCCCATGGCAGTGGTCAACCTCATCTGGGGAGGTGTCACTGGCCACAAGAGAGTGGCAGTGTCACCAAACTTGCCTGTAGATTGCCTACTGGGGAATGATTTAGAGCTCTCAACCTGGGCTGAAGTAGAGCAAGAAACCCATTTTAGAATGGTAAACATCCATGGTAAGGTTAGTGGGGCAGTGATGGCCACAGCCCCAGTCCAAGATATCCTCCCTGAACAGGTCAGGAGGGCTGTGCCAGTCACAGCCCAATCTCAGACAACTTCCTTCCCAGAACAGGTTGTCAAGGCTGTGATGGTCACAGCCCACACCCAAACTGAGCCCCCTCCTGAAAAGGTTGGGAGAGTTGTGATGGCCACAGCTCAAACTCAGACAGATGATAGTGTTGTGAAGCCTGAAACTATGGATCACTCCACTCAGACAGAGAGCATTGAGGATGTATGACGTTATAACGCATACTATTACTCCGCATACCATTACAACGCGACTTTTACTCCGCATACCGTTACAACGCATAGCGCCTTGGGGCGCTGGATAGTGGTAAGTATAATTTTCTATTCCAACACCAGTCCCCGTGGACACTAGGGAAGGTGTTGGATAGAAAATTAAACTTATTCCCTATCCTACAGCGCCCCCCAGCGCAATGCGTTGTAATGGTATGCGGAGTAAAAGTCGCGTTGTAATGGTAGTGCGGAGTAAAAAATGCGTTGTAACAGGTGTATACCGAGCATTGAGGAGGAAGAGAAATCTCCCTCCCAC
Source organism: Lissotriton helveticus (assembly GCF_964261635.1). Taxonomy (NCBI): domain Eukaryota; kingdom Metazoa; phylum Chordata; class Amphibia; order Caudata; family Salamandridae; genus Lissotriton; species Lissotriton helveticus. The sequence continues at coordinate 129,264,381 of NC_136073.1, read as the reverse complement.
CAGACTTTAGGAAAGGGTCAGCCTCCTCAGGGAACTGATCTGACCCCTTGTGAAGAAACTGCCACAGAGGTAGTCAGGCCTAGCCTGGCAGAGCCTCTGATGTCAGTGGACCATTCCAAGGTGGGACCCAGTCTGGAGCAGGTAACCTGCCCCTCTCTACCCTGCCTCAGTCAGCCCAGGGCTGTAGAGGTCAGGGAGGCCAGTGTTGGACCCCAAAGGGCCCCCTGTCCAAAAGAATTCCCCAATCAGCAGATTAAGGGCACTGAAGCTAGTAGTCCTAGCCAAGTGAAAATAAAATCAACTCCTGAGGGATCCCCCTTAAATTTAGTTAGGGACCTCCCACAGATGGACACTGTTGGGCACAGCCAAACCTGGGACCTGAGGGCCCCAAACCTGACCTGTCCCTCCAGTAAGCCAAACAGAGGGACCCAACCTCCAGCTGTAGGTAGCCAGAGGTTGACCCTGAGAGCCCAAAACAACTCAGTCTTGGAAAGAAAGGCCTCTATGGTGGAAAATGAATGGAGGAAGCTGAGCCCAAAATTAGTGGAGCCTCACTTCAGTACTCCATTTCAGCACCAGCCTTTTCCTTTGCCAAAACACACCACAGGTAGAGATTCCCTATGGTGGAGACCCTTAGATACCCTTAGGGTGAGGGATTGCTTAGTGGACCATGAGATAGGGGGTAACCATGCCAGTGCTGGTACTTCCTTATATGGCCACTCAGGCAATATAGGCTTACCTGGCAAGGATAGCCTTATCTCCTTTCGTTTGCGGGGGGGGGGTTATGTAGGAAGGTAGATCCCTGACTATGGTTGCCCCCAACTTTTTGCCTGGTGTTTTGCTGGTTTTCTGACTTAGTTGACCTGGGGCCCTGCTATTCAGGACCCCAGGCCCACTGCTCTCTCTGTAAAATGGATTCCATGTACCTTAGGTACATATCTAATTGGATACTGAGTCACCTTATCAGTCCCTGTACAGTGTACCTTAGGTACCCAGGGCATACGTGTACCCAGGGCCTACCAGGGGCTGCAGCATGTATTATGCCACCCCTGGCTGGCCATCCAAATCTGACACAACTGGCTGCTTGACAGCTGGGGCAAGGTGGTGTAATCACCCTTTGCTTTAGATATAGTATACCTATATCTAACCCTAAAAATGGACACACAGATCTCCTATCAGTCACTCCTATGGCAGGCCTTGACAATCCTGAAGGCAGAGTGCTTGGAATCGTGTGAGATAGACCTCTGGCATGAGCTGAGCCTGTCTGCGGCTTTCGGGATCCATCCCTTAGCCGTTTCCATGATATCGCATACCATATACTCTTAAGTGCATTATAATCCTCGCGGTTATATGCCAACTCTGGTATCGCTTTATCAAAACATGTCGAGTAAGGTGTCATACGAATTGGAATACTAACGCCTCGCCAATTCTGGCGACGGGGTTAGCATTCCACCCTTCTAGAGGGACACGACATGTATGTAACCTGTAACCCCGGTTAAAGTCAGACATAGCCTTAGCTCCACAAAATGGATGCTGCCACCGAGACACAAGTCTGCCCTCCTGCTGCTGGGAGTCCTCCCAGAGCAGGAGGCAAGGACAAAGGGTTTCCTGTCAGGGGCGGTGCCAGCACCGTCCCAGACAGGATTTTGTGTATCCTAGGTAGGCAGGGCTTTAGAGGAAGGTGACTGCAAGTGGCACCCCGGTGCTCACTGTGCATAGGCCGGCTGAAACCAGTTCCAGGGGCACTCGAGCCCCTGGCCTGGGGAAAGCCCGCCAAAGGAGAGGGGTGTAACCACCCCCCTCCTAGTCCCACCCATAGGGCAGGACTTAGTCGCGTGCCAGCCCCCTTTTTCAGGATAAAGGTAGGAACTGGCCCCCTTCCAAATCAGATCATCTTTGAATCCTGAACCAACTTTCCACGAAAGGAACTCAAGACTCTTCTCAAGATTTCTCCCTTGTGACTAAGGAGTAGTCACCCTGCAGCAGCAGGCACCAACCAAGCATCGCGGTTTGTTGCCAGTCTCTCCTTCGGACCAAGACTGCTGCAGCACGACGAGAACCGGCTTCCCTGGCACCTCTGACCTCAACCTGCATCATCAGCCCAGCTGTGATCCGTGGGTGTGACGAGACCTCGAGGGACCGGCCATCTTCAGAACTGCACGACGCTTGTCCAGCACGACGCCTGAGTGACCCTCGACTGAGTGCCTTGGGGTAAGAGAAGCCCCGACCCTGAGCAGCTCCAGCACCGAAGTTCAGCCCCCCTGCATCCACGAGATCGGCGTGGGGCCCTTCTGCTTTTTGCTGCTCACCGCATTGTCCAGGTCGCTTGCCCGTTGGCTAGTGGCCCCCTCACGACGCTCCACGACAACTAAACACTGCTGGTCTGGTTGCTCCAGACTAGCCCTTGCTCCCCTCCAAAAGAGGAGCACCCTGGACCCTCCTGGTCCACTCAAGACGCCATTTTAGGTCCACCGCGTGGGCCTTGCATTTGCCAAGACTTGTTGCCCAATCCTGGGTCCAGCGACGTCGACAGCAAGAACCTTCGTGGGTCAGCTCGCACCTCCATCCTGGTCGCCGACAACGCCTCCTGGTCCGAGAGACTGCAGAGCCCAGCAGCGCCCACTCACCTGACTGCGGTGACTTCGCCCGGTGCCATCCTGGTGCCCACTTAATCACTGGCTAGTGATTCAGAACTTGGTCCCCTCTGCTTTCAGGTCTTCTTCTTCCCTGATCCAGGCTTGGATCACTCCGAACTTTCTTCACTGGCCGCCTGCCAGCAACTCTTTCTTCAGGCTCCTTGATCTTCAACGAGGGTTTCCGACGCAACTTCAACCCTATGCAGCCGCAGCCCCTGGGCTAGGTAACCTGAGTACTCCGGTGCTCCAGCATAGTCCAACACCCTAAGTGTTCGGATCCACTCCCGTTTTTGATCCACCTAGTCGGGTTCGCCCGAGAACAGTAACTTTGCAACTGCTAGCCTCCATAGACTTTTTCCCGCCTTACGCGTGAGAGTTCCCACTCTGCACACGACGTCCACAGGCCTCCTGCATCTAATCCCAGTGTTTAGAATTGTAGGCCTAGCGATTCCTAAGTCTAGAAAAGTATTACTTACCTGCTAGCAAGTTCGCATTCCACTTACTGTGTATATGGTTTTTCGTGCCCCTAGGGCATTTGTGTAAATTGTGCGACTTAAAGTATTTTCTTAAGAGTTTTGTATTGTGCTTAGCTCCCTGACTCATAAAGAGTTCAGGGTAGTCTTGTTATAAATAAATATCTGTTTATTTTCATAACAACTTGTGTGGTGTCCTTTCACTTGGTGTTCAAGGGGTAATGTGATGGTAAAACAGCTGGCTTAACACGCCCTCTAGAGTCTTAGCCTTAGACTGCTCGTATCCATGCTACTAGGATAGCTGGTCTATAAGGTTGACTTACAACCAATCATCAATAAGGGTTGTTTGGACTGATACATAGTGATCACTAGAATAGTGAGCACTGCATATCAGGCCAACTTCTCACAGGTATGATGCACTGCTAACATCCTAAAATGATGAAAAACACTCTGACAGACTTTTCAAGAAAGACAAGCCAGTGAATGCCCTTGCAAACCTGTGTTTTCTCTCACTCTGCAAGGATCTAAGACTTGCAACAACTTCCCTTTCTGCTTTAGACTTTTCTTACTATATGTACGTAAGAAATTACAAAAAAAATCAATTGATTCCTGTCGCACACTACAAATACGACTACACTTCCAAGTGTACACTGGACCCTTAGTACGTCTCCCTAAAACTTCATCAGTTAACACCTCTTCTGGTTCTCTAGGCACAAGTTTCTCTTTTTCAATCGGACAACTGTCTTTCACTTCATACGCTCGACCAGTGGTGTCAACTGCATGCACTAAATCGTTCTCCTGAAAGTAACTCTCCTACTTAAAAAATGGCTCACAACTTGAACTATGCATCCTTTCTCCTGAAAACACTTTACAAAAATTAGTCCGATTAATTACTCTTTTCCATCTACTGTTTGATTTGAAAACATCAATTGTCTTGTTAAGTGTCCTAATTTTATTGATTATTAAAATAAATAATGTTTTCTTAACTTCAAAAGCCTGATCAACAATCTTCTCTACACTTTTCTTTTTCTTATAAAAAGCAGCTCTCTGTTTACCTTTCTTAATGTTTTTTAACAAATTTAAAACCACCCTATTGCGAAACATTCATTTACGAATGTCTCTAAACTGATTCTGCCTTCTATTCCTATACATATTATTCTCTCCTGCTCCAGTTATAGGATTCTTTTAGGTTCTCTCCTTCCTTTTCAAATTTACTCTCTCATCCTCTTTTTCTACTTGCTGTCCAACATTTTTTTTTTATCTACATATGTTCCGTAAGAAAGACTTAGTTGTCTTACCAGGAGCTTTGTTCCAGTTTTTTGAAGTATTTGTTGTTGAAGAGTGCTGTAATTCCGTTGCTGTTTTTGTTTGTAACCGTATTTCATTTTTCCTTCTTCTTTGCCTTGAGGGCATCTTTCCTTACTCTTGAAATCTTGATTTCAATCTGTGTTAAAAAAAAAAATAGCACATTATAGACCACTATTATCAAACAACAAAGCAATGACAAAAAGCAAATGGTCTATTCAGGGTTACAGATCAAGTGAGGATTCTCCAAGGGTGCAGAAGAGGTGAGACCTGTATTGAAGAGTGTAGTGGAAAAGAGGTATGTCCACAGGTACAAAGAAAGTGAGACCTGTGTCTAAGAGTGCAGTAGGAGATAAGCTTCATGAGGTCTAGTCCACTGCACTCTTACACACAGGCTTCACCACCTATGTTCTCCAGGAAAGGCCTCTCTCCCACTACAGTCTTGAACTCAGGCCTCACCTCGCCTGTCCCTCTGGACATGCCTCATCTCATCTACACAATCTACTTCCTAATCTAAGGTAACACAGGTGACATTATTGTGAAAAGATGAAATATATGTATTTAATCATGCAGACACTATTTATTCTTTCTCAAAAATGTAAAAGACATTAATTTGCCCCAAAAATGTTTCAGTAGTGCAATGAAAGGCTTATACATATGACCTTTTCTCTGTTTTTCAAATTTTATTCTAAAAAAAGATTATGAGGCCTAAGCAAGAGTGCGGATGTGATGAAGCCTGTCCAGGGGAGCACAAAAGGTGAGGCTTGTGTCCAAGAGTGCAGTGGACAGGACTAAACTGGAGTAGTGTGCAAAAAAAAATGAACCTCATTTATGAGGCCCTGCATCAGTTTTGCACTGCTGATGCATCACTTTTTTTGACGCATCGGCGGCATAAAACATGTGCCTTTTTGCGCCATATTTAAAAAGTGACGCATGTAGGTAGATGCGTCACTTTTTAAACCTCTGCACCACATTATACCTCTGTCAGGTGTAATGTACACAGAGGGGGCATTCCCCCGCAAAAAGCCCCGTAATAGTGACGCAGTGAAATCTATGACATTTCACTGCGTCACTTTTAGGACACTGTTACGTCAAAATCTTGCACCTACCTCACAGCAGGCGTAAGACTGAGGCAAACGCTTTCACATGGGGCTTTCCCCATGTGAAAGGATGCATTGCTGGAGTTGCGTCATTTTTGTGACACACTCCAGCAATTTATCACTTTTGCGCTTACAGATACATCAGAAATACTGACTTATCTATAAGTCCTAGAAACATGATGCATCATACATTAAATATAATGCATCATTGGTGTCACAAGGAGTGCACAGTTAAAAGTGACGCATCACTGTTTTCATAAATAACGCTCTCAGTGTGCTTCCTAATCTGAGGTAACACAGGTAACATGATTGTAAAAGCTTCAAATTACTTTATTTAATCATGCACACGCTTTTTATTCTTTCTCAAAAATGTAAAAGCTATTAATTTGCCCCAAAATCGATTTTTCAATAAAATTTTAGAAACACAGTGCAGGTCCTATGTACAATCATTCCATTTCAGTACTGAAAAGTCACTATTTTACAAAATACATTTCCTATCTCTTGCAAACATTCCTACCAAGCATTACCCAAAAAATTAAACAAACCAACAGCAAAGAAACTCAGTCTGCTTCCCAATCTGAGGTAAAACAGGTAACATGTTTGTAAAAGAATCAATTCTTTTTATATAATTATGCACACACTATTTATTCCTTCTTAAAAATGTTAAAGCCATGGATTTGCACTAAAATCGTTTTTCAGTTACCATTTTAGGAACAGAACATAGGTCCTATGTACAAGCATTCATGTTCACTACTGAAAGCCATTGATTTCCCCAAAATCGTTTTTTGAATAACATTTTAGAAACAAAGCGCAGGTCATATGTACAAGCATTCCAGGTCACTACTGAAACTTCACATTTTTACAAACTACAATTCCTCTTTTCAGCAACAACATTTTATCAAGCATGTTCAAAAAACATGAAGAAAGTCACATTAAAAAAACACATTTTGCTTCCAAATCTTCTCCATAGAGTATACAAGTCTCTATCTATATTAAATGAATAATAACTCACCTTTACAAATGCTTTAGGGGATTCAGAACAGTGTCAGATACACACACCAATATTTATTTAGCAGATCAAAAGGTATGTTCTCCAGGCACTGCAACCATTAATGGCACAGAAAACCTCTAATTCTATACACATATTCCTCATGGTAACCAATCAAAACTCTTCCCTCTCTATTTTCAAATCAACACCCTTCCCCCCCTCAGCCCTTTCTACCTGTTACCATAGCAACTCCCTCCTCACTGAGCTCCCAGGGTTAAAAGTTTATTCTACAATGTTGCAAATCAAATCAGCAAGCATGTTTGACCTCTCAATACACCAGCTTATCCACTGCAATCTTTCTTTAAATGACTTTTTCTTAACCATTCAAATTACTTCTTTCACATAACAGAACCATGCACCCTAACTTTCATTTTTCAACTATCTGAATCCACCAATCATTGCTTGTGATTCAAGAGCACTGAAACTCCACAGTTTTATTTTTGCAAACTCCTACTGTTCCAACTGCCATTTCATTCCTACACTTCATCTGACTGCACCAGAACCTCCTCTCACCATGTACTCTGTCTGGATTATTGGACATAGCTACATTCACTGGGCTCAAAGGTATGCAGCTACCAGAAATTTTCACAACCTTGATTTACCAAATGTGCACATAAAATGTATTGGCCAAAGAGGATTGAGATGTCATCAATTGATACCATTGGTGAAAACCTTTCACCATCTGCCACACCCTGACCTTATAATTTTGCACTGTGGTGGAAATGACGTAGGCACTTTGACTGGGGTAGGTCTGGAAATGGTTTTAAAGGACACCTTTGGGCAATTGATGACACTTTTTCCACAAACTGCCTTGGTATATTCCAATAGATGCAAAAGGCAGAAATGGAAGTGGTCCAACCAATTTTGTCCACAGATTGAGAAAGCAAGGAAACATGTGAATAAATCTGTTTCTGCTTACATGAGAGACTATGGAATGGGTTCAATATACAACAACAACTTGCGTTACAACATGCAAGATATCTACAGAGGAGATGGTGTGCACTTCTCAGATGAGGGGAATAGAATATTCCTCCTGAATTTAAGATTGTGCATTGGAACCTACTTGTAGGTACCTAATTCAGCCCCAGAACCCAAAAGCTCTTTTCAGCGCTACCCTACATCTGATCACTCACAATGATTATTTTACTCTAACTTTTTTCACTAATTTTCACCAAAGTACGCTCCCCGGTACGCTTCCCGGTGCGCGTACCGGGCGCTCCCCCCACAAAAAAAATATATATATTTTTTTCGCCTATATGGGCCTCCTAAGACCCCCTCAGAAAACCTAGAGGGTCAGGGAGTGCCTACCATGCCCCCTTATACCCATTCCCAACGTTGTTTCTCCTCTATTTTCTGTCTCAAATCTACCGAAACACAAAATGGAGGACTCCCGTAGCGCTGCCGGTACGCGTACCGGGGCGCGCACCGGGAAGCGCTCCCAAAAATTAAAAAAGTTAATTTACATAAAAACCACTGGAGACACTTTCACCACATATAGAATAGGCCATACTACATACCAGTCCCTAGCATTTTCCCAAATTTGGTGGAATTCCATTGAGCCATTTGGCCTGTAGCCCTCTTTAAATATCCTGAGGTGAATTACTTGACAAAAACACATCTGAAGTGTTAGAATTTACAACCAATTAAAATGTTACTTTCATTTTCTACTATTATTTCATGACATTTGATTGGTTATGTACACAAATATATATAAAGAAAGAGAGGGAAACACAGCCATTTTGACTACTACTTCCTGAAGTACATTTCAAAAGGATTTTCACTGAGAACTTAAACTTCTTTTTCAAAGGTAAGATGTTATTTTGGAAAGTGAAGTATGTTGTGCACTTTAAGTTAATTTGGAAAAACATTTTCTGATAGTTATATACTATCCCTCTGTAATAGTTATAGATTGAGATAGGCTTCTCTGTTATACTTATGGATTGACTTAGACTTCTCTTGTATAATTATGAATTTACTTAGGCTTTATCACATACACTTTTTTATATTTCTACTTCCAGCCTGATACCATACACTGCCCAAAGATAACTTCACTGTTAAAAAATCAAAACTACCTGTCTGAACTTAAACCCAACAGTGCCCTATCTCTACTGATATATTTATTTTTTATGCAATTTACAGTAAAAAAAATGGAAGGAGAACAGAATAAAATGAATATTTCTTTCGAAATTGTTATTGAAAACAACCCTGAAGAAAATATTGCTGAGAATGATGACTTTGACTTTATGGATGAGTCTCTGGACCATGAATTACTTGAGTGTGAGGAAGCAATAGAATCACAGAAGGAAAATGAGGACATTCCAGACAATATATTGTTAGAAGTTTTATGAAATTTTGAAAAAGAATCAGAAAAATAAATTTATATTTAATAATCAAAAATTGTTCGAGACATTATTCATTTTTATATGTAATTCATAAACTAGTACCAAATTGATTATAATGTAAATTCAGACTTATAGTATACTGTCCAACTTTTTTATGTTACATTGTAATTTTGCTCATAGTTACTTCCTTTCTCCCACTATATTATCTCCAATGAGTATTTGTCATCTCTTTTTCATCTCCTGCCTCCATGTTCTTTCTGCTTTCCTGACAGACTATGGTATGGATTCCATATACCAAAATAACTTCTGTAACAACATGCAAGATATCTACAGGGGAAACGGTGTACATTAAATTTAAGACTCAGCATTGGTACCTACATGTTGGTACTTAAATCACATACACAACACAACAACTCTATTCAGAGCTACCTTACCTCTAAGCACTTTAAATTATTATTTTAGTGTTTCACTGAGTTTTCCCCATGTGTGGGCGGGAGGTGTGTGTGGGGGATGTGTGGGGTGTGTCTGTGAGGTGTGTATGTGTGTGTGTGTGTGTCTGGGGGGGATGAGGTGTATAGGTGTGTGTAGCTGTGTGGGGTATGTGGGTGTGGGTGGGGATGTGGGTGTGTAAGGTGTGTGTGTGGGTGTGGGTGTGTGGGGTGTTTGGGTGTAGGTGGGGGTGTGGGTGTGTGAGGTGTGTGTGGGGTGTGTGTGGGTGTGGGGGGTATGTGTGTAGAATGTGTGTGTATGTGTGGGATGTGTGGATGTGTCTGTGAGGTGTGTGTGTGTGGGGGGGGAGGTGTGTGTGTGGGATGTGTGGGGTGTGTCTGTGAGGTATCTGTGTGTGCATGTGTGTGTTGGGGGTGAGGTGTGTGTGTGAGTGTGGGTGTGTGGGATGTGGGTGTGGGTGTGGATGTGTAAGGTGTCGGTGTGGGAGTGTGGGGTGTTTGGGTGTGGGTGGAGGTGTGCGTGTGTGAGGTGTGTGTGGGGAGTGTGTGGGTGTGTGGGGTTGTGTGTGTGTGGGTGTGTGTGGGACGTACTTGTAGGTACCTAAAACAGCCACAGAACCAAAAGCTCTTTTCAGAGCTACCCTACCTGTAATCACTCAAAATGATTATTTTACACTATTATTTTCACTATTTTTCCCTATGGTACGCTCCCCGGTACGCTCCCTGGTGCGCGTACCGGGCGCTCCCCCCGCGAAAATCGAAAAATTAATTTAAAAAAAAATTCACCCGCGGGACCCTTTTATGGCCCCCACATCAAACCTACAGGGTCAGGGGGTCTACCCTGCCCCCTTATGGTCATTTCCCCCTTTGTTTTTGCCACCTCTTGTGTCTAGATCCTACCGAGACACAAGATGGCGGCCACTGCGGACTGTTTCTAATGTTTACAGACACCCGAGAGCCAATCAGCTTTCCGTGCGCAAGTCGCGTGGCGCGCCCGGAGCGCTCCCCGGTGCGCGTACCGGGGCGCGGCCATAGATATATAAATTTTTTTGAACCTAAATTACTCAAAATCCTCTGGAGCACATATCTTGAGACATAGCAAAGGCACATCGGGCTACCAGTCCCTACAATTTTGCCAAGTTTTGTGAAAATCCATTCAGCCGTTCGAGCTGAAAGTGAGTTCGACCGCCCTATGGAAATTAACATGGGGAAAACACGTTTTGGGACCCCCCTATTATCTCGGCCCCCGCTTGACAAATGCCCCCCAAACTTTCAGGGAAGGAGCGGAGCGCCGCGAGGCAAAGTTGAGGAAAATTTCAGGCAGATTCCTCCACCGGCGCCAAAGTTATTCCCAATAGAATGTTACGATTTCCCTATGGAAATCAATCCTAACTATAACTACCTACTGGCGACCGCCAGTAGGTAATATATATATATATATATATATTCCCTGAAACAAACGTAGGTTTTACAGATGTTATAGTTAGGAATTAGCATTTAAAAAACCTTTGAAATTCACAAAAAAACGATAGGTTTCAGGGACGTTATTGTTAGTTGGACATTTGACTCATATAAAACCAGAGAAATTCTCCTGTTATAGTTAGTTGAGCTAACTATAACTCGCGCGCCCGCAATGCACTGCTGATGAAGTCACATATTACATCACTCATTACATGTACAGTGACATCACTGATGACATCACTGATGACATCTCAAATGACATAACTGTCACTGACCATGTCATGAGTGATGTAATATGTGAAGTCATCAGCAGTGCATTGTGGGTGCGCAAGTTATAGTTAGCTCAACTAACTATAATGGGAACATTTCTCTAGTTCTATATGAGTCAAATGTCCAACTAACTATAAAGTCCCTGAAACCTATGTTTTTTTCAGTGAATTTCAAAGGTTTTCTTTCTTCATATTTTAATATTTATTAAAATTATGTAATGTTATATATCTTTAAAAAAATGTATATCTTTTTTTTTTCTTAGAAAACTGGAGTCCCGTACCAATAGTGTACCAAGCTCCATCAGCACGCGAATCCTATCCGCCATATTGCTATACTCGTAAATGATGCGCATTTCGTATCCGACGGGTTCGTGGCACTGCGTCCCGCGTAACCTCATATAAGTATGAAGTTGCACCAGCTGCTACTTTGGTATACGACAGGTGCACAGTACCAAGCCGCGCATTACGTCATGTATGTATGGGGTCGCCCCCACTGCCAGGTGCTGTGTTACATCATAGACGTATGGTGTCGCGCCGGGTACGCCATTCACTCATTTTCTTTCTGTCTCAAAACTATATCTAAATAAGTTTGAAGTGTATATGAGAGCAAGCGATAATCTAAAATACTTTAAACATTTATATATTTCTAACTGTAATAAACTTATATTATGGTAAATGTATTTTCTCAAAATCGTGTTGGGTGCGGCCTCCTTGCGCGCTCGGTGCGCGATTGCCATGTGACCTTAAAAAAAGCATTTGATTGGTTCATAACATATCCCATTGTAACAGTTGGAGGACCCCACCCATTTCAGTCATTCTCTCTACAGCCTTTGATGAGAGACACCTCTTCTGCCTAGAGAGCTTTTTTGAAAAGTTTTTTGCTGTGTACACATATCTTATACTACTCACAACATGCAACGATCATCTTGATCAATATTCATGGTCTGTACAGTAGCCTTCGACATGTGATAGCCATGCATCTGAAATGTTACATCAAAAAACAAATGTGTGTTACACGATGCCCCTGGTGTGTGTGTGTGTGGTGTGTGTATTATTGTGCTGCCTTTCGGCCTGGGTATTGGTGGCTTGAAGGGGTATCATCAGCCACGGGCAGAGTGCACATCCTAGATCACATGTGACAAACAGTAAAGAGTAATGTGTAGATTTGTGTTGCAGTATGCTCTGTTCTCAGGCTTTACCAGTACAGTAGTGTGTCATAAGTGAGACGTTCAGATTCACGTTTGACAAGCATTGGTTGACTGTAATGAGTGTTATCACTGTGTATGACGTAGCCTCACTGCTGATCCTCCCTCTGAGCACATTCCATCTGAGCACATTCCATGTGTGCGCTTCGTGATAGCAACACTTTCAATAATACCGCATACCATTGACATGCGGGTCTGCGCATATCCACAAGCTTAACAACGACATGTGATGTTGGCCATTCAATGTTTTCGGATAGCTTCTCATTAGCGATAGTTGCCGCCCTCCCAGTACATGCCACATTAATGTAAATTGCAGATTGTGAGAAGTCAAAACTGCAACAGGGACACACACATAAGTACACTTCCTGGCCAGGCAGGAATTGAACAACGCCCAGGTCCACGGAATAATTATTCACACCGCTACGGTAGGCTGGCAAACGCAAGCCCAGTCCACTTTGCATACGTATAAAGAGGATAACGACAACGCCACATCTCACAGTTCTTCCACACTGCCTCAGGTGATATGGCCGCATTCACTTTGCATATCACAATGCGTCATAAAAAAAAGGTGAGGTGTACACCATCCTGGCAATCAAATCTTAATGTGAATTGGGAACCCTGCTGGCCTTTCGTGTTTGGACACACAACAATAACAGCAGGTGAGCAGTGGGGCCTGGGTGCACAGGGGCTGCAATTGAGTGCGGTGCTGTGGGAGGGGTGGGGTGCATCAACCTGGGTGCGCAGGTGCGAATGAGCGATGTTGCCGTGTGTAATGATGTGATCTCTGACCTAATTTTAAGGACCTGCTGGACCGTACTGTAGGCCTGAGCCAGCGGGCAGCGCTGCCCTACAGACACATGGTGTTGGCTTTTGGGGCACTGTACTGAGCTGATTACTAAGTGTACATGCACACAGGCTTGCGCCACTGCATTACACGTGCACATTATGCTTCTAGCATCAGCTCTGTTCCTTTGTATGTGAACGTTGGCATAATAGATTATTATTTAACCTTGTGTATTCTCGTACACTCCAACTCCTCTTTGAACCACGATAACCACTAACAGTTGGTAGATCGTACTTCAAGAAGGAAGGATGCAGTCAACTGGAGTTCTCTATTAAGCTTGAAATAAACCTTCCTTTATCTCAAGACGTTTCTAGCATTATATTATTCCTCCCTTTTCAGACACTGAATTATTTGCGCCAAAATGGCCAGAGCAGGTGCTCAGCCCGTGATCATGCCCTGGGCATTCTGATGCCTTCCATCGTGGTATCAAGACATCATCCCCGACTGGAGACCTGCTGTACCACCCTGAGAGAGGCACCCCGGAGTCGGACCTCGCACAGTGTGGGGGAAGGGGCTGGGGTGCAGCAGCCTGGGTGCACAGGTGCCGGCAAGCGATGTTGCCGTAGATAATAATGTAATCTCTGGCCTCATTCATATCTCTGTTTCATTTTAAGGACTTGCTGTACTGCGCTCTTTCTCACTGACCCCAGCATCCCAGACACACGGGGACGGGAGGTGAACAGTGAGGGCTGGGTGCAGTAGGCCGATGCTCTTTCTCCTCCTCCCTCTGCTCTTTTGACTCTCCCTCTCCTTCTCCCTTACACCCACTCTCTCTCTGTCCCATTCTCACTTTCTACCTTTCATTCTGACTACCTTTCTTTTTCTCTTGGACATGGCACATATACTTATGTTTCTTTTATGTCTAGCAGGTTTTGTACGCTGCTTCGGTGGAGTCCCATTCACTTATTTCATGTTATACTGTTGTTTCTTCGAATAAAGTTATGTTTCCATTTATTTGTGTTGTTTTAATAAAGGTTATGTTTTTTACCAATAAATAAGTGAGTGTATGGGTCTTCTTTTTCTGACAACACTTGTCTGTAGTTTATTGTGAAAATCGACGGTTGATAGGAGGTTATGAGGGAAACATTTGTAATTTTTCAGTGCACCTACCAAATATTAAACCAACAGACTATTACATAAATGAAGCCTGGGTAATTCTACAACTGCAAGGGTTCTATGTGTGTATCACTTTATAACACCATGAGTACTGCCCGTGTGATTACAGAACCAATAAGGCATTGCCTAGGCCCACTGAGGCTTCAGGGACTGGCGAGGCCCACCCTGCATATTTAAGTAAAGCCCAGGAGGCTGATGATCCCCGGACTTGAGTTGTCATCGAAGCCCCCGAACAATTAGTAAATAATACCCGGGAGGTGGCAATCCCCTAGGCTGCGAAATGTCTCTGTGCCCTCCCGCGCCTAATTTACAGGTGAGCTTAAGGTCCCCAGTGCTGCAGAGACCCCACAATATAATAATAGGATTGGCCCCGGAACATTACCCATCAGGGGGCTCATTTAAATGAACGGGTGAGACCCTGATTAATTTTTTTTCCATATTTACCATCCAGATCCGCTTTATTTAAGCGATACAAGGTTTTCCTCCTCTCATTTTAATGAGGCAAACAAGGATTTGCTATCACAAGGTGGAAGCCATGCTCCCACCCTGTAATAACAAACATAAATGTCCTGCAGATGCACACCCCGGGACATTGTATGAGCTGCGCCTGGGAAGCGGCGCTCCATAGGGCCATGATGCATTGGTTACTGTATAACTACAGAATTAGTATAATCGCATACTAACACTACTCGCACATGTGTAGTACAGCGACCAGAGTGTAGTGAAGAGGCAGAGGAACCCCAAAATAAAAAAAATATAAATCCTACCAGAGGTCGGATGACATAGTTCGATGAGCCGACGACCCTGGGATGAGTAGAAACAGCTTCACAAAGAAAACGGGTCTTCAGCAGAACGCAAGGAAGCTAAAAAAATTGGTGAGTGCTGCCTTCTTTTTGCCTTGTACCGCCCTTCGCCAAATTTATGTAGTGAAGAGGCAGGCAGCAGTGGATCCGATAAGTAGATTTATTTCAGGAAAAGAAGACAGCTTAAACAGCCACCAACAGGAGCAGACAGCAAGGCAACCGTCTTCTCCAGCACCGCGTACAAACTCCCCAAGATTCCCCTCATGACAGCCCTTCATTCTAACATTACATAGGCGGAAAAGGGTTCAATATGGTGATGGTGTCTGTTAGACACCGCCAACCATATTAAGAGGTGGGCGGGAACATGCCTTTCACGGAAAGGCATGCGGGAATCTCTTGTGGGGGCCCGTTGCGGGCCCCCAGGGACTCTGGAGGGTGGGGGGTGCACATGGGGGGTACCTATGGTACCCCCCTGTATTTCAATGTACAACATGGCAGGCATCATGTGGTGCCTGTCACGTTGTGCATTGAAAAGCACAACATGCATTTTTGGCATAGCGACGGGCGGTGCATTCAGCACCGCCCGCCGCAATGTCAGAAATGCGGGATTCGCCCACCAGTGTGGCGGGCGCATCCTAATGGGATGTGCAAGACCGCAGCACCCTTAGCGGGCGGTCCCATTTCCCACTGGTATGCAGGTGGACAAAGTCTGCCCGCCATACTAATGAGCCCCTTAGTGTGGTACGAATCACATTAATACATAGCGCCAATTAATGGGTGCAGCAAGGTATTCAAAAAGAGAAAACAAACAAATTTCAAGTGCATGTCACATCCTCCCAAAATAGAGAGAAATACATTAGCTATTTGTGATAACTCACAAAATCGCGAAATACATCAAATGCTGTCCCAAGAGGATGTGATACTAGAACTGTTTTATATCTCAGATCAAAATCAAACTTTAGCGCGTATATCACAATCTTCACTTATGCTGAACTCCAAATGGAGTAATAACGTTAAAACCACACTGATAAAACTAGTTGTGCAACCATCTAATTTCATACTTTGATATAAAGGTTGAATCAAAAATAACATATACCATACATATCTGAATATATATATTCTTTTGCGAACCTTCTCTGTGTACACTGGATAAGCAAAATAGCAAAATTATGAGTGATTATAGTGGTGACAACCTTAAGATGAAGACCCGATTACTCAAGTATTCATTTGATACAGAAGCCCCCTATCAAATATTGTACACAATGGCATGCAAACAGAAAAACAATGGGCATGGGCGCTTGTATCCTAAGTAGGACAAGCTCAAGGAATCCAAAAGGTAACCATCAAGTACGGGACAAATGTCCCACTTTAAAACACCACACCACTAGTAATTCAAAGCACAAACCACAAATTGTGCCTAATGGAAAACATGATAAAAGACAAATGTCTGCGTGAGGCTAAACTGGAGATCCTGTCGATACCACAGTGAATATGTTGTGAATCTAAAAAACATAATGTCACAAAACTAAATAAAATAGATGGGGAGGGGGAATAACAATGTTACAGTTGGGGAATTGTAAAAGGACATAAGTCCAACTTCAGAATAAGGTAGGATCGAGGCAGGAATATTGGAAGACAGTGTGTCAAAGACCAATATGGGTATTTAATTCTTCTTCCCTATTCATGCCAAAGGGCATGCTGGTGTTTAAATCAATGATGTATCTTGATTCAAGAACACGCAGTTGCTTGACTCTGTCCCCACCACGTATGTGTTTAAATATTCTGTCAACACCACCGAGAGTAAGTAATTTGTTGTTACTGTTATGTGAATTATAGAAGGGTGCCGCTCGCATTGGGAGTTGGACGCTGTGTTTGTTGCCTGCTTGGAGCCCCGGTACCAGAAGCCGTGTTGGGGGAGAGAGCGCCTGCCACAGGAGGACGGGACTGCGAGGCCCACCAGGCTGTGCGCGAAGCATCCAGCACACCTGCCGCCTCTTCCCGTGTCTCCGCCCCCTACTTAACGTCTCGTATAAGACCAGGAGCTATAACGCATTAGCGGGACGCGTGAGCGGGACGATTCCCGGGACGAAGCCCGGACTAAGGGCGGACCCTCTGAGACCCTCCGAGAACCGAGGAGACCGGACTGGGCACACCCATTTGCCTGCAGGTACTGACTGTTTTGATAATTTCTCATTACTTCCGCTGACTACTTTGCCATTACCTCCTATTGCTTATAGATGGCCACCACAAACTCTGAGCATCCCATGCAGGAAAAACAGGGCTTGCTGTTAAATGGGACTTTGGATAATTACTTTCCTAAATCTTCACCTGATATTGCAAGGGACATCGTATTGGCGGAGCGGCGGGCGGATCGACGCCGTTCCGTGGAAAGTATAAAGAATGGGTCTGTTTTACCGCCGTTAACTCCCGTGACTGGAACTCTTGACACTGTTACTGGCATAGTGGCCAATGAGACGATTAATATACCGGATTGCCAACTTCCGGAAGCGAACATGGTTGTTCACTCACCAGATATTTTATCTAGGTCGGATACGATTGGCTTGCCTTTAATACCACATGCAAGTAGTTCAATTACATCGAAGGGAGATGCTTTGCCACAGTTGCATACAATTCGTAATAAGGCCAAAAAATTGCCACCCACGCGAAATAACTTTGGTCCACCACCGATCAAAAAACGGCGGAAAAGATGGGATCAGCTACAACCTAAATTGAGCTGCTCTGATTTTGGAAAAAAAACTGCCAAACCTGTCAAGAATCCCAGTGTTTTACAATCTGATACAGAGGGGATCCATACCATATCTACATCTTTAGTCTTGCCTAATACACCGATAGACAAGGAGGACAGTATGGACACTAGTGTTATTGTTAATGAACATACTGAGATCAAGGGTCCTGTGTCCTTACTTGATATCGAGAACCTGATTAAATCTTACTCTGCATCCATTTTGGAGAGGCTATTGGAAGTGGAGTGTAGATTGTCTAAAATTGAGGATGCATTGGTCAAAAAAGATTTTGTAACTCACACAGGTACCATCAATGTATCCAGTCTTGCATCTAACAATGCACCTCAAATCACGTCATCCACAGTCCAACCACTTTCTACCATTTCCCCCTGTATTGTTTCTATCCCCTCCTCAACTGCATCTACTTCTAAACTTATGCAGAATACAGTGTCAGCTATTGTTCATCACCATGCATCCCCCACACCCCCTCAACAAAAGACTGCTGATCAATTATTGTGTAATATTACAAACATAACTACTGATAATACATCCAAAACTATCGGTAACAATTCCAACCTACTTTTGATAAAACCACCAAGGGAGGTGGGGGAAATCAGACAAACCTGGGGGAAATCTAGAAGGGTTCCGCTGCCCGAACTTCCACCAGAGGCAGTACCCTACGTAGTAGTATTAACAGGTGTCCCGGTGCTTGAACAAAACAAGAGGGAGGGTTTTTTCCCATTAAAAAACAAGATAATGCATTGGCTGAGAATGCATAGGCCAATTGCAAATCATATCAATGGGGAAATTGTTCATGTTCGTCGTCTTGATTGGCTGGGGGGCAGACCTAAAGATATTGATGGTGACGTGGTGGTGGTGAACTTTAGGGACCCCAACGCGGTTCAATTTATATTGAACTGGCAGACAGGCAGCTTCAATAATACTATAATTCCAAGACCCTTAACGTATTTTTATCCAAGGTCAGTGGTGTTTCCATCCCAGTATCCCCCTCCCCCTCCACATTACATAACTCAAACTCAGCCACCTAACTACCCTATTGTACAGCATGTGGGGTGTAATCAATATGTTCAGTACCCTCCGACCCAACAGGGCACAAGAAGTACGTATTATGCCCCCTGCTCTGTGACAGCCCCAGACCCTATGGGATGGAACTACGTTCCAGTTAGATCTCAACATTTTCAAAACAGAAGGATGGATCACCTAAAACCCTTCACGCCACTGGAAACGTCAAATAGATTTGATATTTTTAGTGGCCTTGATAATTGTGATTGATGTTTCCCGAACCGGGGGGAAGAGGGAAGAGATATAAGGAATCCTACTGTTCTGGGTGCTGTAAATGAGCGTGATGTATTTGCAACTCTTGTATCCCTGTCTCCGGTTAAAACTGTAACTTATAACACAAATATTCCCGAAGAATTGGTAGAACCAACACGCACTTTGAGCCAGTCGCCTTCCGAGGGAAAACCCTCGGCATTTCAACTGGTAACAAACATTAGTGAAAAGATACCAAAGGCCAACACTGTTATGCCATCTGTACTTGGGGTGCCAGTTAACTTGGTATGTTGGAATATAGCCGGGGTCGCAAACAACTTGAGGGATCCTGAGTGGGCTAATTTCATAGAATCTTTTGATTTTTGCTTACTCCAGGAAACATGGGCAGTTGATACTCCCCATAGGGTAGGCTACAAGACCTATGGTATTGGGGCAACCCCTTCCAGAAGTGGAAGGTCGTCGGGGGGACTTCTGATTTGGGTAAAAATAAATCTAAAGGTTAATATTGAGGTGATAGACGTAAATTCTGTAGATATTCTAGTATTAAAAATTACAACTTCTAATGGGAATAAAGTATTCCTAATAAATATCTACAATAGGCCAGCTTCATCTTCAAAAGAATCTCCAACCGTCTCTAAATTAGACTGTTTTTTGAGTGGGCTGGAGCCTAGGGAGGATTTTGTTATTTTGGCTGGGGATTTGAATTACAATTATGAACCTGTTTTGGGCCTAAGTGAGATCTTTGAGGAAGAAGATCAGGCGAATAAAATCCCTTTCCTCGAGAATATTAAATCGGTCAAATGTTCCACTTTGGCTCTCCAGCTGATCAAACTATGCACAGAGCATTTCCTTAGAGCCTGTAACGGTCGGTTACCGTCCGACACCTTAAAGAAACCCACCTTTAGTAGGAACACCTACAAGAGTAATTTGGATTTTGTGTTAGTTTCTATTCCCCTTTGGCCGTATCTTGTAGATCTTGAAATAATGGAGAGGGTTGAAAGCGATCATTTTCGCTTAAAATTGACCTTAGATGTTGCACTATTTAATGATCCATCTCCACCACTCCCATTTGAGGAAGGTGTTGGCGATGACAATGAGATCCATATTAGCAACAATAGGAGATCGTTAAAATGGCCATTTATTTTGGATCACAGCGATATCCTTAGTGAAATATACTCACTTTTTGCGGGGACCTTTGCTTTATATTTAGGTTTAACTCCCGAGGAGGAAGCAAAAACTCCCTTCTTGATTATACATCAGGAGTTTTTTCTCAAATTAAAATTATTGGTAACTAAAATGCCTAAAAAAACCCAGCAAAAGACCCAGAATCTGTCTCATAGCAAGCCTTGGTACGACAGATCCTGTAGAGAGTCAAAGAGGGAATTACTAATTGCGATTAAATCCAAGTCCCAATTGGATGTACAAAAAGCAAGATATAACTATAAGTCTGTCCAAAGGACATCAAAAATAGCATGGGAGGAAGAGAAATGGGCCGAATTGCTGTTAGCCGCAAGACTACGCGATAATGTAGCCTTTTGGAGGCTGGTAGCAAATGGGAACCATGTAGGCAGGGTGGTTAAGGACACCTTTTTAGATGAGCTAACTTGGGTAACTCATTTTACAAATTTGTATAAAAAATATGATGATTCCCCTATAGTATCAAATACAGTAAGTCACGAAATTCCAGCAGATCCGCTCGTTTTTAGTTTAGGGGAAACAGAGTTGGCAATAAGCCAAATAAAATCTGGGAAAGCTCCAGGCTTGGATAATATCCCTGGGGATCTCTATAAGCATGACTCACAAATATGGGCACTAACTATCTGTGCAATAAATTATCATTCAGTTTAGAATTTCCCGAAAGTTGGAAGGGAGCTGAAATTGTTTTAATATACAAAAAAGGTGACAGGAAGGACCCCTGTAATTATCGGCCAATTAGCCTAATGGACATCCTTCAGAAAATCTACTCACGTCATATTTTATTACGTGTGAGTAATTGGTTGGAGGTAAATTTATTTTGACTAAATTTCAAGCCGGGTTTAGAACAAAAGTCAGCACTATAGATCAGATCTTTAGATTCTGCTGCCTCTATTGGAAGTACGTAAAGATAAAAAAGGCCCACTTATATGTTGCCTTTGTTGATTTAAGGGCAGCATTTGATTTAGTGCGACGTGATCTTCTGTGGAAAACGTTGAGTGCAGCGGGTATGCCAAATAATATAGTTGTTCAGATTATAAAACTACATGAAGGGAACTTTGCGAGAATTAGATGGGGTCCAAACGGCGAGTTAACACGAAAAATTCCAATCGAACGTGGAGTTCGTCAAGGATGCGTCTTGGCCCCCACGCTTTTTTCCATTTTCGTGAATGATATTCCGTCATATTTGGAGAAATGTAAAAATGACTCTCCGAAACTGAATGGCGAAAGGGTAACATCTCTATTATTTGCTGACGATACCATCTTGATATCTCGAACAAAAAAGGGCTTGCAGACTTTATTGAATACTTTTAACGAGTATTGTAGTCATAAGGGGCTGGAGATTAATGAAAAAAAAACAAAATACATGGCCCTAAATCCAACCAAACCAGACAAGGGGTGCCTAACTTTAAAAGGAGTAAAGTTGGAGTCAGTGCCACACTTTTCATATCTAGGGGTGACACTAGATTCCAACTTTACCTGGAAAGCTCAATTGGAAAAAAGTAAAATGTTATTTGCTCAGAATGTCAAACCAATACTTAGGGAGCAAAGCCTAAGCACTAGTAAAGCGGTGTCTCCAGTAATGGAACTATTTAAATTCAAAGTTCAAGCATCAGTTCTTTATGGTGCGGAATAATGGGGGACTGGGTCTAAGGAGACCTTTAGCGTCCAAGATAACAATTTTATGCGAAGCTTGGTAAGGGTTCCGAGAGGTACACCATTAGTACCCCTGCAACTGGACCTTAACTTTAAAAGAACTGACCATCATGTTCTTATCAGACCGTTAATGCTATGGGTTAGATTGTGGCATGTCCCTGAACTTCAAGCCTATAAAGATGGGCTGATAGAGATTATGGCGTTGGACAGCCAGAAAACTATTCCATGGCTTAGACATGTTAGTACTTGGCTCAATAACATAGGTCTGAAACACTTTTGGGAGAACCCTGAGCTGTTACCACCCAACCCCAAATTAGTCCTGAAAAGAGCCTTTTGGTCCTTCGTAGCAAATATGACTGTAAACACCACAACCAGTGGTTCATTAGTCTCAAAATTTTTAAACTTTAAGGATGAACCCCTTTATGAGACTTTTATGGACGAAATAGAGCCCCCACTTGCCAAAACATTATTTTTAAAATTTAGATATGGTAATCTTTTAATAAAATCAACTTTGGCTCGTTGGGCAAGGAACCGAGATCCATCTTCTCATGCATTGGACGAAGTTTGCTCATTTTGTGAAAACAACCAGATAGAGAATGAGCAGCATATTCTTTTTTTCTGCCCTCTGTATGGCCAAGCAAGAAAAAGATGGATCAAACCAATATGCCTATTATTAGGCTTGAGTTCCTGCCTTCAGGCTCTGAGAATCTTGTCCACTAACACATCGCAACAGATAACATTTAGTGTTAGTAGATTTTTACTTTCTATTTGCTACCAGAGGAAAAAAATGGGTCAGCAGCTGTAACTGAGTTGTTATCATTTTTTAGACTTGAATCGCTTTTGACAGTACTACTGAGCCGTGTATTTTTTTTTTTCAGAATTATTGTGGTGTCCTTCAGTGTCCCCAAGTTTTTATTGTCATGCTCCGAGTGTCTTTCAACATGTATTGCACAGCTTCAAAGAATGAGTTTAATATTTTAATTGAATGTTTAATTATCCATGAACTGCAATGTATAAACTGTTCTTTTATGGCGTGAAGCCGAAATAAAGATTTTGAATGAATTATAGAAATGCTGTGCTACCGACCGGGTAGCTGAAATCCATATTGGATATCACTCTCTTGTGTTCTAGAATACGTTTCTTGAGCTGATGTTTTGTGCTGCCTATATATCTCATACCACACGGCCTCTCCGGTGTTACATGTGGTACATGTGATGAACTTTTTAATGCTTCTTTTTCTTCCATTATGGGTTCTGAAAGTTTTGCAGCTGGTGGTATATCTGCAAGCTTTGCAAGAATTGCACTTATGGAAACCCTCCTTCAATTGAAACCAAGGGTTGGTGGGTTGAGTTTGTTGATAACTCCAAACCAACTTGTCCTTAAGGGACATTTGTGGAAAAGTCAGCCCATAACGCTCCTGATGCCCAGGCTGCTGGCGCAGGACGCCTCTTAGTTCCCATCTTGAACAATTACCAAATAAAGAGACGGGCGCTGGAAGCAGGAAAACAAGAATAGAGTTTTATTTCTCATGAGGAGAGCCTGTCATTTCGGGTACCCGCATGGTGTCTACAGGGTGTGCTCTCTCCTTCCTACCCACACCACACCACCCACACACACTCTAGTTTCTCTGAGGCTTCGTCTTTTATACACATGTTTATGATGCACAAACATTCCTTATTACAATAAAGACGCTTTGAAGTAGGAAAAGGCATGCTTGGAATCCCAGCTTCAGGCCTATTCCCATACCAGTTGCTCAAATGTCATACTCCCCTCCTGTATGTAACAAGAGATTGTGATCTCTCAGCCGGACATTCCTACCGGACACGAGGGCAGGAGGGGATGATCAGGTCAAAGGTTGGGCAGGCGATAAGATCGTGCACTTCGGCTGGTGTATCACGGTTTTGTTGTGCTGGGCAGGGAAAAGGGGGATGTACATCCACGAGGCTTGGTCTTAGGACTTGGGACCGGGTCGAGAGGCCAAGTGCAGGCGGGGGGGAGGGGTTGTCAGCTGAGGGGAAGGGTGTTCTTGGGAGGAAATGGGGGGTGTGGGTCAAGCAGGAGTGCTATTTCTAGAATAGGGTCACGCAGAGGGAGAGGGTCTTATGGCCGATGCATGAGCAATGCGCGCGGGAAGGGGTGCCGGGGGTTTAACAAACGGGCAGAGAGGCCATGGTGCCTAAAATGGCTGTCGTGGACGTGTGTGCATGGGACTATGCTGGCGGGATAACACAGTCAGTGTTTAGCGATATCCATTCTGCTTACAACAAGGGGTACAGTGAACACAAATGAACGCCGCTTATGTACATATACATTGCCATTTTCAACAGTCGCCGCTTTTTTACATAAGCTAGTTCAGTTCTAAACAGTCGATACGATTGGCGGAATGCGGTACATATGATTTTACATTTGTTGGGTTATTCATACAAGACTAGAGATCGGCATAATACTTAGTTGGAGTCAATCAAGAAAAATGTTCCGAAACATTATAGAGTCAAGTTCAGACTTTCTCTCCGGTGACATCAACATACAGTAAGACTACTCTGATATCTTCGGGTCTTATCAGTGCTATAAGAGACTTTTGGACAACTAAATACATGAGTGACCGATGAAACATTTTTGAAAGCAATACAAAAATGGTTGAGGGAGGAATTCAGTTCGATACAAGCAATTAGTCAAGGGGGTGGGTAGAAAGTTCAGGAAGGGGGGGTCTTCGTCACAATGTCTTTTTAACAGAGTCCGTCTTCTTTCGTTGGCGCTGTTGAGCACCGGCGGTGGAGCTATAGGTCCAGCTCGGATTCATTCTTACGCGTTGCAGGGTGCGATCAGTCCTCTGCTGTTAGATCACAGTCCTGTTTCCTAACTGATCTTCTTAGGGGTGCCTCATGCTGGGCACCTGCGTGTCTTTCTTCTTCCGTGGCAAAACCTTATTCTATAGTCAAAAGTTATGCGAAAAGGGTGATGTTGTTGAATAATCAAGGGAAGAGAGGGCGGAGTGGGATCAGATCTTTGAGCACACCAAGGGACCACAAGGAGCAAAGGATGACGAGCAGGCAGGCCCATCGGTCGGGCTCAAAAAGGGACGGGGACTTCAGGCACGAGTGGGTCAGCAAATCGAGGGCTTCAAGACATCCCTTCATTCCTTAATCTGCCGAGTTTGAGAGTGGTGCCTCGTCCCGCGTCTCGTTGCTCTGTGGCTCCACCTTTGGCTGAGGTCACACGTGCTTCATGATCTGTGGCCAGGCTGTGCGTCACGTCCAGCTCCTCTCCTCCGGTGATTGTATCTTTGAATGGGTACAAAACAAGTTTTAGAAAAACTGGCAGGAGAAGACATTTATACATCTCAATTCCGTCCCCAATCCTAAGTAGGTGGGGGATAGGTTCATCGGTCACAGTCAGAAGTCATCACTTATGGAGTATGCAGGAGGGCATTTCCACTGAATTCGTAAGCCTATTTGGTGTTCATTCGTGACGTACGTGGAGAGAAATCGGACTCCTATCGACAGTGTATTATAATCAAACTCGAAATCGAGTCCTTAGGTAGAGACTCGCCCTTTTTCTTTTTAACCCAAGTACTGACAATCTTACATTTCCCTTCGGGGTCGGCTAACTCTTGCAAGCAGGGGGTTATCATCATGAGAGGGGGCAGAGGTTACACATGCTTTTCTTGGGGAGCGACCATTAATCAAGGCCATTAATTACGCTTCGGGGGTAGCTGATATGGAGCTGGGGTCAATCGGGGGAGGCGAGGACGCTTTGGACAGGGAGCTGGGTTTAATCGGGGGAAGCGAGGACGCTTTGGACATCCGCACTTAAGTGCAGAGGGGTGAGGTAGTCTGGGCATTGGGAATTGCATTTCTGACGAACTGACAAACAGAAGACCATTGACGTTATAGTCCCCCTATAAAAGGGCCAGATTAGGGGACATCAGTCGTCTTACCTGTCCTTTCCTTCATTACCAACTCGGGTTCAATCGTTTTGCAGAAAGGAGAGGTAGTAATATGGCAAGTTACAATCGTTTTAGTTTCTGTCAATTTTGCCGAACACCTTTGTGTTCGAAGAGACCCAATTAGGTTTGTGCCGGGGGGGGGGGCACAACGTTACCATCAAAGGAGGAAGGAACAGTGGGATCCTCAGAGAGAGAGGGAGAGAGAGAGAGAGAGAGAGAAAGAGAGAGAGAGAGAGAGAGAGAGAGAGAGAGAGAGAGAGAGTGAGAGAGAGTGAGTGAGAGAGAGAGAGAGAGAGAGAGAGAGAGAGAGAGAGAGAGAGAGAGAGAGAGAGAGAGAGTCCGCACTCTAAACGAACCATTCGGTACACGTATGACATGGAGAGAGAGAGAGAGAGAGAGAGAGAAACGTGTACAATAATGGGCCACTCAGTGTGCACACAACACAGAACAGCAGGGGTTAAGTAATACAGAAACACAGGCAGAGGGACGACGTAGATCCATACATTACGTACACACAAACTCAGGCGGGGGAGACAGTACACGTATTATTTACAAAAATTCAAGACAAAACATAGAACAGTGACTGGTATTATATACAAAAATTCAAGACAAAACATAGAACAGCTATTGGCCAAAATGATCTCTTCCTGTATGCTGCGCATCCTTAGCGTCCTAAGCTCTTTTTACCTTTTTCTTCTCTTTTATCGTCGGCTGCCTTTACTGGTGGTTTTGGTTGTACACACTTACGCCTTTTGGCAATAGGTCAAGAACTAACCTGGTCGGGCTAATGTGTTTCCAGGCTGAGGCAACAGTGGGTGTCAGTGGTGAGAACAATGGGGCAGTTTTTTGTTTCATGTCTATGAGGGTGCGAAAAGGAGGTAGTAGATTTTAAACACTGGCAACATTCCTAGTCCTCCAAGCGGAGGGCACTTGGGTAAACCTCACCTCAGAATATTCTTTAAACTTTCCCTATTTAGTTAATTGTGGGATGCTTATTCATTAGTGCACGTCATTTTTGGTTGTATTATTCGAGGTGCCAAGAGAAGTCATATTTTGTAGTTTCCGCTTCAGGCTGCCCTCCCAAGCGCTAAGTTCAGGGAGAGAAATAGCCACCGTTCGCTTGTCGTGTGTATGTATCACAATCGAACCCCTTTTTCCCATTTTTGTCCGCTAGATCACCATTTTCTTTTTCGTACCTTAGTCGACGTTCCGATGTGACCTGCAGAAAGAGGGAAAAAGAAGGGGAGCAGGGGCAGCATTTTAAAAACACATCAGCGCGCATAAACTCGGAAAGGCTTTTACTTACTACATACTCGGGCTATCTCCACTGGACGCAGTCCCTGCCAATTTGGCGTTTAAGCCCAGGTGGAGCATTAAGTGTGGGAGGGATGATTATCGGAAGCCTGTGGGTAGCATAGGTCGCCCAAGCGTGGTATTATGGATCGTGCGCAGGGGGGTCAGGTGGCACTCCTTCGGGGTGACTTAGGGGCATTTTAAAACAACTTTCCTGATACAGGTAGCATATAAAGTATAGGCTAAATACCAGGATCTTTAGCGGTTGCTTTAGGCTGTACAAAAATGCAAAACACATACAACAAAAACCTGGACCATTCATATTTGCGATATTTCTGCGTACTATACTTTTTAACCCTTAACTTGTCGAGCTGAGCCATTTCACCTGTAATCTAGTTATATCGGAAATAGTGGTCATTTATTCGAAACTTACCAATTTACGCGTGACAACTACGTTTGCTTTTTCAAAAAATCTTTAATAAAAAATGTTGGTGCATAAATACGGGCCTACAACCCAGTGGGCCGGCCAGAATTGTACATGTGAGGATAGTCGGTGGTCGTTGATTTCATAATGAAAGTGTGACAAGTGCAATAAAATCATATCGAAACTTCAGTGTGAGTGAGTATCATAAGTGTTGAAATTCGAACTTTCAATAATCATGATGCGCCACAACTCAACAACAATTCATTGTCCGAATGTTCAATCAGTACTCATCTCACTTCAATTCATTGTCCGAACACATAATCAGTACCCATCCCATATCAATTCATTGTGTTTAAAACTGCATACATATTTCATGACACCAAGGCTGAGCAATCGGGGTACAACAAGGAGTTGAAAGTTTCATTTGTACCAGCGCCATTTTGGGTGCAGCCAGGCAGATCCAGGCAAAGTCAAAATCTCCACCAACTCGTGGTTGGCCCAGAGCCTCTTTCGGCAGTCCAAAGGTTCCGTTAAAAGGGTAACAGAAAGGATCGGCAGTATGAACCATCAGTCAAAAGGGGGAGGGAGGCAACAATTGTTTCCTACCGGGTCATACTGAGTTTTCACCGGAACTGATCCGAACTGTAGTCTGCAGGTTTTTAGTCATTCAAACTGAGGCTGGCGTCAGCATGGGAGCGCCGACGTCTCGCGGCTACATTTTCATCGTTCCGCGGGCAATCATGGCAGTCATTCCCCATCGGGGGTGTCCGCGGGGGTCGGGGGCCCCCGTGGCTCCTATAGAATCTTCAAGGTCGAGGAGAACACTTATGATGGTGGGACTCGTTTCTTAATCAACAAGCAACCGGGCCATCTCTTCACGCCGGGCCCGCTCCAGCAGGATCGACCGCCATTTTACGAGCGGGCGAACCCTCGTCGGGTGAGTGGAGCGTTGGGGGTGCCGCTGGGGGCCTCCACCTGGGGAGGTGGGAGAGGCTCGTTCGCGCCGCCTCTCCCTCCCAGCGCACCCACGCCGTTTTTCTCGGCGCTAATATACATGATGGCCGGACCAGGCGATGAGAGGGGGGGGGGTCGGAGGCATAGGCAAGACATCCCCCCCCCGGTGGCCTGCAAGGCGCCGCTTCAGGGCCGGACGGGGAGCTTCTACCAGACCGTGGCTGGACCAGGAGATGCGAGGGGGGGGGTCCGTGGCATGAGCAAGACATCCCCCCCGTGTTGTCGCAGCCATTATTGAAGAAAGAAGAGGGGACGCCTGGATCCCGTCGGCCTCGGCTCTTCTTCTGGCCCACCTTACTCGACGACCTCCGGCCGACGGCTGGCAGCAGGACCCACCCTACACGTGCCGAAGATCTCGTCTTCCGGATGGGCGTAGCCGCAAACCTGTTGCACTTCGGGAGTTTCCAGAATGGGGGTAGGTATCTGTTGACTTGTATCTGTCTCATGTTACCGTTATTGGGGCGTGGCAGGCGGTGGGACAGACATGTTTGAAGCAGTGAGGGGTGGCGAAGCCTGGTTGCCTTGTGGCTGCCGTGATGTCAATCTTGGCTTCTCTCACCATTTTCATGTTTCTTATTACGGGCTTATTTCTAACGTTTCTTATTTCTAGCGAAATCATGTGTTTTATCGTGAGCTATTCCTAACGTTTTCTTATTTGCAGCGAAATCAAAAAACTCGTCAGTGGCCTACTGATTTTGCTTTCTTATTTCTTTCTTCCCTTTTCTTCCTAGCGTGTTTCATGCTAAAGTTTCTGTTAACAGGATACGATGATTACTTCATTATTATTACATATGTCCTTTTTATTAGGGGTGCCCTCTGCTCAAGCCAGATGACCTACCTCTAATAAATGGTCCGGGTGGAACTAGTTTACCAATCGGTGGGGAGTAGATATGCCCGGGAGATTACAACGGGGGACAAAGGTCCGCATTACCTACCCTTCACTACTTGTAAAGATTAGACAGAATATTTCTTTTCTACGTTATTTGCAAACAGAGGATACCTTAAAAGAACTATTCCTTGAACAATAAATGTCCAGACAATCAATCAATCAATGGGGAGAAAAACAGGCATGACGGATTACAACGGAGACAAAAATCTGCATTACCTATCCTTCACTATCTGCAAAGGGGGGCAGAATATTTCTATTCTTCCCTGTTTGTAGACAGAGAATATCTCAAAGAGCAATAATCGATAAAAATCGATAACAAACAATCAGTGGGGAGAAAAATAGGCATGACGGATTACAATGGGGGACAAACGTCTGCATTACCTATCCTTAACTATTTGCAAAAAGAGAGGAACGTTCCTATTCATCGCTGTTTGCAAATAGAAAATGTCTCAAAGAGAACCAATGCTTCAAGTACAATCAATCAATCAATCAGATGGATAAAGCCATCCTACCAATCGGACGAAAAGACGTCCTACTCAATCTTACCCGGACCGGACCGTGTGGGCAATTCTTCGTCTTCCCTTTTCCAGCGCCCGATCGTTCTCTTTCTCCATGTTTTTACCGCAGCATTCCTGTGGGATTCCAGTCAGGACAGTAGGTCACTTGAGAGAGGTCCGTTCGGAATCGGTGAAGTTCATTCAATCGGCAGCCGGACGAGGGCCCTCTCAAGGCAGGTATACTCCAATCGTTTAGATGTTCACCCCATCGTCTGGACCTCTCTTACCGGACCTTATGTCGCTGATGGACCCCGCGTTGGGACGCCAATTGTGGAAAAGTCAGCCCATAACGCTCCTGATGCCCAGGCTGCTGGCGCAGGACGCCTCTTAGTTCCCATCTTGAACAATTACCAAATAAAGAGACGGGCGCTGGAAGCAGGAAAACAAGAATAGAGTTTTATTTCTCATGAGGAGAGCCTGTCATTTCGGGTACCCGCATGGTGTCTACAGGGTGTGCTCTCTCATTCCTACCCACACCACACCACCCACACACACTCTAGTTTCTCTGAGGCTTCGTCTTTTATACACATGTTTATGATGCACAAACATTCCTTATTACAATAAAGACGCTTTGAAGTAGGAAAAGGCATGCTTGGAATCCCAGCTTCAGGCCTATTCCCATACCAGTTGCTCAAATGTCATCCTCCCCTCCTGTATGTAACAAGAGATTGTGATCTCTCAGCCGGACATTCCTACCGGACACGAGGGCAGGAGGGGATGATCAGGTCAAAGGTTGGGCAGGCGATAAGATTGTGCACTTCGGCTGGTGTATCACGGTTTTGTTGTGCTGGGCAGGGAAAAGGGGGATGTACATCCACGAGGCTTGGTCTTAGGACTTGGGACCGGGTCGAGAGGCCAAGTGCAGGCGGGGGGGGGGGGGGGGTTGTCAGCTGAGGGGAAGGGTGTTCTTGGGAGGAAATGGGGGGTGTGGGTCAAGCAGGAGTGCTATTTCTAGAATAGGGTCACGCAGAGGGAGAGGGTCTTATGGCCGATGCATGAGCAATGCGCGCGGGGAGGGGTGCCGGGGGTTTAACAAACGGGCAGAGAGGCCATGGTGCCTAAAATGGCTGTCGTGGACGTGTGTGCATGGGACTATGCTGGCGGGATAACACAGTCAGTGTTTAGCGATATCCATTCTGCTTACAACAAGGGGTACAGTGAACACAAATGAACGCCGCTTATGTACATATACATTGCCATTTTCAACACATTGGTCGCCTGTAAGTTATAATCGGTGACGAAACGCATCAGGCTTTCAAAATGTATGCTGTGAGGTGTCTCATCCCAACAACGTAGCAGCTTCCATTAGAATTCCTCAAGCTATACTTACCTGGGTGTGGCTCTTCTGTCGGGGTAACTCTTTTTGATGGCTATTGAATGGCTAACCCAGGCGTGGAGGAGCCCAGCTGTGGAAAGCGGACCTGGTGACGCCACCCAGCGTGCACTTTGTGGGACAGGGGCTGGACAATGGTGGGAGTAAGGTGCTGGCATTTTTGGATCTACACAGCACAGCAAACCACTGGGGGACTTTTTTTATTTTTTATTGCAAAATGAGGATTTCCCACCAGCTCACAGGAGTAATATTAAGTGGCACTACAGAGTCCAGGAGGCAGTGCGGGCGGACACGCCCA
This sequence comes from Lissotriton helveticus, assembly GCF_964261635.1. Lineage (NCBI taxonomy): Eukaryota > Metazoa > Chordata > Amphibia > Caudata > Salamandridae > Lissotriton > Lissotriton helveticus. Next base: position 129,232,689 of record NC_136073.1, on the reverse strand, counting down.
CTGGGACCAGAGATCTTTAGTTGAAGTAGATGCACTTATGGCTGTGCTAATCCATCAGCATCAAGCCTTTGATGAAGTGCAGGAGCACGAGACGCTTCAGGCTTTTAAGATGTATGCTGTGAGGTGTCTCATCCCAACAACGCGGCAGCTTCAATTAAAATTCCTCAGGCTATACTTACCTGGGTGTGGCTGTTCTGTCGGAATAACGCTTTTTGTTGGATATTGTAAAGCTATCCCGCTCGTGGAAGAACCCCGATGCAGAAAGCGGACCTGGTGACGCCAAGCAGCATGTACGTTGTGGGACAGGTGCTGGACAATGGTGGCAGTAAGGTGCTGGCGTTTTGGGATCTACACAACACAGCAACCCACAAGGGAACTCTTTCATTTTTAATTGCAAAATGAGGATTGCGTACCAGCTCACAGGAGTAATATTAAGTGGCACTACAGAGTCCAGGAGGCCGTGCGAGCGGCCATGCCCACTGGGGCCGGAGATCTTTAATGAAATTAGATGCACTTGTGGCTGTGCTAATCCATCAGCATTAAGCCTTTGATAAAGTGCAGGAGCACGAGACGCGTCAGGCTTTTAAGATGTATGCTGTGAGGTGTCTCATCCCAACAACGCGGCAGCTTCCATTAAAATTCCTCAGGCTATACTTACCTGGGTGTGGCTGTTCTGTCGGAGTAACGCTTTTTGTTGGATATTGTACTGCTATCCCACTCGTGGAAGAACCCCGCTGCAGAAAGCGGACCTGGTGACGCCAAGCGGCATGTACGTTGTGGGACAGGTGCTGGACAATGGTGGCAGTAAGGTGCTGGCGTTTTGGGATCTACACAACACAGCAACCCACAAGGGAACTCTTTCATTTTTAATTGCAAAATGAGGATTGCGTACCAGCTCATATGAGTAATATTAAGTGGCACTACAGAGTCCAGGAGGCCGTGCGAGTGGCCATGCCCACTGGGGCCGGAGATCTTTAATGAAGATAGATGCACTTGTGGCTGTGCTAATCCATCAGCATTAAGCCTTTGATAAAGTGCAGGAGCACAAAACGCGTCAGGCTTTCAAGACGTATGCTGTGAGGTGTCTCATCCCAACAACGTGGCAGCTTCCATTAAAATTCCTCAAGCTATACTTACCTGCGTGTGGCTCTTCTGTTGGGGTAACTCTTTTTGTTGGATATATATATATATTTGTGTGTGTAGTGGATTCACCTGTGCCCCAAAGAAGTATTGCAACCATCTAAATCAAGAGAATACAATTCCATCTGAACTTTTTTCAATATCTCGGACAGGATTTACTTTGGTGTATAACTATATCTATACCTAAATGTAGGATTACCATAAGGGTTTCTCTACTTCACAATATAAAAACAGAGGAAGAATTTATTCAGGTGTAGTCACCGGTGTGTGCTGAAAACCTCAACTATAAAATTTGACACTCCTCTTGGTGATTAGGTCTATGGAGGATTTACCAGTCCAAAATAAAGGTTGATGACTCATCTTTTTAACTAGTGGGCTGCTTTGCTGCTGTGGCTCCAATCAACACTCTCACTTTATTGTACTTGGTGTGCAAGGGTACCATGGACCCTAATGGTGTCACTTGGAAAATGTCCCACCCAGGGCCCCGACTTAGGGTAGTGAAAACAGCCACATTACAGATGCTCTAGACCCCCCAAACTCCTGAGTTCCCCATGCCACTGCATCTGCTGTAGTGATTTCCACCCCACAGATAACAAGATTTAAAGATACCTGTTAGAAGACATTTTTATTTCTGGCATGACTGTAATACAAGATATGATTATCTAAAATAGGACACAAAGCAGATTGAGTGCGTGTGATTTGGCTGTGTGATCTGTCGATTTAGAATGCCCCAGAGCTAGAGTTGTTAGTGTCAGTCTTATGCTTTTATGCACAGGCGGAAGTACACTTTGGGGCATATTTACTAAAATTTCACGCAACGCAGGGCAGCGAGTAGATCAGCTGTACTATGTTGCATGAAAGAGAGAGGGCAGAAATGCTCCATATTTACAAAGATGTGATGCATTTTTGCTCTCTTCTTGCGCTGGCGCACTACAGGCAACCTAGCGCCAACCCAGGCATCCTTGCACCATGCGTGCAAGGGTGCCTGCTTTGCAAGGAGTATTGCTTTTGTGCAGGAAAGGATTCATTCCTGGACAAAAACAATCTCTCGAGGCATCTTCTTCTTTCTTTGAATGCTGCACACATAGAGAGAGGAAGTAACGAGGAGCAAAAAAGGTTTTTGTCCTTTTTTGCGCCATCCTCTGGAATGTGTAGAAATTTCACGCAATCCCAGGTTTTCAAACCTGTTTAAATTTGGGCTTGTGTGAAATCCATGAGTGGATACATGGGAAAGCCCACGTTCCACCCATCGAACATCTCCCAGAATTAAATGTGCTGCAATGTAGCGCAAGCCGCTACATTGTGCTACATTTCTTTTACAAAGCCACGCAAGGCGGTGCAAATCGTCCCTTGTAAGGCTTTGTAAATATTTACTAGCATTTTGCGTCATGGATGCCTCACTACAGTGATAGAACCATGACGCAAAATGGTCGTAAATAAAATATAGCCCTTTGTTAATATTAAGTGCTATACTGAATTTGAATAAACCATTTTGCTGACTCTTTTTCACAAATTTACAAGAAATTAGATCCGCAAAATGCATAATAATCTTTGTAGAACAAACTTTCAAATGTGTGTATTTTATATACATTTAATCAACTCCATGAAATTAGTTTAGAAAGCATCTGACTCAGCCAAGTCAACCATAGCTTTGGAGTAAGATTTGTAAACTTGATTACAAATGTGGATAACTGTTTATTGTCCTATTCAAGTCTGTTGTTAGTTTGGTAGCAGCTACTGAGCATAGAGTGATTCAATAACGCAATATAAATGTAGAGAAATGTGTAGTTCATTTGTTAAAATCAGACAGAATTCATTCAGCAGTATGAAAATAAAAAATGTTAAATGCTAAAAAAAAATGTCTAAAAATAGCACCCAACTGCCGTGACATTGACACCCGCAATGCCGTAACTCGGATTCGAACCGAGGTTGCTGCGGCCACAACGCAGAGTACTAACCACTATACGATCACGGCGAGCTACTTAGGTACGAGCGAAGGTCCTGCTTGCGTTTATTATAGGTTCAAATAAGCCACGCCTCATGTCCCACTGTGATAGGTTACATTTCATTTTAGATCTGCCTCCACCGCTGATAGGTTGACCATTCTATGACCGCTTCCTTATGCTGGACTGTTGTTAAAGACGTCATGTTCCTGTTCCGGGCGACGTGCGCTAATCCCATGGACCAAGTTTTTCTCTCGTCCTGTGTAAAACCACCCCAGCTAACCGGTGCCCCTTCAGCGCACTATGTGTGCAGAAATATCGAAGGAGAACGTTGTATGACTGACCCTGTTTAAAAAATCAGGAGGGTCGCGAAAGGAAGTCGTGCGGAAGCAAGTCTCTAAACAACGTGGCATCGTTTAAGATCAGAAATACACCGGTGGAAGTTTCATTTTCTTAGAATTAGAACGTCTTTTACCCACTCTGTCTGTGTTGCGTCACCCAGGGCAGGTAAAGATAGTGGGTAGTTGTGTTAATTAATAACAAAAGGGTTTGTACAACTTAGAAGGTTTTTTTTCTTGCCATACAATATGGACTACTTGGAGAAAAGGCCAGCGTGGCAGTGCTGCGCCTCCAGCTTTTCAGATAAGACCGCCACTAAGTGTATTAAGCGCTAAATATAGCAGCTATTACTCGGCAGTCACCGAACAGGAGGAGGTATGACGAAAGGGCTCCTATATAGCCAAGAATCCGGGGCATGCATAGCTCATCCGTCTCAAATACCGATCCGTCTCAAATACCGGTGACTCATTGCAGTAGCTGTGTGTATCATTATATATTTACACAATCACCTATTTATGTAGCCATAGCCCTCGACTGCATTTTATGGAGCAGTCCTATCAGTGTATGACAAATATGTGAAGCTTTAGCAACTTCCATATGTACACCCAGATCTGTTTGTGACAGCACATATGTGTTTGCATGCGGTACTGCACCCATGCCTGTCTGTTTGAAATATGAAATATACATAGCTGCCAAGGTTTCGGATTGCTAAGTGTGACACTGTCGGATTTCCAGAGTAATTATGAGTGACATTACAACGACTATGAGTGACACTTTCTCGCGAGCAAAATCAAGCATTGAAGCCAAGGGAAAATTTTTAATATCACAAATTACCTCCATTTGAACAACGAGAAACCCTAAGAGGATCCTAAAACTTCTGCAAAGCACCAGAAATGGAAGGGCACTAACCAAACACATACTCAGCATCAGAAGGCAGGCAGGCACAGACGCATCTAAGAAGATGATCTCATTGCTCTGCTCATTCAGGACCTGCACTAGCCTAAAAAAACAAAGTTTATAGCATAGCAAGTGCAACTAGGAGCTTATACCATCACTCTGTCTCTGGTTTCTAATCCAATAAGGTAAAAAAGAATGCACGGAAGAGACAGCGCAAAACCTGGAGCTGTTTTGCTCTAAACATGCGATAGTGCAAATAAATGAATAAATACAAATTGCACAAAGGTGTAAAGCAAAGTCCTAAAAACAGTTGGACATTACATTATACTAGTTTTGCACATATTCAAAGAAAGAATGTTTTGATTTATGACACATGGTGGTCACCTACTGCGCCCTTTCAAAACAGAAAACAATTTTTGAAAATGTAGATTTTTTTTTAAAGATTTGTTATATAAATCTGTCACTGCAAATGGATTAGCTGCTACCTTTATTATTTTAACAATACATAGATGCAGAATAGAATGCAAACAAGGCTCGTGGATGTTACAAAAGTAATTATGCTTGTGTAGTGAAGAAGTTTGTTCTTTGCCACCTGTGTTGCTGGGTGGCCGGAAGAAAAACAATCAACAAATCATCCTGCCTCAGCCACGCTACACCAACTCCCCAATACCACACCTCCATGCCCCCCGTTCTGGCCATCAATTATTAGCATGCTGCAGAGCATCAGTTTGGACTCCAGTCTGTTTCCTACGTGGGGCCCAGGCCCGGTCGACTTCAGCTTCCCAAAAAAGAAAGTGATAGGCCTCCATCTGGATCTGAGGCGCTTGCTTTACCGAGCCACCGGGAAGCTGGACCCGAGTGGGAAGCTGTAGAAAGCAGCAAAATACTATGACATTTTAGTTATGCTTTTAAAACAACCAACCTGAGCACGAACAACCAATAAATAAAAAACGTGACAAACTGTGTTCGCATGAAAACAGCGTGAAATACTTTTTTTTTATGGACTAAGCCTGTGTCGTTTGGTTTGGTTTGAGTAAAGCCCTCAAGTCATGTCCACTTCCCGCAATTGCAGTGTGCGTGCGCTCGTGCTAAAGTACACAGACTTGTTACTTTAGTCAGTGCCAGCACCACCTCTGCAGCCTGGCGGAAAGTAAAGTGCGAAACAGTAACTGAACTTACTTTAACTTGACGTCTTATCTCGGTCTTCTTTACAGTCAAGCCTGACTGTCTCACACAGTCTCCTCTCGTGTCACTCTGGCAGACTCACTGTAGATAACAGTCACAACGCTATGAATTAAAACATATTATCCTAAAACAATGATGAATACCTGTCCATGAGTGACACGCACTCAGAGCAAGCCACCATTGTTTTATGTGCCAGCCGCCACGACTTTTCCGGCACTGGACCGATACAGGGACTCGTGGGTGGCATGAAAGCCGGCTGCCGCACTGGCTGCACTGGCTGCACACACAGTCGGCTGGGTGAGGTCCGGCGTACGCATGATCGCTCAGAGGCACCAACGAATCGGGGCACAACACTACTAACGGTGTGATTGAGTGAGCACTCAACTCTTTGCTGCCAAACGCTAAAAAACATAACTGCCGCCCGCGCACACGTGATGTTTGCCTGCCGGCCCAAAAGAGCACAGACTGGGTAGTGCCTGGTAGTGCTTAATGACTCACTAAGTGACAGCCGCGCCGCAAATTTCAATGGAGCCAGCACGGAGCAGGATACTACAATACATCGTAGCAGACAATACACACGGACATCATTAACTGTTTATGAGACTGCTGGTGGCAGCGCACGGGCCGGCAAGTCTGCAGAAAGCAGCAGAACCGGCGCACAGATGTCACAAGCGCAGGCACACGCACTAGCAGCCGGCGTTCACAGTTTCAGCGCTGGTACAGCACAGTGAGACGGTGGCCTTAAAATGCGTGACAATGCATTTCAGTGCGGTGTTGCGGAACACCACACTGAAATGCGTTAGTGTCACGTTTGATGCGTGATACTTGACAGGCATGAATATATATATATATATATATATATATATATATCTCCATAAGTGGTAGTCTTAACCTGCCTGTTTATGTTATATTAATCAATAGCATACACCCCTGCTACAAATAGCCCCACTGTATGGGACCCAGTGCCTCAAGCATGACTGGGTGAATGAGACATGAGAATGCGTTCTGTGTTCCTCTTACCATCCTGTCTGCAGGAGTTTAAACGATTACATTACACTACCCAGTACCCTTAGCCATCTCTAAGCCCTATCTTTAATTATATATATATATATACATATATGAGTGAGCAAGCAACTGTTTGTTGCGAAACGCGTTGGTTGCTGTTTACTATGCTGGCTGTGATCACAAAAGAATAAAAGGATTGGGATAGATACTCTGTGAGTGCCGACTCATTCTTCTTTTTTCAAAGAGGATTTGTGCAATATATACAAGCGGGGCTCTGCTTGGGAGCCGTGCACCGATATCAGAGCGCCATTGGACTGGGCAATTGAGCCGATTTTGTGGATATACATATATATATATATATATATATATATATATATACATACACACACACACCTTTAAATATACTTCTCTTTCATTGTAAATACATGAGTGGTAAATGCATGTATGTGGTAAAGGCATTGCGTTGTAATGCCTGCGTTGTAATGCCTGCATTATAAAGGCTGTCTCCCTTAGATTATTGATTTTCTCTTTAATGTATTCTTTTTTGCCCTACACACTGATCAGGGCTCTAATGTTCACTGGACCTGCTCTTGTGCTATATAAAAGAATGTCAATAAGTTAAATAAACAACAGGTTTTGGTGAGGCAAAGCAAGTAAGCGACAAGCACCAATTGTTTATTGAAACCTCTTCCAACAGTGCACACTGCTGGTGAGGAAGTATCCACACACTGCCTCCTCCCTGAGCAGACCAAAGGCAGCCCAAATATTATATGAACTAAAGTGCTCCACTTCTACATTAAATGAAAATAACCTCTGAGTTGTGTGACATTGCATAGGCACTTGAACTCTGACAAGGTGACCAGAAATAATCATACAACTCACCAATGACTTCCATCTTTATAACGCAATATTAGAGGTGACCATGTATCTTTATGGAGCAAGAGACCATGCAGTGGATTAGAGGTCAGATACATATTTATGTAAAGATTGTCAACGAAGAGAAGTTGAAACAATAAAAGAAGCCTCCACTTTCGCCATTGTTTCTCTGGGAGAAATTTCAGTGTTGGTGATAGCAGCTCAGTGGCTGGTTAGGTGAGCTGGTTCGACTGTGGGAGCTTGGGAAGCTTGGGCTTGCTGGGTTGTGGCACGGGCTTGGGAGTTGTTTCTCTGGCACCTCTCTGAATCAACTGTAACTGCACACACTGCGAGTTCTATAGATTTTTAATGTCTGTCACTTCCAAGGTAGATCTGATAAGAATGGGGAAGGGAGTGGGGCCAATGGACCTGCAGAAAAATTGAGAAGCACGAGAAAGACAGAGAAGAAAATGGGAACGTGAGAGGTAGAAATGATAAAAACAGAAGGAGGAAAATGGAGTAAAAAAGGATTGGAGGCACAATAAGTGAACTTTGGAAGATGGGAGAGGAGAATTTGGAGAGAGAGATGGATGCGTGGGAGAAGAAACAGGGAGGAGTCAGAGAAAAAGAAAGAGTGATGGCAAGAAAAACAGATGCCACGCCAGAGGGGTGGATAGGAACACGGAATTTTTACATGGCAACAGACCTGATTCCGACGGGAGACTCCCGGTTTTTGAAGAATAAATGGCTTTATTTCACTCTGTTTCCCGCCTAAATGTGTTTCAATGAATGCCAATGGGAAAAAATGCATCCTAAACGAAGCAGTTTAAAAAGCCCTTTCTCTTCGGAGTTAGGCATATTTTTGTACACTGCTGCCATTGTTAACTCATGTTTACATGGGGGGATAGAACTTTATATAAGCAATAGAGGGGAACACAATGAGGCGTTTGAAGAAGAGCGTGCCATGTTCGAACTTGCGCGTGGTGAGACTAGGGTGACCAACTGGCATTGGTGCAAATTCAGGACGGTGAGTGTAAAAATTCAGGACAAAGGGTCAAAATTCAGGACACAAATTCAGGACAGGAGGTCAAAATTCAGGACAAAACTTCAGGACAATAGGTACGTTTTACAGACACATCAGAGGTCGCGCAATAGTATATAAATAAGCCCAGCCATTTCCAAACATATTCAACTATTTGCAAACCTATCCATCATGTATCCTTCCATCTATCATTTCACTCATCCATCCCTTCATCTATCCCCTCATCCATCCTTTCACTCATCCTCCATTATCCATCCATCCATCCATCCACCCTTTCGCCCTATGCATCTGTACACTTATCCATCCACTCTTCATCCCATCCATCCATTCACCCATCCATTCAGCCATTTACCCTTTCACCAATCCAGCCATCCTTTCACTTACTAATCCTTCCACCCATCCACTTTTTTAGTCATCCATCCATCCCCCCTTTCTCTCTCCATCGACCCTTTCACTTAGCCATCCTTCCTTCCATCCATCCATCCACCCACCCATCCATCCATCTAATCATCCACTCATGAATCCATCCATTGACCCTATCACTCATCCATCTATCATTTCACTCCTTCACACATCTATTCATCCTTTTGTCCATCTACCCTCCCTTTCACTCACTCATCCATCCTTACATCCACCCTTTCACTCATATGTCCATTCATTCACCCTTGCACTTATCAATCCATCCATCATTTCACTCATCCACCTACCCACCTATCATCCACCCAACCATCCACCCACCCACCATCCACCCACCCACCATCCAATCCACTCATCCATCCTTTCACCCACCCACCCACCATCCACCCACCCACCCATCCATCCATCCTTTCACCCACCCACTCATCATCCATCCATCCATCCTTTCACCCACCCACTCTCCATCCATCCATCCTTTCACCCACCCATCATCCATCCATCCATCCATCCGTCCTTCCCCTCATCATCCATCCATCCATCCTTCCCCTCATCATCCATCCATCCTTTTCCCCTCATCATCCATCTATCCTTTCCCCTCATCATCCATCCATCCATCCATCCTTCTACCCACCCACTCATCATCCATCCATCCTTCCCCTCATCATCCATCCATCCTTCCCCTCATCATCCATCCATCCTTTCACCCACCCCCTCATCATCCATCCATTCCCTCATCATCCATCCATCCATCCTTTCACCCACCCCCTCATCATCCATCCATCCACCCTTCCCCTCATCCTCCATCCTTTGACCCACCCCCTCATCATCCATCCATCCACCCTTCCCCTCTTCATCCATCCATCCACCCTTCCCCTCATCATCCATCCTTTCACCCACACCCTCATCATCCCTCCATCCATCCTTCCCCTCATCATCCATCCATCCACCCTTCCCCTCATCATCCATCCTTTTACCCACCCCCTCATCATCCATCCATCCTTCCCCTCATCATCCATCCACCCTTTCACTCATACGTCCATTCATTCACCCTTGCACTTATCAAACCATCAATCCATCCATCATTTCACTCATCCACCTACCCACCCATCATTCACCCGACCATCCACCCACCCACCATCCACCCACCCATCCTTTCACCCACCCACCATCCACCCACCCACTCATCCATCCATCCTTTCACCCACCCACTCATCATCCATCCATCCTTTCACCCACCCACTCATCATCCATCCATCCATCCTTTCACCCACCCACTCATCATCCATCCATCCTTTCACCCACCCACTCTCCATCCATCCATCCTTTCACCCACCCATCATCCATCCATCCATCCGTCCTTCCCCTCATCATCCATCCATCCTTCCCCTCAACATCCATCCATCCTTTTCCCTCATCATCCATCTATCCTTTCCCCTCATCATCCATCCATCCATCCTTCTACCCACCCACTCATCATCCATCCATCCATCCCCTCATCATCCATCCATCCTTTCACCCACCCCTTCATCATCCATCCATTCCCTCATCCTCCATCCATCCTTTCTCCCATCTTCTCATCATCCATCCATCCACCCTTCCCCTCATCATCCATCCATCCACCCTTCCCCTCATCACCCATCCTTTCACCCACCCCCTCATCATCCATCCATCCTTCCCCTCATCATCCATCCATCCATCCTTCCCCTCATCATCCATCCAGCCATCCATCCTTTCATCCACCCATCCTTCCCCTCCATCCATCCCCTCATCCATGTATCCTTCCCCTCATCCATCCATCCTTCCCCTCATCCATCCATCCTTCCCCTCATCCATCCTTCCTTTCATCCAACATCCATCCTTCCCCTCATCCATCCATTCTTCCCCTCCATCCATCCATCCATCCTTCTCCTCATCCATCCATCCTTCCCCTCATCCATCTTTCCCCTCATCCATCATCCAACTACCCTTCCACCCATACATCCAGCTATTTACATTTTCTCTCCACCCTTCCCCTCACTCATCAATCCATCCATCCATCCTCTCTCATTATCCATGTATTCAATCTTTCATTCATCCACTCACCCTTTCACTAATTCATCCAGCCGTTCACCCATCCCTTCACTTACTTACTCGCCCACCTTTCCATATTAATTTTGAGCTGGGCCCTTTTGAGAAGAGGCCCATCAAGAACTTCACCCTCGCTGCAGGGGCCATTCCAGGACTGGGACAGAAGCCACTGAGGGCGGAGACAGGATCCACCACAGGGGGGACAAGAGCCATCACAGGCGGGGGTGGACTGGAGCCACAACATGGGGGGACAGGAGCCATCACAGGCGGGGGGTGGACTGGATCCACCACATGGGGCTACAGGAGCCATCACTGAGGGGAGGGGAGGAGCCATCACAGGAGAGGGAACAGGATCCACCAGGGTGGGCACAGGGGTGGGCATGCAGTATTCTAGTATCATCTTGGGCTCCTCGCCCCCTCCTGCACAAGACAACGAGAAGACAGGCTCTCTGTCCAAAATGCCATCCCCCACTGTGATGTACAGTACTTACAGGAGATACTCTAAGAGAACTGATTGTCCTCCATACTTTGTTAATCAGTGTGGGTGCGATTGTGCCCTTTCTTTATTTTATTACATTATAGAGTGCATGTTTAATTAACTGAGGTTTGCTTACAATTTAGTGACAGTAATTAAGCTTGGTGAAGAGAAGCACATGCTGCCTTGGTGTAATCAGGGGTGTAATCTGGCCGAGTCTAGGATGTTTGGGGCCCTGGGTAGAAATGGAATGTGTGAGCCCCCCTCTAAATAGCAGAGACATGATGCGTTTAGGGCTGTTTGCATGTGAATAGACGTCGCTGCTCCTGAACCTGCAGCCCCTCCCTCTCAGTCACCTTCGAAGCACCTCTTAACAGGTCATCAAGGGCTGGAGGTGTGAGGGTTTACATCCCGCAGTGACGCTCCAGTGCTGCTGAGTATCTGAGGAGCTTTGGTGCAGCATCGGAGTCAAGAAGGGAGGTGGGGGCCAGCTGTGCTGGCGTTAGGGTGGTGGGACCGGTGCCCGGTTAAAATTACGGACAAATGGCGTCCGTTAAAGAATCCTTCACGGACAACGGACAGACGGCCGAAATTACGGACTGTCCGTGAAATTTACGGACGGTTGGTCACCCTAGGTGAGACTTCACTGGTTTTCGTATCCATCGCCTTAGCCACTGGGCCACAAATACTCACTAGAATGTATCGTTTTTTCTGACTTTACCTTCGAGTACCCTCGTCAAGTATAAGTACTTGAAACTTGTTTTAGTTTCATTTTTTCAACATTTAATGCCACCTCTTACCTTTCTGAGAAAATTATGAATTTCTCTTGTGAATATATTCTAAAGAAATAAAACGTATACATGCAATGCAATAATGCACGGTACTGCTACTACTCCTAATTTTTATTTCCACGTTTTGCAGTACTTTCTGAGATTCGGATGTTCTACAGCTTTTGAGTGCCCCCCCTACACTTTTTCTAACACATGGCAAGTCAGTTAAAACAAATATTAGGTGTGTCTAGCGAGAGTGGGGCATTTAATATCCTATTCATAATTACTAATCACATTCTGATATGTTATATTTGCTATTTCCAAAGAGAATTTTCATTGTAATATGATATACAATTCTACTTCCTTTAGCATGAAACCCTTGCCTACCTTACTACACGTGGAATTCTATCACTGACCTCATATGTAGTAGGGTTAGGGTGACCAGATGTTGATAACCAAAAACCGGGACATTTGGGAAAAATAGAAGAAGGACTACAATGTTTCATCCACGGAATGGCACAGAATGACAGCTGCCACCAACATAGGATCACATATGATGCATTAAGAAAGTAAATACAATGTAATTTCTCCAACCAAAATCATACCTATTAATTAAATTGCTTACTTACAACAGCTGCTAACTATAAAAGCTTTAGAACACCCATAAAAGTGACTCTCACTGTTTTCAGTCAACCCCTTCTAAAAACCGGGACCTGAGCCAAAATTGTCGAAATCTGCCAGGACAGCTGGTGAAAAACTGGGACTGTCCGGGCAAATCCGGGACGTCTGGTCACCCTAAGTAGGGTACAAAAGGTACCTTCGGCCTCAATGCGAGCAAAGAACATGGGAGTCCCTTGTCCACCATTAGAGTAATAAAAGACAGCTATTATTGGAGTGTAGTGGGTCCCTCACACGTCTTAGCCCCGGTACTACTGCACTAATGATAGCTAGAACTTTACTCCTGTGCAGGTAGTGCTAAACCACCAAGGCGGTATGTTATGGGACACACATTGCACTGAAAACAGGTAGCAAGGCTCCAGCATTTTGTAAGCATGTACTCTCGCCGTCAGGTGTGGTGCTAGAGGCCAAGAAGACACCAGCGGCGGGCACTTCCGGGCACAGGACAGAAATATATTGGAGCATTTGGTTATCAGTTAGCATCCCTGCCATCAGCATACAGAAGGCTGATGTGAAAAGCAGCAGTCGCGGAAATACCTCTGGTATAGTGATGAGACGGCACACAACCTGATTACAGCAGACACAGAGCTCAAGAAAGGCAGGCACTGGCCTGCCTCTGGTACGGTGAAGTGCAGACACAGAGCTCACTTACATTAGGTACTACTGACCTGTCGTGCCCAGGACAAGGGCACTAGGACCCTGGGACAGGACAGAGGCGAGGGGACACCGGACAACACATCCGGTCAGGGGGTGGGGACAAGGGACACTCGGCTGCTGGACCTCGGGGCAAGAGGTCGTGATATGTACATGCTGTGACTGCATAATAAAGAAGTACCTGTTAACCAAAACCTCGTTCTGTGGGTCTTTCTGGATCGAGCGACACGACATCTGGCGACGAGGTGGTGGGATATCGACGCTGTGCGCATCGGAACACCATCGTTATTTATACCAGGAGCCCACCCTGGATTGAATTATGCTGAAAAAAAATAAGAAAATTGCCCCCAGGAGAAGCGCAACGACGCGGGAGCCCACTTCGACCGCTGCGGAACGAAGACTGCAAGCTCCGGTAAGCGCCGTGTAAAGAGCGCGATTAAAAAAGAAACTGGCGTGAGCTCCCGCGAGAGTCTCGGCGGCCATCATTGAGTCAGGCGCGAGCACCAATAGCAGAGAAGGAAAAGCGGGCGGCCATTTTAAAGTCAGGAAAGGCCGCGATTGGACAAGAAGTCTCGCGAGATGAAGGCGGCCATTTTGAAGTTAGGCGAAACTGACCATTAGGAGAGGAGAACAGCGCGGCGGCCATTTTGAGGGCAGGCGAACTCGAAAAAAGACGAAAAGGGGCACATTAAAGAGAAAAGGACCGAGAAAGGGGAAACAAAGGACATTAAAGTATAAGAAAGTGTCCACAAAGAATAAAAGTGCAAATTATAAGGGAAAAGGACAACAAGAACAGAAAAAGAGAAAGAAGAATAACAAAGTAAAAAAAAAAAAAAGATAACAGGAACAAAAGGTTTTAAAGGAAGAAGTAAAAGATTAACAAGGACAAATAAAAATAAGAAGCGAGGACAGGAAAAGAAAGAGCAAAAAGAAGAATGCCAGACACAAAGAAACTAAAGTAAAAGGAATAAGGGACTCACAGAGCACGTAAAGAAGATACAAAAGAATAAAACACAGACAAAGAAGATAACAAAGGAAGAACAAAGGGTTGACAAGGATAAAACAAGAGAAGGTCAAAGGAAAGGGAAGTCAAATTTTGAAAAGGAGCTGAAGGTGAGGAATTTGAGCTAAGAGAGTTGAGCGCTAATAAAGCACAAGCAGTAAAGAACAAGATAATTGGAAGCGACTGATGTGACAGAAGCAAAGAAATTGGGTTCATTGCTAAATTTCGCAGGCGATGACATTGAAGACCTTCTAGTGACGCTACCAACCCAGGAAACAACCACCTATGAGAAACTAAAGAAATGCTTAACAACTAAATTTGACCCGCAAAGAAATGTTGATTTCGAACGATACACTTTCGCAATTGCGTCTCAACAAATAGATGAAACGCTAGATGACTTTGCGACTAGACTGAAAAAACTTGTGACACATTGTGAATTTGAGAAATTTGACAACGAACAAGCAATAAGGTTGCGGATCATCGAAGGCTGCCGTGACACGGGGTTCCGTGCAAGGATCCTAAAAGAACCGACGTTACTAGAGAACATCCTGGCACTAGCAAGAGCGGAGGCGAGAGCGACAGCACACGCAAAGGAAATGGAGCGAGGAAAAGACATCGGAGTGGAACAAGCACATCACATGACAAATAATTATCGCACAGGTGGTTGGAAAAAAGACAGGAATGAACAGACAGTGAGGAAACAGCTTGAAGGAACTTGCTACAGGTGTGGAATGGAATTTCCACATCGAGGCCCATGTCCAGCGTTTGGACAAACGTGCAGAAGATGCAATGGGAGGAATCACTACGCCAGCGTATGTCAAGGAGTACAATTCAGGAATGACAGGGGAAGAACAGGGAGACCACAAGTGTCGACAACCAGGCATGTCAGACATATCTAAACGGAAATGAGAAGCTCATCACTAGAATCAGGTGAAGAGGAAGAAGAAGAAAAGAGGGAACGACTATATCACATGTCGGACATCCACATAGAATCAACTGAAAGCGTCCACACAGAATCAACTGAAGAAAATAAAGATGAAGAAAGAACATGCCTGGCAGACAGAAGCAAAATGAAGAAGACAGATTCTGTGACCATAGGAGTAGGATCACACAAAACAAAGTTTGTCCTGGACAGCGGCACAACACGCAACATTATGTGCATATCGGAATACGGAAAGATGAAGTCAAAGCCGGCACTGAGGCCGTCCCGATTAGAAGTTTTCACTTGGGGGTCAAAGAAACCAGTGATTAACATGGGAAAATTCACAGAAGAGATAGCATATAAGGACAAAAAGCTCAAAGAGGACATTCATGTGCTGCAGGGTGACATCCCAGCACCGTGCCTGGTGAGCAACATCACAACGCAAATGATGGGTCTCATGGCCATGACATACAACATGTCAAAGGAAGGGAGCATGTTGAAGACAGGTCACAACATAACTGAAAAACTGGAAAAAGATGATGCCGCCACAAGCACCCCACTGAGGGAGTTAACAAACAAAGGTAAAAGTTTCAAATGGACCGAAGAGCACCACAAAGCATCAAAAGAGATCAGACCTGCTATGACGGCAGAAGACGACCTAGCACATGCTGACCAGAGGCTGCACATGGAACTAAATTCAGATGGCAACCAAGTGGGATTGAAAGCAAGCTTGGCACAACACCAACAAGGAAAAGATCACCGAAGACAGGTGGTGGCACAAGAAAGCGGAAATGGAGCGGTGATGAGGGAGTCAAGAAGAATGAGATTACCACACACAAGAAGGGTAGAAAGAGTGGAACAAAGAGACATTGCTGCAAGAGACCAAACAGCGAACGCGACAACAAAGGCCCATGAGAACCAAGGAAGACCTGCGACAAACCGGAAAAGAAATAAAGGAGGCACCGCGATGGTCAAACAAGGACAAGTGAGGAACTACGGCAATGAGTTCCCCGGAGGCAAATTGACAATGACAAAAGCAAAATAACGGATTACAAAGGCGGCAGTTTGGCCAGTGTCACGTCACTGGGCACCTTTCGCATGTCAGAAAGGTAGAAGCAAGAGAAGCGGAAAGGCCAAAGCAAGAACTGTAGGAAGACACACCAAAGGAAGAAGCTCAAGCGGCTATCAGAAAACAGCGACCACGAAGGAAACACATGGAAACAAAGAGACTAAGTGAGGAGATGTAAAATGAAGGGGGCCTATGGGCCATCTTATATCATCATCTCTCTCCCTCTCTCTCTCTCTCTCTCTCTCTCAAAAAAAAATAATAAAAAAAATGTTTGTTTGCAACAAGGGGGGAGATGTCGTGCCCAGGACAAGGGCACTAGGACCCTGGGACAGGACAGAGGCGAGGGGACACCGGACACCACTTACGGTCAGGGGGTGGGGACAAGGGACACTCGGCTGCTGGACCTCGGGCAAGATGTCGTGATATGTACATGCTGTGACTGCAAGAATAAAGAAGTACCTGTTAACCAAAACCTCGTTCTGTGGGTCTTTCTGGGTCGAGCGACACGACATGACCCACCTCTGGTACAGTGGTGAGCAGACACAGCTCACATAAGGCAGGTACTGACCCTCCTCTGGCAGGGGTGGCTGGTGACATTTGAAAGTGGTGAGGCGTAAAATGATTGGCATACTGCACCGCAGCGACGCGAGCCTGAACAACCTAAGGGAGAGTTCAGGGGGGGGGTTTCTGAATTCCACTGAAAACTGGTATACAAATTAAAAACTCCAACATTGTGTTACAATCCCAATCTTTGGAAAATCAGCGTAGATGAGCGTTTGCAACATGGATGACGGGAAGAGAACAACACTGAAAACATTTTCAACTACGCAAGAAAAGCCACAAGGTGGCGCTCGTGATGTCTAGTTACACACAATGTTTGAATCACCTACACATGAGAAATGTTTCACCAGTTTCCCATATCGTGGTGAACATTTAATGTAGAGTATTCACGACTAATCACAATGCCACGTTCCCTAAAATGCACAAAAGGCAGTGTTCCTGCGTCAACATAATTTCTGCTATTGTTGTAGAGTGTGTATCGCACCTTTGTCGGTCGCAAAATACTCTCCAGTCAAAATAAAACTATTACGCAAGGAAGTAACTATTCTTATATTGCACAAAACCGAGGGAGATATTAGGCCAATACAAAAAATACTATGGGCTTTGTAGGCCAAATAGAAAAAAAAACCACACCTGGAGTTAGGTCTTTCATGAAAGTACGACGACAAGTAAATCAAGCACATCTTAATTTAATGAGGTTGTGGTTCAGCTTGATAGGATTGGGGCTGTTGTCTGAGATGATCTCACCCTCCATCAACTAACATCCCAAATTCTCACAATCTGCCTTAATATGCGAGTGTTTTTTAGATCTGGATTTGATTTGACATTGAATGACATTGGCAGGAGCTGCGCCTATGAGCATCACCAGCGAAATATTCAATTAAAGGTGACATAATTAACTTTTCGGCTTCCAACATTCTTATTCACACACAGAAGCTAAGACTGACTTTTCTTCATACTCCTACACTGCGCTCTAGACCCAAACTATGTCAGTCTTGCTAACTACAAAAAATAAAAGTGGGTAGGGAGAGAAGAATGCGTGGAATTCCGACATCAACACTACAACAGACGTAAATAAGTGCGGTTCACGTTTTATGTCCTGCTATCTCAGGCATCTAGGGACGTTAAAAATAAATGCAAAAACTCGAAAATTCCATTTTGCGTTATAGTCTTATATAATACCATCCTATTTCAAGAAATTGATAAAACCGTTAAACGCGGGCTTTATTGGAGTCAACGTGTACTTTTCGTATCTCTTCTACCTCCCTTTCATATTCTTATAAACAATTTCTTCCATAGGTTTCCTTCTGACCCGTAAACTGAGCCTTCTCTAAACCCTTCCATTCCGTGAAGAAAAGTAAATCCCTTTATTCTTCTACCAGCCACACTTTGGTGTAGTATGCATTAAACAGGGCCTCAACATGCTGTTCTGGGCCTGTGAGGGCCGCTGCTATTCCCGGGCCATCGCGCTTCACAGAGCCCCAGCTATTCACTCCCCTGACACAGAAAGAGAGGCTTTAATGAACTCACAAACACTGGCCTGGGTGGGAGGTGACTGGCGCTGCCAGGAATCTGCAGTGTCAGCAGCAGTAACAGTATGCTGCTGAGTGCGTGTACGTGTTGGTATGAATATCGCATCTTCCTTGGATTAAACAATTGGCCCAGGAACACACAGTGGCTAAAAGACTAGCCAGGACTCGAACTCACTAACAGGAAACGCGGCAGAGCCTGAGGTAGCAGATCATGATGCCGTGATTGCCGCCCTGTCCCCTCCGCTGGCACACTCCCCTGGCACTGCCCAACCCCAGTCGCGGCTTGCGGTGGGAGGAGGGTTTGTAGGAGGTGGGAATGGAGAGGAGTGTCGCGTGGGGGGAGGAGGGGGTGAGGGCCGGGTTGGGGGAGTTTTAAAAGAAAATTAAAATCTACCTGAGCAGGTTGTCGCCGCCTCAGGTCCTCTCAGCCAATCAGCCAATCCTGGCGCTGCTGGCTGTGCCAGGGTTGACTTAGGGCACAGTTACTCTCCGCCCGCCTGCCCATTAGGAGAGCGAGGTTTGAGCCTTTCCTCAATTCTCGCCCTCCTAATGGGCATGCGCAAGACAGGGCAGGCACTAGTGTGCATGAGTGGACACGGTGCAAAAATTCGCCCTCCGTCCCCACTCATGCGCACTTGTGCTGCAGCATGGCCCCTGGTGACGTCTGACTGACAATCATGTCAGTCAGCATGACGCCGGACCGCCCACCCCTTCAGACTCTGAAAGGGTGGGCGGTCCGACGTCATGCTGACTGACATGATTGTCAGTTCTCCCTCACATCTCTGAACTTAAGTAAACTGAGAGTTTACTTAAGTTCAGAGATGCCGAGGGAGCAGCTGCGAGCGGGGGCGGGGGGGGGCTACGCCCGCATGCCCCAATGGACGCACCGCCCCTGCCTTGATTTGTTTCTGTTCCCCCGGGCCCTTGATTTTGTCTGTATACGTGACCTCTGTTCTTCTATCTATTTATTTTTTTATTTTTTTATTTATGCGTTTTTATATAGCGCGGACTTTACCCAAAGGCGTCAGAGCGCTTCACAATAGGAAGAGTAATGATACATGAGGAGAAAATTACAAATGAGCAAATTACAAAAGCAAACGTTAAGTTACATGAGGCAAAAGTGACAATTGTGAGCAAACATAATAGATGAGGTAGCAAACGGTACATTACAGGAGGAAAAAGTGACGTGTGCAGGTTACAAGAGAAAACAAAGTACAATTAGAGGTATAATACTGCAATATATGGCAGAGACTCAAGCACAAGAACAAACGTTACGTAGGCAATGGTGGCACTTTTGCAAGTATCAAAAGCAACCAAAATGTGAGAGGTAGCAAACAGTGTGTTACAAGAGAAAAGTGGCGTGTGCAAGTCACAAAAGAGTACTAAACACAGGTACAAGGATAATACAGCAATAAATGGCAAACACTCCAACCACAAGAACAGACTGGGAAGGCACTTCCATAGTCATGGAGAATAGAATTTTCAGTAATGGGAGGTCTTCCTTCAGTAAATGGAGAGGGCGTGAATTAAATTTGGAGGTGTCATTGGAGGAGGAGAACTTTGAGGTCCGTTTTGAAGGCCTGGGAGGAGGTGGTGGTCAGGAGCTGAGGCAGAAGTGAGTTCCAGATTCTCACTGAGTTGCCTGAAAAGGATTGGGCCATCGATCTTTCTTACTTGAAAGTGGGAGGTTCAAGTAGTACATTTTCCGTATTACGAGATCGTCTAGGGTCTCCAGAGAGTTTCAGTTTATTCGCCAGGTAGCGAGGAGAGGAGGAGTGCAAGGCTTTGTGGGTGATACAGGCAGTCTTTTAGATAGCTCTAGCCTCGATGGGAAGCCAGCGGAGGGTGGATAACATCGGTGTGATGTGGTTGCTTCTTTTGGCCCCATAAATTAAACGAGCTGCTGAATAGAGGACGAATTTAAGGTGGGACAGGTGGGATTTGGGGAGGCCAGTAAGAAGAGAAGTGCAGTAGTCCAGTCTGGAGAGGACCAGCGATTGCACCAGGGTTTTAAGGTCTTGCTCCAGGAAAAAGCGACAAATTCCCCAAAGAAGGCGCAGTTGGTATCGAGCAGACTCTGCAATGGAATTGATGTGGGAGATTAGATTGAGTTTTTTGTCGAGTATGACTCCAAGGGATTTTGCGCTGTCGACAATGATGGGTTTATTGTTAAATAGATTCATCTGATCCATCCATGATTGAACCGGGGGAGGAGAAAGTGAGGAGGAGAGGAGGAGGAACTCAGTTTTGGAGGGATTCAGAATCAGTTTATAAATTGACACCCAGTTTTGAATGGAGTTGAGAGTAGAGCTTAGGATGGCAAGATCGTGAGTGTAGGCAACCTTGAGGTAGATTTGAGTGTCATCTGCATAGAGATGATAGTGGATCCCGGATTTACTTAGGAGATTTCCCAGTGGTTCTAAATAGAGATTGAACAATGTGGGTGCAAGTATAGATGTCAAGACCTCCAAATTAGTCTTACCAAGAGTTTACACAGGAACAGAGATGCTGATTCCCGACTCCCACTCAAAGGTCCCCTGGCAGTGCAGCAATTAACATGGACTTCCAACGTTACCTCCAAGGGGGAAGGGGGAGTGGATAAAATAACAAATCAAGAAAAGACTGGTCCTGAAACTTCGTCCTCTCTTTACTCTCCTACTTCTTCTCCTGTTCAGCTGAGTATATTCTTCAGAGAGAATCTAAAATGTAAATGACACAATTATAAACCTACTCTACTCTATACTGTCTGGCTTAAATCTATAACTAATTCTACCTACCCTAAGTTCCAAGAGCTGAGCCTCTCCTCTGTTATATATTTTATTTCTTCTTCTCGAGGGTAATTTTTACTGCGCCATGGAGATTTACTTCTCCTATGGTGTTTGTCTCTGTCTAATCTCTCTTCAAACAAGGATTGTAAATTCACCAGTTTTCCATGAGTTCTCTTGTTTAATCAATATTGTTTTATCTCTCTTTCTTCTCTTGTTTTATCACAGGTTCAGATTTGGATTCACTTCTCAGATAGGTACCTGTTATTTAAGAGTTATTTAGCATTCTTATATTATATAACTTAACTGCAGTCTTATTAATCTTTATTTTCTTGTCTTTCAGGTTTTAATTCTTTCTTTAAAACTCTGGTAAGTATTTGTCACGCACTCAATAATATATACAAGTTTTTAAATGCTTAGACATGTTAGCCCAGCACACTCAATATACAAATGTCACAAAATACACAATCAGTGATAAAGAAGATGTTTCAAAGGCGAGTCGATGTTAAATTTCAGTTCATCCTTTATTTTTCAATCTTTAAAATCTTTTGAAACCGCCAACGCGTTTCGTCCCAACCAGGGACTTCTTCAGGGCTTGTAAAACAAAGTAAGGATATTCTGATTGGTAATCCCTCATATATTCAGGATGGAAACATTTTTGAATTTAGAAAAGCGCTTTTCGGACATGTAGTGGGACGGACTTTACCGAGGACTCTTTCTGGACCGGGATCACTTTATCCGGGATACTGTGCCAATTAAAGAAAACTTACTTGCCAAAACTTTATGGAAATTAACTGTTGAGGAAGCGCATTAACTAAATTCAAAACATTTTCCATCCTGAATATATGAGGGATTACCAATCAGAATATCCTTACTTTGTTTTACAAGCCCTGAAGAAGTCCCTGGTTGGGACGAAACGCGTTAGCGGTTTCAAAAGATTTTAAAGATTGAAAAATAAAGGATGAACTGAAATTTAACATCGACTCGCCTTTGAAACATCTTCTTTATCACTGATTGTGTATTTTGTGACATTTGTATATTGAGTGTGCTGGGCTAACATGTCTATGTATATTTGAGGAATACTAGGTTCTGTTGAATCAGCTTCTGAATTTAGGAGGTATAGGGAATTGTGCCTCCAGCCCGTGTTTTGCACCTCTTCGTTTCTTCGCTACTGATAAGGGACTTTAGGACTTGTGCAGGCATTTATGCTTTGATTCCCAGTTCTGTATATTAAGTCTTTAAATGCTTATTAGCAACATTCAGTTCACTCGATAGCACAACTTAGCTCTGTCTTCTTTCCTCCGACTCTTAGGTGGCGCTGCGGTTCCTTGAAAGCCTTTTGGATGCGGAGAACGGGACAGGTAATAACGGCGGCAGTGGCGTTCGTCTTCTCTCCTGACAGCTACCAATTGCCACAATATTCTCCAACAAGTGGGAAAAACACTAGAGGTTCGAACAGCCTCGTAAACGGTACTTTTCACTGACTAAACTCAGGAAGCTTAAATCTTTGATGCGTACTCTGGAAACTTCTTGGTGAAGTACGTATTTCATTAGAAGCGCGAGCTTCACATTACCTCAGAGCTAACACCTGTGTGGGGAAAGACTAGACCGCCGCTAGTGTAGTGTAGTTCCTATATTCCCAATAGGCTCTGCGCATTGGAATAATATCTTCAGTAGTGTAGACGTAGGACTGAGGTTAACTAGGTCTTTTACTGACGATATTAGACTTAAGTTTTGTGTGCCAGCTAGCTCAGAGTTCACTAGAAACTTTCTCGAATAGGCGAGGAGGAGTTTAACCTCCCTGGATAGACAAGAAGGGATTTAGTTTCTGACAACCATAGAACATGACAACTTTGCTCTCCCTGATCAAGAGTATATCTCTAGAGTCGTGTGAAAACAAAAGACAGCTATTTTACTCAGTCAATACGTGCATACTTAGTTTCACCAGATTGTAGAGAAAAGAAGAGACGGGCGTTTTCAATAAAAGGTGTTATTTATTGATCAGTCTCTTTTCTCATACAAGAGAAATGAATCGCTACAATTGTAATACTGATGGTCAAGTAAAATGCATACAGTAAAAGCAGGATTATAAAATAATACTGTAAAAGCATTGATATGGTTTCTTAGCCATATGTTACTTTAAAATGGATAAAAGATATACATACATATATACATTGACTAATCGTACTCAACTGGTGCTTCTAACTACGCCTACCCCGGTGTACCTGACCTAAGCCTAATACATGGGAGGGAGTAAGTAAGTAACAGTTTAAGTTAAGTTTGTTTTGCCAAGAGTCTGACTCAAGAATTCTCTGTAAGGGGTTAGTCAGTTCAGTACCTGGGATTTAGAAGGCAGGAGGGCTGGTATCTCTTTCTCAGGACTCGGTATCCCAGTTACCCGCGAGGGCAAGCTGGAAACGCTGGAAGCTGGATTCCTCGGCAAGAGGAAAGGCAGCGTTTTCCTCAGCGCGTCAAAAAGGGAGGGGCAGCGTCCGTGGGCTCTCGCATCAGCTGGGCTCTCCGGCAAGTAGTCGCTGCTCCAAGCTCATCACCACCGCGTGTTTACTTAGGGCAGTGTCGGTATATTTATATCTGAGAGGTGCCGGGTTTGACGTAAGGATGGACATAAGATGTCAATTAAGAACTGGTCGTTCTTACATTCTTTACAGGAGTTCTCGAACGAAATCAAAACAATAGCAGCGGGGATTTCCCAGGTTTGCTGGAGGCTTGGTTTGTTTAGAGAACTCGGTGTGCTTTCTAGGGGGCTGGAGGAATAGTTCTTGCTTACTGTGACAGCATGCGCTATGACTAATTTATGAAACTGGTTTTTGTGCCGTTGTATGGATATTAGTGATTTATAACCGGACAAGGGTCAGAAATTGGAGTATCGATACAGGTCCCTATATAAACACACTACACCCACTCCACGAATTCATGTCCATATTTACTAACCTAATCAATAGTAAACATAACTAATAGTGCATGTGTATACTGAACCACCCCAAAATACATTTTTTGCATTTGAAAATAGGCATATTCGAAATACACGAAAATGAGTATAGGTACTGTATGCATTCAAGCAGTGTAATCATTCAAAAAAGGGATGCACAATTTATCTCAGCATGAATGATTTGCGAAAATAACACATGAAATGGCTCTTAATACAGAAGAAAAAGGTGCAAGACCACTCCATCACATATAAACACAATTACTTGTAAATACGCTAGAGTCTGAGGTAATGTATTGTCTCTAGAGTTCCTAAAAATAGAAGCTCTGTTCTCTAAGAATAGTTCTACTTTAAGCAGAAGATAAATGCCGAAAAGTAAATATTTGGGATTTGGGAAAAAAGTTTTCGTTTTCAGGGGAAGAAGGAAAAAATTGTCAGTAGCTTTGTTTTTAAAATCGAAGGCCAAATTCAGAGTTCAGGGAACGCTGTGTGCACGTTTGCTTATAGTCACTCTCTCTGTTCTGGTGAAAACATCATTTCAGACAGATTTAAAAAAAAACAGTTTACTGCCTCAGGTGAAAGTTCGACCGAGTTGGAAAATGTCGCTACCATGCAGTCGTGCGCATGTTCGCTTTCAGTGATGTTTTGATCAGCATTGCTTACAGAAGGCCGTACTTGGTTGATGCTGCTTTCATTCTGTACTTCACTACCCTTCAATCGTAGTGGTGAAGTCTCCACGAATGCCGTCATCAGGATAGGTAGCCGCTGGGGACAGCACAATGCATGAGCCTTTACTGGATCCAACAAAGTATCTGCATCCAATGGTACTTCTGATTGTAGTGTAAGACATGTGTCCAACACGCATTCCTCGCCGCATAGCATGCATCTCAATACAGCTAAGACACAATTCTGCCATATGGGTCTGAACGAAAGAAACCAGGTCATATTCAGATCTCTGAGCCGGGCTAATCCAAGGACTTTAGTTATGCGGTCCCGATAGCGTATAGCTAGGATCGTTTCTTCCATTGTTGCTGGAGTCTTGTCTGTGACATGGCTTGCCATAACGAAGCAGGAGTAGCAAAATAAAGATGCCTGCTACGAGTCCCAACAGGAGCGGAAGTCCGCCAAAGACAGAATGGACGAAATCGGGAAACATACCCAGGACTGCTTTGAATGGGGTTAACAGTCCCGAAAAAACGGACTTAAATACACTCGCGATACCATTTGTATCAGAAATATTTAAGATTTCGCTTAGTATTTCTGCGAAGTGTAGGGGGCAATTTGTTGATAACAATGCATGTATCTCTCCCGTTGTCCTTGCAACTTGGAGATCATACGTTTCTTTTGATGACGTCAAGTGAACTGGCGTCTGTAGGAGCACAGTCTTCATTCTGCTTAAAGTATCAATTCAAATAGAAGAGATTTTCAAACTGGGCCAAATTTTCCCCTCCCTGTCTGGAGTGTCATTTGGAAACAATACTCGCTCACAGCAAGTGACCATGGAGCTCACGCTTACTAGATAAGGTTTTCCTGGCAGTAAGCCACAACATCTGTGATCTACAATTAGACTGTAACTCCCGTTAGAAAGTCTTCTAAAGAATGGTTCTATTTTTGTTGCAGGTCTGCCGAGCTGGTGACATGAAAGGTTATTTGAAGCCCCTTCACATGCCCCATGTAAACTTATACCCTGACATAGAAGTATACCACTTAGTGATTTTTCACAATTATTACCACTAAGAAATACACTCTGTCCTGTATTACTATAACATGTGTGTGTATAAGGTAAGTTCCATGTTGACTTAATGTATCCTTTACCCAACCTTTCATACTGGCCTGCCTGTATATATTTCTGGCAGTATCGAAATTGGAAAGTCGTTATCGGAATAGTTATGATTCCATGTATTATCCATTCAATGACAGGTCGTTCTAACATTGTCAATGGCAATCTCTCAAGTTTTTCAATGCTCAGAATTGTATACTCTGCACCCTTTTGTGCCAAGCTGATTTGTGTATCAGTAAGGTTAAAGATACCGAATAATGACGTTGTGTTGATTAAACGCCAAGGCACGTAGCCTGAACGCAGATTTTGTAACGTCCAGCCAAGCTGTACAATAGAACGCAATTGGGACTGACCGTGTTGTAACATCAGTAAGTCTTGCTCTATTATATCGATTGCAGATGATACAATACTGTCCAGTGAATATATTCTGGAAGACAGAGTCATTAACCCATTGTCCACAACAGAAAGTGATTTTTCCAAATTAACACGGTCAATTTCCCGTATTTTCTCTGCTGTTTCAATTTGAGTTACTTTCCAAGCTTCGTTGTAAGCTGCATATATAGAGGCCGCTATGAAACGTTTTTGACGCTGTTTGCGTGGTCCCATAATGAAATCACACAAGTCAGCACCTTCTTTAAGTAAAGTCAAGTGTTGCTTAATTTCTGCCCGTGTGGATGTTCGTAGCCATTCGAGGCAGAGTTTTCCTACACTGTATGTAGTTACAATCCCTGGATGTTGTCGCTGGGAGTATCTAGGGTCTGGCCTGGTCAATTTGAACCCCTGTATTTTGTTCAGGAATCTATCTTGACAGTTATTTGTGTCTGTGGGCCAGATCAACCATTTTTTCCAATCAGGATGTGTTCTGTTTTGGTTTAAAATATGGGATACGTCTATCTCATCATCTGTAGTGTTATTACTGTCAGGTGTTGGTTTTGGAATAGACGGTTTGTTTAAGTCTTTAATTTTGGCTAGGCCAAAACAGGTTGTCTGTTGAATTGTGTCATTCAAGAATATAATTTGTTCTGGGATCATGCAGGCTCTAAACAATGATTCTATACCTTTGACCTGCCAATCTCTTGTACCCCAGATTGTTTTCGTTTCAATGTTATTGTTCCAGAAATCAAAACCGAATGTATTCATTTTGTCAAAAAATGTCTCTGAATAGATTTATTTTGTATTTGTATGCATGGTTTTCATTTCTGTCTTATTTAACAGTTTGAAATAAAACGTCTCTGCATTACTTGTGTTAAACCCTGAGAAATATGGAAATTTTTCATAAAATGTTTTCGAACTGCCTTCTGGTGGAGTTGCACAATGTTCCCATTGGTTATAATTAAAAACATTTCTAGGTTGAGCAGATTTATGCAGATAATGGTTACCATATTGGTTGTAACAGTACATCTGGTCATAATTAGATGAACCCTGTAAATAATCATGTTCTGTAAATTTAGCTGACATCACTAGATCTGACATCATATCATTAATACTTTCAAAGTCCCAATCATCAGCGAATGTGCTTGGTTTTACAAAGTCACTTAATGAAACCTTAAATTGATGAGGATACTTCAAGAGCTTGACCGGGCCATAGATTTCGTAATCAGTTTTGTCCCATGCTACCCCTCCGGGTATAGGATTGGCTGTGAAGTTTACTGAAGAAAGTTCTCTTTTCTCGATGTGTGAAGACTTGTGTGGTTTCAGGACCAAGTTGATTTTCTGACTTGCTGTGTCCATTGTAACATATTTTCCCTCAATGAAATGTCCCAAGTACAGTACCAGGATGAGCCAAAGTATGAGGACAAATACACCTTGTGCCACCCAAAATTTAATCCATGGAGAAATCAGATAGGTTTCTTGTAGTTGATGAAAGAGTTCTTTTGCTTTGTCTTTAAAAGTCTTTGATGTTGTCAGCTGTTCCTCAGGCTCGCTCGGATCCTCAGAAAAGTCATCGAAGTTGATGAAATAGCCTGATGCAGTTCTGTCAATTGTTTCAATTGCTTCTGGATTCCTTTTTGTTTTTGGAATTTTCTTTGTTGCATTAGCATAGTCAGTGGTTACATCATTGTAGACTGGTGTTTCTTGATGTAAGATTTGGGTTTGGGTATCAAGAGGTTTAAGTTCCATGGCTTTGTTGCATAGTCCTTGTTGATTCACTGTAGGTTTATCAAATGTAATTAGTCTCTCAGTTTGAACCTCTATGTTTGTAGCAAATTTTGGTGTTCTGCTATTTCTTGGGAGTCCACTTGGCCTACTACTTATTATCGGCCACATGATTGTGGTTTAACCAGGTCGATGGATACAACTCGGTTCTCCTTTTTAGGTCTCATGACCTACAATGCACGCAAGCGCATTGAGGGATCGAGAATTCAAGTGCTCGAAATCCTCAAGAAACCACTAGCTTTTTGCTGCGGTTTCATGAAGTTCACGTGGCCACAGGCACGCGCTTTTGGGCCATAAACTTGCATTTCTCCTCCCCCTCCCCAGCCAGCTTCCCCCAGGCCGTAGCAGCACTCCTCCCACACCAGCACCTCCCCTCTCTCTCCCCGCAAACACAGCCTTTACTTTCATTTCTCCTCCCCCTCCCCAGCCAGCTTCCCCCAGGCCGTAGCAGCACTCCTCCCACACCAGCACCTCCCCTCTCTCTCCCCGCAAACACAGCCTTTACTTCTCCTCCCCTAACTTTGCCGTCAGAACTTAGTTTCTTGTTAATTTATGTTTTCGTTGCAGTGACTTTTTAATTTATGTTTTCGTTGCAGTGACTTTTACTTGCTCATGGAATGACACCCACGCTCCTCCCATTGCTGTTTCGGTGCACATTTCATTGCCGATTTTCTGTGCCTCATATTTCTGTTCCCGAGCTCCGCCAGCAGCTCTTCCCGCTCCGCCCTCTGCTCTCCGCCCCCTGCCTCCCCAGCCGCCAGCACCTCCCCTCTGTTCAAATCTCGGCAGCTTCTCCTCCCCTTTCACTGCCCAGCCAGGCAGCCCCCCACCTCTCTGCCTCTAGCTGAATCGAAAATTAAGAGCGGTGACCTTTTTGGATGTAAATCAGTTTACCTTCTACATTTTTCACTTGTTTCCATGTAGCAGCATCTGTTCCCCAGCCTGCCAAGAGCAGCTCTTCCCGCTCCGCTCCGCCCCCTGCATTCTTCCAGTCCTCTCACCTACTCGCATTTCTCCTCCCCCTCCCCAGCCGCCAGCACCTCCCCTCTCTCTCCCCGCACACAGCCTTACTCGGCAGCTTCTCCTCCCTCCTCCCTTTTCACTGGCCAGTCCTCTAGCTGAATCGAAAATTAAGAGCAGTGAACTTTGGATGTAAATCAGTTTACCTTCTACATTTCTCACTTGTTTCCATGTTTTCATGAAATGCGACACATCTCGTTTCTCCTCTCTCTCCTCTCTCTCCTCACTCTCCTCTCTCCTCACTCTCCTCTCTCTCCTCACTCTCCTCTCTCCTCACTCTCCTCTCTCTCCTCACTCTCCTCTCTCCTCACTCTCCTCTCTCTCCTCACTCTCCTCTCTCCTCACTCTCCTCTCTCTCCTCACTCTCCTCTCTCCTCACTCTCCTCTCCCCTCACTCTCCTCTCTCCTCACTCTCCTCTCTCCTCACTCTCCTCTCTCTCCTCACTCTCCTCTCTCCTCACTCTCCTCTCCCCTCACTCTCCTCTCTCCTCACTCTCCTCTCTCCTCACTCTCCTCTCTCCTCACTCTCCTCTCTCCCCTCTCACCACTCTCCCCTCTCCTCACTCTCCCCTCTCCTCACTCTCCCCTCTCCTCACTCTCCCCTCTCCTCACTCTCCCCTCTCCTCACTCAACCCTCTCCTCACTCAACCCTCTCCTCACTCTCCCCTCTCCTCACTCAACCCTCTCCTCACTCAACCCTCTCCTCACTCACTCAACCCTCTCCTCACTCAACCCTCTCCTCACTCAACCCTCTCCTCAGTAACACACCAGCATCAGTCTACAACACCACAGCATCACTCAACACAACAATACCACCAATAAGCACAACAACAGCATCAATTTACTCAAACACAGCATCAATCATCACCACCACAGCACCAATCAGCACCACCACAGCAACTCTCAGCATCACCACATCAACACTCAGCACCACCACAGCACCACATCATCACTCAACATCACCCCAGCATCACTCTGCACTACCACAGAACCACTCAGCTACACCACAGCATCACTCAACAACACCACAGCATCACTCAGCACCACCACTACACCACATCAAAACTCACCATCACACCAGCATCACTCGGTGTAACACCAACATCACACAGCAACACTCATCATCAACACATCATCACTCAGCGCTACCCCGGCATCACTCAGCAACACCACATTATCAATCAGCGCCACCCCAGCATCACTCAGCACCAACACAGCATCACTCAGCACCACCACACCATCAATCAACACAACAACCCCATCACTCAACGCAACAACAACACTCAGCGCAACAACAACATCACTCACCAACACCACAACATCACTCAGCCCAACCACTGCATCAATCTGTCAAACAATTCAACAACAAATAGTTCAAATATTATCTAGCAAAATTTAAAAATTTAATACAAATTGAAGAATCAAATTTAAATATATTTCAGTTGTGTTATTGGTAAAACTTTGTGATTTCTCAGAACAATAGTTTTAAAACAGGGAAATAAACAAAACATGTACCTTTAATAATGCTACACATGTTACATTACATATTTACTAAAATAATCACAAATCTAAATACACGATTAATACTTTTATTTAGAAGGGAAAAAAACGTAACAAAAAAAAAAAAATTCCACACCAAAAACTCAAAACTTTCCTATTGCATTTCCAATGCTTGTTACCAGCAAGGGGCGGTAGTACAACTGATCTTGTCCCGTTGATAGCCAAGACAGGTGGAGAAGTGTGGCTCACTGGTTAGAGGAGGCAGTCCTGAAAGCAGAGGTCAGCCCGGGACCAGGGTTCAATTCCCGGCTCGGCAGGGTCTTGAGTCCTAAAATGTCCATGGACTCGACAATTCTCGCTCTGGTGCCTACTTGATTCATGGGTTCACACTCTGCGACTCTGGGCAATAGCTTGCTTAATCTCCACAACGGCCCCTCGTGGTGGGATGCCTGGCTTTCACCTTGTGGCTACCCTGCTGGGGTTTTCTCACAGGGGAATACCAGGACGGGTTCCCTAAGCAAGCGCTTAGAAACCGCACGGTGATTTTGCGCTATATAAATTCCTGTACATTTACAGGTACTGCTTTTCTGTAAGAAGGCCCAAATTCCTTCTTTACCGCGATCTTCTCTCTGACCAGATCCCCGATTTTTGGAATCCAGACAGGCCTTGCTGGGACAGGTGGTTTCACTTCAGTGGTTGTTGGCTGTTGTTTAAATTTTATGTTGCTCAGGTCTTTTCTTGTTTCATTTAAGTCCTGTAAAATAGCCAAACGATCTTTGATATCAAAGCATTTCTCTTTAACCACTGAAGTTTGACTATCGAGGTCCTGGATTAACATTCTAGTCCCAAACAATAATTCGTACGGACTGAGACCTCTCAGAGAATTTCTTGGCAGATTATTAAGACTACGTTGGGCACTTATTAAATGTTTTGACCCACCCAGCTCCCGAACCTAATACCTTTGCCGTTATAGATTGCTCTATGCCTTGGTTTTTTCTTTACACCATCCCGTTTCCCTCAGGAAGGAAGTGATAAGAGTCCCGCAATGCAATGCCCATGCTGGCCATGCCCCCCCCATAAGCTCGAGAGCTAAAAGCAGGGCAATGGTCAGAATGTAGCACGCCAATTGCGTATATGCCATATAGACTCGCAAATCTTTTTATAACAGTTCAGACGTCAGCCGAGAGCTGGGGTCTACATTTTAAGTGATGATAGTCTCTATATGTTAATTTGACGCATTAATCATACTGGGTTTTATATATTTATTGTTTAATCCCATCTTGAGCGAAACGCCATGGCAAAACACCGTCTCGGTCGCCACTGCGATCTCTGTTGCAGTTTGGACAGTTTTTTGCAAATATGTGATGTTGCAGGCTCATTCCTGGCCACCAGTATGTGGATTGCAGTACTTCCAGAGAATCCTTTAGCTTAAGGTGTCTAAGACCCTCACCCATATGTGTGTCTGCTATTAAAAATATTCTCCTGTTCGTGTTTGGAATTACTCTATCCCCCACTCCAGGGATTTGAGCAAAAGGAACGGAGTTTGCATCGATTATGTATGTATAATTTGGTTGGTAGGTGATGGGTAGCGCTGAGCAGTCGCCTTTTGATGACGTTTTCACCGCCAGCATTGTCTCCCCGTCAATGTATTTTTTCGAACGCTTTTTTGTAGCTACGGGAGCCGATTTAGTTGCTTCCGCTTTGGCTGTCTCAGCCAATAAATTCCCTGGAACGTGAACGCCATCACGTTCATGACTCAATGAATGTATCACGTGAGTCTTTGGTAGTTCTTTCTGCAAAAGAACTACTTGTCCCCAAAGCAATTTTTGCTTTATTGTGGCACCTGTGTCATCTTTGTAACCGTTTTGAACCCAGTTCTGCAAATCTTTATTGTATGATTTGACGCAGTAATATGTTTCGCACACTATTAGTGTCGGGAATTCGCGATCGGCATTATCTAGCGCCATTTTTAACGCTATTATTTCAGTTTGTTGTTCTGAATTATTTTCCACTGAATGTGTTTTAGTTACCAGAGGTCTCAATTTATCTCCGCTCCACACGTATTTAACAATTTCGCATGTGGCGTTATAGGCTTGTTTTCCCCAAACCGAGGGTTGTGCATGTCCGTCTGTATATATTACACAGGCGTACTTTCGTATGGGCAGAATGTCGATTGGCAGAGGGTATTCTCTTTCATATTCTAGATTTTTTTATTTTTTCATTTCCGGGTCAAAATAGTATTTCACTCTGTCTGTAGCAAGAGAATTTTCCCATTGTATCCATTTTGGATTTAATGCCATAGTAGGTAAATTACATGGGCTTGTTAATGCCTCAAAGGCTGATTCTGCTGTCCTGACTGTAATCCGTCTGCCGTCAGCTTGGTCTCTTTCTCTTGCTACAGCTGTTTGAACCGCATGAACAATGTTTTCCTTAATGCTGAATGTTTTTCAGCTTCTGTGTACAAATGTGATTTGTAAGCTATTGGTACCGTTTCTCCCTCATTAGAGGTCAGGTATGTGAATCCGCATCTTCCTGGGATGACCCGAATTACAAGGTTGCGTGTGTTATCACGTGTTTGCAATTTTATTTTAGCTAACATATCTGTTTGCAATTATCTCAAAATTTCTGTGTGTTTTTGAGTCCAATTGATTGTTTTAAAATCTGGTCTTATTAGGTCATAGAGAGGTTTAACCCTCTCTACATAATTTATAATGTACGTTCATCTACCGAAATTCAGGAAACCTAGAATTGATTGTAAGTTTTTCAGCGTTCTTGGTGCTTGGATTACAGCACATTTCTCTAGGAAATTGTCTGCCAGGCTTTTGCCTTCACTTGATAGTTCATATCCTAAAAACAGGACAGTTAGATGGGCAATTCTGGACTTTTTGAAGTTGAACTTATAACCCTCTGCTGCGAACCCAGGTATTATGGTGTTCACTCTTTTCAAGTGAGTATCCAAGTCATCATCTGTTAGATAGATGTCATCGACATAAGATAATGCCTCATCATCTTACATTTGTAGTAACTCTGTTACTCTCGCTGAGAATAATCCTGGGCTATTCTTGAACCCCTGTGGCAAACGACAGAAATTTTCTGCGAGCCATTTATTGAGAAAGCGGTCAAATATCTGCTTTCAGGTGCTATATTTTGACAAAAGAATCCATTAGAGATGTCTAATGTTGTTTTGTATTTTTTGCGCACTATGCTATTCATTAGTGCTGCACTGTGTGAGTTTTGTACTGCAAAAGTTTTGCAACAAGAGTTAAGGTGTCTGTAGTCCAAAACTAGACGATATGTATCATCTGGTTTGGAGACAGGAAACAAAGGATTGTTCATTTTTGAGGTGCATGTTTCAATCACCCTCTGGTATTCAAGTTGATCTAAGATCTCCCTGACCTGTTGTTTAGCTTCTTGTTTAATTGGGTACGGCCTCTGTGCAGTTGGTTGTGATTTTAACTGGATTTTGTGAGGAAAAGAGTCCTCATCCCATCCCACATGGTTTTTATATAATGCAGGAGCTTGGGCTACTGCCCACTTTCTTGCAAGTGTATATTTTTTATGAATTGGAATGTGATTTGAGAAGGCAGGCATAATCATTTCTTCGCCATGAGGGCACTCCCTGACAAACTCTGGTGGCCAGTCTTTTTCAGCTAAAAGGATGTCATAGCCTTTGGAGAGATTATCCTAAAATAGACCCCTTATTTTCCTAGTCTTATCTCCCTCTATACGTAATGTTATTTCATATATTTTATGAGGTTTGCTAACTCTGGTGTCTGCAGTTTCCACCTGAATTTATTCATTTGTGTCCACTGTCTCCAGATGATTCATCAGGATCTTGCGAGCTATGCTCACTTCTGCTGCACTGTCTAGCATTGTCTGAGCCCACTCTCCGTTTTTCAGCTGTGTCCTCAGGATCCTCGGCATGTTTGATTACTTTAATACTGGCTACCTTCTTCTTTGGAAATTGTAACTTTTTACTTTGATGAGCAGGTTCCTTGTCTTTGGACTTGAAGTGCTCTTCCCTTTGTTCTGACCGCCCTCTTCTTTCCGATTTCTGCGAGGAAGACTGAAAAGATCGAGAGGGACGGGTATCAATATCTTGATATCTATCAGGTTTCTTCAAATTATCCCTATTTCTAAGGTTGTATTTTTTCTCAGAGGGCTCCCTCTGGGGAGACTTGTGTCCTTGGTCCGGAGATCTCTCTCTCCGCCGAGGAGACCGTCCTCTGGACTGGAATCTTTTTTCTTTGGGAGTGGATTGTTTATTTCCATCCCAGTTCTTTTTTGGAGCTGTTAGATTATTTTTAATAAATACCTTTTCAGGATTTTCAGTTAGTTGGGGTTTCACTGGTTTCCCACCCAAACTATCTCTTCCTAGTTCTTCATAGGATTTTTCTATGATTCGGGCAAGTTCAAATGGTTGTTCTGCTATATCTGTTTCTTTCAACTTCTGGCGGATCGCCACAGATGCTGCTGCCCCTTTTATGTTAGATAATAATAAAGCTGAGACCTGCTTGAAGTCTTTCAGTAATTTCATACCCAGAGTTAAAGCAGGTTCTGGACCGTATTCATTTTGAATCTGTCTTAGCACATCAGGTATTACCGCCATGGACAGAACACCATGTGTTTTTGTGTAAATGGAAGCAAAAGACTGTGCCCCAAGTGTCCCAGTCCTCCACATGTGGTGTGATCCCCATTGGAAGGCAGATAGTCAGAATTCTGTGTTTCTCAGTAGGGGTAGTATCCGGAAATACCGCCTCTATTTGAGTGATTTTTTTGTGCTAACCAGAATGGAATTTGTTCCCGTTTTGCGGGTACTTTACCTAGACATGATTGTATGTTTTGTGGTGTGATTTTATTTGTGTTCCCCTGATGAGGGGTCAGCTGTGGAATGTTAATAGCTGGTTGGACTGTTGAAGTCCGCATTACATATTGGACTAATTGTCTATGTATTTTAATCAGTTGTTTTAGCTGTGCTAAAAGTTCTGGTATTGACATTTTTTCAATGTCTGGATGTGGTGTGTAGCTGGCTAGAACCGGCCACGTTGCTCCTGGTCTACCTAGTGGACCGAGCCTGGTGATGTGATTATTATGTTTTAGGGCGCCTTTAAACCAGAGCAGGTGCTCTTGGTATTTTAATGGGATTTCCACCTCCTCGAAAGGAGTGTAGTCATCCGGAGGTTCCTCTATTTTATAATAGTGGAACTCTTTTGTGACAGCGTTTGCTGCTGGAAAGTTTATCCATGAATAGAATACCTCTGTCTGCCGATATTCGTGTGCCTCAATTACGAATATGACTGTACCACTGATGAAGCAAAGCTTCGCATATTTTGCGGCTTGCCGAAGTCAAGAACCTCGTTTATGTATAACAAGGTAATAAATGTACGTCTTACTAACATTCATATTAAGTTTGAGTAAAGTTTATGACGCTTGCCTATGTGTATTTCTAATGAATTTAATCCGTGTCCTCTAAAATGGCCGCCATTTGTATTTTAGTTACTGCGCATGCGTCAGCCACACTCACGTGTCCTGACGCGTCTGCAGAAGTGGAGGGAAAGTTATGCGCATGCGTAATTCATAGTTGTGCTTATCATGTGGTACTGCTCGTGCCACTGCTCTTGTGCCCGTATCAATGTAGCTAACATTTAGATGCAATAAGTTTATTTCTTGATGATGAGTTAAAAGTACAAACCCTGTGATGTGTTTTCATAATGACATTATTATGTATTAATTTGTTTTCGCTTACTTTTCATGTACCGCGGGGAATGGGGGTCCAAACTGATTGGGAGCCATATTGACGGTCTCTTCTGCGCATGACCAGGGAGCATTGAAAAGTGGCCACTTTGGACAGTGGAACTCAGCCAGCTGGCAGCCACAGTCAAGATGCGCCTGGGAAAGCCACCTCTGCGCTACGAGAACGGCGAATGTTGCTCCTCATGTGTTACAATGTTAATTTCCTGCACAGTTCTCATGAGAACCCCAAACCTGCTAGGCGGTACCCAAATATGTTAATGAAGGCTTCAAATCGTGTATTGTGATTGGTGTGTTACCCAAATCCTACCTTAGGACCAATCCAAATTGAGGGATTTTGACACTTTGCAACATTGGGGGGTGGTACACTGTCCCCAAACTGTATATCTACCCTGGGTTCACCTAGTGAACCGTCCGACTTGTCTGGTTTAGCTGACCTGTCACTGACCCAACGCACTCAATAGGTGACTGAAGATACAGAGCGCGGCGAAGCACTCTGTCCGAATTTGACCATAGACTGAGGTTCTACTGAACCTTAAAGTGCTGGCAAGGCACTTTGCTGGGAGTTCGCTGACCCAATCGGGGTCTTGATCGATAGCTGCAGAGCGGGTGGAGCGCAGGCGTTGCTTCCGAACTGTGGGTTCCGGTCCTGTCCTGAAGAGGGTCCTGTCCTGAGGGTTTGCTGTCCTGTCCTGAGGGTCCTGTCCTGATTCCTATTTCAAGGGTATCCTGTCCTGTCCTGGGTGTCCATTCTGCACCTGCCGTCCTTTGAGGGGTATCCTTCCTTGAGGGTTTCCTGTCCTTAACAGACCCGTGGCCAGGGTTTGGTTTCCACACCTTTCTAGGTAAATATTGCTCTGAACCTCTTGAAATTCTTGCACCTTCTGAATTTCTAACTTTTGCTTTAATAAAGTTCAATATTGCACATGTGATATTTTCCATGCCTTTCTGCAACTATTGAAAGTCATTTATATTTTCCATAAGTTTATTCCTATGTCTTCTCATTGGTTAGAAATTATATTT
Source organism: Lissotriton helveticus (assembly GCF_964261635.1). Taxonomy (NCBI): domain Eukaryota; kingdom Metazoa; phylum Chordata; class Amphibia; order Caudata; family Salamandridae; genus Lissotriton; species Lissotriton helveticus. Next base: position 129,195,192 of record NC_136073.1, on the reverse strand, counting down.
TGCATAGCAGTGTGTCATTTCCTGATGTGGTCTAGAACTTCGCTGCCTAGATTGTTCAAAGGCCCCTTCACCTTAAGTGAAGCGTGTTATTCATTATAAGCTCTCCTATAGTCACTCACACTTAGGCTATCCCTGTTTAGATAATACTGACTTGCATAGTATCTTTTCTCGTTACATTTTATTAGTACTTTGATGATTACTCTGTCATTATTTCTTTATGCATATGTGATTTACGTTATCTTGGTTATTGATTGCCTTGTTTTACTGTACCTCATGCAAGAAAATATTGAATTTAGATAAACATTTTAAAACTTCCAGTTGTCCGTGGTCATTAAAACAGTATTTGAATATTATTGGTTGGGTTTGTATTTTGCTGCCTTTCTTTACAGCTAGCTCCCTGATTCATTGTGGTCATTAGGCACCCGCATCGGTGGATGGTAAGTCGGGTGCACCGAAAATTGGTAGCAGGGAACACACACACACACCAACCTGATAGAGCTCGTGAAGTCACCTGATCGATGTATATGGTGATTTGGAAAGTATATGGGCCCTGAAGCCGGAAACGGCGAAAACTATTGGTCGGGTGGCCTCGCGCGCTCTATCAGTTTTCTGGTAGCTAGAGGATGGTTAGGGACTAGTTGAGAGTAAGGCAGGGATTAGTTGGACTAGTTAAGTCGGAAGCTGCTATTATATTAATGCTGCTATAAGAGCGGCTGTTCTGAGGGAACTGATCACTCTCTTGTGAATACGCTGCTGAAATTCATGAATTACTGTATTGCCATTATTCTTGTTCTTATATTGTTATATGTACTAATCCATGCATTTGTAAACCGTATTGTTTCTTGTTGTCCGAACTCCCCGGGGAATTGAAAGGGCAAGTGGTGAATAGAATCCATTGTCCTGAGGTCACAGGTTCGAGGAAAGTTAGGTGCAGGTTAGGATAACCGGGAAGCACTAACTAGGGTTTTCTGAATACATGTGTGAATAAATGACAGTAACGGGGTTCATTGGCTAAATTCCCATAGTGGCGTAACCTAGTAAGGGTCACATCGGAAGAGTAGCAGGTTCCTCGGAGCTAGCGTGAAAGCAGAGGGGTCCGCTGAGAAACCTTAAACTCGGAATATATCCCGGAAAGAAGTGGATGAGTTTAGGGGAATAACAGGTTCACCGATGCTAGAGTGAAGGGTAGGCGGAAGAGATCTGCCCGCAGCGAGTGAAAAGTAAATGGAAGTAGTTTACTTGCAGTAAAACAAAGCGTTCCTGTCTAGACACTTGAGCACTGTGGCGAATGTGTATTTGTTGTAAAATAACCAAGCACTGAGCACTTTAAAAGAAAGAAAGTTTCCGTTACCTTGTGAAGGGAGGGAGTCAGTCGCGAAGCGCCTCTGACGTCACTCTGTGCCGCGCTGGGATTGGTAGAAGCAGCGGGCGGGTAGCGGAGCTGGAATTGTAAAGGAGGGGTGAGCGCCGGAGCGTGGGAACTGTCTCACGAAGAGGCCGCGCACCCATTGGCAGAGCTTATTTAGCGTCGCGCACCCATTGGTTGCACGAATTTCTGAAGCGCGTTCTGATTGGAGGTAGTTTGTAAACAAAGTTAGCGCAGAAGTCGTATGTGGCACTCGCAGACTACAGGAACTCGACCTGATCCAAGGCACCTAGGGTTTGAAAGAGATCAGTGGAAGACTAATAGATACGATATTATGTACGGAACCAAGAGAAAAATGTCCCTTGTAAGTAAGGTGAAAAATTATTTTAAAACGGACAAACCGATTAAATCTAGGGAAGGTGTTCTTGTCCCAGCACCCAATACTCCCGCCTCATTCATGATGTTTGACCGAGGGTACAATACCTGTGTGTGGCTGGAGAATTGGGTGAAGTACACAAAAGATGACGGAGTATTGGCTTTTCCGTTAGATGGTACTTTCAATGGTAGGATCTTATTTAATTTAAGAACCCGAATGAATGAACTGCATCCCAGACCGAGACTAACGCAGTATGAAGCATTAGAGGAATGGGAGATTGAGGCTTTTGAAAGAGAAAGACCCCGAATGGACAAGGGTTTGACCAAGTGGTACCCCAGGCAGAAACAGGAATCCAGGGATAAAAGGATGAAACAGTGGAGGCAGAGCATGATTGTTGAGGGTCTGTTTCCCATGATGCCGGCATGTCATAACATTGGAGCGGGTGAGAAAAGTACTGAAAAATGTAAGCATTGGGGGGCCCTGGGGGATTCAGATGATGAATTAATAGATGACATCTGTACCAGAAGTCCGCCACCTTACAATGAGGGAACCCGACCTTCCAGTGTAGGAGATGTTCCCCGACGCCACTTCCTAAAGGAAGAAGACAGGTCCCTGGGACTGGGAGGGGGTGGTCAAGTATTGCCCTATCCTGAAAAACCCGAACCAACGGAAACAAGGGATATATATCCCAAAGTGCCCGCAAGCCAGGAAGAAAAATATTCACGTACGAAAATCTTTTTTCCCAGACCCTTGTATGAAAGCGAAGAGAAACCATCGAATTCAGGACTGCCTTTTGTTCAACCTCCATATGGGGAAGAGCGCAGGTCCTTTAATACTGGAACTTTATTCCCGAAACCTAATTATGGGGGAGGACCAAGTGAAACGCATCCTACTGCCCCGAGTTTTACTCCTCCGTTGACCCCACAGATATTACATGACACAACTTTAAGAAGGGTACTAGTGGAAAAGGAGCAAGAGGCTCTAGCTAGACAAAGAACAGAAATAATCCAGAAAATTTCCCAGTTAAATACCAGTCCTGAGGCATTGACTATTCCAGTAACTATTGGACCGGTGGTCCCGTTATACGGAAATGGTCAGGGAAATCCGATTACTCCAGTTATGACCCCAGGCATGGCAACCCCGAGACAGGAACCGATCATCATAGATGATCAGTCCAGTGAGTGCGAGTCTGAAGTTGCGTTCTTGGAATTACCAAACAAACAGACTGGAAAGGGAATACAGCAGAGGCATAACCCTTTTAATACAAAAGAAATTAAATTAGAGACAGCAACAGGTACTAGGAATGTCTCTCTGGTAACTCCGGATGAAATTGAGAGTTGGAGTCGTGAATTAGAGAAACAGACTCCGCAAACAAAACCTTTAGACCTCTACAAGCTGAGGGTCGAAATAGAAGAATTAATGGCAGGAAATGTGGGGTTGGATCGATTGAATACCTACTCTGAAGAAGAATTGTCGTTCATATGTAAAAGCTTTACAAGGAACACTAGAGTGCTCCACGAAAAACTGACCGAAACAGCAGTTAGTATGGGGGTAGATATCTCAAAATCCAAGCCCTTACAGAAACCGTACAGAGCAGACTTCTCAGACAAAGATATAGAACACCTGAATGTGGCAGGGAAGAAGTTGCAGATTAAAGAATTAATGGGGGTACTGCAGAAATGGGGAGATGTGGAAAGATGGAGAAGCAGGTGGGCGAAAAAGAGGGAAGAGGTTCGCTCCCGACAAGTGACTCCCGAGTTTGCTTTAAGAGAGGTAGAAAAACCTGAGCAGTTATGCCCCATGCGCGAAGTTCCAGGAGGGAAATATGTGCATGTCCCCTGGTCTAGGCAGGATATTGTGTCCTTCACGAACGATTTTCCAAAATTACGAGAGAAACCAGTTGACTGGTACAGGCAGGTGGAAAGGTTCGTGAAGGTACAGAAATGTCTGTGGAAAGACCTGGATGGGTTTTTCGACATTGTGGTTCCAGTAGATTTATGGACCCAGTGTAAAATAAACATAGACTGGCCGAGTGAGGAGTACCCCAGAAACAAGGAAACTGGAGAGCCATCAAAGGATGTAATGCGAAAGTATGAGCAGGTAATTCAGCATTTGAAAGAAAAGGTGCCCGCAAAGGAAACTGATTGGACAAAAATAGATAGAACAACACAGGAAAGGGACGAGACAGTGCACTCCTTCTATGAGAGGTTATTGCAGGTATTTAAAACATACAGTGGTATTGATAACATCGACCTAAAGGATATGACGCACTTTATTTACAGGTTTGTAAATGGTTTAAGACCTGAAATTTGTCAGTGGATAAAAGATAATAAAATTTGTTGGCATACTAAGAAAATGGATGAGGTCCTGCGGTACGCTAAGTACTGCGAGGACGAGATGGCAGAAAAGAAAAAGGCCCTCAAGGAAAAGGTGATGTGGGCTCAGGTGAAGCTCGCAGAACAGCAGGAAAAACAATTGAGTAACATGGTTAAAAATGCTGAGAACAAAGGTCCTGGGGGAGGGGGTGGAGGAAAGCCCCGGCCCAAATTTAGCAGGGAAGAGGCTATGAAGAAATTTCCCTGCCATCAGTGCGGCGAAATTGGACACTGGCGAAACGAGTGTCCTCAATTAGTCGATGGTAATGAAAAAACTCCTGATTTAATTCCACAGACGCAGAAAGAAAGACCAAGAAAGACTCAACCCCAGGTAAAAACAGTTCAGGTGCCTCGAGCACCCAAGCAGGTATACAGGGGAAGACAGGCAGAAGATGAAGAGATAGAGGTTTGGGAAAGCGGGGAGAACAGAAATACAGCAACTTCGCAGTATCTGCTGAATGATACCTTCCTTTGTAATGATCAGGACTGACGGGGCCTGAGAGGGGAGGACGAGGAGTGCGTACTTGGCGCTTCCTTGCCGGTAGACCAGTCTGGACCATATATTGAAGGAAAGGTTGACGGAAATGATGTCACCTTTCTGTTGGACACTGGCGCTACCCGTTCTACTGTAAGAACAGTGGACGTTCCAAACCTACCCCTCTCGGGAGAAAATATCCAAGTAGTGGGTGTATCTAATCAATTGATTAGTACTCCTGTTACCGAACCAATGGAGATTTCAATTGGAAATTTTAAACAGATGCATAGATTTGTCGTCTGTGACACCAGTCCAGTGAATCTACTGGGTCGTGATTTGCTGTGCAAAATGAACTGTACCATCTTTTGCACACCAAAAGGTGTTGAAATACAGACCCCAGATGAAGATGGCATTTATAAATTATTGTTACTTAGACCTGACTCAGAAATTAAAAGATTGACCCTGCAGGACTTGCCCCAAGAACTACAGGAAGCCGTAAAGCCAGAGGTGTGGGATTTCACTGGAAAGGATGTGGGGTTGATGAAAGATGTGGACCCCATACAGATAGCCATCAAGGACAATGCAGTATATCCTAACACTAGGCCCTACCGAATGAATGCTGAAGTGAAAGCAGGTGTCACTCTGGAAATACAAAAATTATTAGAAGGAGACATCATACAGGAAGTGATGAGCAGCCCATGCAACTCCCCGATTATGGGCATCAAAAAGCCTAGTGGCAAGTATAGGGTAGTACAGGACCTGAGAAAGGTTAACAAAATTGTAGTTCCTTGCTGCCCTATTGTCCCAAACCCTGCAGTGATATTGTACCAGATCCCTTGGGATGCTGAATGGTTCACTGTGATTGATTTATGTCATGCATTCTTTTCGATACCCCTGCACCCCGATAGCAAATTTCTTTTCTCATTTGCCTTCGAGGGTCACGTGTATTGTTGGAACCGGGTCCCTCAAGGGTATACAGAGAGCCCCTCTATCTTTAATCAGATCTTGAAAAAATGTCTAGAGACTTTGATCTTACCTGGGAACTCTGTGTTAGTACAGTACATAGACGACCTTCTACTGGCGTCTAAAAGTCACAGGGACTGTGTAGTTGACACCATTGCCCTCCTAAATCATCTGTGTGAGAAAGGGCATAAAGTGGCCCCTGACAAACTACAGTTCTGTGCGAAATCAGTAAAATATCTAGGACACCAGATAGAAAAGGGTGTCAGAAAAGTCACATCAGAAAGAGTGAGAATAATTCAAAAGATGCAGTTGCCCCGTACTCAAAAAGATGTAAGAATGTTCCTGGGGGTATTAGGGTACTGCAGACAGTGGATTCTGGGATTTGCAGCTTTAGCCAGGCCCTTGATAAAAATGACCACGAGAGGAATGCCAGATGTTGTACAGTGGGACGATGAAAGTCTAATGGCTTTCACAAGACTGAAAAACTGTCTGTGTACAGCCCCTGCGTTGGGAATGCCAGATTATTCCAAAGAGTTTGCCCTTTTCTGTGACACTCGCGATAATTGCGCATTGTCAGTCCTGACTCAAGAACATGGCACGACCAGAAGGCCTGTGGCTTATTTCTCTGCCACATTGGACCCAGTAGCTGCTGGGTTACCAGGCTGTCTGAAAGCAGTAGCTGCTACCTGTGCAAGTTTGGAACAGAGTGAGTCCATTGTCATGGGACATCCTGTGACTGTGTATGTTTCACATGGAGTGGTAATTCTATTGACCAGAACTAAAACACAGTATCTCACCCCTAGTCGGCTGACTAAATACGAGAGGATTCTTGTGGGTGCAGCAAATGTAAGCATTGTTAGGTGCGGTATTCTGAACCCTGCCACCTTACTCCCCGACCCCTTGGAAATAGAAGGTGGGGATGATGATGAACATGATTGTATTGACCTGACAGAGTTCAGTACTAAGCCACGCCCAGACATAAAAGAAGTACCATTGCCTGAGCATGATAAAGAACTATTTGTGGATGGTTCCTGTCTAAGACATGAACTAGGAGGCTTGAGTGCTGCTTATGCAGTAGTGTCTTTCACCAAAATTGAAGAAGCAGGTTACCTATATAACATCAAGTCTGCACAAGTAGCCGAATTGATAGCCATGATAAAGGCTTGCAAAATTGGGAAGGACTTACGCATAACAGTGTATACTGACAGTCAGTACTGTTATGGTGTTGTGCATGACTTTGGCCAATTGTGGCTGCAGAGAGAATTCATGACTTCCTCTGGTACTCCCATTCGGAATGCAAAGGTTGTTCATGACCTTTTAGAGGCCATCCAGTTGCCCAAAGAACTGGCAGTGGTGAAATGTGCTGCTCATCAAAGGAGCATGGACAGAGTATCACTGGGAAACGATTATGCTGACCGAGTGGCCCAATGGTGTGCCAAAGATCGGTATATTGTAAATCCAAAACGAGGGGGGCCAGGAACCAGCTGCCAGCTTCAGGTGTTTGAAGAAGTGCCTACGTGGGATGAAGTGAGAGAGTGGCAGGAATCGGCTCCTTGGCAAGAAAGAGAGAAATGGAAGGAGGATGGGTGTAGACCGAGACGTGTGGATGGTGTGATTTTGTGCCCAACTGGTATGCCTGTGTTACCCCGACACTTGCTTGGCACAATGGCAAGATTAATACATGAAGGATCACACATTGGTAGGGATGCCATGATTCTGGTATTTCAACAGACTTGGTACAGTAAAAAGTTCAGGAAGGTAGCAGAGTCCCTCTGCCAGAGGTGCCTGTCATGTCAACAGATGAACCCAGGCAAGAGGACAATGGTTGAACTGAGCAAGATTGGGAGATCAGGGGGTCCCTTTATAAGGATACAGGTTGATTTCATCACCATGCCCCGTTGTGAAGGGAAACGATATGTCCTTGTCATTGTTTGCGTATTTTCAAAATGGGTAGAAGCTTACCCTACTCCTCAAAGTGACGCACTGACAGTAGCGAAGTGTTTACTAAAAGAACTGATACCTAGATTCGGAATACCATGCATTATTGAATCAGATAAAGGTGGACATTTCCAGAATGAAATACTGGCTGAACTGTGTAAGGCCTTTGGAATAAGGCAGAAACTCCATTGTGCATACCACCCAGAGGCTTCTGGAATAGTGGAACAAGTAAATGGAACTATCAAAAACAGACTAGCAAAGCTGACAGATGCTACTGGCATGACCTGGGTGAAGGCCCTGCCCCTGGTCCTGATGGGACTGAGAAGTGTTCCTGACCGCAAGACAGGCCTAAGTCCCCATGAAATCATTATGGGAAGAGTGATGAGACAAGCATGGGTGCCAGGAAGCAAACTGTTGAGTATTACTGATGATTTGGTACTTGAATACTGCAGAAGATTGGGTGACCAAGTGCGTTCTATCTCTCGCCAGATTGGAGACGACGGCATCCTCAATCCAACGACTCCTCTCCACAGCTTGGTTCCAGGAGACTGGGTCAAAATAAAGAAGCACACGCGCTCAAGCTGTCTGGCACCAAGGTGGGGAAAGAAACGCCAAGTAATCCTGGTAACAACCACTGCAGTGAAGGTCGCAGGTGTTCCCCAGTGGATCCACGCTGGACACACCCAGAAGGTATTGCCAGACAAAGGATTTGAAGAAGAAGGGCAACCAGCAGAGGACCCTGAAGGAGCCAGACCAGAAGCAACTGACAACGAGCAGCCCAGCACCAGTCAGGTTGCAGGTACAGCAGACGTTGGCCCAGGAGTAGTTGACTACGAACTGCCCAGAATCCAGCCTGCTGAAGAGGTCCAGGAAACTGAGCCAGAAGTAGCTGAAGACGAGCTGCCAAGCATATGGCCAGAAGAATGGATACCGATGATTGATCTGACCGAAGATCCTATCAGAACAAGAGAACGACTTAGTGAAGGTAGAGAGTGGACTAGTCAGGAAAAGCAAGGCACAGGCGAAGAACCTCAGCCGCTTGAGATTCAAATCAAAACTGAGGAAGGAGAAGGTCAGACAGGGACAGAGCAGGTATTCGATACACCACCGCGAACACCTGATGCAGATAAGGGAGAGAATAGAAATAGAGTGATAGTTCAAGCAGAAGAAAATCAAGAGATCGAAGTGCTTGAACAGGATCAGAGAGGGTTAAAAGAACGGGTTCAGGAAACAGAAACAGAAACAGAAACAGAGACAATCGAAAGCCAAAAACAAAATATTCCTGAACAAGGCCAGATTAGCAACCAGGCAGAAGAATTTGATGCTAGCCCTGGAACTAGTCAAATAAGGGAAGTAGGAGAGGAAAGTGGAGAAGAATTACCACAAGATAAAGAGAACAAGAGAATAAGAAAAGAAAGTGAAGTCCAAGTACCGACTAAGAGACTAAAGAAAAGAAACAACCTTGAGCCTAGGTTTGTAAAAAGATTGAGACTTAGGATAAAGACAGTGGAAGAAAAACGTGCAGAAGCAAGAAGAAGTGCTCGGATAGCAGAGCAAGAAGAAGACTCTTCCAAAAGAAGGAGTGAGCGAATAAAAAGACAAAACAAAAAGTACAAATCTCCTGAATGGACACTGGTTTTGGAGGAGCTTGAAGATCTTGATATAACTGACGTGAGCGACGGAGAACCCGTCCCAGAGTACTCAGCTGAAGAGGAAGACGAACCACCGTGAATTTGCACAAAGTAAGCTAATTGTGTGAAGCCAAAAAGAGGGGTTCGAGAGACTCCTTCTGAGCCAAAATGTCTGATTCAACAGTGAATGGTAGACCTAGTTGCAGCCGTTTTAAGACGTGTTGCAAGGTGTGTATATGTAGTGTAGTAGTACTGATAGTTATCTGGATAGGATTAACAATTTTCATTCCCTTTGCTGTAAGTAAAGATACTAACATTGTCCCTACTGAAGTTGTAAATACTGACAATGAGGAGCTAACAACACAGAGTGTAGCACGACATGAGAGAGCTTTGAGACAAACAAAACAGAACTTAGAAGCATCAGATGAGGGAGGACTACATTATCATGGAATGAAGAACAGGACACACTTAAATGTTTTCGCAAACTTGTTAATACACTATGTAGAGACTATGGAAATTGAAGATTGCTATGTCTGCATGAAGCTACCTACTTCGGTGGCTGAGGGCGTGACATACCATCATCTGCCATTGACATATGGAATCTCCTGTAGCATTTTAGCTAGTTTATTCTATAAAAGAGGACCGTTACAGTACTATTACTCTAACAATGACGTGATCTTTTCTGAACTTCCTATACGTGGGAACTTGAATCCTGTACATACCAAAACTGACACCATAAGATATATGGGAGACTACTTTCTGACTATAGGTAACATTGACATAGCAGACGCACACAGAGATAACTTGACTTGTTCTTTGCGTGAGCAGGAAAAGATGTTCCTGAACATGGCAGAGAAAAGGAGAATTAAAATTCAGAAGAAGGCTAATGACGAAAGTCAGAAAAAGCCAAAGTGGGCAGAGAACATGGAAGGCACCTCATCTGGTGGAGCGGGTCCTGCTCTGTTGCTGGATTTTGAAAAGAAAGGCAAGCTATGTCTTCACCGCGAGAAGACTAGCTATTATAATAATGTTTTCATTGGTTCCAGTGAATGCGAACATAATTACAAGGTAATTGGAGGTTGGGGTTTCAAAAATGGGTCAGAGCCTGTGTTTCCTGGAATTTATTATATTTGTGGGGACAAGGCTTATTTCAAATTGCCGGATCACTGGTATGGAAGCTGCTACTTTGGCATTGTCTTCCCGAAAATATACCATGTGAATGGAAAAGCTGGAAGCAATGAAGATACTAATGGCTTAGTGCGTAGTAAAAGAGAAAGTATAGGTGAAATTATGGGTAGTATTTTCAGTGCACTGATACCTGGAGTGGGAGTGGTTCTGAACACTCACAGAATTTGCAAATTGTCTACTATAGTAGATGTGCTGTCTACTGAAACAGCTCATGGATTTCTGCTGGTCAATACCGAAATGGTTGCGATCAGATCAATGGTTTTACAAAATCGACTTGCTCTTGACACCTTATTAGCGAAAGAGGGCGGAGTCTGCCGGATGTTGAAGGCGCAACATTGTTGCACTTATATTCCGGATAAAAGTGTACAGATCAAAAGATATGTGAAAAACATTACTAATTTGGCAAAGGAACTCAAACCACTCGAGGTTGATAGTGCCTGGAAGAGACTGGTAGATGGTCTCTCAAATGTAGGTCATTGGCTTGCTAGCATAGGTAAAAGCTTATTATTCAAAATTCTGATGCCAATTGGTATTATAGGTCTTATTATACTTTCCATTTTCTTATGCTGTAAATACCGCAAGCGCACCAAAAAGCACGAGGTAAATGCAAGAGGAGTGAAACGAAGTGTGGATGAGATTGAATTAGAGGAAGTGAATGATCAGATATACAAAAAGGTGAAGACTTCTCACCCTGCTAAAACTGAGAGAGAAAAGTTAGAACGGCTGCTGGAAGAAATAGAACTTTATAAGGTGTGAAAGAAAGTTGGCATCTGGTTCCATTATAATTTGTGATGATAGTAAATATCATCAAAGAGGGGATTGATGAAGCAAAGCTTCGCATATTTTGCGGCTTGCCGAAGTCAAGAACCTCGTTTATGTATAACAAGGTAATAAATGTACGTCTTACTAACATTCATATTAAGTTTGAGTAAAGTTTATGACGCTTGCCTATGTGTATTTCTAATGAATTTAATCCGTGTCCTCTAAAATGGCCGCCGTTTGTATTTTAGTTACTGCGCATGCGTCAGCCACACTCACGTGTCCTGACGCGTCTGCAGAAGTGGAGGGAAAGTTATGCGCATGCGTAATTCATAGTTGTGCTTATCATGTGGTACTGCTCGTGCCACTGCTCTTGTGCCCGTATCAATGTAGCTAACATTTAGATGCAATAAGTTTATTTCTTGATGATGAGTTAAAAGTACAAACCCTGTGATGTGTTTTCATAATGACATTATTATGTATTAATTTGTTTTCGCTTACTTTTCATGTACCGCGGGGAATGGGGGTCCAAACTGATTGGGAGCCATATTGACGGTCTCTTCTGCGCATGACCAGGGAGCATTGAAAAGTGGCCACTTTGGACAGTGGAACTCAGCCAGCTGGCAGCCACAGTCAAGATGCGCCTGGGAAAGCCACCTCTGCGCTACGAGAACGGCGAATGTTGCTCCTCATGTGTTACAATGTTAATTTCCTGCACAGTTCTCATGAGAACCCCAAACCTGCTAGGCGGTACCCAAATATGTTAATGAAGGCTTCAAATCGTGTATTGTGATTGGTGTGTTACCCAAATCCTACCTTAGGACCAATCCAAATTGTGGGATTTTGACACTTTGCAACATTGGGGGGTGGTACACTGTCCCCAAACTGTATATCTACCCTGGGTTCACCTAGTGAACCGTCCGACTTGTCTGGTTTAGCTGACCTGTCACTGACCCAACGCACTCAATAGGTGACTGAAGATACAGAGCGCGGCGAAGCACTCTGTCCGAATTTGACCATAGACTGAGGTTCTACTGAACCTTAAAGTGCTGGCAAGGCACTTTGCTGGGAGTTCGCTGACCCAATCGGGGTCTTGATCGATAGCTGCAGAGCGGGTGGAGCGCAGGCGTTGCTTCCGAACTGTGGGTTCCGGTCCTGTCCTGAAGAGGGTCCTGTCCTGAGGGTTTGCTGTCCTGTCCTGAGGGTCCTGTCCTGATTCCTATTTCAAGGGTATCCTGTCCTGTCCTGGGTGTCCATTCTGCACCTGCCGTCCTTTGAGGGGTATCCTTCCTTGAGGGTTTCCTGTCCTTAACAGACCCGTGGCCAGGGTTTGGTTTCCACACCTTTCTAGGTAAATATTGCTCTGAACCTCTTGAAATTCTTGCACCTTCTGAATTTCTAACTTTTGCTTTAATAAAGTTCAATATTGCACATGTGATATTTTCCATGCCTTTCTGCAACTATTGAAAGTCATTTATATTTTCCATAAGTTTATTCCTATGTCTTCTCATTGGTTAGAAATTATATTTTGCATAGCAGTGTGTCATTTCCTGATGTGGTCTAGAACTTCGCTGCCTAGATTGTTCAAAGGCCCCTTCACCTTAAGTGAAGCGTGTTATTCATTATAAGCTCTCCTATAGTCACTCACACTTAGGCTATCCCTGTTTAGATAATACTGACTTGCATAGTATCTTTTCTCGTTACATTTTATTAGTACTTTGATGATTACTCTGTCATTATTTCTTTATGCATATGTGATTTACGTTATCTTGGTTATTGATTGCCTTGTTTTACTGTACCTCATGCAAGAAAATATTGAATTTAGATAAACATTTTAAAACTTCCAGTTGTCCGTGGTCATTTAAACAGTATTTGAATATTATTGGTTGGGTTTGTATTTTGCTGCCTTTCTTTACAGCTAGCTCCCTGATTCATTGTGGTCATTAGGCACCCGCATCGGTGGATGGTAAGTCGGGTGCACCGAAAATTGGTAGCAGGGAACACACACACACACCAACCTGATAGAGCTCGTGAAGTCACCTGATCGATGTATATGGTGATTTGGAAAGTATATGGGCCCTGAAGCCGGAAACGGCGAAAACTATTGGTCGAGTGGCCTCGCGCGCTCTATCACCACCTCTTGGTGTTAGTCCATTTTCTATAAGTTTAAGTGTTATAGTTTTTCTTATGCTGACCGGGATGAGTATTGCATCCGGGTCTTGCTGTAGGAGACTTGTGTCTTCGGCTAGGAGTTGAGCTGCTATTCTAGCTGTCTCCCTCTCGTCTTCAGTTTCTGACATATTTACTGACAGAAAGGTTTTTGTTGCAGATCAGGTTTCCAAGGAAACAAAGATTAGGTGCACAATATTTTGGAACACTGTATCCTTCAACGTTGAATAAACCAAAAACCATACATAGGAGTCTCCTCCTACTAAGTTTGGCGGATTTTTAACCTTTTACCCACTCCAGACGTCTTTGGAGTATTTATGGGAGAAAGGGTCTGTGTGAAAAAGCACGACTGAGTTACTCTAATGCCTTGCGTTAGATTTATCGCCTTACCAAGCGTTGGGCGCCATGTAGTGTAGTTCCTATATTCCCAATAGGCTCTGCGCATTGGAATAATATCTTCAGTAGTGTAGACGTAGGACTGAGGTTAACTAGGTCTTTTACTGACGATATTAGACTTAAGTTTTGTGTGCCAGCGAGCTCAGAGTTCACTAGAAACTTTCTCGAATAGGCGAGGAGGATTTTCACCTCCCTGGATAGACAAGAAGGGATTTAGTTTCTGACAACCATAGAACATGACAACTTTGCTCTCCCTGATCAAGAGTATATCTCTAGAGTCGTGTGAAAACAAAAGACAGCTATTTTACTCAGTCAATACGTGCATACTTAGTTTCACCAGATTGTAGAGAAAAGAAGAGATGGGTGTTTTCAATAAAAGGTGTTATTTATTGATCAGTCTCTTTTCTCATACAAGAGAAATGAATCGCTACAATTGTAATACTGATGGTCAAGTAAAATGCATACAGTAAAATCAGGATTATAAAATAATACTGTAAAAGCATTGATATGGTTTCTTAGCCATATGTTACTTTAAAATGGATAAAAGATATACATACATATATACATTGACTAATCGTACTCAACTGGTGCTTCTAACTACGCCTACCCCGGTGTACCTGACCTAAGCCTAATACATGGGAGGGAGTAAGTAAGTAGCAGTTTAAGTTAAGTTTGTTTTGCCAAGAGTCTGACTCAAGAATTCTCTGTAAGGGGTTAGTCAGTTCAGTACCTGGGATTTAGAAGGCAGGAGGGTGGGTATCTCTTTCTCAGGACTCGGTATCCCAGTTACCCGCGAGGGCAAGCTGGAAACGCTGGAGGCTGGATTCCTCAGCAAGAGGAAAGGCAGCGTTTTCCTCAGCGCGTCAAAAAGGGAGGGGCAGCGTCCGTGGGCTCTCGCATAAGCTGGGCTCTCCGGCAAGTAGTCGCTGCTCCAAGCTCATCACCACCGCGTGTTTACTTAGGGCAGTGTCGGTATATTTATACCCGAGAGGTGCCGGGTTTGACGTAAAGATGGACATAAGACATCAATTAAGAACTGGTCGTTCTTACATTCTTTACAGGAGTTCTCGAACAAAATCAAAACAATAGCAGCGGGGATTTCCCAGGTTTGCTGGAGGCTTGGTTTGTTTAGAGAACTTGGTGTGCTTTCTAGGGGGCTGGAGGAATAGTGCTTGCTTAATGTGACAGCATGCGCTATGACTAATTTATGAAACTGGTTTCTGTGCCGTTGTATGGATATTAGTGATTTATAACCGGACAAGGGTCAGAAATTGGAGTATCGATACAGGTCCCTATATAAACACACTACACTAGTGTCTAGACCAGCGGCCATCTTGGAATTCCTTAAACGTATTAATGCCATCCACCCATTACTCCTTGGCTGATTTCTCCACCTTTGGCCATAACGATCATGAGTAATAGCACCAACAATGGGCTTGACCTTCCGTGGGGTTCTGACAGTACCCCCCAACAAAGGTGGCTCTCTCAATTTTGGTTTCATAGGGAATCGTTGATGAAAGGATTTTACCTATTTGGGGGCATGCACATCTGACTCCCATTCCCATGATCGCTCCTCTGGTCCATAGCCCCTCCAGTCTACCAAAAGGTATAGTTTTCATTTTACTAGTTTTGAATCTAGGATTTCGTTTACCTCAAATTCTACTCCAGACTCTAGGTGAACAGTTTTTGGGGGCAAGTCTCTACGCAGTTCAGTTGATGCCTTCTTCAACAGGGAAACATGAAAAACTGGATGAATTTTAAATTTAGTGGGTAAACTTAGCCTATAAGTAACTGGAGTCATCTTTTCTTCAACCAGATATGGCCCAATAAATCGCTGGTTGTAATTTCCGGTTTCCCTTTAAGTTTAAGGTTCTTTGTACTTAACCAAACGCTATCTCCTTTCTCTATGGGCGGGCACTCTCGTCTCTTTTTATCTGTGTACGTTTTATACTTCTTTTTAGCTTGTTCTAGGTTTTGTACCGCTGTTTGGTGGACCCTTTCTAGATGAGACACTAAATCCCTTACGCAGGAACTGATATATCAGTCTGTCTGATTGTGGAATTTGGGTGTCTATCATAGTTCAGGTAAAATGGGAAAAAGCCTGTAGAGGCATTTTTGGCGTTATGTGCAAATTCTGCTGCCCATAAATAGTCTGACCATTTGCCTTCTTGTTTCAAAAGAAACAACCTCAAGTACTGTTCTAATTCCTGGTTCACTCTCTCAGTTTGTCCGTCAGTCTCGGGGTGGTAACTAGTTGAATACCTTGCTTCTATACCTAGGTCCTTCACAAAAGCCTTCCAAAAATGAGACACAAACTGGGCTCCCCTGTCCGAAATAATAACCTTTGGAACTCCATGAATCTTCACTATTTGTGTGTTAAAATAGTTGGCAAGTTGCTTGGCAGTGGGAACCCCTTTTAAGGCTGAGAAATGTGCCATCTTAGTTAAAGCATCCACAACCACTAGAACAGTATTGAACCCCTGACTAAGAGGCAAGTCCACTATAAGATCTATTGTGACTGTGTGCCATGGAAAGGGTGGTGTTGGCAAAGGTTGTAACAACCGCTTACAAGCTAGCCGTTTAGATTTTCCCTGAGCGCAGACCTCGCAGGTCTTAACATATCTTTCAATGTCCTTGGTCATCTGAGGCCACCAGTAGTGTCTCTTGACTAGTTCATCTGTCTTTGCCTTTCCTTTGTGTCCTGCTAAGAGGTTATCATGGCATTCATATATAGCTTGGTCTTGCAACTCATTTGTGGGTAAATACAAGGCTCCCTTAAAATATGGCAGTTGATGCTGGATTTCTCTTTTTGCTTATTCTTTAACCCAATCTTGCATTTCTTCTGGACTCATGATCTTGAGTATGTGTTCTTTTAGATCAGTTGAGATTGTAGCTGCAATACATTTTTTGTTTAAAACCTTTATTATGGCAAGTATAGTTTACACAGCTTTGTCGCCTACAACCTGTACAGTCAGGCCGGCAGCTTCAACATTCGCTTTGACATATATTTCCACTGAGGGGATACTAGTCTGACACAGCAAGACGCCTACAACCCATCAGGGCCGGCCGCGTTAAAGGTAATTGGGAGCTGTAGGAGAAAGCAGTACGGAATACTGGAGATAGTGATGAATATAGGATATAGAATGCTTGAGGTTTCACAACGTTTTCTAGTTTTTGTGTCATTTAAATCAACTTAAACTGAACCAAGTAACCCGACAAACTGATGGGTCTATATGCGACTGGTGATTAGACATGGGATCAATTTAGACGCAACTAACATTACATCATGCTACATGTACATCAATTGGGTCAGAGGGTACGCACTGAACCAGCTAGACAGCAGAGGATATGAGGATTTCCCCTTGAGGTCAATCCGCAGAATGAAAATGGAATGTAGGTACCGAACCTCGAGGTTGAACTACGTGTGTTCATGAGTGTAAGACAGGAGTTCAGTGTGCGGCGGTGCAGGTAGAATTGTACATGAGAGGTATGGCAAGTATATTGGGGAAGACAGCAACGAGTGTGATATATCAGGCGTGAGGTATAGTATCTAGAGTCGAGGGGGTGACCTCTGGTCGTGTCATGTCGTCATCCGGTTTAGAGTCGGCCTGCAGTCGGAGAAGGTACGCGGTAAGCGGACCCCATATGTCCTTGGGTCTTGATTTGTGTGGAAGTAACTCCGCGTAATTGTGCAGTTGGTCTTGCCATGTGGCCATGGTGGTAAGCCAATCTTTGAACTTAGGTGCTCGCCCCCGACCCCAACGACATGCCACATGCCGCTTTGCCAGGAGAAGGCCGAGCGCAAAACATTTACGGTGCGCTCTCAACTCGCGGCAAGCCTGTCCAAGCAGCGCAACTTTCGGGCAGGGTGACACAGTCACTTCGACCATGTCAGACATGGCTTTAAATACTTCATCCCAAAAAGTCGCCACTGCTCGGCACGTCCATGCAAGGTGGAGAAAATCCGCGCCCTCGGCCCTGCAACGCAGACACCGGTCATCATCCCGGAGTCGAAAACGATGTAGTTTGGCTGGGGTGTAATAGAGCCGGTGCAGAAATTTATAATGTACCATCCTGAGGCGTGTGTTACCCGTCACTGCAGTAGTGTGCGCGCAGCTGTCTTCCCATTGTTCATCGGACATAGGGGCTGCTAGGTCGGCGTCCCAGTCTCGTCTTGCTTTAAGGGTAGGAGGGGATGGGGTTGCCTGTGTATGTTTATAGAGCATGGAGACAACGTGCTTCGGGGTTTCAGATTGGAGTAGAGAATGGAGAGGCTGGACCGTATCCGGTTCATCCGGAAAGGCTGGGGTGACCGCCCTAACTCCTTGCCTCAGCCGTACATACAGGAATGTGTCCATGACCGAGGGGGATTCTTCACCGAAGAATTGCGCTGATGTGCGGAAGCTGCCCTGTAGGTACAGGTCACCCCACGTGCGGAGCGCCAATCTTGTGAGCATTTTATGGCCGAGTTCCTCACGGGTTATGCTAAGTCGTGGGTCGTGCGCTAGGGTCATAAGTGGCGAGTATAGGAATGGCGTCCCCATGGCTTCCGCCAAGCGTCTCCAGGCCAGTACCGTGCAGTCGACTGTGGTTGGGTCTCGGTCAGCAATTTTGGCCTCGGAGTAGAGGTAGCCCGATGGTTGCATCGGCCTCATGTAGCCGCCTTCGACCGCCAGGTGTGCCATAAAGGGGGGGAATGAAGCCAGTATGCGGAAAAGTGGCCTTGTGCACAGTTGTAGCAGCGCCGGAAGTTAGGTACATCGAATCCGCCCTGGTGGTAGGGAAGCATCAGTGTCTTCAAGCCGATCCGGGCCTGCTTCCCACCCCATATAAGTCGCGACAGTTGCGAGTTTAGTGTACGGAAGAAATGCGCACCCGGATTATATGGTATATTAGTGAAGAGATACGGTAGTTTTGGTAGCACTACCATTTTAATTAGTGAGATGCGTACCGCCATAGATAGTGGAAGCTATATCCATCTGGTGACATTGTCCGTCAATTTGTCCATAACCGTCCCATAGTTGGCCCTGATGAGCGTGTCTCGCTGTCTAGTCACAGTTATACCTAAATATTTAATCTCCTCTGCCTCCCAGACTAGGGGGTAATCCAGGGGAAACTGCATGGTTTTGTCTGTTAGTGGGAATCGGGCTGATTTCGACCAATTGATGTGTATGCCCGAAATACCTCAGAATTTGGTAATTTCATGCAGCAGAGGGTTCAAATTCTCCTGAGGTTTATGTACGTAAAGGGTCATGTCGTCAGCATACAATGATATAAGTAACTGTCTTTCCGGATATATGAGAGAGCGTTGTTGTGGTGTTGGCGCAATTTGGCTGCTAATGGTTCGATCGCTATGGCGAATAGGACTGGGGACAATGGGCATCCCTGTCGTGTGCCACGGCGAATCTCAAAGGGGGCCGAACGGGATCCATTTAGCACCACTGAGGCCTGGGGTTGTCGGTATAATAATCGAATCCAGTCCAGGAAACTTAAGGGAAAGCCCATTATTTCTAGTAGCGCCAGCAGGTAGTCCCACTCTAGCGAATCGAAAGCCTTCGTGGCATCGAGAAAAATAGCGGCCGCTTCACAAGTGGGAGTTATGTCTTGTATCACTGCTTGAAGTGTACGCAGATTATGGGACGTCGCACGATTCGGGACAAAGCCCGCCTGGTCTGGCAACACCAATCTCTCCATCAGCAGATTAAGGCGTGATGCCAGAACTTTGGCCAGAATTTTAATATCCAAGTTTTATAGGGAGAGGGGTCGATATGAATCACAAGATTCCGGCGGCTTGCCCGGTTTTAGCAGTGATGTTATTAGGGCCTCCCACATAGTGGTTGGCAGAATATCTTCCTCTAGAGCCGTGTAGTACACTTGTTGTAATATTGGGGCTAAGATATGCATGTATGTTTTATAAAAATCAATTGGCAACCCGTCCGATCCCGGCGATTTACCTGATTTCATGGACATTATGGCATCAGTTATTTCTTCCAACTCGATTACATTATGGAGAAATTTTTGTTGGGATGGGCCTAACCATGCGAGCGCAGTATCCTCCAAATAAGTGTTTAGGTTTATTGGAGTGGGTCTCTGGGAGGTGTAAAGTGTAGAGTAATGTTCAGTGAGGACCCTGAGCTGGTCCGGTAGGTGCCGCTGCGGAACGTTGCGGTCGTCCAGTAGGGTAGTGATGTAATTTTGATATCTAGGGGGGTTAACAGTGGATGCTAGTGCTCTGCCCGGCCTGTCCCCTTCTCCGTATATGCGGGCAGCATACGGTTTCCCCTGGAACTTACATTCCTTCTCTGAAAGTTCTGCATAGTCATTAAGTTTCGTACGGAGTTCGGCTTTAACTGAGTGGCCCCGTATAGGATCGTCAACATCCCGTTCTAGTAGTTTTAGTTCTAGTTCAAGTTTACGCAACTCATCGCGAAGGGACCTGAGGACTCCACCCCCTTTAGCAATGCACCAGCCCCTTACTGTGACTTTAAAGGCCTCCCAAACTGTGGTCAGACTGGACACCGAGGATACGTTCCGTTCAAAAAAATCTGTTATGTCCTGTTCGAGTTCCGCCTTGAAGGCCGAGTCAGTTAAGTGAGCTGGGTTAAGTCGCCAATTCAAGTAGGGGGAGGCATCGAGGGGAATGTGCAGAGTTACCAATACTGGGGAATGGTCAGAGAAGGTACGGGCGAGGTGGGACGCCTTAACCAGCCAAGGGGAAAGCCCGGTGGTGCATAGTATGTAGTCCAAACGTACCCAGGTGGAGTGTACCGCTGAGTAGTGTGTGCCCTGCGCGTGTGTGGGGTGCATATGTCTCCAAGTGTCGGTCAGGCGATGTTCCTCTACGATGTCCAACAGGGTGCGCTGAGTGCGTGTGTAATGCACAGCTTGTGGGTGAGATCTGTCCATAGTTGGCCGCAGCGCAGTGTTGAAATCTCCACCCAGGATGACATGCGCGACCCCCATTGATTGAATCTTACCCCATAGCGTGAGGAGTGGTGTAGGGTCATCCGTGTTCGGCCCATAGTAGCATGCAAATAGGATTGTGTGGGAATAGAGCCAGCCCCATATCATGCAATATCTACCTCCCGCATCCGTCTCAGTACCAGCGGGAGTGAATTGTACACCACGTTTAACCAGGATTGTGACCCCCCAGCATAGTTGGAATAAGACGAGAATACTCTGCTGGATGCCCAGTGGGATGCAAACAGTGGGGAACTACCTGACATTAAATGTGTTTCCTGAAGCATTGCGATGGAAACTCCCTGCCTATCTAAGTAGCTTAATATCTGTCTTTTTTTCCTCGGGTTGTTAAGGCCCCGCACATTCCACGAAATTAAATGCAGCTGTTGGAGTGGCTGTGTGTCTGTTACGTCACCCATCTCAATTGATACAGAAATGTGCAATATAAAAGCATGACATTACAATTCGTACTAGAAACAGAAACAGTAGTGCGCCTAGAAATCCCATAACTCAGCCCAGCTCTCTCGACCCAAAACCATATCAGAGTCATGTTGATTATAAGCATTAAATGTCGGAACTCCCACCCACCCACGCCGGCTACCCCAACCCGCCGGGAAAAGAACACCCACCCACCCACCCCTGCCCGAAAGAACATTAAGAAAATACATCTCACAACAAAAAGGAGCATTTCGCATATCCCTACCCTCAGGGGGGGAGGGGAAGTGTAGGGGTTCACCCATTGGGGGTCAGAACTAGGGGCACCTCCCTTCTTTCACCCACGTACGACCAGGCTTACCCCAGTCGGTTCGTGTGGGACGGAGGTGGGTGATCGAGCACTTAATGATACCGTAGACCAGTAAAATTTAAAATAGCCCGGGAACCTTACCCGGTTATGCAGGAGGCATACTGTACATACCCAGTAATCAGGGGACGTGCAACTTCGAGGTCCAACAAATCAGTACATTAGGTTAGTCTTGCTGTGACAGTGGTGACTGTGATCTGGAGCATTGGCGAGTCGATTCCTCTCTGTGCTGGTCTTTCCTGCATTGTTTTAGGAAGCCCTCCACTTGCTGCGGGTTTTGAAACAGATGTTGTTTGCCTTGGTAGGAGACTTTCAATTTTGCAGGATATAACATGGCATACAGGATTTCTTGCGCTTGTAGTTTCTTCTTAACTCCAACAAATTTGCGCCAAGCTTCTTGGACCGAAGGGGTAAAGTCAGGGAAAAAGGACAGTATTGTGTTGCCATGATTTACAGTCCCCAGTTCTCTCGCGTGCCGCAACACCGCGTCACGGTCTCTATAGTTCAGGAAGCGCGCGATGATGGGCCGTGGTTGGGACCCGGGAGGGGGCCGAGCTGCCAGGGATCTGTGGGCCCTCTCCACTATGAGGTGGGGGGAGAATGAGTCTTTCCCAAACAGTTCCATTACAAGGTTTTCAACAAAGGGCTCCATTTTCCCAGTGTTGGTGGATTCTGCAAGGCCTAAAATACGAACGTTATTGCGGCGAGACCGCGCATCCAAATTCTCATTCTTGTCCGCTATTATTTTTAGCAGCCTGTCAATTTGAGTGACCTGCTTGGAGGAAGATGTAGCTCCATCTTCCAATGTCGAAATCCGGTCCTCGGCCTCTTTAATGCGTGTGTCATGATGTTCCAACTTAGCCACCACGCTGTCCATGCGTGTGTTTATGGTGGCGATCTTGGAGTCTATTGTCGATAGGCTCTGCTTCATACCTAGCAGGAGGGCTTTTCAGTCCTCTTCCTGTGGGGCCGATGTGGTAGGGCTGTCTCCGTCCTGCGGCGTCGTTTTCGACGACTTCCTGGCTTCAAACGGAATTTTCGACTGCCTGGCATCGCTGCGGCCCATGTCTCGTCTTGGCGTCCGCGACGCAGTGGAAAGAGTGGCCGCCAGCGCACGGGAGGATCAGGCAGATGGAGAAGAGGTCGGTGCCGTCCAAGCAGGAGAGCAGGGCCCAGGTCGGGTGTCGTAGCGTGCACCCCGCTCCAGTCGGGCAGGGGGGCTTAGGGCCAAGAGGTTTCCACCAGTGTGGCAAATAGGTGCCGCCGGTTGTCAAGTTTACGGATACTGAGTCTTCAACAGCCTGCGCGGGTCAATACCATGAGGGTAGTGTACGTGCAAAGATGGAGGCTGCAGTAGGGAAGGCGCCCTGAGTTCCAGTCGGTGTCGTGGGTAGGGCGAGGATTCCGGCCGCCATGGACCCTACCTCCAGCATTTATCCAGTCGCCGGGAGAGGGGGGAAGGGCAAGCGACCGCCACGAGGTCCAAGTTATGTCCTGGCGTTCTTCACTCCCAAAGGAAGCGCCAGGTGTCAAAGGAAAAAAAACACGGGAAGCTAGTACATTGCGTACCGACGTCCCACGCAATGGCCGCGAGCAGTGTAGGCTTTGTGCAGTTATAGGCCATGAGGGGGAACAGAGGTGTCCAGCCGCCTTGTCAGGAGTGCGAGAAGGCCCAGTCCAACTGCAGCAGCGTTCCAGCGGATGCCAAGAACTCCTCCGATGGTCCGTCGTCAGGGAGCAAGAGGGCAGTGGCATCCACCAGGCCCGTCCAAACGGTGTCTGCAGGGCTCCAGATATGATAGCGTAGGGCCCACGGGCCGCGCCGCATGGGGAGGAGGGTAAGCAGCCCGTTGCTGGCGTCAGGTAGCACAGTTGTTGTGGCCAGGTCTTTGCAGGCCGTATGTACTTGTGGCGGCGTGCGGGGGGGATGGAGGTGGGGGACTTCACCCGAAGACCGGGGAGCCTCAGTGGAGCACAGCGGGGGGGGAGGGCCGGGACACGGCACCATCAACAGACAGGCGGACCACCCAGGCGCCGCGCAGGCAGGCAGGCAGCAGGCGCGGGTGTCCAGCCGGCACTCTCTGCAGCTCAATTGTCCTAGCCCCCAGCCTCAGAGTACGCCCGGTGTCCGGCCCCCGGAGAGCGCGCGTGCAGTCCGGCTGACTGCAGCCCCAGGGAGCTCTCTCCCCCCGGCGCCGCTCACCGCTTGTATGATCTAGGCTGCTCCAGCGACGGTCCCGTATTTGCTCCACCAAGTGTCCTTGTAGTGACGGAGGGGAAGCAGGACGCTCACGTCCGCCTCGAGCAGGCCGCAGATCCCCGGATTTTCCTAGCAGGTTGGGCCGCCGTAGGGGTTCGAGCAAACCAAGGCAGCAGCGCGCCGCGGATTCTGTGGCAGATATCTTCGTCTCCGGTTGTGCTCTCGCAGCAAGCAAGGTATCGCTAAGTGCGGCTCGGCGTCCCCGACACGATGGGACGATATTTCATCTAATATCTCCGGTCAGGATAACTGGAGGATGGGAAAGAGTGCTCGGTCTGGCAGGAGCCTCACACCAGTGCGGCCTTCTTGGTCTGGCGCCACCTAGCGCCCCCGTAGCTGCAATATATTTTGAACTTGAAAGTATAGTCTGATTCTCTGTTTGATTCTTTTGACCACTCGTTTCTAGTCTTGATAAAGCGTCCGCCTTACCATTTTGAGCTCCTGGTCTAAAAGTAATCACAAAGTCGTAGTCTGCAAAGTTTAAGGACCACCGAAGTTGTCTCGGAGTAAGCGCTCTGGCTGACTTTAAAAATGTTAAATTCCTATGATCCGTAAAAACTGTTACTTGATGTTGTGCTCCCATGAGATAGTGTTGCCATTCTTTAAATGCATCTTTAAATGCTAAAAGTTCTTTCTCGGTTATGGTGTAATTCACCTTCAGTTTCCGCGATCTGTAGGCGACTGGATGCAGTTTCCCCGTTACCGTGTGTCGTTGAGACAGCACTCCTCCAACTGCCAGATCCGAGGCGTCCGTCTCAACGTAAAAAGGTTCTATAGTATCTGCATGTAAGAGTATCGGGCAATGGTGAAATCTTGCTTTAGTGACTTCAGACTCTTCTGTCCATTCGAAACGAACACCTTTCCTGAGTAAACGTGTAAGAGGAAGTATTTTCCGCGAGAATTCACTTATAAATCTTCGATAGAAGTTTGCGAATCCAATGAAGCTCTGGGTTTCTTTTACGCTTTCTCTGGACTTCCAAACAATCACAGCCTTGATTTTTTGCTCATCCATGTTTATTTCATTCGGGGACAGGACAAACCCCAAAAATTCTACCTGTGAAACATTGAATGCACATTTCTCTAGCTTCACGAACAACTCTGTGGAACTCCTCTCACCTGCCCTTGATGCTCGTTCTTGTCAGAGGAATAGATGAGAATGTTGTCAATATACACGATTGCACACTGATCGATATGATCACTGAGAACATCGTTGATAAAGTATTGGAAAGCTGCCGGGGCATTGCATAGTCCGTTTGGCATAACTTGATATTCGAACAACCCAAATCTCGTTCTGAAGGCGGTCTTCCACTCATCTCCCACGTGCATTCGAACAAAGTGATAGGCCCCTCTGAGGTCCAATTTGGTATATATCTGTGCTCCCTTGACCTGGTCCAGCAAGACGGAAATGAGAGGAAGCGGGTATCGATTTTTCTTAGTAATCTTATTAATTGCACGGTAATCGATGCAAGACCTCAGATCCCCCTCCTTCTTGGGCACAAAGAATAAGGGTGAGGATACCGGAGATTGTGATGGCCATTCGCCAGGTACTTGTCCAAATATTCCTTTAAATGTTGATGTTACTTCTCAGTTAGGGCGTAAACCCGACTGCAAGGCAAATTTGCACCCGGCTCCAGATCTATTTTACAATCATACACCCGATGAGGTGGTAATTGTTCTGCTTCAGTTTTATTAAAAACATCTTCGAAGTCTTCATATTCTGGTGGTATTTCCTGTGAATCTATGACACATATAGACGCTCCTGCCATACATAAAGAATGAGCCGGATTGCATTCATTGATTTTTCCTTCTGCTTCAAAACAATTTTTTTCTGCAATGTTCCCAATTCATTACTATTGTCCTGGAGCTCCAATCGATGGTTGGGTTATGTTCAGTTAGCCATGGCAGACCCAAGATAAGCTGGAACTGGGGGGCATCTATTAGATTAAATTGAATTACTTCCTCATGCCCATTGTTAGAAATCAGTCCACCTGTTCAGTATGGCTTACTATTGGGCCAGAAGATAGATTTGTGCCATCTACTGCACGAACTGGCGCGCTCTTCGCTTTTAAAATTGCTCGTAACCCAACCTTGGCCACAAATTTTAAGTCACAAAAGTCTCCTGTTGCCCCGGAATCTATCATGACTGATACCTCTGTCAGTGTTTCCTGTCGAAACTTTAGTACCATAGATAATATCAGATGAGGGGCAGAGGATTGCAAGATATTTGCTACTTGATGTTCCTTTGGAGTTGACGTTTGATTAGCATTCACCGGTCCAACTCCCGCTACTGGTGGTGCTGTGAGTTTTCCTTCGGCTTAAAAGGAGTTTTTGGCTTCTTCGGACACCTCCTTACAAAATGTCTACCAGATCCACAGTACATACAGAGATTACTAGTTCTCCTTTTTTCTTTCTCTTCCTTCGTTAAGGGACCTCTGATAGTTCCTATCTGCATGGGTTCCGAACCCATTTGCCCTTCTATAATTCTGTTGCCTTCTGATCGAGCCCGATCAAACCTTGGAACTATCGGTCTAAAATCTCTTTAACTTTCTCCTTTCCTTTCGCCTTGTTGGAAGTCAATTTCCAAAACCAAGTCCACTAACTCCGAGATTTCCGTAGGTCGATTTGATATTTGTGCCAGCACATCCTTGAGTTCATCTCTTAGACCTCTATAAAATACTGCAGCTCGTTTGCTTTCAGGCCGGTCAATCTCAACCACCCGCTTGTTAAACTATGCTAAGTATGCTACTAGGTCTCGGTTCCCTTGTCTTAAGTCTAGCAATTCATTATCTACTGCTTGGGAAATCCTCCGTCGGTCGAATATCCAAAGAAATTCTTGCTTGAAGTTTTCATAATTCTGCAAAATTGGATCGTCATGAGAAACTAGAGGCATGGACTATCAGTGGAAGGATTCAATGTGTCTCGTCCTGAGCCAAAGGGTTGCCTTAGTCTCTGGGCCAATTCTGCCGTTTCTTTTCTAGAATTTACTACCTCTTGTCTAAGACTCTAATTTTCCTCTCTTACTGCTACTAACTCCTTTTGTATGGTTTCTAACACTGTTCCTAAGGTCTGCAAGTTTATTCCCTCCACCATCTCCGTTCAGGTGCAATTATACCACTTGGGCACTTCACTCTGTCAAGACCTCCAAATTAGTCTTACCAAAAGTTTACACAGGAACAGAGATGCTGATTCCCGACTGCCACTCAAAGGTGCCCCGGCAGTCCAGCAATTAACATGGACTTCCAACGTTACCTCCAAGGGGGAAGGGGGAGTGGATAAAATAACAAATCAAGAAGAGACTGGTCCTGAAACTTAGTCCTCTCTTTACTCGCCTAATTATTCTCCTGTTCAGCTGAGTATATTCCTCAGAGAGAATCTAAAATGTAAATAACACAATTATAAACCTACTCTACTCTATACTGTCTGGCTTAAATCTATAACTAATTCTACCTACCCTAAGTTCCAAGAGCTGAGCCTCTCCTCTGTTATATATTTTATTTCTTCTTCTCTAGGGTAATTTTTACTGCGCCATGGAGATTTACTTCTCCTATGATGTTTGTCTCTGTCTAATCTCTCTTCAAACAAGGATTGTAAACTCACCAGTTTTCCATGAGTTCTCTTGTTTAATCAATATTGTTTTATCTCTCTTTCTTATCTTGTTTTATCACAGGTTCAGATTTCGATTCACTACTCAGATAAGTACCTGTTATTTAAGAGTTCTTTAGCATTCTTATATTTTATAACTTAACTGCAGTCTTATTAATCTTTATTTTCTTGTCTTTTAGGTTTTAATTCTTTCTTTAAAACTCTGGTAAGTATTTGTCACGCTCTCAATAATATATACAAGTCTTTAAATGCTTATTAGCAACATTTAGTTCACTCGATATCACAACTTAGCTCTGTCTTCTTTCCTCCGACTCTTAGGTGGCGCTGCGGTTCCTTGAAAGCCTTTTGGATGGGGAGAACGGGAAAGGTAATAACGGCGGCGGAGGCGTTCGTCTTCTCTCCTGACAGCTACCAATTGCCACAATATTCTCCAACAAGTGAGAAAAACACTCGAGGTTAAATCTTTGATGAGTACTCTGGAAAGTGCACATTTGATTAGAAGCGCGAGCTTCACATTACCTCAGAACTAACACCTATGTGGGGAAAGACTAGACCACCGCTAGTGTCTAGCGCAGCGGCCATCTTGGAATTCCTTAATCGTATTAATGCCACCCAGCCATTACTCCTTGGCTGATTTCTCCACCTTTGGCCATAACGATAATGAGTAATAGCACCAACAATGGGCTTGACCTTCCATGGGTTCTGACAATAGAGCCTTGAAGAACACCTTGACCTACCGCCAAAGGAGATGAAAGACTGTTCGCTATTTTGATCATTTGGGATCTACCAGAGAGGAAGGAAGCAAACCATTTAAGCACAGTGCCCTCCATGCCCATTCTCTGTTGCAGAGTGTTGAGGAGAGTGTTGTGATTGACAGTGTCAAAGGCTGCAGAAAGGTCAAGGAGAATTAGAAGACAGAAACCTCCCGAATCGAGTATCCTCAGCGCGTCATCAACCACTTGCAGTAGGGCAGTTTCAGTGCTGCAGTTTTGGATGAAGCCGGACTGACAATTGTCAAGAAGATCATTGTCCTTGATATGACGAGAAAGTTCTTTTGCTACACATCTTTCTGTGATCTTCGCAAGAAAGGGTAGGTCAGTGATGGGGCGGAAGTTGTTGAGGTCATTCGCTTCAGCAGTGGGTTTTTTAAGCAGAGGGGTGACCTGCCCAGTTTTGAAGGAGACAAGGAGGGAGCCTTGACAGAGGAAGACGTTGCCCAGCGTGGTCCAATAGGAAAGGGAATGGGTATAGTAGTCAATGGCAATGGCACTGGGGATGGGGTCCAGAGAATGGTTGGAGGGCTTTGTTTTGCGGATGCAATTGAGAAGGGCATCTTCAGAGATGGGGTCAAAGTTCTGCCAAATGGCTACGGATTTGCGTTCCTCTGGAGGAGTAGGATGACCGACCTGATCCACAAGGGATTTCACTTTTTCGTCGAAGAATATAGTGAAATACACTGCTTTCTTTGTAGAATCCTCCAACTTGGAGGTTGGGGGAGAGCAGTTAGGAATCTTGATGAGATCGAATAGTTTTTTGGGTCTATTTTTGGCTGAGTCAAGGAGGGCTTTGAAGTGCCTCATATTTCTAATTTGAAGTCAGATCTTTGCTTTAACTCTTCTCGATCTCCAACGCTGGAACGTATGTGCGCCAAAAGTATATTTAAAAGTTTGTCGCTTATTTACTCAATTGTGAAACATTCGTCTAAGCAAGATATTTAAAAAACAAATGTGTATCGCCCAAGGCTTTTCGCTTGTTTTATTTTTTTGTAAAGAAGAAAGCCATATATATACATTTGTGAAAATCGATGCTGTCAATAAGATAACAGTGAAGATGTGTTTACTATAATCTATCTAGACAATATAAGAATCAGTTACAAATTAAAGTGGATATTTCATAAAAAATATTGCCCACTGCCGTGACATTGCCACCTGCATTGGCGTTACCCGGATTCGAACCGGGGTTGCTGCGGCCACAACGCAGAGTATTAACCACTATACGATCATGGCGAACTACTTAGGCTCCTTATCATCAGCTGAGTGTGGCTTTCATAGGCTAGTAGTTGTATGTGGTTTTGATAGGCTGTACTGGCATGTACTCTATGGATGTTTCCTTTGTAGGAGCATTCATGCTATAGTGACTGCCATGCACGGAGTTCTTTCATAACCTCTCCCCGGTGCACGTACTGAGCAGGGCATGACTAAGTACAGCGGTACAGCGGAAGAGAGCTCAATGTGTGACCTTGCTCAAGGAGAGTGGAACAAACTAGAACTAATGTACAGAGAATGGTAAAAAAAAATAGAAGAATCAAGAGGGAGGGTGGGAGCTTAGTAAAATTGGTATTAAGTTTAATATCATCAGAGGTGATGCAGTTTATGTTTTAAGTCCGTTTTTGCACAGCGTTGTTTGGGTAAAGAAAGGCACATTTCATGCCGACACTACGGATAGCTCTGTTCAGCTAGCCTGAGAAACGTTTTAACTCATAAAATGAGTTTCTCCACAGTTCTCTTATTCTTGCGATTCACATTAAAACAGAGTGGGGGGGGGATGGGGGGCATGGGGGGATGGAAACACCTGTGCGATTTGTATCTTGGATACTTGAAATAGTGTTTGATTCTTTTTTTATCGATTGTATTTTTGATTGATGTCAGATTTTAAGGATCAAACACAAGCACACTTGTTTATAAGGTGGCAATGTACTTTCTCAGCTTTTGAGATCTGTAATGCCCACATTCATTGTGCTATGGCTCACATCTGAGGCTGTGCTTTCTGTAAAAAATTTAAGTTTTCTTTCAGACGATAAAGGGCAGATGACATTCTTGGGCTGACCACTTACTTGTACTTTGAGTGCACTTGGAAGCCATTGTTGATAACTTTAAATGTGACTTGTATTATTTCTATGGTTTTCCAGTACCTTGAAAACAAATCATTTGTTAGGTTTGGACCCAGAAGTAAATCATGAAATCCATTTCTTCACTCATTTTGGAAAGGTGCTCCTTCACAGTAATTAATCTGGAAGGTGCTAGCCACCAATGGCACAGGTTACCCAAACGTTATCTGGTTTCTGCTGAGTGTATATATTATATCTATAGTCTAGTCTGCTCTATGCTTGCTGAGGGACCAAGAGTTTTGAAGAGAACCCTGTTCATGCACACATCAGTATGTATGGGCCACAGGGCAACTCCATCTCAAGCAAATGCAGGCAAACCATAGGTCCCATTGTGAGTGGATGGTGTTTCTACATCTTTAGTGGAAGTGGACCGCACCAACATCATCTGCTGGATTGTTTTGTTTAAGAACAGGATTTCCCTGGGTATCATGCATGCTATAATTACAGCTTCTGTTCCTTTAATTTGCCAAAACTTGGAACCCCAGATTCTTTTCACAGTCATGTTTTCTTTCCAGTATTCATCGCCTCGTAAAGCAAGAGATTCAGTAAAGTGTACATAGTATATGAATGTGTGATTGGTAAACAGATTTCTATGGGTTCTCTGTCTTTTGGGGGCGGCAAAAATTAGATGGATTTGACCTGTCATCACTATGAAATGAGTCTGTGTCACTATTCCATGTGTATGGGGGCCCCGGGGCCCAAAACATTACAGTCAAGATGCTCCATATGGAGTTGAAATATTAATGTTTATTAAAGCGTACGTTTAAGTGACAGTATTCTAAGCATTCTGAAAACAAAACATCGCCTTACCAGTAAGTAGCATGCATAGGTAGGTACCGGAAACTGGAGAAACTGACGATGTCTTGTGCTACACATTGAAAAGAATATAGAAATTAATGGTGAGAAAATTCGTAAAAGGATAGAGTGTAGCTCTTAAAATATGGATATGTTGTTAGAGTCACTCAATATGTAATGTCTGGAGGAGCGAACAATGGGTCGAGTGCTGTCAGGAATATTTATTGAATAATAAAGTAAAAATTACTGGCAGCGGTGGGATTCGAACCCACGCCTCCAGAGAGACTGGAGCCTAAATCCAGCGCCTTGGACCGCTCGGCCACGCTACCTCATAGTAACAGTGCTTCAGAGAAACTAAATGTTTACTCTAGGACACACAGGATGCTGCGTTTTGAAAAACAATGCAAAAACATAAAACCACTGTAAGCATCAGATACACAAGTTGCAGGAGAGCAATCGAAATGCCTCACTGGATAGGATGAGGGCGGGTGCCTGGTGTGCAATGGTTACTGAACATTATATCTGTATTACTCACAATCTGCACAAGCCTTCTCTCGGCCAATCGAGTCTCCAAAAATTTACGTCAAATACACAACTCTCTGATAGAGGTTTTTCAAACCAGTTTAGAAGCATCTGCTCTAAATTTGTCGTGACTTGATAATATTCTAAGCCGTAGCGCATAGTGCTGGGACAACTTCATAAAGAGTAGTTCATTAAAAAGTTAAGCACAAGTTACACAACGGAGAAGCTCATATATTCATGCAATAATCCATTTTGCCCCACCCAGCCTCGGCAATATTACCAAAACTGCCAAGTGAGGTCATGCCTTCTGTGGCATCTTCAAAGTCTGCTCCTTTTCTGGTCTCTCCTTCCAGACAGCTCATGCTGTCTGGTGGCAAAAACATCATGTGTCAGTATACAGTAGGCTCAGAGCCATTGGTTGGCTTTATTGTCACTCACATTGCTTGCTTTTTATTTGTCCGTTTTTTGTGGGTTTTAATTCCTCTTCTTGTGTTTGTCCTTCCCCTATAGCATGGGCTCATTACTTGTGTCCTTCCACTGCTTACTGTTCAAACACTATTTTTCTTCATTTTCATTTTGCACTTTATGAGAGTGCATGTGTTTTTCAGTTATCTTCCTAATGCACTTCTCTTGCCCTCTCTGACACTCTGTTGCTCTCTCTCGCTTGTGTGCTTTCCCCAGCCACCCTCCATGAGACAGCTTCCTGAGTTTCCCTGCCCCCGATGATGCCAATGTGCTTCTCTTCTTCCCTGCCACGTGGGCCCTCCATGCCACTTTTCTCTCCCCCGCCGCTCCTCTGAATTGCTTCTGCCTTCCACGCCAGCCTTCCCCGTTTCCTGTTGCTCTCCCCATGTCCACCCCTGTATTAAATTGCATTCGCACTACTTTTTTAGGTTTCGACCTGGCGAGGGGCAAAGCCCCTCCCAGATCGAAAACTATTGTCTACAGTAGGGATGTTCGGACCGCCTCTGTTTCCAATTTGCTAGCTCCATAAATGGAGACTAGCCATTGGGAGACAGAGGCTGTCAATCGCGCTTTCTCTTGAAAACGCGATTCGGGGGCGTTTCTGGTGCTTTTTTTAAGCCCCGCCCCTTTGTCCCGGGCCGCGCTGCGATTGGCTGCCGGCCCGGGACACCCCCGTGACGTCATTCCCGGGCCGCGCTGTGATTGGCTGCCGGCCGGGACACCCCCGTGACGTCAGCCAATCACAGCGCGGCCCGGGACCTGACTTGTTAGGTTTTGCCTCGGCAATGCGTACGAAGTACGCATGCGCCAGCAAAATCTAATGTTTTCCTCTGTGGAGGGGGGTTGTTTTTGTGTCATTTCATGCCGACCACGAGCCCAGGTGAGTGCTTGTCTTACTTAGCTAGTGCAGTCATGGCTAAAAACGAGCTGGTGCAGAAAGCCAAACTGGCAGAACAGGCCGAGAGATACAATGACATGGCACAGAACATGAAGAAGGTAACGGAGGAATTTACATCCCGCTCCCGCACGTTTTCGCTCTTCATGTATTTTTTCTGTCTGCTTTTGTTTACATCCCGCTCCCGCCCCCCCCCCCTCCACCGCCAACGGAGGAAGCCTTCCCGACCCCCCTCCCGCTGTCCCCCCCCCCCGCCAACGGAGGAAGCCTTTCCCCCCCCCCGCTCGGTAGTTATGCGCTCGTTCACTAGTAGATGCTTCTTACACTGTCCGCTGGTGCCACTTAAAGCACTGATCACTGGTACATGCTTCTAGTGCTTAATTTGAGCCTGTGTGGGCACCAACAATTAATTCTCCTCATTAGACTTTTTCCGAGAGCAAGAGAAGGAAACGAACACAAAACAGAAAGACGGGGGAAGAGAAAGACGGAAACCCCGCCATAAACGGAGAAAGCAGGAACCTGTAAAACTGAGATAAGGGGGCAGGGAGTGACTGGCAGCGAATTAAAGAGGGCAGCGGTGGATTTAAGGCTCCGCACCCTTGGTATTCGACAGGCTGACATTTTATAGTGCCAAACACAGGTGTCTGAGCAGCGCTTTAGTCCCCAGCACTTGTTATTTCACAAACGAAGCGCTGCGGGCTTCTCCCTCTGCCCTCAGCGTCTCTCCTTCCTCAGAGTGCCTCTGCCTGCCAGCCCCACTCTTTCCACACTGCCCGCCAGTGCCAGCTTCTCCCTGACGGTGCCACATCAAACCGCCAACTGTACCCAGCAAACTCCTCAGGCTGGTTGTGGAAGCGGAGAATAAGCTTCGGGACAATCCAGGGTCTTCTCTGCTCGGACTAAACACACCCCGCTGCTGGACGCTGTGTCCCTTCTTCTCCTCTCCTCTCGCTTCCTCTCACCCTCCCCCCTCCTTTCGCCCTCTTCTCTTTTCCTCTCCTTCCCTCTTCCTCTCCTACCCTCCTCCTTTTGCCCTCTCCTCCCCTCCTCCTTTCACCCTCCTCCTTTCGCCCTCTTTCCCTCTTCCTTTCGTCCTCATTTTCCCTCTTCCTTTTGCCCTCTCCACCTCCTTTCGTCCCTCCCCGCCCCTCTTCCTTTCGCCCTCTTCCCCTCCTCCTTTCACCCTCTTTCATGCGCCCTCTCCTCCCCTCCTTTCGCCCACTTTCCCTCCTCCTTTTGCCCGCTCCTTCTCTCTTCCTTTGGCCCTCTCCTCCTTTCGTCCCTCCCCTCTTCCTTTCGTCCTCTCCTCCCCTGTTCCTTTCGTCCCACCTTCCTTCTTCCTTTCACCCTCTCTTCCACTCCTCCTTTCACCCTCTCTTCCCCTCCTCCTTTCACCCTCTCCTCCTTCTCCTTTCACCCTCTCCTCCTCTTTTCGTCCCTCCTTCCCTTGCTCTCCTCCAGCTGCATTTCGCTCCTGTTCATCCCATGACCTGCTCTCGTTTCCCAAATTTCTATTTTTATGCTCTGACATGCGTGCTTTTATGGTTTTCCTTTAAGTGTTGACCTTTTTTATTACCCAGACTTTAAAGGCTTTTGGATCTCCGTCTGCAAGGCCTGCGGCGAGCGCATCGCACGAGGGGACACCCTGCCGGCGCTTTACTGCTTTCCGTGTACATAGTGCCAATATCGGCCCGTACCCGCTTACACACAACCCCCCCCATCCCACAATAACGGACACCACACAAGTTGATGGAGAAAGTTGTTGCAGTTTTATTAGCATATACATTATGCCAACATGTTGGGTTAACTTACGGGCGATCCAGAACAGGCCGCCCCTCGGCGGCCCGTTAGTCCCCCCGAAGGACTAACGGGGCGCCGTCAGTCCCCCAGGATCCTTTTACTGTGGATCTCCCTGGGGGATATATCGCTCACGCACCCTTCCGGTGCTCCTGTAGAGGGTACCCTTCTGTACCTTCCTGTATTGGATCGCCCTGTAACTCCGCCAAGGCTCTCGGTGCGGCAGCCGCCGTCCGAGAGTCCCCCCATCCCTTAGCCTTCCTCTATTTACAACGCGCTGCTCCCATCGCTTCAGATAGGTAGAGCAGGAAAATGGCTATCCCTACTTTGATAGATGGACGCCGTCCTCATCAAAACAGCCCATACATTGGTGTGCAACAAACTATCTTATGAAGCCGAATCCCCTCTGCTCAGTGAATTTGCGCATGGCACTGTTCACTCGTCTGCGGGAAGTTTCGATGGCCACCCCTGATCTAGCGACCTTCCACTGCAGTCTTGGAGTGATCTCAGACCATCATACTTCGCACAGCCCAACAGATTGCTCAAATCGCTCAGCGTGCCCCTCATTAACTGTAGCAGGGCCATGCGCTCCAAGGGGACCAATTCCTCGCCCCCCAAATGCACCATTAACACGCCTGGTGGAGATTCACCCTTGTCCAATAGTTGCTGAAGTACGCGGTGCACGCTACTCCACTGCAAGTCGGGCGACACTATCCACCTGATTTTTTGGTTGGTGCAAAACCATGCTTCCATTCTTTGCTATCAACCCACCAGGCTAACCTTTGGATTCTCCCATTTCCTGCCACCCGAACCGATTTACCTACCAAATCAAAGACGCAGACGTGTAAAACACGTTTACTACATATCCAGATTATACACTGCAACCCGAACAATTGGCTTAACGTCACATACATATGAACCACAAATGCCCGCCAATCACCCTTGTTTCAAACCGCTTAGGAGCGTATGTACAGGTTGCAACAGCTGGAGTCCCAGCGCCCCACCTGCTTTATATTTGCCACTGGCAGCCCTGCCTGAAAAGCTGTCGTCGCAGCACCTATCGCTGCCAGGTAGCTCTAAGCAAGTGTCCATGACGCGCCACCGCCTGCACCTGTTCGGGGGGGGGGGGGGGACCGGCCACAAACGAACTGCCACCGCGAACTTTGGGGAGACCCAGATGCACCCCAGGGAGGCCATGTCAAAGCCTACCATAGGCTGGATTTACCTTGCCAAGTCGTGCACCTAGTCGACCGGCAAACTGGCCCCCTGCTGACGTGACGCTGTCTATACCTCGGGAAGCAAAGTTAGCACTGGCCCCCCTGTCTCCCCTGTGCAGGGAATACCCCCAGTTGGCCTGAAAGAAGAACGTAGTCTGCCAGGCCTGCGAACAAGGCTGTGTCCCGTCGTTCCCAAATGACAAAAGTCATCCCAGCAATGAGGCACCCCTTCCACAACGTACGTGTCCTGGAGTGCCTATTTGCAGAACCACTGAAAGCCTTGAACAAGCACCGGACATACCGCACCACATGGGCATGCATTTATCATAGTATAACTTGCCGACTAGCTTGAAAACCTAGCAGATGAAGGCTGCTCAAGTGAACTGATAGTGGACTGGTATCACCTGCAAGCTGAACAATGTCTGCATCGGCCAACCAGGCCCCTCTGTCCACCCACCAGACCAGATGGGATGTTACATCTGGCGGGTAATCTGACAATGAGCATGCACCCTCCTCCAGGGCAACAATGACCAAATTCCCATGAGGGTATGAAAGGCTGGCATAGTCGCTCCTTCCTCGTAACATCAGATAAAGGAGCTACCAAATCGCATCTCGTGTAGCTCAGCAGAGCTGGCCGCCCCCCCCCGATTACTGCCACTTCCACTGCCAAGGGTGGCCATTCTTCCTAGTGTGCATATGAGTGGATTAAACCGACTGTGATGACTTTTGCTGCTAATATAAGCAGCCTAATCGTCACCAGGCTCTGAGACGACCCTGTAATCAGGCTGCATGTCTACGAAGAATACCTGCCCTTGGAGTGTCCAAGTGAAAGACAGACCCTACTACAATAGGGAGTCAAGGTGCCAACGACAAGTTGCACCCACCGGTCCCTAAGCCTCTGCTGCACTTCGAGAGAGTACTAGGTAAAGCAGCAGCCGAAAAGCACGAACTGGACAGCCCTAGGAGTACACAATTAGCTAGAGGAGTT
Organism: Lissotriton helveticus; assembly: GCF_964261635.1. Lineage (NCBI taxonomy): Eukaryota > Metazoa > Chordata > Amphibia > Caudata > Salamandridae > Lissotriton > Lissotriton helveticus. Next base: position 129,158,365 of record NC_136073.1, on the reverse strand, counting down.
CAAAATTAGCAGCCTGAACCCGTCCAATCTTCTAACACAATTCTCTCGCTGTGCATAGAACATCAGCACCCCCACGAACCCTATCAATAGGATGCACACAAGGGTGCCTGCCAACTTGTGTCGGAGATCAATATGCACTCCCAACGTGCGCTAATCTTCGGATTAGTCGAAGGGGGCCGTGCCCCATAGCACCATAGTGCGCTATCTATCTCCCCTATAGAGAGAGGCTCCCTGGCGCAGCCGGGCCCTGGCAATAACATTTGTTCCCCACTAGGAGGTTCACCAAGCATGCACCAAGTGACACAATGTATTGCTAGGTTATAATGAAGTGGTGTAAGGGATATAGTCAACCCCATGCCTACTACCAAATCAGTTGACCCCTACAAGTCCCCTAAAGCTCGATCTTCCATGAGTGCAACAAGCAAACGTCCCACACGGGGATATTAATGACATAGGGGAAGAACAAAGGAATCCCAGACCCTAGCACACTGCCCACCGTGTACCAAGATCCTTATCCTGTCAGTTGATGTGGCCTCCCAAGGTAGGGATGTCCTCCAGCGTTGTTCCTGCATTAGAGACAGAAGACATACATTAAAAGCTTTCCCCCCCTTTATCTACCAATCTGACCAATCTGTATTCTCTGCCAAGAGAGGTTCCTCAATGCTCCCCCTGGTATTCAGGCCAAGCCAGTACTGAGTTAATAACCGATTAGCTCGCATTAACTGCACACTCCGAAAATTAATAGATGTCCTTCTATTAGTGAAGGAGACCATTCATTTAAGAAATACCATTTCCTTGACTCAGGAAGGGACTTCCCCAAGGTGTTCTATGTGTTTGAGAATCTCCCCCTTATTGCAGTTTTAGCCCTCTGACTGGCTGTGGTCCGCTTTAGTAGCATGCACCCGTCACCAATCTCTGTCAACACATGGCGCTACATCCTACGTCCCCTTCTTCATCCCGGTACTTGTGCGACTTGCACCAGTACCTACATAACGTTTGACTGTCTGACATAATTGTACTGATTACCACACATGTACTATATACACTTTAGTGAATCGCACCCTTGACCCATTCTTCTCCTGTAATGTCCATATTAACTTCTTGTCCTTGTCTGCTCATTTTGTCACATTGCTTCACCTAAGTAGCGTTGGCCTTGTAATGAGAGCACCTAACGTACTTTTGTGTGTCAGTACTGTCCTGTCCCCCTGTGATGCGCGCTGACTTCAAAGGCAAAGTCCGCGCCCTCCGAAACCTGCAGCTTTTAACTAGAGATACCTGCAACTATGTTCCTTTCACCTCTGCATATTAAACCAGACTGAGAAATCTGTGGCGGGCCTCTGTACTTGATCGATTATTTCAGTCCTTTGACGCTTACAGCTAGGTTTAATTTGCGCTTGCCCCCAACTAATTCGGACTTGCGTAGTTATGAGTTTTCCACTAATTACCTCACGCAAAGCAATTACATCCCAGTAGGCCTGCACTGTCCCAGTTTAAACTTTGATTCATTCCTAGCATGGCTACCATGGCCCCAGAACCTCATGATAAATTAATGAATGAAGGTCAATTCCGCAAACCTCAATAACATGCTTCTGACTTGCACAATGCTGATAACCATCACCATTAACGCACCAATTCCTGAATGATGCTATAACGCCACCTACCCGCGTTTGTGTGGACCTGAACGCCATGTAGAACACTCATGCTAAAATGGTTGCAAACAAAATCATGCACCACCCTCCAATGTACTTGGACACCTTACCAAACCACACTATGGGTCAATTCAGTGACCTGCCATGAAGTGAGCCACAACGTCCTCCTCTGCCCGATTGACTGCCTGGATATCAAGCATAAATGTCAAACAAGCGACACTCTGTCGACCCAGTGATTGCTACCTCTTTAGCTGTTTGGTCCCGTTACTTGTCCTTGTGTTTAAAGTGTCTTCCATTTAATAAACATGCAAACGTCACTAAAGGTTGAAACCCACTGATATCTCCCTCTTACCTAGTGTTATGTTCCGGCACTCGCACAAGTGCCACCATGCCTACATAACGTTCTTTCTACTGAACTGTGTATCCCCAGTTAACGTGACATGCACATATCACGGTTCTATTGTACACACTGACAGCTACCTCTTCACTTGAAATTCTGTTCCGGTGATTACACAAGAGCCACCAATGCCTGCGTAACGTGTATCTATTCTTTGCGTTCCTTCCATTTAATGTAGTATTATCCCTACTTGATATGACAAGAGGTCAAACAAGGGGCCCCATTAGCAGATGCATAAATCCCCTATTACCGCCGCCCACTGACAAACCTTCCAATAGTTCAAGTGATGGAATTTAAGTGGGCACTCTGAGTGTATGTAAAACTACCCCAGGCAATGTTTGTGGCCAACAGGAAGCAGAGTTCGCCATCCCTACTGGGGTTACAATCCTAACCTAAGTGGACAGTTGGGGTCTTAGCCGACATAAGGATAAGTATCCTAGTGCATTACCATGAAATGTCCAACATGCCTACCGTTAGGTTTTTTTTTTTTTTTTTTTTTTTTTTTTTTTTTTTGTGTCTGCCACGTTTGCAGTATGCACATCTACTTGTCCCTTATCCGCCTTTGTGACTTGCATCCATGACACATATCCTCCTGTAAAGCACTGTACGCTACCTCTTCTATTGGTAGCTCGCGGCGATCCCTTCGCTACATGTAACTTAGCATTTGCTTATGTAGTGTGCCACGTATAGCGCTCTCGTGTATCAGAATCACTAGTATCGGACCGGGCTATATAAAGGCATACATCTCCCTTTCCTATGTATACATGAATAACTATGTCACCAGTCTCTGCATTGTGAGGCATTACATCTTGTTCGTTAGCAGTCGTAATTCTTTTGTATGCATCCTAATGTAATGCATTTGATCCTAAGACCGTACGTACTGTAACCGGTTCCTATGCAAAACGGACTGGCCCTTCGAGACAAAGTTTGTGCTCTGAGATCCTTAAAATTAGACTAAATAGACCCAGTGAGCATACCAACACATACACTGCCCTTAATGCAGTTGCCACTCATCCAAACTGATTACCGTACGTGAGCCTAAACGTGGCCAGCCTTGTCCAAACCGCCTTCCACACATTAGCTTGCTCGCTATCCTGCAGTAAGACACAAGAAAAAGTCAAATCCCCCCTACCCCCCACATGTAGTGTATGTTATCCTCGCGGGTGGCGACCGTCTCGTGCAGCCGTCCTGCAGTAAGACAAAAGAAAAACGTTAAATCCCCCTTTCCCCCCCTCCCCGCATGGCACCCGTGATTAAAACCTCCAAACCAGCAGCCCGACGCCCACCCCATTATATAAAATATGTAAACGAGTGCATTAACGATTGCAAGACAAGTGTTCACGTTGTAAATTAACCATTAACCTCGAGTGAACAGAGGTGTTCCTCAACTGTATTGCCGCCTATATGTGCCAGTGCCTAAAATGCAGAACCCGTCGCCCGCCACAGGCCCGCCGTGTACGCCGCATTCCGAGACCCGCCCCGGCTCCGGCCCTAAGGTGCAAGGCGCGGACGGCCACCCCAACGTACCAATAAATACATACGAATCTTTTCAATGCGTGTTTAATTTAGGCACCGTAGAACACCACTTCACCATGTAACATTTCCCAGAACCTCACGCCTCCAAACATGAATTCGAAAAAAAACCTCACTATACTGCGCTGCAAATCCACCCACATAGCGCTTATCTCCCATGACGCGACGTCAAAGCGCATCCTCGGCTAGTAGCACAGACGCCCACCACAGGCCCGCCGCACAGGCCGCATTCCAAAACCCGCCCCACCCGGCCCGAAGGTGCAAGGCGCGAGCGGCCACCCAACGTGCCCCCGGCAGGCCCATCCCTGACCCGACCCCCCCCCCCCTAAGGGCCCGAAACAACATCCCCGCCACCCCTCCTGCCGCCCCTGACCCCCCCCCCCCCCGCAGCTGGTCGCATTCCCGCAAGCACATTCCGAGACCCGCCCTCCCCGTATCCGATCCAAATTCGAGAGGAGCGGGCGGCCGCCCCAGCGCAAAACGCACGCAAAACAAAATTGCTATGCCCAGGACCCAAACCCCTGGGAATGACCCAAAGCAACCCACAGCTGCAAACCTACTCTGGGGAACAGATTCGCGAGGTGAAGTCTAGTCCACTTCCCGGGGATGTCTCGCCATCCCTCAGCGTCAAACACCCAGCACGTTAAAACCAGCAATGAGACCCACACAAAACATTTCCCCCGCAGAGCGAGATGCTGCAAGCACGACCCAGCACGTGAAAAACCAGAGCAATGAAACCCACACAAAACCTTTCCCCCGCAGAGCGAGATGCTGCAAGCACGGCAAGCTAGCGCTCCCAGCTCTCACCACCGGGCAAGATCCGTGCCCCTCCCGAGCCCCCCCCCTCCCATCCCTCTAGCATCGCACAAGTCCCTCACCTCAAGCAAAAGAACGCCGGGCAGTCCGGGTCCGCGCTGCGGGATTCTCCAGGTGGGGGGCGAGGGTCTACACGCCGCTGCACAGGAACAAAAGAGGACGCCAGACCCTCGCCCCCGGGCTATATAGCCCTCCCCCCCTCTCCCCCAGGACAGGAAATTACCTCACGCGTGGGGGGAATCCTAGATCAACCACTGGCTGACCACCTAGTCAGCCAACAACTAGACCGCTTAGGGTCCGTGCCATCCTATGGCACTAAGGATGGCCGCCCTCGCAGGTAGCCACCTTTGGTGTCCCGGGGCAGCCTGTCAGTGTACACACAGGGGCCTCACCCGCCCCCCCTTCGCCTCCAATACAACCAATCTGCTACCCGCTTCTAAGCAGAAGCAGGCTAGAGGCATGTGTCAGACCCTAGGTACTGGAAAGGCACTTCGTAAATTCAAATCCTAGCTGCCCTCTGACGTAAGCCCTTGGACGGGTCATTTCTACATCTGGATTTTGGCAGCTCAGATGTTAAACAGGCCTGCACCTATCCTTCTGCTTTCCCTCTTCCTTTCGTCCTCATTTTCCCTCTTCCTTTTGCCCTCTCCTCCTCCTTTCGTCCCTCCCCGCCCCTCTTCCTTTCGCCCTCTTCCCCTCCTCCTTTCACCCTCTTTCTTGCGCCCTCTCCTCCCCTCCTTTTGCCCACTTTCCCTCCTCCTTTTGCCCGCTCCTTCTCTCTTCCTTTAGCCCTCTCCTCCTTTCGTCCCTCCCCTCTTCCTTTCGTCCCACCTTCCTTCTTCCTTTCACCCTCTCTTCCACTCCTCCTTTCACCCTCTCTTCCCCTCCTCCTTTCACCCTCTCCTCCTTCTCCTTTCACCCTCTCCTCCTTCTCCTTTCACCCTCTCCTCCTCCTTTCGTCCCTCCTTCCCTTGCTCTCCTCCAGCTGCATTTCGCTCCTGTTCATCCCATGACCTGCTCTCGTTTCCCAAATTTCTATTTTTATGCTCTGACATGCGTGCTTTTATGGTTTTCCTTTAAGTGTTGACCTTTTTTTATTACCCAGACTTTAAAGGCTTTTGGATCTCCGTCTGCAAGGCCTGCGGCGAGCGCATCGCACGAGGGGACACCCTGCCTGGCAGTCGCTGACTAATACAAAGTGTATGGGTGGGAAATTATGGGCCTCGTACATTAAGGAAAGACAAGTTCGGTATGTTAAAATATTTGGTTTACAGTGTGCAAAAAAGTATGGATTCCTTCAGAAAAAGTGACAGGAATAACTAACATACGAATCGAGTTACACTCATTTCCCTAAAATGTATCCATCTGAAAGTACCATGCCTCCATAGACGACTTTAGGTCACCCTATATGGAAATCTGTATGTCTGAGAGTGAATATGTGACTGTGTGTGAGGGACAGGTGTCTAATGAATGGATGTGTGACCATGTGTGTGTGATTGATAGTTTAATGACAGGTGGGCATGAGATTGCTGGTGTTTGCTGTATGTGTATGTGTGAGAGTTAACATGCAGCAATGTGTGTGTATGGTTGCATGTGCGACGAATGGGTGTGTAGCTTCATGTGTGTGTTTGACAGTGTTGCCACGAGTCAACGTGATGTTAATTGTGTGACATTTGCAGTTTCTGTTGCCTGCTGTTGGTGGACCTGAGTAGCGCTTGGAGATTAGAACTTGCCCTTGATCTATGTCTTATTTATACCATCTACTTGCAGAATAATAGATCCACTTCCTTGTCTCCGTCAGGAGAATTTATTCAAAATCAATAAGAGAAAATAAATGTATATTTTAAATGTAAAACTCAAGTAAGTAAGCTTCATTCATCAAGGGCAAAGGCGTACTGCAGTCCTGACATCCCACTCCGGCTATCAGCCTCTTCACAAATCCTCTTCCTGTCTTTCTTGTTAGATCCCTCTTTCTGCCACTCACTCCTTTGCACTTTTCCCTGCACCCTCTCGTCTGTTTATCTTCCATCACTTTTCCTATTAATCCTTTGCAACACTCCCTCTGTTCTTTATATCACTATTACATCTATTTCTTGTCTCTAATTTCCTCAAACTCATTATCTTTTGCTACTCCTAAATGTATGCTCCCCAGCACACTACCCCTTTCTTTCGCCCTCTCTCTTTCATCTATTTCTAAAGTCACATTTATATCACTTTGTCCTATTTACTGTTTTTCATATCCCCATATCCCTTTTTTCTATATTAACCTTTCCACAAGCTTTCTATTTCTACTGCTCACTTTTACTTGCAATAGAGAAATATTACTGAACTAAATATGTATATTCTGTTAATATCTCATATCAGCATGAAGGAGGGGTTAGAGAGCCTGACAGCATTTTCATTTAATGGTTTATGAGTTTACATCATCGTCTACGTAGCCTTTCAGGAGCTAATATTCACATCTATAACAATCATCTGGATGTTTTGCGCCTTAGAAGGAATCCGCAGCATCTCTGTCACACAGCTCATTTAAGAGTATAGGGTCTGGACCAGCCTTATGTCCTCAAGCAGTTTCCCATTTTCTGTTCTCTGTGCCTCACCCAAAAGCGTTTATCTACTTGGAAGGTGGTCTGGTTTGGTTGATCAGTGTTGCCAGACCAGTTGTTCATTTGCAGGCAGGTCCTTGATTTCCAAAGAAAGTCGAGTATGCTTCATAAGGCATGAGGAAATATCTCTGGCTAGCTGACAGTTTTATGTATACAATATATTATTGGTCAGATGCCAGTATATTTGCTCCAAATTTCTCCAGACCCTTCTTGCATCGCTCTTTTTTCCACTTTGTAAAAGAAAGCATGGATAATAAATTCACTTTTTTTTTTTTTAAATGAAAGGAAAAAAACAAGCGGTGTCTTTGGACAAGACTCGGTGCGGTGCTTAATCTCTGTTTACCACTTTTTCTGTCTGCTTTCTCTCCATGGTGACCACTTTTCAGAGTATTAGTGCTGTAGTTGTTATCTCTTTCAACAAGAACAACTATTTTCCGAGTCGCTCCTGGGAAGAGTCCAGTTAATATTGCAGGCCTTTAGTCCTGAGGGGTCCATATTTCCCGGGACAGTCTTCTATCACAGCTTGGCCTCACTACGCTGGCTGATGTGCTTGGAACGTTGAAATCGCATTTGCGAGAGATTAAGCTATTGCCATTGTAAATGACAATGCCATTTATTTATCTGTTTTCAAAACCAACACATAAATAAAAAGTTTGTCATTCACAATGCCAATAGCTCAAACTTTTCCAAGGGCGAAACCGTTGCATTGTAAATGCTTGTTTCTTTTTCTTTACAGATCCAACTTGGATCAGTAAATAATAAAAAAAAACATTTGCGTCATTTGGTAGGCGCATTCACAGGCGATGCTTGCCCCCATAAAAAGATGTGCCCTGTCGGGTCATAGGCTTTAATGTTCTTCTTTAGCCATGCTGCACAGTATCAGGGATACTTTACAGCTTTTTTTTTTTTTTTTTTTAGTACAGCAGCACTTTACATGCTCTGGTGTTTAAGTTCACATTGAAGAGTTAAAAGTGGCATTAAAAGTCCCAAAATGCGACGTGGTGCAGTGTAATACTTGAGTACTGATGGAAAATATGGGTATCTTTTTTTTCGATGCAGCACTGCCGTGTGGGAGAAGTTTCCACGCACTGCCACCGTGCGGCCAAAGTAATTGACGCAGCCCTGTTCTGCCGCTGAAAAACTTAACGGATCGCCTGTTTTGCTTTCACCTAGGCCTCCAGCGGGACCGGATATCCACGCATCACACCTGTGTGCCCAAGTTTCCAAAGCATCACCCACAGAAAGGAGTCGCCTCTGAAAATTGACACATCACTTCTCCCTGCAGTCCGGAATCGAAGCAACATTTCTCCTGAGTGGAGCAGAACTGACGCATCAATTCCCCAAGAACTCCAGACCAAATCATCACTGTATTTTCCGGTGATTTCCTCCTTTGGAGCTGTTTTTCAACTTGGAATTTGGTGCATTGCAAGTATTTTGTGGTAAAATCACTGTATTTATAGGGTTCTACCCACAGAAATGCTTAAGCCTTTTAAAAGTGATATTTTGAGTTCTGCATGCTATATTTCTGTCATTTTGGTCTTGTTTGTTTTTTATAAAGATTGATTATTTTCTTTATCTGGTTTGGTGTCCATGTGTAGTGTTTTCAGTGTATTAATGCGTGCTATGTACAAGTACTTTACATATTGCCTATCAGATAAGCCTGAATGCTTGTGCCAGGCTACCAAGGAGATGAGCAGTGGTTATCTTGGGTGTGTAACGAGCTTACCCTGATTAGAAGGAAGAGTCCCTACTTGAGCCAGCTAGAGACCCAATTTTCTAAGAAATACAATACCACAGGTGTGGACTTCACAACTTGACTTAGTGCTACGAATGAAGCACTTTTAGCTGGACACAACATACCACATCTTTCCAAGCAAAAGCAATACTTTCAACAAAACTTCTGGAACTGAGCACCACACCCCTGGTGTGCCATCCAGAAACTGAGAGTCTTCAGGTCTGACTCCAAAACAGAAAACAACATTTGAAATGCATAGGCTAGAAATAAACACAGCACTAGATGTGGGCTCCTATAGCAGTAACAATACACCAGCTGCGACATCTACAACTGGACACAACACTGCTGGAATGGCTTTAGGAAGACGATCACATCTGTAGTACTGGACACATTCTGACAGTGGTCACCAACGAACAAGACAAAAACGTCAGATGTTGCCACTAGACCTGGGTGCAAAATGCCACACGTGACTGAGAATTGATGCAAAATGTTAAATGAACCATCAAAACCAGACACCTTGCACTACAGGCGGCCACCAGACCAGGAGGCAGTGTGACAGACGTGGTCTTTACAAGTAACAACAATGGTCCTGGTGAGGTTTGGAAAACTTTACCAGAACACCATATAGAACTGAAGACTAGATTAGGCTCTAAAGTGGCTAGAAACTGTCCAGGGCACACAGCAAGGTCTACACACATTACTGCAAAGGAGCCTTTGGAACTGTACCCAGCACTAGACACAAGGCCTTACTTGTGTGATGTGCACACTGTCCGCTTGAAAAAGTGCTTAAGTTTCCTACTACGTAGGTATGTTTGTTTATTAGTTAATAAAAAACATAAACATTGATTATAACATATAAAACAGATCATATGAGTAGATAAAATCTGAAAGAAAGTTATCGATCATGTAAAACACTCTTTCTCGTTTGGAAAGCAGTCATCCATACAAGGTTTGCTTGACCTACAATGATCAAGTGTTTCGTGCTGTTTTTTTACAGTGCCCTCATCTACCCATTTTTTTCTTTTGTCCTACCCAACAGCCTTTCCATGTAAGTGAAGCTTGCAATGCTGCTGCCTGTGGTGCAAACCTCTGTGTTCTAAAGCTAATCTTACCCCCTGCTGTCTGCTGTGCCTGTTCTTTAAAGTGTGAACTTCGTCTGCATGTTCAATGCAGTGTTAGTAATTGAAGGTGCCCCTGCTGCAGCTTGTGCTTGTTGTTTGAAGATGCGTTATTGCTGCACATTCTGTAATTTGATGTTGGTGAAGCTTGCCATGGGTTTCACTTCTCAAAGCCAATCTCATTGGCTCTGAAAATCAACAATAATCGAGGTTAATGGTGCAATTCATTTTCAATTTAACACCCCAAAAATGTATTTAGGTTTGAAGAAGTACTGTCAAATTCTTGTGGATAATTCTAAAAGTAACAAGGTAGGTTTGTAGATAATGCATATATTTTTTCAAACAATCCGTTATCTTCAGTATCTCAGGAAAATGTGTGAAAAACGCTAAGGCACTGCTGAGATTCGAACTCAGGATCTCCTGTTTACTAGACAGGCGCTTTAACCAACTAAGCCACAGCGCCGCCTCCCTTACGTAAATGTACATGTATAGGAATGACGTAAGGCAGTGTACAGTTTTCGGCATTTAAAGTCTTGACATTTTCCGTCTCCTCCCAACAAGGCGATGGAGAAGAAAATGTGATAAAGGAATGGAAAAAATACAAAATTTGAATGAAAAACGTATATCATTAAACATACATATTCGTATTTATTTTGTAATGTTTTGAAGTATGAACTCTGTACACCGTCGGATGGAGTGTTTTACATACGTGAAAGTACACAATGGAGAATAGAATGATATAGCGGTCACTATATGTACAAGCCACGATATGAATGTCTACTTAAGCCGCGTGCCCTTTCCTATTCCTCGCGTGACCCGCCCCGCCCCGCCCCGCCTGCGCTTTTCAATGTCACCGCCACATTCTGCAGATACGAGTGTGCTTTGAATGTTTTCTTCAATACGTTTTCCCCTTTTCCGAAGAATGAAATAACCCCGATGTTGCTCGTCACTTTCTCACCAGAAAACAATTCTTCACTTTCCCGGTGCGAGGGACCCGCCGCTCTCTGCAGGTGTGACTTGTGCTCGTGCAACCACCGAATTAAACGGAGCTTGAAGTGCATGTTGGGAGTCTCATAAAACCACACAGGAGACTGGTGTCAGCAAAGGTTAGAGGAGTGTCAGTTGCGGCGACTATACAGCATCCACCCTGAACCAGCTACAATCAACAGCCGCCATGTCACACTGTCATTACCAGAGTAAAGGACAACCCTCGCTGCAAAGTGCCTGTTTAAATGACCTCCTACAGCACAGCTTTCCAAATTTTTCATGTTGGTGACACACTTTTTGGAGATGCATAATTTTGGGACACAGTAAGGCAGTGTAGCGAGCGATCCTAGCGAGCGAGCCCGAACCACCTAAGGCGGGGCTTGGGGGTTCTCACTCACTCTGTGTGTCTCCCTCTCTCTCTCTAACCGTCTCGCTCCCTCTGTCTCCCTTCCTCTCTCTCCCTCTGTCTGTCTCCCTCTGTCTCCCTCTGTCTGTCTACCTCGCTCTGTCTTTCTCTCTGTCTGGCTCCCTGTGTTTCCCTCCCTGTCGCCCTCCTCACTCTGTCTGTCTCCTTCTGTCTCCCTCTCTCTGTCTCCCTCCCTCTGTCTCCATTCCTCGGTCTCCCTCCCTCTGTCTCCTTCCCTACCTCTCCCTCTCTCTCCCTCTGTCTCCCTCTCCCTCCCTCTCCCTGTCTCTCTCCCTCTGTCTCCCTCTCTCTCTGTCTCTCTCTGTCTCCCTCCCTCTCTCTCTCCCTCTCTCTCCCTCCCTCTCCCTCTCTCTCCCTCCCTCTCCCTCTCCCTCCCTCTGTCTCCCTCTCTCTGTCTCCCTCTCTGTCTCCCTCTCTCTCCCTCTCTCTGTCTCCCGCTCTCTCTCCCTCTTTCTTCCTCTCTCTCCCTCTTTCTTCCTCTCTCTCCCTCTTTCTTCCTCTCTGTCTCTCTCCCTCTCTCTCTGTCTCTCTCCCTGTCTCTTTCCCTCTCTGTCTCCCTCTCCCTCTGTCTCTCTCCCTGTCTCTCTCTCCCTTTGTCTCCCCCTCTCTGTTTCCCCCTGACTGTCTCCCACTGTCTCCCTCCCTCTGTCTCATCTATCTCCCTGTCTGTGTACCTCCCTCTCCCTCTCTCTCTCTTCCTCTCTCTCCCTCTTTCTTCCTCTCTCTCTCTTTCTTCCTCTCTCTCCCTCTCTCTCCCTCTCCCTCTGTCTCTCTCCCTCTGTTTCTCTCCCTCTGTCTCCCTCTCCCTCTGTCTCTCTCCCTCTGTCTCTCTCCCTCTGTTTCCCCCTGACTGTCTCCCACTGTCTCCCTCCCTCTGTCTCCGCCTGTCTCCCTGTCTGTCTACCTCCCTCTCCCTCTCTCTCTCTCTCTCTCTTCCTCTCTCTCCCTCTATCTTCCCCTCTCCCTCTTTCTTCCTCTATCTCCCTCTTTCTTCCTCTGTCTCTCTCCCTCTGTCTCTCTCCCTCTTTCTCCCCTGTCTCTCTCCCTCTGTCTCTCTCCCTCTCCCTCTGTCTCCCTCTGTCTCCCTATATTTCCCTCTCTCCCTCTCTCTCCCTCCCTCCCTCTGTCTCCCTCCCTCTGTCACCCTCCCTCTGTCACCCTCTCTCTCTCTCCCTCTCTCTGTCTCCCTCTCTCTGTCTCCCTCTCTCTATCTCCCGCTCTGTCTACCTCCCTCTGTCTCTCTCTGTCTGTCTCGCTCCCTCTGTCTCCCTCCTCCCTCTGTCGCCCTCTCTCCTCTGTCAGCCTCTCTCCTCTGTCACACTCTCTCTGTCTCCCTCTCTCTCTCTCCCTCTCTCTCTCTCCCTCTCTCTCCCTCTCTCTGTCTCCTTCTCTCTCCCTCTCTCTGTCTCCCGCTCTGTCTATCTCCCTCTGTCTCTCTCTGTCTCCCTCCTCCCTCTGTCTCCCTCATCCCTCTGTCTCCCTCTCTCCTCTGTCTCCCTCTCTTCTCTGTGGCCCTCTCTCCTCTGTCGCCCTCTCTGCTCTGTCGCCCTCTCTCCTCTGTCGCCCTTTCTCCTCTGTCGCCCTCTCTCTGTCTGTCTACAAAAAGAAGGGAGAAGGTGATCCAAATCGATCAAGGAGGGCGTGATTACCACTCACATGGAATGGAAGGTCCAGCCTAAGTCAGTGCCCTCAGTCAAAGTTTATTCAAGAAAGTTTGACAAGGCTGTTCCTAAGAAGGGGAAAGGGAGGGGTTAAGATGCCCTAGTCAAAGAAGAAGTGGTGGTAAAAAGGTTTTTAGCCTCCCACTGGGTATCCATTATGTTGGACATGTTTGCCTCACACACCCTTGCAGGTGTCATGCTTCATCATGGGTGTTTGCTCCTCGTCGGGTAGGCGGTGCAATTCCCAACGGGCTCACCTCTAGGAGGGGCTCTTTAACGGAGATCTTTTAAGTCCAACTGCCTATTGGTGAAGTGTGGGTATGGGGCCACTCCATGTGAGTGGTAATCACGCCCTCCTTGATCGATTTGGATCACCTTCTCCCTTCTTTTTGTAGACATTCCGAGCACGGCTAACCACCATGGGAGTTTCTTTTCGGTGGGTAAGACTGGTTCTGTCCCCCAACACTTACCCAGACCAATCTGGTGGAAGGTAAAAAACGACCACCAAAAGAGTGGTCAAATCTATGCACGTATTTTATTTAACATTCTATTGTTCACCCGGAACAACCCCCTCTCTTTGATTCCCCCTCGGACTCCACACCATGGAAGGCCAGGGGTTGAGTTTTGGGGAGGAAGATGCAGCAGCTATTCTAAGAATCCCATCAATCCTGGGCGTAGAGACGAGTACAGCAACAGGGAGTAACACAGCCGACTGGCAAGCCCTTTCTGATTTAAAAAGAGAATGGGTCAGAATTACTCTCCATGGCGCATTAATGGCGGAATACTTTAAGGCCAAAATTGCTCCAAATGGGCTTATTGTAAAGAACTTTCCCAGAATTTTCTAGGAGGATGGACAATTTAAAATAGAGTGGTCACAAATCTCATGGAAATGCACCCATGACCTGCTAATTCTGATCGTGAATACCTCTAAACGTCTAGCTGACGAATTACTTACCCGCATACAAGCTGCTGAGAGTGCACTTAAATCAGCAGTCCCAAATCCGGGGTTCAAAACGAAACTAGCAGAACTCAACAAGGAGCTGGCCGAACACAAGGAATACCTTATGCATCAGAAGGTTACTAAACTGCAAAAAGACATCAAAAGGTTCTCCAAAGAAAAGGTATACCCTTACTTAAAAGACGATTATGTCCCACCAGGAACCAATTACCAGTCAGACTCAAGTGCGACCTCATCTAGAAGGGGCTCCAATAGCGGTAGTGACTCCAGTGGTGACGACTGGCAAACACAACAATACCAACGAAGGGGAAAGCGAGGGGGAGGACAGGGAGGACAAGGCAACCAGAACTTCCAGCAGCATCCTCCATACCCAATACCATCACTGTGGCAATTCCCTCAATTCCCACAAACCTTTCCACCCTATGGCCCACAATTTCCTCCCCAATTTGCCCCACAGGGTAATAACCGACCTTTTTTAGGCAGAGGTTGGGGCAGAGGGCGAGGGCGAAAGCGAGGCAACGCGCCCGAAAAGAGAGTGCAGTGGGAAACAACAACACCCCAACAAGGGATGGACACCAGGAGCATGACGGCACGCAAGTAAGCCTGGTGGTTAACCTCTCAGCACGTCAACTCTCTATAGAGGAGGAAAAAGTACTACAGAAAGGACTAGGTTTCGTACCAACCCCCAAAATAGACTTGTTCCAACAAACATGTGAGATACAGACATTTTTTTGGAAAATCAGATTGAGGGCCTTCTTTGAAGGAAAACCCAGAGAACAGATTGAAGATTCGGGGTTACATAATCCCTCTACTTTCACCCCACACAGCGGGATGGTGCCTAATGAAGTTCTCACATATGAACAGGCAGTCCTAAGAGAAATCAAGACCTTAAATCCTCAACGGAGTCACCAAAATATCTCCCAAAGGGAACTAACACTACTGGAATCCTTGGCCAATGACCCAGCTATCACAATCAAACAGGCTGATAAGGGGGGCGCAACTGTACTCATGAACACTCAGGACTATGGGACAGAATGCCTCAGACAACTGGGAGATAGACGCTACTATACCCCCATTCCATCTGATCCGATGGAACGCCTCAGACGCACCATTGTGGGCCTAATTGAGGAAGCTGAAAGTGAAGAATGGATAAGTAAAAAGGAGGCGGAATTTCTGGTCAAGAAGGACCCACGGACCCCATACTTCTACATACTCCCGAAAATCCACAAGGAAACTATCCCCACACCTGGTCGCCCCATAGTGTCGGGAATAGACTCCATACTTGAGCCCCTGTCCCAGTTCTGTGACCACTTCCTACAACCGCTGGTCAAACAAATACCATCCTACATACAGGACACAACAGATGTCCTACGCACCCTTGAGACTTTTCAGGGAAACGGACAGACAGAGGGACAGATCAATTTTCTCATCACCCTTGACGTGGAGGCCCTATATACCAACATCCCACAGAGGGCCACACTCAGGGTAATAGAAGAAATTCTCAGCGGTGGGCAATGGGGATCCAATACACCACCGGCTTTCATTATGGACTGTGCAACCCTGGCATTGACAGAGAACTATTTTGAGTTCAAAGGGAAATTCTACCACCAGACGCAGGGCACCAGTATGGGTAGTACCTTTGCTCCATCGGTAGCCTGGCTGACTTCGAGGGGAAGCACATACACCATATAACGAACCCCTACCACAATAACATTAAACTTTGGAGGAGGTTCATTGACGACATCCTGATTTTTTGGATGGGTACAAGCGACTCCTACCAGGCATTCTTTGACTGGATCAATACATTGAACCCCTACCTACACTTCACGATGACAGTGTCTGAAACAGAGATCCCCTTCCTTGACCTGACCATCAAACTCACTGAGGGTAAATTGAATACCACCATGTTCAAGAAACCCACCGACCGGAATAGCCTCTTACATTTTACAAGCCACCACCCAAAAGCTCTACGAACGAATCTTCCATTCGGGCAGTTTCTCAGAGTAAGACGAAACTGCAGTAGCTTACCTGAGTAGAAAAAACAATCTAGCATCTTATCAAAAAATCTACTGGACAGAGGCTACCCAGTGAGGGACATATCAAAAGCACAGAAAAGAGCTAGGAATAATCACAGGGATGCCTTGCTTGAACACAAAGCAAAAACACCAAGTGAAAACGAACCCATGACTTGTGTAACCACTTTTACACCAGTTTCGACACAGATCAAAAGCATAATCAAACGCCACTGGCAGATCTTAAATACTGGGGACTGCTCCTTCGAGCTGCCTAGATTCGCATTTAAGAGGTCCAGAAATGTCAAGGACATTCTGATAAAAACCAGACCTAAAGCAATCAGGAAATCCACTCAATCTACCCTCTGGCACCTACCTCCAGTTACAGGACATTACCCATGTGGGTCCTGCAGTGTATGCCCCTACACATCCATACACAAGACAATCCAACTTACAGAATCCTTTAAATGGGAGCTAAGGGGCCACACGAATTGTAATACCTCACACTGCATATACCTGCTGAAATGCCCTTGTGATTTACAATACGTGGGCATGACCACACGTCCCATTAAGACACGAATCACGGAACATCGCAGTAATTTCCGTTGTAAGAAGGACAACACCAAAATGTGCAAACACTGGATTGAGAAGCAACACACTGCAGAATCACTGAAATGGTTAGTCTTAGAGGCAAGTCCCAACTGCCCTAAACAAAATCTGTTCTTCAACGGTGGGTACATCGTCTGGCCACAGACAGGGAGGGACTCAATGAAGATATCCCATGGAGTGCACTATAAGGGCGGGTGACAAGAAAATCACCTAGGTAATCGACCTCCTAAAAAACTCCCTTTCCAAGTCCACGCTGGTAGAACTGCAAATGAATGAGTAGTACCCATAGGGATTAACACCTCCAAACATACACTGCTTGTGTATATATATTTTGTCCCTTAAATCCCTTTCCATCAAGCAGAGCCAACCTGGGGGATGCCACATACCAATACAGTTGTCCTTTTTCCCAACACCACTTCAAAATGGCCGCCCTACTATCTGACCCAGTCACATGACACGCATTTCACTAGCACACACCTCCGCCCTCCTCCCTCCGGAGACGGGGCCACGCCCCCAACAATTTGGTCTCAATACCGGGAGAGACGAGGCATCGCTCCCCAGCCCGATCTCGGTGGTCAGAGGGGTAGGACACGAGCCTACCGCGCGGATAAACATAGGTGAGTGAAAGCAATGAGACAGCCGGTTAGAGGCACAAGCTCAACAGGAGCAGGGCAAGTTACATAGACCGAGGTTATCGTGAACCCCACACGCAACCCTAAAATACGAGACACGCGGGCTCTAGGCACAAGCTCAACAGGAGCAGGGCAAGTCAGGCACGCCTTGGTTATCATGACCCCTACATGCAGCCCTTAAATACGAGTCAACACAACAGAACGAGGACCCTCAAGCAGAGCCAATGGTCCAGATAAAATAGAGCCGTTAATCAGAGGTGGGCGACGCATCATGCCTACAACGCTATTACTGTGGCGACTTTTCTACTAACTGGGAGATTGTCTTTTGGAGTGTAATCGGTTGACTAAGTTGGTCTAAGAGCCTCCGTACTAAGCACAGAATATACAATTTAGACAGTGACCTTCAGTTACCTGTATATTTCATTCTATATCATATCTTCGGCTAAGGCTCTGGAACAAGGGATTTTTAAGGGCACCCCATATACAACAAGAGCACAGGGCTGCTTAACTGTAGTTATGCTAGATTCACAATGAATAACCAGACAGACTAATACACAATGTACAATCATGTTCTAATATGATTCAATACCAAACCTGTTTTTAAACCCCTACCTCCTAGCCTCCAAGTTAGAGGCATTTTTATGCGCTGTACATCCCGCCGAGTTTTGATGAGGCGGATAATTCTTGACCTTTAGGTAAGTTGAGAATATCCGTTCTCACTTCACAACAACTTGAATACTGCTGCATTGATTTTATTGTTTTTAATCACAAACTCCACGAGCATGCACCACACACCGGTATGCTTAAATGTTTGTTTTTTCACTCTGCTCCACATCAAGCATGATATGTGATCCATTTTCCAACGGGGTACATGCCTAGCGCGAATTGCACTGTAGAGCATGCCATGAGATACACACCTGGTCATTGTTTAACCGTTATTTTCTCTTATAACCTCTTTTTTTTCCCCCTACTCCAGGCAAGGAAAATCACCATTGAGGTAACACTTTTACCCATACGTTGATTAATGAGTAACACTTTTGATTTAGGTAATTCCTATGGTAGACAACACACAAAAGGTCCTGATGAATCGCAGTCACTGCACATAGCGAGAAACATGTCGACCAACCTATTCAATCCCTAGCCTAGTTTAGAATAAAGAAACATTATTTTTCAAACTATTCTAGTCTAGATCCACGGTTTTAACTGTAACGAGGGACCGCCCGAATAAAATAGTCTCAGGTACCCTACGCTACATTTTAAACGCACTTTTTGTCTACTAACCTTCTGGCCCCATACCCACACTTCACCAATAGGCAGTTGGACTTAAAAGATCTCCGTTAAAGAGCCCCTCCTAGAGGTGAGCCCGTTGGAATTGCACCGCCTACCCGACGAGGAGCAAACGCCCATGATGAAGCATGCACCTGCAAGGGTGTGTGAGGCAAACATGTCCAACATAATGGATACCCAGTGGGAGGCTAAAAACCTTTTTACCACCACTTCTTCTTTGACTAGGACATCTTAACCCCTCCCTTTCCCCTTCTTAGGAACAGCCTTGTCAAACTTTCTTGAATAAACAAAGCCCTCTCTCTGTCGCCCTCTCTCCTCTGTCGCCCTCTCTCCTCTGTCGCCCTCTCTCCTCTGTCTCCCTCTCTCCTCTGTCACCCTCTCTCCTCTGTCGCCCTCTTCCCTCTGTCGCCCTCTCTCCTCTGTCTCCCTCTCTCCTCTGTCGCCCTCTCTCTGTCTCCCTCTCTCTGTCTCCCTCTCTCTGTCTCCCTCTCTCCTCTGTCGCCCTCTCTCCTCTGTCACCCTCTCTCCTATGTCTCCCTCTCTCCTCTGTCTCCCTCTCTCCTCTGTCTCCCTCTCTCCTCTGTCACCCTCTATCCTCTGTCACCCTCTATCCTCTGTCGCCCTCTCTCCTCTGTCGCCCTTTTCCCTCTGTCGCACTCTCTGTCGCCCTCTTCCCTCTGTTGCCCTCTCTCCTCTGTTGCCCTCTCTCGTCTGTTGCCCTCTCTCCTCTGTCTCCCTCTCTCCTCTGTTGCCCTCTCTGTCTCCCTCTCTCCTCTGTCACCCTCTCTCCTCTGTCACCCTCTCTCCTCTGTTGCCCTCTCTCCTCTGTCGCCCTCTTCCCTCTGTCACCCTCTCTCCTCTGTTGCCCTCTCTCCTCTGTCGCCCTCTCTCCTCTGTCGCCCTCTCTCCTCTGTCGCCCTCTCTCCTCTGTCGCCCTCTCTGTCTCCCTCTCTCCTCTGTCGCCCTCTCTCCTCTGTCGCCCTCTCTCCTCTGTCACCCTCTCTCCTCTGTTGCCCTCTTCCCTTTGTTGCTCTCTCCTCTGTCGCCCTCTCCTCTGTTGCCCTCACCTCTGTTTCCCTCTTTCCTCTGTCGCCCTCTCTCCTCTGTTGTCCTCTTTCCTCTTGCGCCCACTCTCCTCTGATGCCCTCTCTCCTCTGTTGCCCTTTCTCCTCTGTCTCCCTCACTCCTCTGTCGCCCTCTCTTCTCTGTTGCCCTCTCTGTCGCCCTCTCTCCTCTGTCGCCCTCTCTCCTCTGTCGCCCCTCTCCTCTGTCGTCCTCTTCCCTCTTGCGCCCTCTCTCCACTGTCGCCCTCTCTCCTCTGTCGCCCTTTCTCCTCTGTCGCCCTTTCTCCTCTGTCGCCCTCTCTCCTCTGTCGCCCTCTCTCCTCTGTCGCCCTCTCTTCTCTGTTGCCCTCTTCCCTCTGTCGCCCTCTCTCCTCTGTCGCCCTCTTCCCTCTGTCACCCTCTTCCCTCTGTCACCCTCTCTCCTCTGTCGCTCTCTCTCCTCTGTCGTCCTCTTCCCTCTTGTGCCCTCTCTCCTCTGTCGCCCTCTCTCCTCTGTCGCCCTTTCTCCTCTGTCTCCCTCTCTCCTCTGTCGCCCTCTCTCCTCTGTCGCCCTCTCTCCTCTGTTGCCCTCTCTCCTCTGTCACCCTCTCTTCTCTGTTGCCCTCTTCCCTCTGTCGCCCTCTCTCCCCTGTCGCCCTCTTCCCTCTGTCGCCCTCCTCCCTCTGTCTATTCCAGACAGTAGACGGAAGGGGTATGTCGGTTAGATGGTCACATGCTAACGCATTTCTTTAGAGGCCAAAATATGTTTGTTAAGAATAAAATAAAATAACAAATTGACCCGGTGGGGAACGAGGACACGACAGTTCTATTAAAAAGCTAACAATATTTGTTAAAATAAAAATACTTTTATTTTCGCTTCCTGCAGAATATATTGTTGGAATTCTTTTTTCTTTTCCATACACAGAGCAGACATAAGCTTTGCACATAGACGAGCTGATCGCTCTTCTCCGCGCCGCACGGCCACCAGCTGCTGCGTGTGCCTTCCCGCCCGCTGCTGCACTCAGCCTCGCTGAGCCGCCCTCGAAGACCCCGCCCCCCGCTGCTCTAGCGGGCTCTCGTGCAATTGTGCGTTGTTCTCTCCCCTTGTGCTAACTCCTTCTCATTTTTGTCTCCAATCTTGCTTTTAAGTGTTTTATTCCCCCTTTGTGAACTGACATTTGTTTTTCTGTCTCCAGCCTCGCTTACTGTGTTTTTCACCTGGTTCCCCTGTTTGTATTTTCCCTTTGCCGTCTCCCGCTGACCCCTGTGCCCCCCGCCCCGCTCCCCGCTTCCTGCCGCCGTGCTCGCTGCCCCGCCCCCTTTTCTTCTGTACCCTCCCCGCTCCCGCCTCCCAGCTGCTCCTCCCTCCCTGCACTTGGCCATAAATGGCGACGGTGCGACGCAGGTGAGTGTGACCTGTGCTCAGGACACCCCCGCGCCGCACGGCCACCAGCTGCTGCGTGTGCCTTCCCGCCCCGCTGCTGCACTCAGCCTCGCTGAGCCTCCCTCGAAGACCCCGCCCCCCGCTGCTCTAGCGGGCTCTCGTGCAATTGTGCGTTGTTCTCTCCCCTTGTGCTAACTCCTTCTCATTTTTGTCTCCAATCTTGCTTGTAAGTGTTTTATTCCCCCTTTGTGAACTGACATTTGTTTTTCTGTCTCCAGCCTCGCTTACTGTGTTTTTCACCTGGTTCCCCTGTTTGTATTTTCCCTTTGCCGTCTCCCGCTGACCCCTGTGCCCCCCGCCCCGCTCCCCGCTTCCCGCCGCCGTGCTCGCTGCCACGCCCCCTTTTCTTCTGTACCCTCCCCGCTCCCGCCTCCCAGCTGCTCCTCCCTCCCTGCACTTGGCCATAAATGGCGACCGTGCGACGCAGGTGAGTGTGACCTGTGCTCAGGACACCCCCGCGCCGCACGGCCACCAGCTGCTGCGTGTGCCTTCCCGCCCCGCTGCTGCACTCAGCCTCGCTGAGCCTCCCTCGAAGACCCCGCCCCCCGCTGCTCTAGCGAGCTCTCATGCAATTGTGCGTTGTTCTCTCCCCTTGTGCTAACTCCTTCTCATTTTTGTCTCCATCCTTGCTTTTAAGTGTTTTATTCCCCCTTTGTGAACTGACATTTGTTTTTCTGTCTCCAGCCTCGCTTACTGTGTTTTTCACCTTGTTCCCCTGTTTGTATTTTCCCTCTGCTGTCTCCCGCTGACCCCTGTGCCCCCCGCCCCGCTCCCCGCTTCCCGCCGCCGTGCTCACTGCCACGCCCCCTTTTCTTCTGTACCCTCCCCGCTCCCGCCTCCCAGCTGCTCCTCCCTCCCTGCACTTGGCCATAAATGGCGACCGTGCGACGCAGGTGAGTGTGACCTGTGCTCAGGACACCCCCGCGCCGCACGGCCACCAGCTGCTGCGTGTGCCTTCCCGCCCCGCTGCTGCACTCAGCCTCGCTGAGCCGCCCTCGAAGACCCCGCCCCCCGCTGCTCTAGCGGGCTCTCGTGCAATTGTGCGTTGTTCTCTCCCCTTGTGCTAACTCCTTCTCATTTTTGTCTCCATCCTTGCTTTTAAGTGTTTTATTCCCCCTTTGTGAACTGACATTTGTTTTTCTGTCTCCAGCCTCGCTTACTGTGTTTTTCACCTGGTTCCCCTGTTTGTATTTTCCCTCTGCCGTCTCCCGCTGACCCCTGTGCCCCCCGCCCCGCTCCCCGCTTCCCGCCGCCGTGCTCGCTGCCACGCCCCCTTTTCTTCTGTACCCTCCCCGCTCCCGCCTCCCAGCTGCTCCTCCCTCCCTGCACTTCGCCATAAATGGCGACCGTGCGCACGCGCAGCGTTGACGCGCAGCGGGCGCGCCGATTGTGCACCGAAGGTGCGCCAAAGGTAAGCCCGTATGCGCCCGTCCGCGCCTGGACCGCGCCCAGCGCCCGGACCCTGGCCCCCGGAGACACCAGCCCACCCACCGGACCTACGACACCACCGAACTCCACGCACTCAACGCCGGTCGAATCCCGGGCTGCTATCGAGCCACCCTGAGACGCACCCACGGACCCTTCTGCTGCCACTCCTGCAAGTTCACCTGCATCCGGACCTGCACTACACCAGCACCGACCAAGCCGAGCACCAGCAGCAACCACCTCAAGTGCATCGTGCTCAACACCCGCTCCGTCCACAGTCACGCCGTCGAGCTCTGGAACCTGCTCGACACCACAGCCCCAGACGTCGCCTTCCTCACGGAAACCTGGATGAACACCTCCTCAGCGCCCGACATCGCCATCGCCATCCCGGACGGATACAAGATCACCCGGAGGGAACGCGTCAACCAGACTGGTGGAGGCATCGCCATCGTACACAAGAACACCATCCGCATCACGACCAACACCGACGACACCCTCCCACCCGCCGAACACCTGCACTTCCAGATTCACATCAACCCCAAGACCACCCTCAGAGGCACCCTCATCTACAGACCCCCGGGACCACGCACACAATTCAGCGAAGACATCGCCGACTTCATCAGCCCGCACGCCCTCAGCTCCTCAGACTACATCCTCCTCGGGGACCTCAATTTCCACCTGGAGAACAACAACGACCGCAACACCACCACCCTGCTGGACAACCTCGCCAACCTCGGTCTCAAGCAGCTGGTGACCACCCCCACCCACTACGCCGGACACACACTCGACCCCGTGTTCTCATCCAGCAAGGAGATCGCCTTCAGCCACGCCTCCGGACTCCACTGGACGGACCACAGCTGTGTCCACTTCAGCTTCAGAAGGACCACGATCCACCACCACCAGCAACAGGTCGCACGCAGAAGCTGGTACAAGATCACAGCCGACCAGCTCGCAACTTCCCTGAGCATGAACCCTCCCACCAGCGTAACGAACCCAAGCCAGGCGGCCTCCAACCTCGCGAAGTGGATCAGCAACTGCGCAGACGACCTCGCCGCTCTGAAGACCCCGCCTAGCAGACC
The DNA here is from genome assembly GCF_964261635.1 of Lissotriton helveticus. Taxonomy (NCBI): domain Eukaryota; kingdom Metazoa; phylum Chordata; class Amphibia; order Caudata; family Salamandridae; genus Lissotriton; species Lissotriton helveticus. The sequence goes on along the minus strand of NC_136073.1, from coordinate 129,134,947 downwards.
CGGCAGCAAGAAAGCCCCATGGTTCACCGGCGAACTCAAGAGCTCCAAGAAGAACTGCCGAGCCCTCGAGAAAGCCTGGCGCAGAGACCCAACACCGAACAACATGACTGCCCTCAAGCTCGCCACCCGAAAACACCACCAACTGATCCACGCCACCAAGAAAACTGCATTCAAGGAACGACTGGACAACAATGCCCACAACAGCAAGGAACTCTTCAACATCGTTAAAGAGCTCTCCAACCCCAACGCCGGCAACAACGACATCACCCCTTCACAAGACCTCTGCAACTCCCTCGCCTCCTACTTCCACAACAAGATCGCGGACATACACAACAGCTTCAGCACTCAACCGACGCACGCCACGACTGAACCACCGCCCCCCACCACCACCCTCCGTGCCTGGACCCCGATCAGCACCGAAGACACCATCCGCACGATGAACTCCATACACTCCGGATCTCCGACCGACCCCTGCCCTCACCACATCTTCAACAAGGCCGACGCTGTCATCGCACCCCACCTGCGGGACATCATCAACACCTCCTTCAACACCGCGACCTTCCCGGAGAGCTGGAAGCACGCCGAACTCAGCGCTCTACTAAAGAAGCCATCAGCCGACCCCACCGACCTCAAGAACTACCGCCCCATCTCGCTGCTCCCGTTTCCTGCAAAAGTCATCGAGAAGACCATCAACAAGCAGCTGGCCGCCTTCCTCGAGACGAACGGATCCCTCGACCTCTCACAGTCTGGCTTCCGGGCCAACCACAGCACCGAGACCGGCCTGATCGCAGCCACCGATGACATCCGAGCCCTGCTCGACAACGGAGAAACAGCGGCCCTCATCCTCCTAGACCTCTCCGCGGCCTTCGACACTGTCTGCCACCGTATCCTAGTGCAGCGCCTCAGCAGCGTCGGAATCCAGGAGAAGGCACTGGAATGGATCATCTCGTTCCTCGCCGGAAGGACACAGAGAGTCCGCCTCCCCCGTTCAGATCAGAAGCCACCGAAGTCTGCGGCGTTCCTCAAGGCTCCTCGCTCAGCCCAACCCTCTTCAACGTCTACATGAGCCGCCTCGCAGCCATCGCACGCCAACACAACCTCAACATCATCTCCTACGCCGATGACACCCAGCTGATCCTCTCCCTCACCAACGACCCCACCACCGCCAGAGCCAACCTACACAAAGGGATGACAGACGTAGCCAAGTGGATGATGAACAGCCGCCTGAAACTGAACTCGGACAAGATGGAAGTCCTCATCCTGGGATCTTCACCCTCCGCCTGGGACGACTCCTGGTGGCCCCCCGCCCTGGGCAGCGCACCCAAACCAACAGACCACGCACGCAACCTGGGCTTCATCCTGGACTCCTCCCTCTCCATGACCAGGCAAGTCAACGCCGTCTCCTCGTCGTGCTTCAACATCCTGCGCATGCTACGTAAGATCTTCCAGGGGATCCCCACCGAGACCAGGAAGACGGTCACCCAGGCCCTCGTCACCAGCCGTCTGGACTACGGCAACTCCCTCTACGCCGGAACCACCGCCAAACTCCAGAAGAGACTCCAGCGGATTCAGAACACCTCAGCACGACTCATCCTGGACATCCCCCGTCGCAGCCACATCTCCGGACACCTGAGAGATCTGCACTGGCTCCCGGTCAACAAGAGAATCACCTTCCGTCTCCTCACCCACGCACACAAAGCCCTACACAACCAAGGCCCAGGATACCTCAACAGCCGCCTCAACTTCTACGCTCCCACACGCCAATTGTGATCGACCGGCCACGCCCTCGCCGCCGTCCCCCGCATCCGAAGAGCCACCACAGGAGGAAGGTCCTTCTCCTACCTGGCCGCCAAGACTTGGAACTCCCTCCCGACCCACCTCCGCCTGACCCAGGACCACCTTGCCTTCAGGAAGCAGCTCAAGACCTGGCTGTTCGAGCAGTCGCAGACCCCCCCCACCAGCACCTTGAGACCCTCCGGGTGAGTAGTGCGCTATATAAATGCTCTGATTGATTGATCGCTTGCCCTCCTGTGTAGAAAGCCTGGCACTTTGCACTCTAACAGCGTTTTGTATTTAAATTTCTCTAATTTCGTGGAAAATATTTGAATGACTTGTGGTCCCCCACATGCCAGCTCTGTATCTCGTCGGTGCGAGGGTGGGATATTTTATCAGACAATCGGGTGTTTTCAACAGAGACCAGGGGTGAGTGGGTGAATGACACCGGCAGAGGCCTTAAAGCACAGCTTAACGCCTCTTAATTACCAGCAGTTATGTGCTAAGTGCCCAGAAATACCGGTGTCATGCTGCGACACACCCACCCTTTGCAGGCGACACAGTACTGTGTCGGGACACACAGTTTGGAAAGCTCTGTCCTACAGTGTAGACATGTTTTTTCTATTTTGTGAACCTGCAAAAGAAAGGTTCTGTCCAGTACGGGGATCGTACCCGCGACCTTGGCGTTATTAGCACCACGCTCTAACCAACTGAGCTAACCAGCCTGAATGGTCAAAACTCACCTGCACATATAAGTGTGCGAATATCTTACTCATGGACAAAGTTGATGAAGGGGTAAATGCTTCAAAATAAATGCAGATGGGAATTCCTATGGGTTCATAGTTTCAGCTCCAAACATTAATACTCACAACTTGTACACACCCGGAACCACCATCAAAGATACAGCACATTGTTTCATCAGTCTCACTGAATGGCTTCACTAAGGTGACCAACACAATGAGCAACTCCAGGGAAAGAAGGACTGAAGACTTGAATCAGGGCCACACTTTGCTCAGGAAGCGCTCTGGGCGTGGGCAGAGAGACATTTGACACCCTTGCTGATGGTAGTGAATTAAGGGGATCACTTTTGTGTTCCCTGGTCAGTCCCTGGCTGAGAAGGGAATGGCCCCTGAACACAAAGGTCCCCGGCTCCACCAGCTCACCTAAACCACTGTACCTTAGTTGCCTCAGGCAGATGATGGTTTTGTTGATGGGTGCCAGCAGAGGTCAGAGGGTGAAGGGAGGGCAAGGAGAGGAGCTAAGGGCATGTTAAATACTTTGGCCACGCTGTATTAAATTGGAGAACTAAAACAACTTTAAAATGGTAAATCAGACAGAAATGAACAGACGGACAAGGCTGGAGCAAGATGTCAAGCATTGGCATAGCCAATAGGTCTTGCCTTTGGGACCTTATAAGTGTTTAGTTAACCAGCACAATATCCTTGGTGCAACAACATCAACTGTTGCATAGCTAAACACTTATGAGGTCCCAAAGGCGAGACCTATTGGCTATCAATCAATCAATCAATCAGAGTACTTGTAGAGCACGCTACTTACCTGTGAGGGTCTCAAGGCACTGAGGGGAGGGGGAGCCACTACTGCTCGAAGAGCCAGGTCTTGAGGAGTCTTCTGAAGGTGAGTAGGTCTTGGGTCTGACGTAGGTGAGTAGGGAGGGTGTTCCAGGTCTTGGCGGCGAGGTAGGAGAAGGATCTGTCGCCGGAGGTTGATCGTTGGATGCGGGGGACATCGGCGAGGGCGAGGCTGGCAGAGCGGAGCTGGCGGGTCGGGGTGTAGAAGTTGAGTCTGCTGTTTAGGTAGGCTGGTCCGGCGTTCTGGAGTGCTTTGTGTGCGTGGGTGAGGAGCTTGAAGGTGATCCTCTTGTTGACAGGGAGCCAGTGTAGGTCTCTCAGGTGGCGGGTGATGTGGCTGTGGTGGGGGGCGTTGACGATCAGCCGGGCTGAGGCGTTTTGGATGCGTTGTAGTCGTCGTAGGTGTTTGGCTGGGATTCCTGCGTAGAGTGCGTTGCCATAGTCCAGTCTGCTGCTGATGAGGGCCTGTGTCACCGTTCTTCTTGTTTTGGTCGGGATCCACTTGTAGATCCTGCGGAGCATGCGGAGGGTGCTGTAGGAGGAGGAGATGGCATTCACCTGTTTAGACATGGAAAGGGAAGAGTCGAGGATGAATCCTAGGTTGCGTGCATGGTCGGTGGGTGTTGGCGCTGCTCCCAGTGTGGTCGGCCACCAGGAGTCATCCCAGGCTGAGGGGGTGGGTCCGAGGATGAGTCCCTCCGTCTTGTTCGAGTTCAGCTTCAGAAGGCTGTTCCTCATCCAGTCGGCGACGGCCTTCATTCCCTCGTGGAGGTTGGTTTTGGCGGTGTGAGGGTCCTTGGTGAGGGAGAGGATGAGCTGGGTGTTGTCGGCATAGGAGATGATGTTGAGGTCGTGTTGGCAGGCCACTTGTGCGAGGGGGGGCATGTAGACGTTGAACAGCGTCGGGCTGAGGGATGAGCCCTGGGGGATGCCGCAGATGATGTCGGTGGCCTCGGATCGGAAGGGCGGGAGGCGGATGCTCTGGGTTCTGCCGGAGAGGAAGAACGTGGTCCAGTCCGGGGCCTTCTCTTGGATTCCGGCTTCTAGGAGGCGTGTCTTTAGAGTGCGATGGCAGACCATGTCGAAGGCGGCTGACTGTTCCAGGAGGATGAGGGCTGATGTTTCGCCGTTGACTAGTTGACGCCTGATGTCGTCTGTGGCGGCGATGAGGGCTGTTTCGGTGCTGTGGTTTCGTCTGAACCCGGACTGGGACGGGTCCAGAATGTTGTTGTCTTCCAGGTGACGGGCCAGTTGCATGTTGACGATTTTCTCGATGACCTTCGCCAGGAACGGGAGCAGGGAGATAGGCCGGAAGTTCTTGAGGTCCTTGGGGTCCGCCTTGGGCTTCTTGAGGAGGGTGTTGATTTCGGCGTGTTTCCAGCTTTCCGGGAATGTTGCTGTTTCGAACAAGATGTTGATGATCTTCCATAGTTGGGGTGCGATGGCAGCGTCAGCTTTGTTGAATAAGTGGTGTGGGCACGGGTCTGACGGAGATCCTGAGTGGATGGAGTTTATGACCTTGAGTGTCTCGTCGTCATTGACGTTGGACCAGGAGGTCAGGTGGTTGGTGCTGGCGGTGTTCGCAGGGGGGGCGGGATCTGGCGTAGTCGGGGCGGTCATGGTGTTGAAGCTGTCGTGGATGTCAATGATCTTGCAGTGGAAGAAGATGGCTAGTGAGTTGCACAGTTCTTGTGAGGGTGGTATGTCGTTGGCATTGGCGCTGGGGTTGGAGAGTTCTTTTACGATGCTGAAGAGTTTTTTGCTGTCGTGTGCATTGTTATCCAGGCGGTTTTTGAAGGAGGATCTCTTGTCTATTCTGATGAGGTGGTGGTGTCTGCGAGTGGCGTCCTTGTGGGCTGCGCGTTTTTCCGAAGTGCGTTCGTGTAGCCATGTCTTCTCCAGTTTCCAGCAGGCGTGTTTGGAGGTCTGCAGCTCGTCGGTGAACCAGGTGGTTCTCTTGGTGGCGTGGTTGTTGGAGGGTTTCTTGAGTGGGGTGGGGGTGTTGGCGCAGTCGTTGATCCACTGTCTGAGGTTGCGGGCTGCGGCGTCTGGGTTGGTGGGGTCGGTGGGTGGGTTCTCGGTGAGGGTGGTGATCAGTTGGTCTTTGGTGACTTTACTCTATCAGCGGCGAGGCCGCTGTTGGGTGCGGTGGTGCGTGGTTGGTTTGTTGAAGATGAAATGGATGCAGCGGTGGTTGGTCCAGTGGAGTTCGGTGGTGTGGTTGAAGGCGACGTGGGTCGAGTTGTCTGTGGCCGAGGTTGGCAAGGTTGTCTATCAGGGTTGTGGAGTTGGCATTGTTGTTGTTCTCGAGGTGGAAATTCAGGTCCCCGAGGAGGATGTAGTCCATGGAGGCGAGTGCGTGGGTGCTGGCGAGGTCGGCGATGGAGTCGCTGAATTGTGCTCAGGGTCCGGGTGGTCTGTAGATGAGTGTTCCTCTGAGGGTGGTGGTGGGGTCGGGTGGATCCGGAAGTGCAGGTGTTCGTCAGTGTCAAGGGTGTCATCTGTGTGGGTGGCGACCTTGAGGGTGGACTTGTGGATGATCGCTATTCCTCCTCCGATTCCGTAGGCGTGATCCCTGCGGGTGATCTTGTAGCCGTCCGGGATAGCTATGGCGATGTCGGGCGCCGAGGAGTCGTTCAACCAGGTCTCGGTCAGGAAGGCCACGTCTGGGGCAGAGGTGTCGAGCAGGTCCCAGAGCTCGACGGCATGTTTGTGTGCAGAGCGGGTGTTGAGGAGTATGCATTGGAGGTGTTTGGGTCCGGTCCTTGGAGGTTTGGTGGTCTGTCGCAGGTGAAGCTGCAGGTGTGGCAGGTGAAAGGTCCGTGAGTCTGTTTCGGTGTCGGTTGGAAGCAGGAGTGGTTTCGGCCGGTGTTGAGTGCGTGGAGGGTTCTGGTGTTGTAGTGGATTCTGGTGCCGTGGTGTTCGCGAGGTCCAGGGGTTCTGGCGCTGGGCACGGTCCAGGCACGGACGGGCGCAGACGAGCTTGCCTTTGGGGTGCCTTCAGCGCGCCAGCGGTGTGGCCGCGCAGCTGCCGCCATTTGAGGCGGGGAGGGAGGAGCAGCTGGGAGGCGGGAGCGGGGTGTTGAATCAGCTGGCGAGGTGGTGGGGCCACAGGGGAGCAGAGGCAGGAGCGACTGGGCACAGGAGGAAAAACGGGGGGAGGGAGGGGGAGGGTACAGTGACAATGCTTAACAAAAATGGCAAAAATAATTATTACAGCAGTGATACAATGCAACAGAAAACAGATAAGAAGCAGGCGCAGGTGAGAGCCCCGGAGCAATCAGGCTCAGAGGGACTCGAACTCACGGCAGCAGTGGTAGCGTGGAGGGGCAGGGCACGGACACACAGATGGAGCTGTGCGGTGTGGGGAGTGACCTGGCCTGCAGGCAGGGTTCTGGGGTCGCTCTCACTGCCGCGCAGCTGCCGCCATTTGAGGTGGGGAGGCAGGGAGGAGCAGCTGGGAGGCGGGAGCGGGGTGGCGAATCAGTTGGCGAGGGGGCAGGGGAGCGGGAGCGACTGGGCACAGTAGAAAATGGGGGAAGGGGGGTGAGGGTACAGTGACAATGCTTAACAAAAATGGCAAAAATATTTCTTACAGCAGTGATACAATGCAACAGAAAACAGATTAGAAGCAGGCGCAGGCGAGAGCCCCGCAGCAACCAGGCTCAGAGGGACTTGAACTCACAGCAGCAGTGGTAGCGTGGAGGGTAGGGCACGGACACACAGATGGAGCTGTGCGGCGTAGGGAGCGACCTGCCAATGCTTGTTTATTTTGAGGATGAGAGTACCAGCACTTCTCAAGAGAAATGCAATACCTTTAATTGGAAAGTACCGGCACTTCTCAGAAATAAGCAGGTACTCAGGCACAGAGTACCAGCACTTCTATTTATCCATTTCAAGCACTGCTTAAACCACAAATAAAAACGTGAAGGGGGCATCTAGTTTTCCATATTCCTACTTATGTTGAAGATTACAACACTCCAGGGCGGACAAGAGTCGCACCCACCTGAAGCCATGAACTATAAACACATGAGAGAGTGAGAGAGAGAGAGAGAGAGAGAGAGAGGGAGTGTGTGTGTGTATACATATATGTATATGTATATAAATGTATGTGTGGGCAAAGAGATTGAGTTCTTTGCATTTTGTTGTCATTGTTTAACATAAAATAGATTATATAGTTGTATTGTTGTTTTTACTTCACACCACTACAAGTGAAGCACCCACTGGGGTTTTGAAATTGTTTTAGTAGCGAGACACGGCAGCACCCACTGTGTTATTATTGAAGGAACCGCAAGTACCAGAAGGCTATCTGGCGCACGTCCACTGAGGCGGGACTTGATGCATATACACAGCTGTTCCACATGACTGCCATTTCTTAGTCTGCAGCCAGTGATCAAGGACACAAGATGTCTGAAACGCGTATGGCCAAGGAGTGAAGAAGGGAACTGTTTACTTCGTCATCCCATTAAATGAAGGCAAGGAACTCTCCTGTGTGGGTGTCTTCTATGCAAGGCATACTTTTGATTTATATTAGCAGCCTGCCTGGTCTCGAAGACACCCCGCTGAATTAAACAAGCAGCCCTAACACCCACTGGGGTTTTGAGATTGTTTTAGCAGCGAGACACGGCAGCACCCACTGTGTTATTATTGAAGGAACCGCAAGTACCCGAAGGCTATCTGGCGCACTCCCACTGGGGCGGGACTTGATGCATATCCACAGCTGTTCCACATGACTGCCGTTTCTTAGTCTGCAGCCAGTGATCAAGGACACAAGATGTCTGAAACGCGTCTGGCCAAGGAGTGAAGGGCACTGTAAAGCCTGTACAACCAGCATTATGGTCAAGTATGGTCAAGTATATTGACATACCAGGCATTTATGTACTGGTGTGCCCGTGCAAAAAGAGATATGTGGGCAGCACCACATGTATGGCTAAGAAGAGGATACAAGAACATCTCAGGGCCATTACACGTATAGATAGCCATTATCCCATTGCTAGACATTTCCAGAAATACCACAACTCTGATAATTCCCTTTTGAGATATTTTGTTATCGAGCAGGTGAATATCGGGAGAAGAGGGGGGAACCGTGAACTAGCGTTGAGGAAGAAAGAATCACGCTGGATCATGGAGCTAGAAACAAAGTTCTCCGGGGGGCATAATTGGGATGAAGAGCTTGCGACTCATCTTCATGAGGACTAGACATCTGTATGAAACTGTTTATGCCCACTATGAGGTAACGACTGATTATGTACAATTAGATTAGAAAAGAAACGAAGAAACTTTGTGTTATGTAGAAGTTAAAATGTTCAACTGATTTTAATGCATATTTTAACTGTAAGTTTTTATGTGTTTTTTTAGGAGGATTGGAAGATCTTTCTCACTCCTGTCACATCTATCTCAAGGTCCTCAGACCTGTCTGAATCCTGGATGAGAGACACTAAGCACCTGTATGAAAGTAGATTTCTCACTTATAATTTTCATTGCACCGTTCCCTGCAGGACACAGGCATGTGCACATCATTCTGTTCTGAATGGGGGATCCCCACTGGGATGATTGTATATGGGCACTAGACCTATCTAACTGTTTCTAGTAATTCGTTTCCAGGCTTGGACCGGTTATCTTGGGCCCCCGTTAAATTCACAGTTTTCCGGTTTGGGTACTAGATCGATAATATCCGCATTAGAAAATGGATTTGTGTTTTGGCAAGATTTGTTATATTGAAATGCAAACTTGGGTGGTAATACGAGATGATATATGAATATACACCATCTATCATGCCTTGAAAATACATACCATATAAACCATTCCAAGATGGCGACTAGATTTAGCCGTGAATACTAGAGATAAAACCTTTTCTGTTTATGGCTTAGTATGGATTGTGTACATCATACATAGTACGTCCCTACTCGGATAATTATATATGGGCACTAGACCTTTTCACTTGTTCCAAGTAACTTGTTTCCAAGTATGGATAGGTCATCCTGAGCACTCGTTAAATTCACATCCTTCCGATACGCGGTTACAAGTTGGGCACTAGACCATAAATATCCGCATGAGAAAAGGATTATACAACAACATTCAAATGTGAACGTGGGTGATAATATGGGAGTAATTGCCGTCTATCACGCTTTGAAAATACATATTATGTTAACCATTCCAAGATGGCGGCCAGAACTAGCTGTAAATGTTTGAGACAAAACCTCTTATGTTTCTATGTCTATAGATTTGTACAGATTGTGTATAACATGCTTTACCCTGCAGGGGTTTCTTCACGTGTGATCAAGACAAGAATCATTGTTGAAACGCGTAGCGTGTTAACTGGGCAATAAACCTGTTAAGCTGCAGTATTCCTGAGTGTGTCTCTTGCTTTTAAGCAAACTGCCCGTAATATATCCATATATATATATATATATATATATATATATATGTAACGGGGCCACCCTGGCGCACCCCGCCATAGGGTGCGAACTGATCAACTGTGCCCCCCCCCTTTTCTTTCCACAGCCCTCGCAATATTCCGAGTGGAACAGCCCAGACACTTACAGCTGTGATGAGGAAGACGCCTGGCCCTTTAACCCGTCCGGAGGTGGAGAAGAGGAGGAGCCCCGCAGGTGGATAAAGACGGAGAACGCCCATCACCAGGTGTGTCTATACACCGGAGGAGAGGTCAGAGCGGAGAGGTGCGGAGAGGCGGGAAGCAGCGAGGAGGAGCGGAGAGAAGAAGGACGGGAGAGCAGAGAAGAGGAGCGGAGGAGAGGAGGAAGCCGAGAAAGCGTGGCCAAGCAGAGCGGCGGTGTCAAGTGGAGCGGCGAGACTCGTCTCACGGAAGGAGAACAGCCGGATTGGGAGCGGAGCTGGGAGCAGATCTCCGAGAGCTGCGGGGACCGCGCACTGACAGAGGGAGAAGACGCCGAGAGAGCGGAGAAGGAAAGGGGAACGCCTGGAGGCCAACACCACGCGCCGCCCAGCCGTACGCCTGGAGGGGTACGGCTCACTGAGGTGCGTGATCGCTTCCTGGGGTGGTTCAGCAATAAGGCTAGAGGGTTAACTGGAAGGGGGGGAGGAATCTGAGGGACGACGCACGGGAGACTTGCACGAGCACACGCCCTTCTCCTTGAAGTATCATAACGGGCTAGGAGCTTTGCACTGGGTGTTTCCCCTCACTACCCTTTCCTGGGGTTGCTAACTGCCGCCCCGTTATACAGTTCTGACACGTGCCTCTCTTTTCTTTTCTTTCCCTTCGGCGTCGGCGTGGGTGGCCAGCACGGAGCCTCCAGAGCCCCCTAGACGGAGGAGCCCGATTCTGAGGAAAGAAGAGGGTGCTCGCAGAAAACCACGCAAGGAGAGAAGCAGATCTCCTCGGAGGACAGTAGTACGAAAAACCTGTACAGATGCTCTGTATGACCAATTAAAATCACGAGTCACAAAAACACGTCTCCTGCCCTTTTCTGGTCCCGCGGTTACAATATATATATATATATATATTACCTACTGGCGGTCGCCAGTAGGTATATATAGTTAGGATTTTTTCTCTATGGGTTTTTTGAAAATTCTATGTCTAATAACTTTGGCGTTTGTGGACGGAATTGGCTGAAATTTTCAGGAAAATGGCACATTTTGTTTCTGAGCAGCCCTTGAAAATTTGGGGGGGGTTCGTCCAGTGGGGGCCGAGAAAAAAGGGGGGTCCCAAAACGTGTTTTTAACATTGAGTTTTCCATAGGGCGGTTGGCCTCACTTTTAGCCCGAATGGCTGAATGGATTTGCACGAAACTTGGCAAAATTGTAGGGACTGGTAGCCCGATGTGCCTTTTGTAGGTCTCAATATATGTGCTCCAGTGGATTTTGAGAAATTAACGTTTAAAAAAAGATATATATCTGTAACAGCGGACCGGGCAGCGGCCCAGGACGCGTACTTTTCGCGCAACGGAGCTTTGTGAAGCGAAGCTGATTGGTTCTCTGGCGTCTGTCAACATTCCAAACAGTCCGTAGCGGCCGCCATCTTGTCTCTCGGTAGGATCGAGAGACAAGAGGAGGCCAAAGCGAAGGGGCAAATGACCATAAGGGGGAATAGTAGATCCTCGCTGACCCCCTAGGTTTGATGTGGAGGTTTTAAAAGGGCCCCGCGGGGCAAAAAAAAATAATAATAATAATAATCGAACGGCTGAATGGATTTGCACGAAACTTGGCAAAATTGTAGGGACTGGTAGCCCGATGTGCCTTTGCTAGGTCTCAATATATGTGCTCCAGTGGATTTTGAGAAATTAACGTTCAAAAAAAGATATATATCTGTAACAGCGCTCCGCCTCGCGTAACGGAGGTTTGCGAAGCGGATTGGTCATTCTGTCACTGGGCTATAGTTGGGCTACATCTGGCTGATATTTGGGCTACATTTGTTTTTTTGTGTGTCTGGCGGCCATCTTTGGGCTACATTGGGCTACATTGGGCTTCATTGGGCTACATTGGGCTACATTTGGGCTCCAACATATATATAGGCCAATGTAGCCCAATATATATTTTTCAAAGTTAATTTTCGTAAAAACCACTGGAGCATATATCTTGAGACATAGCAAAGGCACATCGGGCTACCAGTCCCTACAATTTTGCCAAGTTTCGTGCAAATCCATTCAGCCGTTCGAGCTAAAAGTGAGTCCAACCGCCCTATGGAAATGAAGGAAATGAATGGGTAATTTGTAATTAGCAAATAGCTAATCGCAAACTAGGAATGGTAAAGAATCGCTATTTATTCCTTAAAGTTCGCTATTTAGGAAATGCAAAAAACTTTGATGATACATATGGCGGTTCATCTCTAACAAGACAAGAAGCATAGGGATACATTTATGATGACTGGCGCATCACCAGGGATGTGTTAGTCATTCTGTGCCGCTGTTCCGTCACCTATGGTGTGCTGCATTTACAATGCGGCGCATCATGGGGCAAAAACAGCACAGATGCGTGATGTATCTGTGCCGTAAAGGTGGCGCATTGCTGGAGTTGTATCGCAAGTGTGATGAAGCTCCAGCAAGGGTCGGGGGTGCCCCTGTCGCAGGGTTTCTGTTCTCACACAGAACTGTGGACAGAGGATTGGAACCTCGGCGAATTAGGGTGTCCCAAAACTCACGTTAGTAATCAAAAACTCCTTAGCAAGCTATGTACAGTGTCACATTGGATATAACAAACTCTCAATGTTTAGACAATCCAGAATATGAACTTATAGTACCTCAGGATACGTGGAACTCATGAACAGTCGGTCGTTATATATTTCTTAGAAACCAGAACATGGAGTTAAGAAGAACACATGTGTATTTGAAATGTTTATTTACTAATGCCGTCTTCTGAGGCGTAGTATCTTAGATTATACAAGTACACATATTATCAGTAGCAAAATTACCAGCATAGTCAGTAGTACATAAAAAGCGAATGGTGACAGTATGTTAACATGCTGTAAATGAATAAGAGTTAGCAACACTTATAAGCAGCCGCGGGCCGTGGAGGGAGTTACGGTGAGGCAGGGAGGCGGGGAGGGGGAGAAGCAGGGTGGAGAATACAAGTACACATATTATCAGTAGCAAAATTACCAGCATAGTTACTAGTACATAAAAAGCGAATGGTGACAGTATGTTAACATGCTGTAAATGAATAAGAGTTAGCAACACTTATAAGCAGCCGCGGGCCGTGGAGGGAGTTACGGTGGGGCAGGGAGGCGGGGAGGGGGAGGGGCAAGGTAGAGAGGGCTCCACCCTGCTTCTCCCCCTCCCCGCCTCCCTGCCTCACCGTAACTCCCTCCACGGCCCGCGGCTGCTTATATCTCACCCTCCCTAATACACATATTATATTATTTGCTAAGAAGGTCTCTTTGTGTTGGTTTAGGGCGTGCCCATACTTTAGTGTCTTAGATTTGAAGGAATCACATCAGCATACACCAGCTCTCTCTTCATGTGAACCGCATCAACTGTTGTGTATGTGTGTTCGGCAAAGCAATATAAAACCCGCCTCATGCCCAGAATTGGCAGAAGTTGCACTTATGTTATGAGTATGAAGTCGTGGAGATCAGACCTCATAACAATTCTGTATCGTGTTGTTCTTGAAACTTTAGCACTCGCTGTACAGATATAGTTTAACAAGCAAAGCAGATAGTAGAGCAATAACATATTATTCTCATGTAAACCACGATGAACTACTAGGTGGAAAGCTAAAGCAACAACTAAGTGTCGTGTGCAGAAGTTGCAAAAAAGGAAAAATGGCGTTTAAACCGGTAATGAGCCCATGCTAACTTAACACGGTGTAAAGATATCCAGGACCTAGATGACACCTCCCCATGATCCGGAAACGAACTGAATAAGATAATAGAAGTGCCATCTCATGAGAGTAGATTGCAAGTTTATATGTGGACGGTCCGCAAGGTAAAGCATTAAAAACTAGGAAAATGTAATGCTAAAGAAAAATAAAACAGCCAAGTACTTTATCGAGTCTTAAGCCAATAGGCAAGGTAAATAATAAAAACTTGACAAATAAGTCAATGAATTGTCAATGAAATGCTAGTACTCAGCATATCAAACATGAAAAAGGTCTATGACATAACTGTGTATGCAAAATAAGCTGCAACAGCCTCCAATAGGAAGTCACCGTCTTCATCCGAAAACAGTTCAGCCATCCAATTTAAAAGCGGAAAAGAACATACATGCTCTCCCAGCACAGGATCCTCTATCACCATCAGAGGACAGCTCGGTGGGTTTCCAAGAAAGCTCTGTTCCAAGAAAGACTGTGCTGCCGCCAGTAAATTCCAGGGACCAAGTAGTCCATGCATCAATGCCACAGCCATAATCCTTTCGCCAGGACAAACCAACTCGTGAGTAATGATAGGAGTCATCAGCTGATTAAAGTCGACGTCAGGAGAAACCGGTCCGCAGAGACACAAATCAATGGCCCAATCGAAATCACAGGTCAGGCAGTGAAATACAGGCTGGACACAGGTGAAGTAGGAGAATCGAAAAGATAATCCATATGCCGTGCTTAATATCGCCAACGGCATTGTGCCATAATATTCTAGCATGCGATTGCGGAACAGTGTCAGCATCTGCAGGGTGGGAGGTTGCATAGGAGGGACATCCATATTTAAAAATGTAAAAAAGCACAAGAGCGTCCGCTGGTAATGCAAGTAAAAATGCCAATCCACGAAGCAGAGTGGAGAAAATATAATGAAAGGAAGCAGGGATGACTCCAAAGATTTTCTCAAATGAAGTCACGAGACCACTGGTAACAACTTTAAAAAAGTGCGCCAGGGCCTTTGTGGAGGATGCGTTAAAGATAGTCGGAACCATCTTGCTGAAATTGAAAGGCAAATCTTAATTGAAAAGGGTCTGCACCTCTGTACGGGTGTTCGCTATGTGAAGCACGAAAGTTTCACGGGCCGAACTCAAGGCCACCTCTCTCTGAGACAAAAGAGCTCTTATTCTTGCCATGCCGTTGAAATGTGCTCCCAAGGTTGGTATTTGTGGCCAGATTGAAAACTCCCTATGTTCATGTGTGGGAGGAAATAGAACATTTCTGCAGCAAATAACCCGTTCACTTACTGTTACGATAAAAGGAATACTTTTAATTAACTCAGAACAATCTTCATTATTGAGCATCAAATAACTACCATTTTCCAACAACTTGAACGTGGGGATGATAGCAGGAACTGGCGTGCCTTGCAACACGCAAGCCATATTTGGTCGGTGTTTGTTGCATGAACCGTGTAACTGTATGTGCCTACACATTAGTGAATGATCTGGCGTCTCAGTGCATTCCTCTCCATTCAGATAAACTTCTTGATCATCTTTGAAACATCTGTATGTGTATGGAAGCGACCAGACCTCATGAAGAAAAGCACTACCTAAAGGTTCATAACGACCTATTGGTATATATTTCATACAATTTGAAAACTTATATAAAGCAAAAGGCAGCGTTATTAAACCGTGGATAAGGCACGTTGCCAAAAAACCCGCAATCCTCTGCTGATGATGTCACTGAGCATGTCATGAATGATGTAATATGTGACATCATCAGCAGTGGATTACGGGTAATAGTATCTCTAGTTTACTCCCCTATAGCTGTCTTTCTTTTAACATAAGTGTCTGTTTCCTTCCCTTATACTTACTGTTTTTGGTTCGCTTCCGGTTCGCGTACCGGCGAGCGAACTGGGAAGCGAACTAAGAGAAATAGAGGTTGGCACAGTTCCAAATATTGTACCAATTTTTTAATAACGGGGAGGTAGTTCTGAAAAGAACTTTTTTTTTTATTGTTTTTGTTGTTTTATATTTTTTTTATTATTTTTCGGAACATTTTTTTACTTTTTTTGAATTTTTCTGAACAGTTTTATATTTTTTTGGGTTTTTCTTGGAGGGGGCAATGAAAACGATTCATTGTAAAGGGCTCAACAGGAGCAACAAAACAAAAAAAGAAGTATTTATTATTTTGGGCGTTTCGTACAAACTTGCATATGATAGTCAATAGCTCTGTTGATCAGAGTGATGCTTCTTTCTCCGTAGGAAATGAATCCATCGCAAAATACGCAGATGTGTTTTACTTCACCAAATTTCATTTGTATATTTGGCACCATCTCCCTGCCCTCTGGTCCCGTTACTTCCGGTACAACAGATCTTCTGGCCATAATAGGGAGATTATCTAGGTCATTCCGAAACTGTGCAGCACTGTAGTTGTTAGGATGCCACCTAGTCATATGGCGATGCATTGTGTAGTTTCCGAAACTGTATTTTTTCTCGGTTCCTCTGGACAGTCTATCTTGACATATAAGGCAAGTTACGTATCTTGCATTTACTTTTTTCTGACCTTTGGGAATTTTAAAAAATTGCCAAATGAAGTTTTCTTTCCGGTGAGACGTCTTGGGCTGCTCAGGCAAAAACTGCCTCTCTTCGTGCTCGTCGTCCTGTTCCTCTTCTTCCTCTTCTTGTTGAATTATAACTTGAGCAGGTGGTCCACTCTTCCTTGGATGTGGTGGAGGTGGTGGGGAAGCACCAGCTGAAGCTACTAAAGAAGCCATTGCTCAGTGATCACAAAGGGTCTTTCTCTCACAATGATGAAAGTCAGAGTGAGGAAAGAAGGAGGGATTTTCATCATTTGGGAAAAACAAGAGTTCTCAACCAATCAAAAGTGTTCATTTTAGATTATATGACCTAGTCTTACATCATTAGGAAACCAAAAGTGAAATGAACCAATGAAAAGTGTTATTACCAAGTCACATGACTTGCTGTGTTTACGTTAAGCGCTTTGCAGGGCCTCACGGTTTGCTTCCAGAAACCTGCGCTTTGCGACTCGCTTCGCGTACCAGTTCGCTAACGTAGCACGTCATATGACGTATCACGCGACAACGTGGAACGTCATGCGGACGGGAGGCGTCACGATGTTGTTTTCTAACGCGGCACTTGCGGTAAAGAAACGTTTACCGGCTCGCGGTCTATTTCGCGGCATCAAGGTCAGCTAACGGGAAGCTTCCCGATTCGCGAAGCGGGAACGTAGAAAAAAAAATATTAAAAAAAAAAATTATTCATAAACATATAAAATATATTTTTGGATTTAAAGAAGAATACATTTTACAGCTACAGATATTAGCTGTTAAAAAACCAATGAAATTCACAGAAAAAACCATAGGTTATAGACCATATATAGTTAGGAATTAGCATTTACAAAACCTTGAAAATTCACTGAAAAAACCATAGGTTATAGACCATATATAGTTAGGAATTAGCATTTAGAAAACCTTATTTTACTCACACAAAACCATTGAAATTCCATATATAGTTAGTTGCACTAACTATATATCGCGCACCCGCAATCCACTGCTGATGATGTCACATATTACATCATTCATGACATGGTCAGTGACATCACTGATGACATCACTGATGACATCTCAAATGACATCACTGATGATATCTCATTTGACATCAATGGTCACATCAATGATGATATCATTAATGTGACAATACAATGCATCTCCTCACACTTTAATATAACCTCTGTTACACCCAGTGTTAAATACAGAGTATAATTTTTGAAACCATTGACACACCAATACTAGTTACTACATACGCACTCACTGATTCCTACGTCTACACACACATTCACTCATTCACCCATACAATCATTCATACATACAATCACTCATCTTTACAACACTATCATATGCACTCATACACCTATACAGACACTCACACTCTGCCACTCATCCATGGAGTTACTCACACACCTAGTCAGTCCTGTAAAGAATCAATCACAGTTCCATTTTCTAATCTACACAGTTAAACATAGAGTACCTTACATTTTCAAACATATACTAACACATACTTACTCTCTTATAGAATCACTGATACAAGTACACATTGATCTGCACAGAGTCACACACCTCCCAGCCAGCCATACACACACTCAGTCTCCCATACAAATACTTGTGCAACCAATCAATAACCCATATAGCTACTTATATAGCTACTGATCAACACATGCAGCAGCTTGCACAACAACAGACATGCTGATGCACACTTTCAGACAGTTTAGTCACTAACCCGTGCATTTAGTAAGACGCATTTAATCACTCACTCATACAGTCAATCACGCACCTACTAAAACCTTCATTCAGACACTTATACATCCACTCATTCTTCAATATGTAAAACATATTTAAACTTTACAGAAACACATAATCACTGGATGTTGTCATCAGTGATGTCATCTCATTTGACATCATTCTTGTGCTAATACGATAAACCTCTTCAGACTCTAATATAACCTTAGATACACTCAGTGTATACAGACACTCACACACTGCCACTCATCCATGGAGTTACTCACACACCCAGTCAGTCATGCAAAGAAACAATCTCACCTCCATTTCTTCAACTATACAGTTAAACACACCTTACTTATTGAAACATATACTAACACATATTTACTCTCTTATACAATCCCTGATACAAGTTCACAATGATCGATACAACTACTCACTCATTCAGTGGCTCTTATGCACAGTTATTTATATATGCCAACTCTCACATGTACTGTGTTTTACATATGTACTTACTATGACATGTAGCATTGAGATATCCATTCACTCATCAATACACTCATGCACACAGTCAACTGCCCATGTAGCTGTTTCCACATGCACTCTTGAACTCATACACCTAGTGAATAAACTGCTCACACATCTATGCATAGAGTCACACACCTTCCAGCCACCCCTACACAAACTCAATCTCCCATAGAAATACTTGGGCAACCAATTAATAACACATATAGCCTCTCGTATAGCTAATGATCAACACATGCAGCAGTTTACAGAACAACAGACATAATGATGCACAAATTAAGACAGTTTAGTCACTAACCCATGCATTCAGTGAGACACATTTAATCACTCACTCATACAGTCAGTCACGCACCTACTAAATCCTTCATCCAGACACTTATACATCCACTCATTCTTCAATATGTAAAACATATTTAAACTTTACAAAAACACACAGACACTAGATGATGTCATCAGTGATGTCATTTGAGATGTCATCAGTGATGTCATTTGAGATGTCATCAGTGATGTCATCAGTGATGTCACTGACCATGTCATGAATGATGTAATATGTGACATCATCAGCAGTGGATTGCGGGTGCGCGATATATAGTTAGTGCAACTAACTATATATGGAATTTCAATGGTTTTGTGTGAGTAAAATAAGGTTTTCTAAATGCTAATTCCTAACTATATATGGTCTATAACCTATGGTTTTTTCAGTGAATATATATATGTATGTGTGGGCAAAGAGATTGAGTTCTTTGCATTTGGTTGTCATTGTTTAACATAAAATAGATGATATAGTTGTATTGTTGTTTTTACTTCACACCACTACAAGTGAAGTAAGAGCCAAGCAGGTAGTATACAACATTAAAAAGATATCACATTAATGAATTAATTTAAGCCCCATCGATCTACAACACTCTTGCCTTTACCTGCAGAGTTTGGCTCCATCTTGACAGCGCTCAGTCTGCTCCGCGGTACTTTAAGCATAGAAAATAATGCTCAGAGACAGATTCCTTTAGTTAGAGCCCTGTTTTCCAGTTACTTTTTGTGAGGCTTTGTGTCTCCCATCCTAGATTATTTAAAACATAGTTATTGTGAGGAAAACCAAATTTTTCCCATGTTGCAATCGTTTTTCTGTTCTAAAGTTGTTGTTTTAATTCAACAATAATTGAAAGTCTACTAATCAGGCCTCGGCCACACAAGTTCTGATCAAAGGAGCAACGTTTTTATTCTTAAATGCAATTCCCGTCACTCTTCTAAAACAAATGTCTGTGCTCTGGGTTTTTGAGCAGTTGTACAGAGAGCATATATGATTTGAATGAAGGATGTACTTTCCCAACTTGCACCTTCAAATGTAACATGTGCTTGAAATGTACGTTTTCTAGAGCCAAGCTGCGGAGTATTTTCTGAAATAAGTAACATAGATTAAAAACTCATTTTCATAAGAGTCACACTGGTTTACGATGCAGACAGAATCACCATATGTACACGTGGAAACTTAAAATGCAGGTGACATAAAAGGGCCTGAAGATCACAGGTGCTCTTGGTGAGTAGGGGCCTCTGTGGGGAAGGCCCTTTTCCATGAACTCACGGTAAACAGCGATAAATGAAATCCCAGTGTACGCACAAGTATCATTAGTGAACTGCTAGAATCTATGAAAGAAGCCCTTTATCCGTGCTTCCTTTAGGAAGTGCTTACTCAAAATAAAAAATAAATAAAAAGTCCACCAAAGGTTGGCGTGTCTGCGCCTCTAGTCCTAACAAGGCTGGTTAGCAGCATCAAACACCGAGGGAGGGCCGTGGCGGCTTGAGGGGTTCTTCTACAATGTTTACCCTGTGAGCGCATACTTACTGTTTCTGACATGCTGAGAAGTTGCTGGCAGAAGGGTTGCAATGCTTATTTTATCCATATTTGTAGAAACTGCAGAGCTCCCTGTTTGCCTAGTGGAAGTGTCAGATGGCATGAGAAATATTCAAGCGTTTTTCAGTCCCTAAGCACGCCTCTGAACCATTCACGGCACAATGGGGTGAGAGACACAGCAAAAGTAAGGATTTCTGAACTGTTCATTTACTTATGAGATTCAGGCACTTTACGTTTTTAAATAGCAGCACCCCTACACGTAAATAAGGTTCCAGGGCGCCTCAAAATAAACAACAGAGTTTGAGGTTTTCTTATATTATGAGAGAAAATAAATCAGCCCATGATGGAAAATGAGAACAAGCGCGCGTGAAAAGTATTGGCTGCGCGGCCGCTGAAAGTTAAAGTGATCGCGATCATGATGCACTTAATTACCCATGACGGAGACACAGATGGCGGCTGCATGCGTGCACGCTCACGTGCACGCAAGCTTTAGGCCACCAAAACCCTGGTAGCACTTTGAAAACCCCCTTACTAAAGTCGAGCAGGCAGCGCATGCCCTGCTCTAGGCTCGACCTAAAAAGGCGCTGCTGTCGGCATGAACTTAATGCGGACAGCTTCATTCCCTATCCAGACAATTGGAGCCCTTGGCCTTGGCCCAGCTCGCCCATGCCAAAGGCAGGCCCTGACTTGAATCACTCCACAGCCCACACTCACACAGAAAAGTAGTCTCGGCTCCGCAGAACTGCCCATGCTCAATGGTGTTTCAGTCGGTTGATTCCTGTGTTCTGTAGATGCTCCCCAGACCTGAGCACAAGCCATACACACATTATCACAAATTGTGCACACCGTCCTTAACCCTTCACTTCCTGCACCCTTTTAATCTGTACTCTATCCCTGATTCTTCTCCAACCCCACCATACGTTTGTAGACCTTTATCAATTGCTGCTTCATCTCTTTTTTTGTGGGGTGACCAGATTTTTTAGAAAAAACATCCGGGCCATGCCAGGCAAACAAGTAGTGTAAGAGGCAACAATATCTCAATAGGTATCACTATAAGAACAGAAACGTTTGTATGAACAACATTACAAAAGATCTGTGTTCAGAAAACCAGAGAGACTGGGTTTTGGTTTTTAGAAGTGCATATAGCATCATATATTTAAACGCATATTCAGATTTAAACAGTACAAAACATTACAATATCAGCATTGGAGGCATAAAATGCATACGGCAACCCAAGGGGGGGCTGGTGCGCTACGTGATAGTGAGACGAACGGTGACGGCGCAGGTGACATACAAGTGGGAGAAAAACAGCAAGGTGCACAGAAAAAGGTGAATTGAAAGTTACAATATGTAAAAAATTACTGGTGCCTCCTTGGTGAATAGGTATTTACAGAGAGTTTTGGGAACCAGGGAAAATCATGCGCAGTTAATCACGCTGTATTGTTGGTCGACGGCATTTCGATCCTACTCATTTAGGATCTTCATCAGGACCGGGTTGCCGATTGATAAAGATACTGAAAGATAATGAATAAGGAGGTACGGGTACGGCAGGGATAGCATGTATGCAGAGACACGATGTACGCAGGCGGGGGCAGCCACGGAGGGTAGTGGAGAGGGGATTGACAAGGGAGGAGGGAATAGCTCAGGTATGGTGAGTGGAGAGCCTGGAGAGGGCGGGGGTGTAGAAGGAAAGGGGAAGGGAAGACGGGGACCGGGGAGGTGATGGAAACAGAAAAGTAGAAAAATAGGCGCTGGTAGCGTAGCTGGTAAGGCACTTATATGTTAAATGTTAAGGGGGCTCAATAGCCGATACCAGTAGTAAGGGGGAGAGCGTTCACGGTGGGCTGCGCTCCACGGGATGTGCCACAATGTGGATGGTCCGCAGGATGTTGGGCATGCAATGGTAAGGAGCAAGCTAAGCGAGGAACAGAGAGCGCTCATGCAATTATTAGATCGCAGTAACTGCACTTCTAAAAACCAAAACCCAGTCTCTCTCGTTTTCTGAACCCAGATCTTTTGTAATGTTGTTCATACAAATGTTTCTGTTCTTATAGTGATACCTATTGAGATATTGTTGCCTCTTACACATGTGCACCCAGATCTCAATCTGGTTTACGGGTTATACTCCTGTTGTCCTTTTTCCAGGCATAAAAGTAGGGCTTAAGCAGTTATGGGCAGATTTATGATGGGAATGTGCCACGTTTGCATCACGCAACTGCGGCGTAAATGTGGCGCATCCCTACGACCCATTTACAACGTGACGCATCTAGGCAGATGCGTCACGTTGTAAAGCCCTGCGCCACTTGTGGGCGTTCCGGCGCAGGGTGGGCGTTCCGGGGCAGGTGCGCCTCGCAAAAGTGGCTGAGTGAAATCTATAAGATTTCACTCAGTCACTTTCAGGCCAATGATGCGTCAAAACCCTGCGCCTGCTTGAAGCAGGCGTAGGCGTAGGCGTGGAGAAGTGTGGCTCACCGGTTAGAAGCGGCAGACCCTGAAGCAGAGGTCGTCCCGGGACCAGGGTTGAATTCCCGACGCGGCAGGGTCTTGGGTCAATGTCCGCGGACTCGATAATTCTCGCTTAGGTGCCTATGCTAACCATGGGTCCCACTCTGCAACTCTGGGCAATAGCTTGTATAATCTCCACAACGGCCCCAGCAACGCCGGGGATGCCTGGCTTCACCTTGGGGTGCCCTCTCACAGGGAAAGCCAGGACGGGTTCCCCAGCGGTATACAGCGCCAGGACACCATGTAACGAGGTAACAGTGCGCTTTACAAGTATACATACATTACATTTTTTTTATATAGGTCTTGACGCAGCATTGTATAGATGGGCCCCCCCCAAGCCTTGCTGGAGCTGCGTCGCGCTTGCAACGCAACTCCAGCAATGCGCCACCTTTACGGCACAGATGCGTCACGCATCTGTGCCGTTTTTGCCCCATGGTGCGCCGCATTGTAAATGCGGCGCACCATGGGTGGCGGAGCAGCGGCGCAAAATAACTGGCGCATCCCTGGGGATGCGCCAGTTATCATAAATCTGCCCCTCAGTCTTACTTCTGTTTGTGACCTATCATGTTTTTTTGTAACCTTGTAAATATATGTGCATACACACAAATGTGTGCGCTAGGTTTGTAAATGTGTGTGTATGTATATATATATACACAAATATATACTGCTTGACAGAAACAGATTACTTAAAACATTTCAGTGTTCAGAAGCACCTGTGCAAGGAGATAATACCTTTCAGTTGTGCTTGGCAGTATGACAGGACCTTTGTGCCGAAAACCGGGAAATGCCCCGGTTACTTACCGGTAATCTTCATTACTCCGAGTCCATGTCTTCCTCGCCACAGTAATTACCCATGAGCCTCCGGCTCCACACAGAACTCCAAGTAAAAAAACAGCGCTCTAGTCTCCCTCTCCCTCCTCCAAGATGGCCCCCAGTGGCTCCAGCCAATCCCATAAAGGGACATAGAAGCACCAACACGACCTGAAGAACCAAGCCGCAGACATGAAGCCACCACCAGGGCCGGGAGGGAAGGGAAACTATACTGTGGCAAAGGAAGACATGGACTCGGAGTAATGAAGAATACCGGTAAGTAACCGGGGCATTACCTCCTCGTCCTGTCTTCCTCGCTACAGTAATTACCCATGAGCCGATACCAAAGCAATCAGCTTCATGCAAGGAAAACACTCCACAGAAACATGCAGAGAAACATCCAGCAAGCACAAGAGGTATAAAAATCCCACAGAAACATACACCTCAAAGAAACCCAGCCGAAGGACAGAAGAGGCAAAGGAAAACAGAAACTCCACCCCCAAGGCCGAATGCGACAAAGGGACATGAAAGCAAGCGGGGATGACCAAGCGTCAGCCCGGCAGAAACCCACCATGGACACATCCGAAAAAGTGGCCCATGATACCAAAACAGAACTGGCGGACCGACCCTGAACAGGAAGAGGGGGAAGGACAGAAACAGAACCAAAAGCCAACAGCATGGTCCCCGGAAACCCACTACCGACAGTGGACAACGAGGGCCACAGGACCTGGTGATCCAAACCAAAACGACAAAGAAAGTGGCAACCACCCCAAAGGAAGAAGTGCGAGATGAAGAAACCAACAAGCACCACGCACATCCAACAGGAGGAGAAGGCAATCCCCTGTCGAGGAAGGACCAGGACAAAGAAACCGAAGAACCACTCCAGCAGAATGGTGAAAATCAAACCACCGCAGGAACAAAGTAGGACGAGGGCGCAAGAACCCACGAGCAGACAAAGGACCAAAATCGGAGCAGACCGCAGGAAGGCATCCAGCACACCAAGACGCCAGGCAGAGGCAAGAGTCACAAGAAACACCACCGTGAGTGTCAAGAACTCCACGACCACCGACACCAAAGGCCCAAAAGGAGCCGACCGCAAGGAATGCAACAGCAAAGGACAAACCAACCAACCAAAGGCAGGACACGGAACGCCCGAAAGGCGGTCCAACGAGCCCCGAGAGTGGAAAGGCGAAGCACAAAAGTAAACTATCACCCAAAATCCAGAAGGCGAGTAGGGTCCAAAGAAACCAACGACAGACCCGCGACACCAACACCAAGAGGCAAAGGCAACCCAATGCTCAGCATAGGACACAAGAGTAGAAGGCCCCTGAGACAGCGTCACGACGCCAGTAATCGCAAAAGAACAACCCGCATCCAACAGCGATCCCCACACAAGAGCCAGGCCCGCAGACCTAGGGACCGGAACAGAGGCAGAGTAAGAAGAGGAACCATCAGAAGAGAGGGCGCGAACGGCAACGTCCAGACCGTAGACACAACCAAATCCAGCAACGGGGGATATCAAGAATGACAGCACCACCCCGGAGCAACCAGAAGGAGAAACGACCCCCCTTCTCGATCCCCTGCAAGACCAACGGGAACAGGGAGCATAGAACAGGCCAAAAGGACGATAGGGCGTCCACCCTCCAGGCAACCCGGCAAGTCAAAAACGTGCAGAAGCAGAGGGGCCTGGCACAGCACCGGGAGGCAAACAAGTCCACAGACGGACAGCCAAACATCTCCCGCAAGCACCCGAACAGCAACCGCGTGAGGGACAAAGAAGACCCCACGGAAGGAAAACACCCGGTGCCGACAATCCGCCACAGGCAGGTAAACGGCAGACAGGGAGGCTAGGGCCACCCCAGCCTAACCACAAAAACCGAAGGCAGAGGCAACCGAGGGAGAGAACCCTGCACCCCCCAAGAAGGATCACAGAAGACAGTACCACCAGAACCGTCGACCGGAGCCACACGACCCCGAAGAAGATCAGAGAAATCCAGCAGACCCAAAAGGACGGTCAGCAGCACCTCGTAGGTGGAGGAACACGATAACCCAGAAAGAGGCCAAACTCCCCGAGTCGTCGAATCCCCCAGAGTAGCACCCCATACCAGCAGGCGGGCAGCGGCAGTGACCACGCGGGTGGGAACAATCAGAAAAAAAGCAGCCCCAGGACAGAAGACCCTTGGCCAACCACCAACCCAGGACCACCCGAACAACCTCCGATATAGAAACCAAAAACACCCATAACGAGAGAATAGGGGTCCCAAAGCGACAAATGCGCGACACCACCGGGTACATGCGGAGGCGAGCCTATGGCCCCGTCAAAAAGGACGCCGAACCAGACCTCGAACCCCCAACCACAGGTACACGGGACGAAATTGCCACAACAACAGAGAACGAACTGCAGACATCAGGGACAGAATCCGGGGAGGGGCAGTAACACCATCCCCAAAGGAGTCTCGAACAGTGCCCAATGAAAGTCAAGTCCCGTGCAGGAACCAGGGAGGACATCGGCACAGTAACGAGGAAACCGTGATGCCCCAGGACATGGCACACACCCCGGACATGCAACTCCGCCTCAGAAAGAGAAGAAGCAGAAAGCAAAATGTCATCCAGAAAAGGAAGAAATACAAACGCCATCCCCATGCAGGTGTCCAAAAACAGGGGCCAGAATCACAGTAAAGAACCCGGTAGAAGAGCAGAGTCCAAAAGGCAAAACTCGGAACCGGTAATGACGACCCAGGACGCAAAACCGGAGAAACCGCCGAGAGACGGGATGAACAGGCACAAGCAGACCAGCACCTCCCAAGTCCAAGGACGCCAGGAACCGACCAGAGACACCAGAGGAAGGATCAACCACAGGGAAACCCGATCGAAACAGGGGCGAGGGACGAAGGACCGACCCACTCCAGGACCATCACAGATCGAAGAACCCCGGTGCGTGTGGACACAAAAATGGGACGGAAGACACGCACAACCTCAACTGATCGCTGGGCACAGGAATCACCGCATGAGTGGTCACCAGGGAATCGATGCCCTCAAAAGTGCCAACCTCCCACGAGGGACACAGGGACAAGGCGTGAAAACTGAAACAGTCCGGGGGAGTCCGGGTAACGGCAAGAAGGAAACCCGCCGAAATCACTTGATGAACCCATCGGGCTGACACAGTCATCCGCCAAGAGTCCATGAATCAAGTGAGGCGACCCCCAACCGGACCAACACACCAGTCACGAATCGGAAGCGGGAGTGGAGGAGGCAGAAGTACCAGAGAACTGGAATCCGCCAAAGGAAGGAGCACCCAGGCTACGCCCCCGCCCACGAAAAAGGCTGACCAGCACGGCCCCACCCAGAATGACCAAAAGCAAGTCAGGGAATCATAGGCACGGAAGCAACCAGTACGCACAGGAGCAACGAGCCCACGGCCCATCGCAGTGTACCTCACCATGACATACAAAGGAGGAACAAACAAAAAATAACCCAACAAGGGACCTTCAGCAGGAGAAGCCGCTGCGCAGCATCAGCCGAACCGGAATGAAGCCACAACTGACGCCTGTCAGCGACAGACGACCCAGCCGCAGAAGCCGCCGCCCCCAATGAATCAAAGGAAACACCAGACAGCAGGCGGACATGCCGGCCAAACATCTCCACAGTAGAAGAAACAACCCCCCCCCGATCCAAGAAAGCAGTCAGAGAATGAAATCTCCAAGCAAAGACAGGACCGAGCAAGAGGAACAGGCAGCAGCCCGACAGAAAAATCGCAGCCGCAAATTGCGCACCGTTGATTCACAACAGAACATGACAGAAAAACAAACGAGAAGCGCAGGATCACCCGACGGAGTCCAGGCGCTGAATAAAATTGAAGCGATTAGCCCAGAATCACAGGAGGTTTTAGGCTTCGTTACCGAGACTCAAACCCAGATCCTCAGGACCGAGGTCGAGCGCCCTAGCCGTTAGGCCAACTCCTCTCCCCTGGACCCGCCGGGATCCGAACCAGTGACCCTGAGGCCGAACACAGCCCCTGCAGCGGTAGAACGAGTCCACAGAGCCACCAGACCCCGTCCGAGAGAAGAAAACATCAGAAAGAGGAGAAATATAAATATTACCGGCCTCGGAGGGGTGACCGGGCGTACCCTTCTCCCTTCAGGAAGCACCAAAAGTACGCGAATATGCCCAAGGACCAACGGAAGAACGGCCCCACGCACAAATCGTTCAGAACAGTAACCCCCTCTACAGTGGCCGAATCGACAGCAGGAACGCCAGCACACCGGCCCTTGATACAGCAGGAACCGGCCCCCGACGCCCTAAAGCAGCAGTCTCAGCAGAATCAAACGTGCGCTGCAAGAACTCCAGAGAGGGTAACACTATCCCAGAAGGAGAAGATATAGAGAAGGGACCAAGAGTAGGCATGGCAGAAGCAACACGCACCATGTCCAATTCAAAAAATTGAACATACACAGGCAAACGTGAATCCACACGTCCGGCAAGAAAGGAACCGAGGTTGCTAGGCAACCGGCCCAATCAACCTAACACACGCCCATCAAAAGAAAAAGAGCGCAAGCATACCGGCGTTTCGCCGAAAGCCAAAACCCACGGCTGAGTCCACACAAAGTACCACCGGAAAAAAATCCACCGGATGACGGTGCGCAGACTCGGCAGAAGGGAAGCGGAGGGGAAGAGGAACCCGCCGGTCCCGAACATCACCGCACCCGGCCGCGCCAAGCCAGCTCAGCTGACGCGCGGCCCGGAAAGAGAAATCCCGAAAACGGCCCCGCTCAGCAGGACCACAGGAGCCCCTACATAGTGCAAGGTCCAAAGGGACCGAGCACAAGCAAACCAACGCCCC
Source organism: Lissotriton helveticus (assembly GCF_964261635.1). Lineage (NCBI taxonomy): Eukaryota > Metazoa > Chordata > Amphibia > Caudata > Salamandridae > Lissotriton > Lissotriton helveticus. The sequence goes on along the minus strand of NC_136073.1, from coordinate 129,106,496 downwards.
CACGGTCCGCTACAGCAGGACATGGAGCGCGGAGGCAAACGAATGGGGGATAAAAGCATGAAAAATACAAAAAAAAACATATAAAAACGATAACACATCCCCCACCGAAATACCCAAGGCCAAAAGGGGCTGCTCAAGCAAGACCCCAGCCTTTTCCATCAAAGAAACAACAACAAACACTCACCTGACCAGCAGGGAACACAGCACACGGAGAAGTGCAGAAAAAAAGAACAGGTCGTGTTGGTGCTTCTGTGTCCCTTTATGGGATTGGCTGGAGCCACTGGGGGCCATCTTGGAGGAGGGAGAGGGAGACTAGAGCGCTGTTTTTTTACTTGGGATTCTGTGTGGAGCCGGAGGCTCATGGGTAATTACTGTGGCGAGGAAGACAGGACGAGGAGGTAATGCAGATGGGCATTCCTACGGCTTCATAGATTCAGCTCCAAACATTGATTCTCACAACTTGTACACACCCGGAACCACCATCAACGGCAGTAGACATGGTGCTCGCATAAAGCAGACGGAGTTCACCCACAGGAGGCACAGAACCGCCGTTGTGATAGTGATGAAGAGACACAGAGCTCACATACAGCATGCCAGTTGGTTACCCTACACCGAACCCACACTATATATGAGGCGGTGGGGTGCAGTGCCTGCTGTAGGTGACCTCTGTTTCTGGTGCATATGTGCTTCCTGTTACAATGCCTTCGGTAGTGCTGTGTGTCACTTGTTATGAGCTCGTTGTCTTCGCTTATCCTGTGAGATGAATTCTCGACTTAAAGCCTCAGTCTCATCAGATCTTGCACAAACATGCCTGAGCGCGACAATTCTTACATGATTTTAATCCCAACCACGGGTACGTCTGTTTGTATTTACGCAGTCACTTATGCATGCAGCAATGCGCCCCCATACTGCACGCGGGAGTATGTTGTGTATGACTTCCTTGAGATCTGTACGTGTGAGAATATTGTTCCCTGTTAGTGTAAAGCACAGTCTGGCCTCTGAGTGACAGTAGATTCATGCCTACATGTGGCAGTACGTGTGTTTGTAGTTGACAGTACATTTGTATTAACATAGGGTAGAAATGTTTCTGTTTGGAAATAGTTTCCTGTCTGTGTACTGTAGTTTATTTCCTTATGATCAGTGACTTTAAGTTTGCCATTCAAGAATAAAAAGCTGTTTCCGCCCGGTCTCGAACCGGGGACCTTTCGCGTGTTAGGCGAACGTGATAACCACTACACTACGGAAACCCATGAGTCCGGTGCTCCCATGTTCCTTACTCATTATCTACCTTGTCCATGTCTGTGTACAACAGGAGTACACTTTTTCCATTTCCATTTCTGAACGCCTTTTACATGTTTTCTCCTGTCAACATTTTACTTGCAGACCTTGTGATTATCACATGCATTCTAGATCAGCCATTGTCTGAGGGTAACGGGAAACCTTCAGTGTGAACTGTTTCTATTGGCAGGAAGCAAGATGCCGCCTGCAGGGTGCCAAGGGGAGCATGGGTGCCCTCTGATACCACATCTTCTCCTCCTATTGACCCCCTGGGCTCTAAGTGGGTGGCGCCTTGTTCTATGGCTCTGTTCTGGATTGTTTGTTCTTGGGGGTGGAGTGGAGTCACGCAGGGTGCGCTGGTAGCACGGGCAGGGGTTGTTGCCCAGGTATGTGGTTTATAGTCAGAGCAGGTCCCATCGGTATCACTCCATTGTCTGCTCCAACTCTGCCCTTTGACGGACGGGGAACGGGGAAGGAATTCAGTGGCGGCTCATCCGCTAAGGCAGAGGAGCATCGCCCTACTGCTTTATGCACTCCTACCCCACCCCGCCATCCCTTTTGTACCGCTTTGGCCACCATAAGTGTGGCAGGGTATGCTCAGACGTGAGTCCCTTGCTCACTTTGCCACTGGATTCAAGCAAGCCGGGCTGAAGACGGCTGGAATGCCAGAAACCTGTCCTCGGAAGCTTGTTTCCGGTCCAGGGAAGGCATGGCTTGGCAGTTCGGGCTGGACTGTTCCCATGAGGCACAGGGTCAGACTGATTTGCATATAGCCATGTCTGAGCTGGGGTGGCAGAGTGGGCTAAAGAACGGTGATGGATCAAACCCAGATCTTTTGACTGGGTGTGAGTGTTTGATTGGTTCAGATGCTCCGTCCATCACCACCCCCTTTTGTACCTCTGGTAAATAGCGGACACCACTGGGAAGGATATCTGATGTGAAATTACTCATTTCCCAACCTCAGAATAACACGTTTTCCACACCTAGCAGCTTTCTTTTTTTTCTAAAAAAATATATATATGTAAAGTATTCATTGAAAGAGAGTTGAAGCCGCCTCTGAGGCACAGCCCTAGAAACAACCCCTTAGTAGGCACCCCTCATAGTGTTGCTCCTGCAGAGGTCCTTCTGGCAGCAAAGATACCACCACCAGCATCACCCCGCACTTTCAACCTTTGAATTAAGCGCAAGACACAGCCCACTACTTTGACTCCAATGATGCTGGCTCCATGGCCAAGGTTTCATAAACCTCCAGCCATGTTCATATCCTAGTGATACCCTACAGCACTGGGTTTGCCCCCATGAATTAGAAGATGTGTTGTGGACATGCCACTATAGAAGCCCTGCCTTGCCTCATGTCCATGTTGAATCATCATTGCTTATTTTGATATCTTGCACCAGAGAGAGCAGTGATCTGTATCTCCTCAATATCCAGACTCATTGACTCTTCCAGATGGGATTTTGACCTGGGGATGAAACCGACTTGCCCTTGCTCGGTTCTGATTATCCTACACAGATTGCTTGATACGTACGATCAGGGCACGAGTAGGGGGCACACGTGGGTGGACCGCGTCCACCCAATATTTTCACAGGGTGAACACTGTCCACCCTGCCAAGAACGTGGGCCCCACTGAATAAAGTGCTGAACTCGCCCCGGTGCAATTTGCAAACACTGGGACACTTTTAGCAGCGTCTGCAGGTTGTCTGCTTTCCATCTGCAACAAGCAACAACGTGCAAATGGTGACGGAGCTGTATTATTTAAGACTCCTGCTGGGCCCATAACAAAGGATGAATTTAAGAAGTCATCAGGCCTCCTTTTGTTCCAGTCTCCTGGCTGGGAGATCAGGAGCCTCACACCTATTGCAAATGAACCAGAGGGGAAACAAAGGCTCACAGCTTGTTAGCACTTCACACACGCTTAAGAGAGGCAGCTTTTCACTTTGTTCAGTCCCTGTTTAAGGAGATATGCATGCACTGTAAGAAGGTCAGATGTGTTGGTCTTTCCCAGTATTTACCAAAGCAAATTGCATTTATATAGATCTTACTGCCTCTGAGGAGGTGTTAAAATAATTGAATTACCATTTTTAGGTCTCGTTGAAGCAATGCATAAGCTTTGTTCGGCGAGATTATAGTAAGCCACTTTCAAAACTCTAAACACTGCAGATCCCATGCAGTTCATGTGATAAAGGCGCGTGCAGAGAAATCCGCTACCCCTCCCCACTCCTCCCACGAAGCAACACAACCCAAGAACATCAAAGCGACCGGCCGCTTTGAGTCCATTTGCCACCAGCCACTTCACGCGCTCCACAGGTCATAAACGGGACCATCTGCTTGTGAATGTTGGCCTGCTTGCCCAGCCCCCTCCCATCGCTCTTGGCACTTGCATTCTTTTGTGTCAACTTTGCTGCTCAGCTTCAACCAGTGCCCAACATCGTAAGCCAGTTCTACGCTCCTCACATGTATCGCCCTGTCCCACCGGATCTCTCTTTACCACCACTGCATGGCCCCAGCCCCTCTGAAACCCTCTGAAACCCATCTCCAACTTCTCACAACCCCTTTGAGCACTGTTATCTTAACATTTGTGTTTCTCTCTGTCTTATGATGCCTGCCCTGCCACCATTTACATCGGACCCTCACACACTCTCACACACCCTCACACCCTCTCACCCTCAGACACCCTCACACACGCTCACACCCCCTTAAACCCTCTCACCCTCACACCATCACACCCTCTCACCTTCACACACCCTCACAACCTCACTACCTCACTCTCTCTCACTACCTCACTCTCTCGCTCTATCTCACTACCTCACAACCTCACTCTCCCTCACTACCTCACTCTCTCTCACTACCTCACTCTCTATCTACCTCACTCTCTCTCTCTCTCACAACCTCACTCTCTATCTACCTCCAAATCCACCCTCTAACTCCACCCTCTAACTCCACCCTGTAACTCCATCCTCCAACTACAACTCCAGCCTCAAACTCCACCCTCCAACGCAACCCTCCAATTCCACCATCCAAATCCAACTCCACCCTTCAAATCAAACTCCACCCTCCAACTCCACATCCAAATCCACCCTCTAAATCCACCCCCCAACTCCACCCTCCAAATCCAACTCCACCCTACAACTCCAAATCCAAATCCACCCTCTAAATCCACCCCCAAAATCCACCCTCCAAATCCACCCTCTAACTGCACCCTTCAAATCCACGCTCCAAATCCACCCTCCAAATCCGCCCTCCAAATCCACCCTCCAACTCCACCCTCCAACTCCACCCTCCAACTCCACCCTCCAACTCCACCCTCCAACTCAACCCTCCAAATCCACCCTCCAACTCCACCCTCAAAATCCACCCTCCAACTCCACCCTCAAACTCAAAATGCAACTCCACCCTCCAACTCCACCCTCCAAATCCACCCTCCAACTCCACCCTCAAAATCCACCCTCCAACTCCACCCTCCAAGTTCGCCCTCCAACTCCACCCTCCAACTCCACCCTCCACTCCACCCTCTAACTCGACCCTCTAACTCCACCCTCAAAATACACTCTCCAAATACACACTCCAACTCCATTCCGTCTAAATCCAACTCTGCCCTCCAACTCCACACTCCAACTCCAACTCCACCCTCCAACTCCAACTCCACCCTCCAATACCACCCTCCAACTCCACCCTCCAAATCCAACTCCACCCTCCGAATCCAAATCCAACTCCACCCTCCAACTCCAACTCCCCCTCCAAATCCAAATACACCCTCCAACTCCATTCCCTCCAAATCCAACTCCACCCTCCAACTCCACCCTCCAACTCCACCCTCCAACTCCACCCTTCAACACTACCCTCCAACTCAACCCTCCAACTTCGCCCTCCAACTCCACCCTCCAACTCCACCCTCCACTCCACCCTCTAACTCGACCCTCTAACTCCACCCTCAAAATACACTCTCCAAATACACCCTCCAAATACACCCTCCAACTCCATTCCCTCTAAATCCAACTCCACCCTCCAACTCCACCCTCCAACTCCAACTCCACCCTCCAACTCCAACTCCACCCTCCAAATCCACCCTCCAACTCCACCCTCCAAATCCAACTCCACCCTCCAAATCCAACTCCACCCTCCAACTCCAACTCCCCCTCCAAATCCAAATACACCCTCCAAATACACCCTCCAACTCCATTCCCTCCAAATCCAACTCCACCCTCCAACTCCACACTCGAACTCCAACTCCACCCTCCAACTCCACCCTCCAAATCCACCCTCCAACTCCACCCTCCAAATCCAACTCCACCCTCCAAATCCAACTCCACCCTCCAACTCCACCCTCCACATCAGAATCCACCCTCCAAATCCACCCTCCAAATACAAATCCACTCTCCAACTCCACCCTCCAACTTCAACTCCACCCTCAAACTCAAAATGCAACTCCACCCTCCAACTCCAACCTCAAAAACCAAATTCAAAAACACCCTCAAAATCCAACTCCACCCTCCAAATCCAAATCCACCCTCCAAATCCATCCTCCAACTCCACCATCCAAAAACACCATCCAGCTCCAAATCCTACATCCAAGCACAAATCCACCCTCCAACTCCACCCTCCAACTCCACGCTCCAACTCCACCCTCCAACTCCACCCTCCAACTTCAACTCCACCCTCCAACTCCAACTCCACCATCGAATTCCATCCTCCACCCTCCAACTCCTCCCTCCAACTCCAACTCCACCTGCAAAAACAACGCTCCAAATCCACCCTCCAACTCCACCCTACAAATCCACCCTACAAATCCAACTCCACCCTCCAACTTCAACTCCACCCTCCAAATCCAAATCCACCCTCCAAATCCACCCTCCAAATCCAAATCCACCCTCCAACTCCAACTCCACCCTCAAACTCAAAATGCAACTCCACCCTCAAACTCAAAATGCAACTCCACCCTCCAACTCTACCCTCCAACTCTACAACTCTACCCTCCAACTCCACCCTCCAACTCCACCCTCTAACACCACCCTCAAAATACACCCTCCAAATATACCCTCCAAACACACCCTCCAACTCCATTCCCTCCAAATCCAACTCCACCTTCCAACTCCACCCTCCAACTCCACCCTCCAACTCCGACTCCACCCTCCAACTCCACCCTCCAACTCCAACTCCACCTCCATACTCCACCCTCCAACTGCAACTCCACCTGCAAAAACAACCCTTCAAATCCACTCTCCAAATCCACCCTCCAACTCCACTATCCAACTCCACCCTCCAAATCCAACTCCACCCTCCAAATCCAACTCCAACCTCCAAATCCGACTCCACACTCCAACTCCATCCTCCAACTCCACCCTCCAACTCCACCCTTCAACTCCACCCTCCAACTCCTCCTGCAAAAACAACCCTCCAACTCCACCCTCCAACTCCAACTCCACCCTCCAACTCCACCCTCCAACTCCACCCTCCAACTCCAACTCCACCCTCAAACTCAAAATGCAACTCCACCCTCCAACTCCACCCTCCAAATGCAACTCCACCCTTCAAATCCAAACCAGTGTTTGTAATATCAATACATGTAAGTCCCATAAATACAACACATATTGCATTACAAATGCTATAAGTGTCACATTTGCAAAAGTTATAACTATTAGCGTTGTAAATGACAGAGCAATTATTTTCTCTATTTTCCACAACAAAACTTTAAAATAAAATTGGTCTAACTCCACCCTCTAACTCCCCCCTCAAAATCCACCCTCCAAATACATCCTCCAAATACACCCTCCAACTCCATTCCCTCCAAATCCAACTCCACCCTCCAACTCCACCCTCGAACTCCACCCTCGAACTCCAACTCCACCCTCCAAGTCCAACTCCACCCTCCAAATCCACCCTCCAACTCCACCCTCCAAATCCAACTCCACCCTCCAAATCCAACTCCACCCTCCAACTCCAACTCCACCCTCCAAATCCAAATACCCCCTCCAAATCCACCCTCCAACTCCAACTCCACCTGCAAAACAACCCTCCAAATCCACCCTCCAACTCCACCCTCCAACTCCACCCTCCAACTCCACCCTCCAACCCCACCCCCAACCCCACCCCCCAACTCCACCCTCCAAATCCACCCTCCAAATCGAACTCTACTCTCCAACTCCAACTCCACCCTCCAAATCCAAATCCACCCTCCAACTTCACCCTCCAAATCCAAATCCACTCTCCAACTCCAAACTCAAACTCAAAATGCAACTCCACCCTCCAACTCCATTCCCTCCAAATCCAACTCCACCCTCCAACTCCACCCTCGAACTCCACCCTCGAACTCCAACTCCACCCTCCAAGTCCAACTCCACCCTCCAAATCCACCCTCCAACTCCACCCTCCAAATCCAACTCCACCCTCCAAATCCAACTCCACCCTCCAACTCCAACTCCACCCTCCAAATCCAACTCCACCCTCCAACTCCAACTCCACCCTCCAAATCCAAATACCCCCTCCAAATCCACCCTCCAACTCCAACTTCACCTGCAAAACAACCCTCCAAATCCACCCTCCAACTCCACCCTCCAACTCCACCCTCCAACTCCACCCTCCAACTCCACCCTCCAACTCCACCCTCCGACTCCACCCTCCAACTCCACCCTCAGATCACCACACCCTCTCACCCTCACACCATCACACCATCACACCCTCTCACCTTCACACACCCTCACAACCTCACTCTTCCTTACTACCTCACTCTCTCTCTCTCTCACTACCTCACTCTCACTCTATCTCACTACCTCACAACCTCACTCTCCCTCACTACCTCACTCTCTCTCACTACCTCACTCTCTCTGTCTATCACTACCTCACTCTCTATCTGCCTCACTCTCTCTCTCACTACCTCACTCTCTATCTACCTCCAAATCCACCCTCCAAAGCCACCCTCTAAATCCACCCTCTAACTCCACCCTCTAACTCCACCCTCCAACTACAACTCCAGCCTCAAACTCCACCCTCCAACTCAACTCTCCAATTCCACCATCCACATCCAACTCCACCCTCCACATCAAACTCCACCCTCCAACTCCAAATCCCAATCCACCCTCTAATCCCACCCTCTAAATCCACCCTCCAACACCACTTTCCAAATCCAACTCCACCCTATAACTCCAAATCCAAATCCACCCTCCAACTCCACCCTCCAACTCCAAATCCAAATCTACCCTCTAAATCCACCCTCCAAATCCACCCTCCAAATCCACCCTCTAACTCCACCCTTCAAATCCTAGCTCCAAATCCACGCTCCAAATCTGCCCTCCAAATCCACCCTCCAAATCCACCCTCTAACTCCACCTTCTAACTCCACCCTCTAACTCCACCCTCCAACTCCACCCTCCAAATCCACCCTCCAACTCCACCTTCCAAATCCACCCTCCAACTCCACCCTCAAACTCAAAATGCAACTCCACCCCCCAACTCCACCCCCAACTCCACCCTCCAACTCCACCCTCCAACTCCACCCTCCAATCCACCCTCTAACTCCACCCTCTAACTCCACCCTCAAAATACACTCTTCAAATACACCCTCCAACTCCATTCCCTCTAAATCCAACTCCACCCTCCAACTTCACCCTCCAACTCCACACTCCAACTCCAACTTCACCCTCCAACTCCACCCTCCAAATCCACCCTCCAACTCCACCCTCCAAATCCAACTCCACCCTCCAAATCCAACTCCACCCTCCAACTTCAACTCCACCCTCCAAATCCAAACCCACCCTCCAAATACACCCTCCCACTCCATTCCCTCCAAATCCAACTCCACCCTCCAACTCCACCCTCCAACTCCACCCTCCAACTCCACACTCCAACTCCATCCTCCAACTCCAACTCAACCCTCCAAATCCAACCTCCAACTCCACCCTCCAAATCCAACTCCACCCTCCAAATACAACTCCACCCTCCAACTCCACCCTCCAAATCAGAATCCACCCTCCAACTCCACCCTCAACCTCAAAATGCAACTCCAACCTCCAACTCCACCCTCCAACTCCAACCTCAAAACCAAATCCAAAAACACCCTCAAAATCCAACTCCACCTTCCAAATCCACCCTCCAAATCCACCCTCCAAATCCACCCTCCAACTCCACCATCCAAAAACACCATCCAGCTCCAAATCCAACATCCAAGCACAAATCCACCCTCCAACTCCACCCTCCAACTCCACGCTCCAACTCCACCCTCCAACTCCACCCTCCAAATCCACCCTCCAACTCCACCCTCCAACTCCAACTCCATCCTCCAACTCCACCCTCCAACTCCAACGCCACCATTCAACTCCATCCTCCACCCTCCAACTCCATCCTCCAACTCCACCCTCCAACTCCAACTCCACCTGCAAAACCAACCCTCCAAATCCACTCTCCAAATCCACCCTCCAACTCCACTATCCAACTCCACCCTCCAAATCCAACTCCACCCTCCAAATCCAACTCCACCCTCCAACTCCTTCCTCCAAATCCACCCTCCAAATCCACCCCCAACTCCATCCTCCAACTCCATACTCCAACTCCACCCTCCAAATCCACCCTCCAACTCCAACTCCACCCTCCGACTCCAACTCCACCCTCCAACTCCACCCTCAAATTCAAAATGCAACTCCACCCTCCAAATCCACCCTCCAAATCCAACTCCACCCTCCAAATCCAAACCAGTGTTTGTAATACACATGTAAGTCCCATAAATACAACACATATTGCATTACAAATGCTATAGGTGTCACATTTGCAAAAGTTATTATTTTCTCTATTTTCCACAACAAAACATTAAAATAAAATTGGTCTAACTCCACCCTCTAACTCCACCCTCTAACTCCACCCTCCAAATACATCCTCCAAATACACCCTCCAACTCCATTCCCTCCAAATCCAACTCCACACTCCAACTCCAACTCCACCCTCCAACTCCAACTCCACCCTCCAAATCCACCCTCCAACTCCATCCTCCAAATCCAACTCCACCCTCCAAATCCAACTCCACCCTCCAACTCCAACTCCACCCTCCAACTCCAACTCCACCCTCCAAATCCAAATCCCCCCTCCAAATCCACCCTCCAACTCCTCCCTCCAACTCCACCTGCAAAACAACCCTCCAATTTCACCCGCCAACTCCACCCTCCAACCCCACCCCCCAACTCCACCCTCCAAATCCACCCTCCAAATCCAACTCCAGACTCCAACTCCAACTCCACCCTCCAAATCCACCCTCCAACTCCACCCTCCAACTCCACTCTCCAACTCCAACCTCAAACTCAAAATGCAACTCCACCCTCCAACTCCACCCTCCAACTCCACCCTCCGACTCCACCCTCTAACTCCACCCTCTAACTCCACCCTCAAAATACACCCTCCAAATACACCCTCCAACCCCATTCCCTCCAAATCCAACTCCACCCTCCAACTCCACCCTCCAACTCCACCCTCCAGCTCCACTCTCCAGCTCCACCCTCCAACTCCAACTCCATCCTCCACCCTCCAACTCCACCCTCCAACTTAACCCTCCAACTCCAACTCCACCTGCAAAAATAACCCTCCAAATCCACCCTCCAAATCCAACTCCACCCTCTAAATCCAACTCCACCCTCCAAATCCAACTCCACCCTTCAACTACAGCTCCACTCTCAAACTCAAAATGCAACTCCACCCTCCAACTCCACCTGCAAAAACAACCCTCCAACTCCACCCTCCAAATCCAAATCCACCATCCAAATCCACCCTCCAACTCCACCCTCCAACTCCACCCTCAAACTCAAAATGCAACTCCACCCTCCAACTGCACCTGCATAAACAACCCTCCAACTCCACCCTCCAACTCCAACTCTACCCTCCAACTCCACCCTCCGACTCCACCCTCCAACTCCACCCTCCAAATCCACACTCCAACTCCAACTCCACACTCTAACTCCAACTCCACCCTCCAACTTCCAACTCCACCCTCCAACTCCACCCTCAAACTCAAAATGCAACTCCACCCTCCAACTCCACCCTCCAACTCCAGCATCCAAATCAAAATCCTACATCCAAATCAAAATCCACCATCCAACTCTGCCCTCCAACTCAAAAGCCAACTCCACCCTCCAACTACACCCTCCAAATCAAAAGCCAACTCTACCCTCCAACTCCACCCTCCAACTCCACCCTCCAACCCCACCCTTCAACTCCACCCTCCAACTCCACCCTCCAAATCCACCCTCCAACTCCACCTCCAAATCCAAACCAGTGTTTGTAATATCAAAACATGTAAGTCCCATAAATAAAACACATATTGCATTACAAGTGCTAAAGGTGTCACATTTGCAAAAGTTATAACTATTAGCGTTGTAAATGACAAAGCAATTATTTTCACTATTTTCGACAACAAAACAATAAAGTAAAATTGGTCATTTGCAAAGCTCAAACTTTCCAAATGAGAAACATTTTGCATTGCATTTTAACTCCCTGTTAACTTCTGCTGATCTGATGCTCACTTTCACCACACCTCCTTCTCTAACTCCCTATTCTATTCTCTTCTCCTGTGCTGATCTGCTGCTCTCTTCCATCCCACCTCCTTCTTTAACTCCCTGTTCTCTTCTGCTATGCTGATCTATTCCTCTCTTCCAACAAACTCCTTCTCTAACTCCCTGTTCTCTTCTCTTCTCCCGTGCAGAACTGCTGATCTCTTCCACCCTGCCTCCTTCTCTAACTCCATGTTCTCTTCTCCCGTCCTGTTCTGCTGCTCTCTTCAACACCACCTCCTTCTTTAACTTCATGTTCTCTTCGCCTGTGCTAATCTGCTGCTCTCTTCCACCCACCTCCTTCTGTACCTCCCTGTTCTCTTATGCTGTGCTGATCTGATGCTCTCTTCCAACCACCTCCTTCTGTAACTCCCTGTTCTCATCTGCTGTGCTGATCTGCTGCTCTCTTCCAACCCGCCTCCTTCTTTAACTCTGTTCTCTTCTCCTACGCTAATCTGCTGTTCTCTTCCACTCGCCTCTTTCTCAAACTCCCTGTTGTATTCTCCTGTGCTGATCTGCTCCTCTCTTCCACCCACCTACTTCTCTAACTCCCTGTTCACTTCTCTTCTCCAGAGCTGATCTGCAGCTCTCTTCAACCCGCCTCCTTCTCTACCGCCCTGTTCTCTTCTCCCGTCCTGTTCTGCTGCTCTCTTCAACACCACCTCCTTCTTTAACTCCATCTTCTCTTCACCTGTGCTAATCTGCTGCTCTCTTCCATCCACCTCCGTCAGTAACTCCCTGTTCTCTTATGCTGTGCTGATCTGATGCTCTCTTCCACCCACCTTCTTCTGTAACTCCCTGTTCCCTTCTGCTGTGCTGATCTGCTCCTCTCTTCCACCCACCTTCTTCTCTAACTCCCTGTTCTCTTATTTTAGCCCTCTGCTGACCTGCTGCTCTCTTCTACCCCACCTCCTTCTTTGACTCCTTGATCTCTTATGCTGATCTGCTGCTCTCTTCCACATCGCATTCTTCTCTAACTCACTTTTCTCTTCTCCTGTGCTAATCTGCTGCTCTCTTCCACCCACCTCCTTCTTTAACTCCCTGTTCTATTTTGCTGTGCTGATCTGATGCTCTCTTCCACCCACCTCCTTCTCTAATTCCCTGTTCTCTTCTATTCTCCCGTACTAATCTACTGCTCTATTACACCGCCTCATTCTCTAACTCCATTTTCTCTTCTTTTAGCTCTCTGCTGACCTGCTGCTCTCTTCCACCCCGCCTCCTTCTTTAACTCCCTGTTCTCTTATGCTGATCTGCTGCTCTCTTCCACATTGCATCCTTCTCTAACTCACTGTTCTCTTCTCCTGTGCTAATCTGCTGCTCTCTTCCACTCCACCTCCTTCTCTAACTCCCTGTTCTCTTCTCTTCTCCCGTGCGGATCTGCTGCTCTCTTCCACTCTGCCTCCTTCTGTTACTCACTGTTCTCTTCTCCTGTGCTAAACTGCTCCTCTCTGCCTCCCACCTCTTTCTCTAATTCCCTGTTCTCTTCTCCTGTGTCGATTTGCTGTTCTCTTCCACCCCGCATCCTTTTTAACTCCCTGTTCTCTTCTGCTGTGCTGATTTGCTCATCTCTTCCACCCACCTCCTTCTCTAACTCCCTGTTCTCTTCTCTTCTCCCGTGCGGATGTGCTGCTCTCTTCCACTCTGCCTCCTTCTCTTACTCACTGTTCTCTTCTCCTGTGCTAATCTGCTGCTCTCTTCCACCCGCCTCCTTCTTTAACTCACTGTTTTCTTCTCCTGTGCTAAACTGCTGTTCTCTTCCACCGCCTCTTTCTCTAACTCCCTTTTCTCTTCTCCTGTGCCGATCTGCTGTTCTCTTCCACCCGCATCCTTTTTAACTCCCTGTTCTCTTATCCTGTGATGATCTGCTGCTCTCTTCCACCCCAAATCCTTCTTTAACTCCCTGGTCTCTTCAGCTGTGCTGACCTGCTCCTAACTTCCACCCACCTCCTTCTCTAACTCCCTGTTCTCTTCCCTTCTCCCATGCTGACCTGATGCTCTCTTCCACTCTGCCTCCTTCTCTAACTCACTGTTCTCTTCTCCTGTGCTAATCTGATGCTCTCTTCCACCCGCCTCCTTCTTTAACACCCTCTTTCGCTAACTCCCTGTTCTCTACTCCTGTGCCGATCTGCTGTTCTCTTCCACCCTGCATCCTTTTTAACTCCCTGTTCTCTTATCCTGTGCTGATCAGCTGCTCTCTTCCAACCGTCTCCTTCTTTAACTCCATATTCTCTTCTGCTGTGATGTTATGCTGCTCTCTTCCACCCACCTCCTTCTCCAACTCCCTAGCCTCTTCTCTTCTCCCGAGCTGAACTGATGCTCTCTTCCAACTGCCTTCTTCTCTAGCTCCCAGTTCTCTTCTCTTCCCCTGTGCTGATCTGCTGCTATCTTATACCCGCCTCCCTTTTTAACTCCATGTTCTCTTCTCCTGTACTAATCTGCTGCTCTCTTCCACCCGCCCCAGTCTTTAACTCCCTGGTATCTTCTCCTGTGCTGATCTGCTGCTCTCTTCCACCCCACCTCCTTCTTTAACTCCCTGGTCTCTTCTCTTCTCCTGTGCTGATCTGCTGCTCTCGTCCACCCCAAATCCTTCTTTAAATCCCGGTTCGCTTCTCTTCTCCTGTGTTGATCTGCTCCTCTCTTCCACCCCACCTCCTCCTTTAACTCCATGTTTTTTTCTCCTGTGCTGATCTGCTATTCCTTTCCACAACCTCCTTCTCTAACTCCCTATTCTCTTCTCACATGCGGAGCTGCTGCTCTCTTCCTCCAGCATCATTCACTAACTCCCTGTTCTCTTCTCCTGTGATAATCTTTAAGCTATCTTCCATCCATCTTCTTCTCTAACTGCCAGTTTTTTTTCCCGTGCTGATCTGCTGTTCTCTTTCACCGCCTCCTTCTCTAACTCCCTTTTCTGTTCTCCTGTGCTAATTTGCTGTTCTCTTCCACCCACCTCCTTCTTTAAATCCCTGTTCTCTTCTCCAATGCTGATCTGCTGTTCTCTTCCCCTACACATCCTTCTTTAACTCCATGTTCTCTTCACCTGTGCTGATCTGCTGCTCTCTTCCATCTGCCTCCTTCTCTAATTCCCTTTTCTCTTCTCCGGTACTGATCTGCTGTTCTCTTTCACCCACCTCCTTCTCTAACTCCCTCTTCTCTACTCCTCTACTGATCTGCTGTTTTTTTTACACCTCCTCCTTCTGTAACTCCCTGCTCTCTTCTCCTGTGCTGATCTGCTATTCTATTCCACCCGTCTCCTTCTTTAACTCACTGTTCTCTTCTGCTGTGCTAATCTGCTGCTCTCTTCCACCTCACCTCCTTCTCTAACTCCCTGTTCTCTTCTCTTCTCCTGCGCTGATCTGCTGCTCTCTTCCACCCCATCTCCTTCTTTAACTCCCTGTTCTCTCTTCCTGTGCTGATCAGATGCTCTCTTCAACCCATCTCCTTCTCTAATTCCCTGTTCTCTTCTATTCTCCCATACTAATCTACTGCTCTTTTACACCGCCTCATTCTCTAACTCCCTGTTCTCTTTTGCTGTGCTGATCTGCTGCTCTCTTCCACTTCACCTCCTTCTCTAACTCCCTGTTCTCTTCTCTTCTACTGTGCTGATCTGATGTTCTCTTCCACCCACCTCCTTCTCTAATTCCCTGTTCTCTTCTATTCTCCCGTACTAATCTACTGCTCTATAACACCGCCTCATTCTGTAACTCGCTGTTCTCTTCTCCTGTGCCGATCTGCTGTTCCCTAAAACCCGCCTCCTTCTTTAACCCCATGTTCTCTTCTCCTGTGCTGATCTGCTGCTCTCTTCCACACCGCCTCCTTCTTTAACTCCATGTTCTCTTCTCCTGCGCTGATCTGCTGCTCTCTTCCACCCACCTCCTTCTTTAACTACCTGTTCTCTTCTCCTGTGCTGATCTGCTGCTCTCTTCCAGCTCACCTCCTTCTCTAACTCCCTGTTCTCTTCTCTTCTCCTGTGCTGATCTGCTGCTCTCTTCCACCCCATCTCCTTCTTTAACTCCCTGTTCTCTCTTCCTGTGCTGATCAGATGCTCTCTTCAACCCATCTCCTTCTCTAATTCCCTGTTCTCTTCTATTCTCCCATACTAATCTACTGCTCTTTTACACCGCCTCATTCTCTAACTCCCTGTTCTCTTTTGCTGTGCTGATCTGCTGCTCTCTTCCACTTCACCTCCTTCTCTAACTCCCTGTTCTCTTCTCTTCTACTGTGCTGATCTGATGTTCTCTTCCACCCACCTCCTTCTCTAATTCCCTGTTCTCTTCTATTCTCCCGTACTAATCTACTGCTCTATAACACCGCCTCATTCTGTAACTCGCTGTTCTCTTCTCCTGTGCCGATCTGCTGTTCTCTAAAACCCGCCTCCTTCTTTAACCCCATGTTCTCTTCTCCTGTGCTGATCTGCTGCTCTCTTCCACACCGCCTCCTTCTTTAACTCCATGTTCTCTTCTCCTGCGCTGATCTGCTGCTCTCTTCCACCCACCTCCTTCTTTAACTACCTGTTCTCTTCTCCTGTGCTGATCTGCTGCTCTCTTCCAGCCCACCTCCTTCTTTAACTCCCTATTCTCTTCTCCTGTGCTGTTCTGTGGCTCTCTTCCACCCCAACTCCTTCTTTAACTCCCTGTTCTCTTCTCCTGTGCTGATCTGCTGCTCTCTTCCACCCGCCTCCTTCTTTAACTCCCTGTTCTCTTCTCCTGTGATAATCTGCTGCTATCTTCCACCCGCCTCTTTCTCTAATTCCCTGTTGTCTTGTCCTGTGATGATCTGCTGTTCTCTTCCACCTGCATCCTTCTTTAACTCTATGTTCTCTTCTCCTGTGATAATCTTTAAGCTATCTTCCATCCGCCTACTTCTCTAACTCCCTGTTCTCTTCTCCTGTGCTGATCTGCTGTTCTTTCACCCGCCTCCTTCTCTAACTCCCTGTTCTCTTCTCCTGTGCTGATCTGCTGTTCTTTCACCCGCCTCCTTCTCTAACTCCCTTTTCTCTTCTCCTGTGCTAAACTGCTGTTCTCTTTCACCCCGCCCCCTTCTCTAACTCACTGTTCTCTTCTCCTGTGCTAATATGTTGTTCTCTTCCACCCGCTTCCTTACTTAACTCCCTGTGAAATGAATGAATGAAATGGGGTTTTATAGAGCGCACTTCGACCCTGAGGCCTCGTAGCGCTTAGGACGGGTAGGTGGAGGCAGCCATCAGACTGTGTAGTTACTGGTTACTGTTCTCTTCTCATGTGCTGATCTGCTCCTCTTTTCCACCCACCTCCTAATTTAACTCCATGTTCTCTTCTCCTGTGCTGATCTGCTGCTCTCTTCCACCCCACCTTCTTCTTTAACCCCATGTTCCCTTCTCCTGTGCTGATCTGCTGCTCTCTTCCACACCGCCTCCTTCTTTAACTCCATGCTCTCTTCTCCTGCGCTGATCTGCTGTTCTCTAAAACCCACCTCCTTCTTTAACTCCAAGTTCTCTTCTCCTGTGCTGATCTGCTGCTCTCTTCCACCCGCTTCCTTATTTAACTCCATGTTCTCTTCACTTGAGCTGATCTGCTGCTCTCAAACACCCCGCCTCCTTCTTTAACTCTGTTATTTTCTCCTGTGCTAATTTGCTGTTCTCTTCCACCCGCCTCCTTCTTTAACTCCCTGTTCTGTTCTCCCATCCTGATCTGCTGCTCTCTTCCACCACGCCCCCTTCTCCAAAACCCTGTTCTCTTCTCCTGTGCTGATCTGCTGATCTCTTCAACACACATCCTTCTTTAACTCCCTATTCTCTTATAATATTCTGATCTGCTGCTCTCTTCCACATACATCCTTCCGTAACCGCACACTCACATACATACAACCATGCACGCACGCACACACATACAACAACACACATACAACCACCCACGCACAACCACACACATCTATCTATCGCCCTCACTCTATCTATCGTCCTCACTCTATCTATCTATCGCCCTCACTCTATCTATCGCCCTCACTCTATCTATCTATCGCCCTCACTCCATCTATCTATCATCCTCACTCTATCTATCTATCGCACAACAACGGCATCTATCAGGGGCACCACAACATCACTATGCGCTACCACATCATCACTGAACGCCACAGCATCACTTGTCGCCACCACAACATCACTCAGCGCCACCACAGTATCAATCTGTGCAAACATTCAGCAACAACTGGTTCAAATAATTTCTCTCAATGTTTCAAGCTTTATTACAAATGTCACAAAAAATGTTGATATTTCACTTCTGTTCTTATATTTTAGTCACGATCAACTTCACTGAACATAATCTTCACAAAAGTTATTTACAAAAGTTTAAGCCATTGCCATTATAAATTACAAAAACTTTTATTTAAGTATTAATTATTTTTTTAAAACATTGTTATTTGTAAAATCAAAACTTCTCTAAGTCACGTAAATACAAAACATGTTGCATTAAAAATGCTATAGGTGTCACATTGTCAAAAAATAAAACTATTAGCATTGTAAATGACAAAGCTATTAACTTCACAATTTTCAAAAATAACACATAAATAACAAATTTGTCATGTACAGGACAAATAACGCGAACTTTCCTAATGCGAGACCTATTGCATTGCAAATGCTTGTTTTTTCTTGTAGAGCCCTACTCATCCCAATGCAGGGTGTCAGAGCGCTTTACTTCACACGTGCATATTACATGTACAGTAAATTACATAAGTTTGTAAACGAATGTACAGGATGTGTAACACAAAACTGGGGGATTGCATGGTGTAGAAGTCACATATCTTCCATAGCTCACTGTGCTATTATCCTTGCAATGCACTCAAACGTACACATGATAGACCTGCTAAACGTATATGTGAGGACTTTAGATTTATTGTCACTTTTTGTGAAGCCACTTCTTGCAAAGTTGTGACTTGTGATGCCAGTTTCTATGATATCAATTCCTGTGATGGTATGTGTGTTGTCATGCGCTGTGATGTCGTGCACAGTGATGTCACGCCTAGGAATGCCACTTGCAGACTGCATGACTAAGTTAGTCCCCCGACTTTTTTTTAGGTTGAGGACTCCGTCGCACTGCTGTAAGCAGTGTGGGCAGAGCCCGAAGATTTAATGTTTCTTAGAGGGGGCTTGGAACCCGCCCCTCTTCTCCGTTGGCTGGCCTAGTAAATGCTGGTTTAGGACTTGTGTCCTGCATACGATGTTGTTCACCAGTACTTTTGGACAACACCATCCTCCTACTCAGACAGCAGGACCTTGGCACTGGAGGTTTGGTGCTTCAACGGATCAAATCATTTTTGATGGATCAAAACCAAGGAAGTTCGCTGTCCACTTCCTAGTTTGCAGTCTAAGAACCACTTCTGGATGTGCTGTCAGATATATGTCATGAATTGTGCAATGGAGAACCTAGCACATATATGGCTGAACCCGTTCGTATGTTCCCAGTAAGAAGTTACTCTGCTTAAGGTTCTTAGTCAAAATGTCCAAGCCTCGTATCTCTTAAACCCAGTACAGTTTCTCCACAGCTCTCTTATTCTTGCAAATCACATTAAAACGGAGTGTGTGTGTGTGGGGGCGGGGGGGGCTGTTGAAACACATGTGCGCTTTGTATCTTGGATACTTGCAAATAGTGTTTGATGCTACTTTTTAGCAATTGTATTTTCGATTGATGTCAGATTTTAAGGATCAAACGCAGCATTCTGTTTATAAGGTGACCTATTACTTTCTCAGCTTTTAAGATTTGTAATGCTCACATTCATTGCGCTATGGCTCACATCTGTATTCATCACCCTGTATAGCAAGAGCTTCAATAAAGTGTACATAGTATATGAATGTGTGATTGGTAAACTGATTTCTATAGGTTCTCTGTTTTTGGGGGCGGCAAAAAAAGTTGGATTTGACCTGTCATCACTATTGAACTGAGTCTGTGTCATTATTCCCTAACACATTACAGTCAGGATGCTCGATAGGGAGACAAAATATTAATGCTTATTAAAGCGTACGTTTAGGTGACAGTATTCCTAGCATTCTGAAAACAAAACCTCTCCTTAACAGTAGGTAGCAGAAACTGGAGAAACTGACGGTATCCTGTACTCCACATTGAAAAGAATATAGCAATTTATGGTGAGAACGTTCGTAAAAGGATAGAGCGTAACTCTTAAAACATGGATATGTTGTGAGAGTCACTCAATATGTCTGGAGGAGCGAACAATCGGCCGTGTGCTGTCAGGAGTATTTATTGAATAATAAAACAAATATAGATGGCAGATGTGGGATTCGAACCCACGCCTCCAGAGAGACTTGAGCCTAATTCCAGTGCCTTAGACCGCTCGGCCACGCTACCACACGGCAAGCAAAGCCAGCCGCAGAGATAAGTCATCTCTACTCTAGGACACATACAGCACATCTACGGAAAAACACGTTGCGGTTTGAAAAACAATGCAAAATTATTGAACCACTGTAAGCAGCAGATACACAAGTTGCAGGAGAGCAATAGAAATGCCTCCCTGGAGCGGATGAGGGCGGGTGACTGGTGAGCAATGGTCACTGAACATTATATCTTTATTACTCACAAACTGCACAAGCCTTCTCCCAGCCAATCGAGCCTCCAAAAAATAAAGTAAAATACACTGCTCTAAATTTGTCGTGACTTGATAATATTAGACGCAATAGAGACTTCATAAAGAGTAGTTCATTAAAAAGTTAAGCACAAGTTCCACAACAGAGAAGATCATATATTCATGGAATAAGCCATTTTGCCCCACCCAGCCGCTGCAATATTACCAAAACTGCCAAGTGAGATCATGTCTTCTGTGGCATCTTCAAAGTCTGCTCCTTTTTATTAGGTCTCTCCTTCCAGACAGCTCATGCTGTCTGATGGCGAAAACACATTTCGTCCATTTATAGTAGGCTCAGAGCCCGTCCATAGCTTGCCATTGGTTGGCTTTATTGTCACTCAGATTTGCTTGCTTTTTATTTGTCAGTTTTTTGTGGGCTTTACTTCCCCTTCTTGTGTTTGTCCCTCCCCTCTAGCATGGACTCATTACTTGTGTCCTTCCACTGCTTACATTTCAAACACTACTTTTCTTCATTTTAATTTTGCACTTTATGAGACTGCATGTGTTTATCAGTTATCTTCTTAATGCACGTCTCTTGCCCTCTCTAACACTATGTTGCTCTCTCTCGCTTGTGTGCTTTCCCCAGCCACCCTCCATGAGACAGCTTCCTGAGTCTCCCTGCCCCCCATGATGCCAATGTGCTTCTCTTCTGCCCTGGTCATACTATCTCCACCTGGGCCCTCCATTCCACTTCTCTCCCCCGCCAACGCTCTTAATTGCTTCTGCCTTCCATGCCAGCCTTCCCCGTTTCCTGTTGCTCTCCCCATGTCCATCACTGTATTAAATTGCATTTGCACTACTTTTTTCTTATTTTTCTTTACAGATCCAACTCGGATCAGTAAATGAAAAAAAAAAAACATTTGCATCATTTGGTAGGCGCATTCACAGGCAATGCTTGCCCCCATAAAAGATGTGCCCGGTCGGGTCATAGGCTTTTATTTTCTTCATTAGCCATGCTGCACAGCATCAGGGAAACTTTACAGCTATTTTTTTCTTTTTTATCCCAGCAGCACTTTACATGCTCTCTTCTTTAAGTTCACATTGAAGAGGTAAAAATGACAGGCACGCACCCATACCTTGCGGCCAAAGTAATTGACGCAGCCTTTGTCTGCGGCTGAAAGACTCGAGGCGTCGCCTGTGTTACTGTCACCTGGGCCTCCAGCGGGGCCGGATATCCACGCATCACACCTGTGTGCCCGTTTCCAAAGCAGCGCCCACAGAAAGGAGTCAACTCTGAAAATTGACACATCACTTCTCCCTGCAGTCCGGAATCAAAGCAACATTTCTCCTGCGTGGACCAGAACTGACGCATCAATTCCCAAAGAACTCCAGAACCAAAGCATCACAGTGTTTTCTGATTCTTTCCAACTTTGCAGCTGTTTTTCAACTTGGATTTTGGCACATCGCAAGTATTTTGTGCTAAAATCACTGCATCTAAGGGTTCTATGCACAGAATTGCTTAAGACTTTTAAAAGTGATATTTTGAGTTCTGCATGCTATATTTTTGACATTTTGGCCTTGTTTGGTTTTTATAAAGATTGTTTATTTTTCTAAACTGGTTTGGTGTCCATTTATAGTGTTTGCTGACATTTTCCGTCTGCCCCCAACAAGGCGATGGAGAAGAAAAGGTAATAAAGGAATGGGAAAAATACAAAATGAATAATGAAAAATGTATATCATTAAACATGCATATTCGGATTTATGTGTTTTCACTGTGTTAATGTGTGCTATGTACAAGTACTTTACATATTGCCTCTGAGATAAGCCTGCCTGCTTGTGCCAAGCTACCAAGGGGGTGAGCAGTGGTTATCTTGGGTGTGTAACTAGCTTACCCTGACTAGAAGGAAGGGTCCCTACTTGAGCCAGCAAGAGAACCCCATTTCTAACAAATACAATACCACAGGCGTGGACTTCACAACTTGACTTAGTGCTACGGATGAAGCACTTTTAGCTGGACACAACATACCACATCTTTCCAATCAAAAGCAATACTTTAAACAATACTTCTAGACCTGAGCACCATACCCCAGGTATGGCATCCAGCAACTGAGAGGCTTCAGGTCTGACTTCAAAACAGAAAACAACAGTTGAAATACATAAGCTAGAAATAAACTCAGCACTAGATGTGGGCTCCCATAGTAATAACAATACACCAGCTGCGACATCTACAACTGGACACAACACTGCAGGAATGGCTTTAGGAAGAAGATCACATCTGTAGCACTGGACACCACCGAACAAGACAAAAACGTCAGATGTTGCCACTAGAACTGGATGCAAAATGCCAGACGTGACTTTGAGAATTGATGCAAAACGCCAAATGAACCCTCGAGAACCAGACACCTTGCACTACAGGCGGCCACCAGATCAGGAGACAGTGTGACAGACGTGGTCTTTACAAGTAATAACAATGCTCCTGGTGAGGTTTGGAAAACTTTACCAGAATTCCATATGGAACTGTAGACTAGATTAGTCTCTAAAGTGGCTGGAAACTGTCCAGGGCACACAGCAAGGTCTAGACACCTTACTGCAAAGAAGCCCTTTGGAATTGTACTCAGCACTAGACACAAGGCCTTACTTGAGAGATGTGCACACTTTCCGCTTGAAAAAGTGCTTCAGTTTCCTGCTACGTAGGTATGTTTGTTTATTAGTTAATAAAAAACATAACCATTGATTAAAACATACAAAACATATCATATGAAAAGATAAAATCTGAAATAAAGTTATCAATCATGTAAAACACTCTTTCTCGTTTGGAAAGCAGTCATTGATACTAACTTTGCTTGAACTACAACAAGGAAGCGTTTACTGCAGTTTTTATGTCTCGCCAGAGCCTATGCGCTTGCGCATTGCTCTGGCGAGATTATAGTAAGCGGTCCAAAAAGTCTACCAAAGCGGCGGATTAGACACAGTTCATGTGAGACTGGCGCATGCACAACACCAGCCACGTCACACACCACCATTTGTCTGTGCCTCGACATCAGACTTCAAAGGCTGCCGCTCCCCTGCCCCCCGCGTGCACATTGCACACCACCACTCTCCTACTTCCCTTCCCACCTCCCACAGCCTCTCTTTCCATTCACGCACTCTGCAGGTCACCATTTGCCAGCATGTGGCTGCTAGTGCTTTCATCCCTATCACTCCCCCCTCTCCTACTTCCCCTCCCACCTCCCAAACAGCATCAAGCCACGAAGACTTGAAGGGAATACTCTCCCCATTTGGTCCGAGCGAATTATTTATAGAACACACATAAAATTGTATACGCACAAGGTCCTCATTAAAAACGGACCGGTTTTGGTGCACCTGAAAACTAACGACACTGTTGGTTAAGTCATAATTAGCATGAATTACAAGTTTATCCTCTAAAATTGGGCTTCATAAGTATATTTTGGGCAGCACCAAAATCCGCTTGTTTTTTAAGTTTACAAAGCTCATTACTTAATAGAGAGTTCCTCTATTAACGCTTAACACACGCACTTACAAACACACGCACTCACAAACACACGCACTCACAAACAGGGTAGCACTTTGATGTCCCACTTGTTTGACAGCTTCTTTGGAAGAGACTGATGATTATGCATGGTGAAGATGTGGTGTCATGGCAGAGATCAATATACAAACAATATCTGGGCAACCTCTTCATCAGCAGTAAATCAGCAAAGCTTCTCCCATTTAACATCGGAGCACTACATTCTCATAGAAAGAGCTGGTCTTATGGTCTTTCTGAAACTCTAAAGGTGGTTGTAAACCCGCAGGCTTTGCTTGAGCTCACGTGCACACATTTCCACATTTATTGCAGAGCTTATACGATACGATGCAGGTTGGGGTGCTCCTTTCAGCAAAGCTTTAAGTGGGATGAACTGGGGGGCGGGGGGGGGGGGGGGGGGGTATCTCAAAGTGGGGTGGTCATTGTAATTAAGGGCGTGGCTTAAAAAAATCTGACCTTAGCATACTTTGCTGTTTCTGTCATTGCATCCAGATATATGGTACAACAAGTAACATCATATCTACAAGTCAGGACTATTGGCTTTATCAATGGTTGTTAGTTGCATAAGATTCATAAGCAGCAACTATGGCTTGTTTTTAGTTTGCAAAGCTCATTACTTAATAGAATGTTCCTCTATAAACGCTTTCAAAGAGAGTGGCGAGCGCATTTGACTGCACATCTATGGCACGTTTAGACAACATTCATTTGGCACAACATTCATTTGGCTTTTAGTAGGGATAGCGGTTCTTTCTTGCACGATTGTGTGTTTGCGAGGATGGGGGCCTCTGGCTGCAGCCTTCCGCTGCTGGCTTTCCCTCGTTTTAGTTTGCAAAGCTCATTACTTAATAGAGTGTTCCTCTATAAACGCTTTCAAAGAGAGTGGCGAGCGTATTTGACTGCACGTCTATGGCACGATTACACAACATTCATTTAGCACAACATTCATTTGGCTTTTAGTGGGGATAGCGGTTCTTTCTTGCACGACTGTGTGTTTGCGAGGATAGTGGCCTCTGGCTGCAGCCTTCCGCCCCTCCCTTTGCCCAACAAGGATGGCCGTGGAGGGAGCAATTGACAAGGCCTCATTCCCCTCCCAAGAATCAACGCTTGCAAACCCTTGGCGCCAGATGGAAGCCACATCTGTTGCAATGTTGACACAACTGGCCATTAATTAAAGAGTCTGGCCAAACCACAGGACGATACGAGAGGTACATTTCCCACTTTCCCAGCTCGTTATTAAACACTAATATACACTGGTAACCGAAAGACACTTTCAATATGTTTCTGCGGATGGATTTTCATTTATCCATCATATTCCTGGAGGATTCTAAGCTCATGAGCTACTAAGGCAAAAAACAATCCTTCGGCGCTGCTGGCATCCGTATTGAAAGACTTTATGGGGACTTTAAAGTGGCGCGCTGGTTCTGCTTTCACCCACCGCTCTCCTTCCTCCCTCCATTTCAATCAATCACGGGCTCCAGCTACACACCCACTCACAAAGATAGGCACTCACAAACACACACACTCGCAAACTCACGCACTCGCAAAGACACGCACTCGCAAAGACACGCACTCACAAACACACGCACTCAAAAACAAGGTAGCACTTTGATGTCCCACTCGTTTGACAGCTTCTTTGGAAGAGACTGATGATTATACATGGCGAAGATGTGGTGTCATGGCAGAGCTAAATATACAAACAATATCCGGGCAACCTCCTCATCAGCAGGAAATCAGCAAAGCTTCTCCCATTTAACATCGGAGCACTACATGATCACAGAAAGAGCTGGTCTTGTGGTCTTTCTGAAACTCTAAAGGTGATTGTAAACCCGCAGGCTTTGCTTGAGCTCACATGCACACATTTCCACATTTATTGCAGAGTTTATACGATAAAGGCTGCAGGTTGGGGTGCTCCTTTCAGCAAGGCTTTAAGTGGGATGAACTGGGGGGGTCTCTCAAAGTGGTCTGGTCAATGTAATTAAGGGCGTGGCTTAAAAAAAATCTGGCCTTACACATATCTATCGCCCTCACTCTATCTATCGCCCTCACTCTATCTATCTATCTATCGCCCTCACTCTATCGCCCTCACTGTTCTTTTCGCCCTCGCTGATCTGCTGTTCTCTTCCACCGACTCCTTCTTTAACTCACTGTTCTCTTCTCCTGTGCTAATCTGCTGCTCTCTTCCACCCACCTCCTCCTTTAACTCCCTGTTCTGTACTCCCGTGCTGATCTGCTGCTCTCTTCCACCCGCCTCCTTCTCTAACTCCCTGTTCTATTCTCTTCTCCTGTTCTGTTCTGCTGCTCTCTTGCACCCCGCCTCCTTCTTTAAATCCCTGTTTTCTTCTCCTGTTCTAATCTGCTGTTCTCTTCCACCGCCTCTTTCTCTAACTCCCTGTTCTCTTCTCCTGTGGCGATCTGCTGTTCTCTTCCACCCGCCTCATTTTTAACTCCCTGTTCTCTTCTCCTGTGCTGATCTGCTGCTCTCTTCCACCCCACCTCCTTCTTTAACTCCCTGTTCTCTTCTCCTGTGTTGATCTGCTGCTCTCTTCCACCCGACTACTTCTTTAACTCCATGTTCTCTTCTGCTGTGCTGTTATGCTGCTCTCATCCACCCACCTCCTTCTCTAACTCCCTGTTCTCTTCTCTTCTCCGGAGTTGATCTGCTGCTCTTTTCCACCCACCTCCTTCTCTACCTCCCTGTTCTCTTCTCCCGTGCTGTTCTGGTGCTCTCTTCCACCCCACCTCCTTCTTTAACTCCCTGTTCTCTTCTCCTGTGCAAATCTGCTGCTCTCTTCCACCCCACCTCTTTCTTTAACTCCCTGTTCTCTTCTGTTGTGCTGATCTGCTGCTCTCTTCCACCCACCTCCTTCTCTAACTCCCTGTTCTCTTCTTTTCTCCCTCTGCTGATCTGCTGCTCTCTTCCACCCGCCCCCTTCTTTAACTCCCTGTTCTCTTCTGCTGATCTGCTGCTCTCTTCCACCTCACCTCCTTCTCTAACTCCCTGTTCTCTTCTCCTGTGCTAATCTGCTGCTCTCTTCCACCCCACCTCCTTCTTTAATTCCCTGTTCTCTTCTGCTGTGCTGATCTGCTCATCTCTTCCACCCACCTCCTTCTCTAACTCCCTGTTCTCTTCTCCTGTGTCGATCTGCTGTTCTCTTCCACCCGGCTCCTTCTTTAACTCCCTGTTCTCTTCTCCAGTGCTGATCTGCTGCTCTCTTCCACCCCACCTCCTTCTTTTACTCCCTTTTCTCTTCTTCTGTGCTGATATACTGCTCTCTTCCACCCCACCTCCTTCATTAACTCCCTGTTCTCTTCTCCTGTGCTGATCTGCTGCCCTCTTTCACCCCGCCTCCTTCTTTAACTCCCTGTTCTTTTCTGCCATGCTGATCTGCTGTTCTCTTCCACCCGCTTGCTTCTTTAACTCCCTGTTCTCTTTTCCTGTGCTGATCTGCTGCTCTCTTCCACCCCACCTCCTTCTTTAACTCCCTGTTCTCTTCTCTTCTCCTGTGCTGATCTGCTGCTCTTGTAGTGTAGTCCCTATATTCCCAATAGGCTCTGCACATTGGAATAACATAAACGATAGTTTAGACGTAGGACTTAGGTCGACTATGTCTCTATTGAATATGTTAGACTTAATTATGAATGCCAGCTAGCTCAGAGGTCACTAGAAACTTTCTCGAGTAAACAGGAAGGTGTTAACTTTCCTGAATGGACAAGAAGGGATTAGTTTCTGACAACCGCATAAACATGACAACTTTGCTCCCTCCAGAATAAGGAGTATATCTCCAGAGTCGCGGAAACAATAGATAGCTATTTTATTCAGTCAATCGTGCATGCTTAGTTTCACCAGAAGCGCAGAGAAAAAGAGAGAGAGGCGTTTTCAATAAAAGAGGTTATTTATTGAACAGTCTTCTTTCTCATGCAAGAGAAGTGAGTTGCCACAATTGCAATACTTGTTATAAAGTAAAGTGCGTACAGTAAAAGGAGTATTATGAAATAATACTGTAAAAGCATGGTATGGTTTCTAAGCCATACGGTGTTTAAAATAGATAAAATATATACATAGATAAAACCATGACTAAACATACTCAACTGGTGCTTCTAAGATACGCCTACCCCGGTGTACCTAACCTAAGCCTAGTACGCAGGGGCGGATTGACACTGCGGGCACTCTGGCATGGGCCGAAGGGCCGGTGTGTCAGTGCACTCTGTGGGCCGGTTTTTCCCTCTTTACCAGTCCACAGAGAGCACTGACAGGGAGAGGAAAGCAGCCCGGTGTTCCATCATTTTAATCTCTCCATTGGGATGGATCTCCTCCTTCCCAGAAGCCCTGTAGAGGGAGACCAAACCGACGGGGGAGAGAATCTAATTAGCCAATAGCTGTATTTGTAAGCTCCCCTCTGAATAGTGGGAGACCAAACCAACGGGGAGATCATCTAGTAAGAACCCGGGCCAGTTCAGTGATGATCAGCTGTGGCCTCTCCTTGACTCCCTGCCATGCCAAGTAATCAGCTGATCGTGGGCTGGGGAGGGGTGATTGTGTGACAGATTCGGCCTCCCAGGGGGCCAGGTGTTGCTCAGGCCTATGAGCCATTCTCACCTCGGCCCCCTGGGGCAAACGCAGCCCTGAAACAATGTTTGCATTAACACCTGCCCACAGCTCTTCATTCAGGGCATAGTGGGGAGGAAGAATGGGTTTCACTATGGAGGCCAGGTGATGTGGGGAACTCCATCATCTTCACCTTAGCCTCCCCCCCACCCCCATGGATGGCCCAGAAGCTGTGTTCTTGCTTTAGCCCCTCTCCTGCCACCCATTGCCCTGAGGCAGTGAAGGGCTGGGGAGGGTCCTGCGCTGGAGGACTGGGGAATAAATAACATTTTAATAGAAAGGGGCCTCCCTTTTTTCAGGTGCTTCTGCGCTGTAGGGCTGGGGAATAACATTTTAATAGAAAGGGGCCTCCCTGTTTTCAGATGCTCCTGCCTGGAGGGCTGGGGAATAACATTTTAATAGAAAGGGGCCTCGCTGTTTTCAGATGGTCCTGCGCTGGAGGGCTGGGGAATGATTTTTTAAGAGAAAGGGGCTTCCCTGTTTTCAGATGGTCCTCTGCTGGAGGGCTGGGAAATAATTTTTTAAGAGAAAGGGGCCTTGCTGTTTTCAGTTGCTCCCACGCAGGAGGGCTGAGGAATAATTTTCTAAAAGAAAGGGGCCTCGCTGTTTTCAGATGCCCCTGCGCTGGAGGGGCTGGGAATAATTTGGTAATAGAAAGGGGCCTGTCTGATTTTCAGGTGCTCAGCTTGTAGGACATTGTCACCATGGCCCTTTGTCCTTCCCAAGAACAATATCCTGCCACTTACATTCCTTGTGTGTTTCATGAATGGGCATGTCCATGAATGTGGGCTACGCCCATGAATGTGGCCCATGCCCCGCGAAAGTGGGCCACGCCCCGCAAATGTGGGCCACTTTTTTCGGCAGTGCCCGGGCCAAATTGTGATCCCAATCCGACCCTGCTAGTACCTGGGAAGGAGTAAGTGAGCTGCAGTTTAAGTTAAAATAGTATTTGCCAATAATCTGAATCAAGAATTCTCTACGGGTCTAATCAGCTCCGTACCTTGTTTATAGAATGAAAGAGGTCTTGTATCGCTCTCTCAGGACTCGATCTCCCAGCAACCCACAAGGGTGACCAGGAAACACTGGAGCTGGATTTCTCGGCAGGAGAAAAGGCAGCGTCTCTCTCAGTGCGTCAATGGGAGGGTCGGCTTCCTTCGGCACTTGCCACAGCAGGGCGTCGGGCAAGTAGATAGCTGATCTGCTCCAAACCACCGTGTCTTTTGCTAGGGCAGATGCTGGTATATTTATACCTGGAAGGTGCTGAGTTTGACGTAAGGTTGGACATAAGACGTCACTAAGAACTCGCAGTTCTTTTAGGACTCCAGGAGTTCTAGGACAAATCAATACAGAAGCAGGGGGAATTCCCGGGCTGCTGGAGGCTTGGTTTGTTTAAGAACGCGTTGTACTTTCTAGGAGTCTATGGGAGTAGCCTTGCCGTATTTGGACTGCATTGGCTATGACTTAATATGGATATGATTCTTATGCCTTTATAAGGATATGATTTGTTATAACCACATAAGGGCATAAATCGGGAATATTTAAATAGGGTCCTAGATACGTTTACAACACCCACTCCACGTATAATGTCCATCATTACTAAATACTAAGCAATTTTAAACATATAACTATGCATGTGTTTTCCATCCCACCCCAAAATACATAAAATGCATTTGAAATGGTATATACACGAAAAATGAGTAATATACTGTACGTTTTCAAGCAGTGGTATCATTCAGATAATGCATGTATTGTACATTGAAATGTTGACTGAATGAATCACAAAAATTACATTTATGAAATGGCTCTTAATACAGAAGAGAAGGTCGAGACCATTTCATCACATATTTATACAAAAATGTACATGTGCTAGAGGCTAAATCAAAATATTGTCTCTAGAGTTTCAAAATAGAAATCTTGTTCTCTAAGAATAGTTCTACTTTAAGTAGAGTATCATGTGGCAAAAAAAGGTAAATATTTTGGGAACTGGGAAAAATAATTTCGCTTTCAGGGCAAAAATAGTTCCACAGTTTTTTTAGAAGTTTCTGTTTTCCAAAATTGAAGGTCGAATTCAGAGTTCAGGGAACGCTATGTGCTCAAAAGTTATTCTCGTTGTTAGGAGAGAACATTGACTCAGATAGGCTGGCAAAGAATTCGTCTACAACAGTAGGTGAAAGTTGGACCAGGTCCGAAAAAGTAGAAATAGTGCAGATATGAAAAGCATTGCTGTCATCGGTGTTCAGATCAGCAATGGTCACAGAAGGTTGTACCTGTGTGCCGCTTTCATCTCGTACCTCACCGTTACCTAATCGTAATGGTGAGGTCTCAACGAATGCCGTCATCAGAATAGGTAGCCGCTGGGGACAACACGTTGCATGAGCCGTTACCGAACCAAGCAAAGTATCGATATCCAAAGGTACTGCTGATGGTAGTGTGAGACAGACGTCCAACACGTATTCTTCTCCGCAGAGCAGGCATCGTAGAACAGGTAGGATGCAATCTTGCCAGATTGCTCTGAATGAAAGAAACCAGGTAGTATTCAGATCTCTTAGCCGAGCCAAGCCGAGTACTTTAGTTATCCTTTCTCGGTATCTCATCGCTAGGATCGTTTCTTCCATGGTAGCCTGAGGTTTGTTTGTGGCTGGATTTGCCATATCGGAGCAGAAGGAACAAAAATAAAATTCCTGCTACGAGTCCCAAGATGAGAGGCAGGCCGCCAAACACAGAGTTCACGAAATTCGGGAAGATGCTCAGGACTGCTTCAAAGGGTGCTAATAGTCCTGAAACAATTGTCTTAAATACATGTGCGATGCCACTGGTATCAGACATGTTTAAAATTTGACCTAACATTTCTACGAAATGCACGGGGCAATTTGTTGATAATAATGCATGTATCTCTGCCGCTGTCCTTGCAACTTGCAGATCATACGTTTCTGTAGACGAGGTTAAAGGCACAGTTGTTTGTAAAAGAATGGATTTCATTCTGCTGAAAGTATCAATTTGAATAGAAGAGATATTCAGAGAAGGCCATATCGTTGCCTCCTTGTCTGGTTTGCTGTTTGGATAAAATACTTGCATACAGCAAGTGACCATGGAAGTTACACTGATGAGATAGGCCCTTCCTGGCACCATGCCACAACCGCTGCGGTCACTTATTATAACGTAACTGCCGTTGGAAAGTTGTCTGAAAAAGGCTCTATCTGTGTAGCCGGGGTACTGTGCAGGTGGCATGAAAGGTTATTTGATGAACCTTCGCAGGCTCCATGCAAGTTAATTCCTTGACACAGAAGTGTACCGCTTAGTGAATTTTTGCAGTTATTACCACTAAGAAATACCTCTTTTCCCCCCCCCCACTGTAACATTTATGTGTATAAGGTAGATTCCAGGTCGACTTGATGTAAACTTTATCCAACCTTTCATACAGGCCTGCTGGTATATGCTTTTGGCAATATTGAAACTGAAAGTCGTTATTGTAATTGTAA
The DNA here is from genome assembly GCF_964261635.1 of Lissotriton helveticus. Classification (NCBI taxonomy): domain Eukaryota; kingdom Metazoa; phylum Chordata; class Amphibia; order Caudata; family Salamandridae; genus Lissotriton; species Lissotriton helveticus. The sequence continues at coordinate 129,074,515 of NC_136073.1, read as the reverse complement.
TTGTGCCATGTATTATCCATTCAATGACGGGTCTTTCGGAGACTGTCAATGGCAATCTTTCTAGTTTTTCAATGCTCAGCACCGTATAGTCTGCTCCTTTCTGTGCCAAAGAGATTTGTTTATCAGTAAGGTTAAAGACAGAAAATAATGACGTTGTGTTGATTAGACGCCATGTCACGTAGCCTGAACAGAGGTTTTGTAACGTCCAGCATAACTGTACAATAGAACGTAATTGGGACTGGCCATGTTGTAACATTAGCATATCCTGTTCTATTATATCAATAGCAGATGATACAATGCTGTCCAGTGAATAAATTCTGGAGGACAGAGTCATTAACCCATTGTCCACTACAGACAGTGATTTTTCCAAATTAATACTATCAATTTCTCTTATTTTTTTCTGCAGTTTCAATTTGCGTTACTTTCCAAGCTTCGTTGTAAGCAGCGTATATACTGGCGTATATGAAACGTTTTTGACGCTGTTTGCGAGGTCCCAATATGAAATCTCGCAAGTCAGCACCTTCTTTAAGTAAAGTCAAGTGTTGCTTAATTTCAGGCAGTGTGGATTTCTGTAGCCACTCGAGGCATAGTTTCCCTACACTGTATGTTTTAATTATCCCTGGATGTTGGGACGCTTTTCGGGCAGCCATGCGCTTTATAAATTAAATTTCATTTCATTTCATTTCATTGTCTCTGGGAATATCTTGGGTCTGGCCTGTTCTGTTTGAACCCCTGTCTTTTATTCAGGAATCTATCTTGACAGTTATTAGTGTCTGTAGGCCAGATGAACCATTTTCTCCAATCAGGATTAGTTCTGTTTTGTTGTAAAATATGGGATACGTCTATTTCCGCATCTGTAGCGCTATTACTATCAGGTATGGGCTTTGGTATAGACGGTTTGTTAAGTCCTTTATCTTGGCTAGGCAAAAACAGGTTGTTTGTTGAATGGTGTCATTCAGGAACAATATTTGTTCTGGGATCATGCAGGCTCTGAATAATGATTCTAGACCTTGTACCTGCCAATCTTTTGTACCCCAGATGGTTTTTGTTTCAATGTTGTTTTTCCAAAATTCAAAACCAAATGTAGACATTTTTTCATAAAATTTTGTGGAATATATCAATTTAGTGTTTGTCAACATGTTTTTCATTACATTTTAAAATAAAACATTTCTGGATCAGTGATGTTAAACCCTGAGAAGTATGTGAATTTCTCATGAAATGTTTTTGAGCTGCCTTTTGGCGGTGTTGGACAATGTTCCCATTGATTATAAGTAAAAACATTTCTAGGATTAGCAGATTTATGCAAATAGTGATGCCCATAATGATTAAAGCAATACATTTTTCATGGTTTGATGAGCCTCCTAAATAATCATGTTCTGTAAATGTTGCTGACATTTCTAAATCTGACATCATATTATCAATATTTTCAAAGTCCCAATCATCAGAGAAAGTACTAGGTGATACAAAGTCACTTAATGAAACCTTGAACGGATGTGGATATCTCAACAGTTCAACCGGGCCATAGATGTCGTAATCAGTAGCGTCCCATGCTACACCACCAGGTATAGGAATGGCTGTGATGTTTACTGAGGATAGTTCTCTTTTTTCAATGTGAGAAGATCTGTGAGGCTTTAGGACCAAGTTGATGTTCTGACTTGCTGTGTCCATTGCACTGTATTTTCCTTCAATCATTCTTCCCAAGCTTAAAACCAAAATGAGCCAGAGTAGGAGGAAAAGTACACCTAACACAATCCATAATTCAATCCATGGTGAAATCAGATATGTTTCTTTGAGTTGATGAAAGAGTTCAGTCATTTTTTCTTCGAAAGTTTTAGTTGCTGGCGTTTCTTCATGTTCACTTGGATCTTCAGAAAAGTCATCGAAATTGATGAAGTAGCGAGATGCAGTTCTGTCAATTGTTGGAATTGCTTCCGGATTCTCATTAATCTTTGCATTTGTATAGTCAGAGGCTACATCATTGTAGATTGGTGTTTCTTGACGAACTGTTGCAATTTGGTTTTCAAGAGGCACAAGTTCCATGGCTTTGTTGCATGGTCCTTTTTTATTCACTGCAGGTTTATCAAATGTGATTAGTCTCTCAGTTTGAACCTCTTGAATTGTAGCAAGGTTTGGTCTACTGCTACTTCTTGGGAGTACACTGGGCCTACTACTTATAATTGGCCACGTGATTGTGTTTTACCAGGTTGATTGATACAACTCTGGTCTCCTTTTTACCAGCAAGGTACATTAGTACTACTGATCTTGTTCCACTGATAGCTAAGACAGGTACTGATTTTCCCTCGGGATGGAATGGACTAGAGTACCGCAATGCAATGCCCATGCTGGCCATGGCCTCCTTGTAAGCTCGAGAGCTAAACGCAGGACATTGGTCAGAATGTAGCATGCCAATTGCGTATGTGCCGATAAAGATTCGCAAATCTTTTATAACAGTTCTGGCGTCAGCGAGCACTGGGGCCACATCTAATTGAATCTCGTCTTAATGTTTATGGGATCACATTTTTCCGTGTGGATATCTGCGTGTAGATAGCCTAATGCTGTCTAATAGAGGTGTCTGGGCTGGTATCTGGTCCAGTTCACAACTGCGATCTCTGTTGCAGTCCTGTCAATCCATTGCAAAGTTATAAATTTGCACGCTCATCCCCGGCCACCAGTATTGTGATTGTAATTCTATTAGAGATTTCAAGATCTCTTGGTGCCTCAGACCCATTCCCATGTGTGCTTCTTGAATCAAGTAAGCCCTCCGGTTCGTGTTTGGAATTACTCTGTCTCCCACTCCAGGGATTCGAGCAAAATTATGTATGTATTGTCGAGTGGATAGTTGAGAGGTAATGCTGCATAGTCGCCTTTTAATGAGGCTTTTACTGCCAGCATGGTTTCTCCATCTATTTGTTTTTTAGAACGCTTTTTTTGAAGCTACGGAAGCCGGTTGAACCGCTGCCATTCTGGCTCTGTTAGCCAATGAATTCCCTCAATGTGAACGCCATCACTTTGAAGACTCTGCGTATGTATCACGTGAGTCTTTCGTAGTTCTTTTTGTAAAAGAACTACTTGTTCCCATAGTTTTTTATGCTTTATTGTGCCACCTGTCTCATCTTTGTAACCATTTTCACTCCAGGTCTGCATGTATTCGTTGTAAGACTGGACGCAATAATACGAATCGCACACTATTAGTGTGGGGAATTCGCAATCGGCATTCTCAAGCGCCATCTTTAAAGATCTTATTTCAGTTCGTTGAGCTGTACAGTTTCTGAGTGATTCAGTTTTAGTGACCATCAGTCTGAATTTACCTAAGCGCCAGCGACCTTTAACAATCGCGCATGCTGCATTGTAAACTTGTTTTTCCACAACGTAGTGTTGTGCAAATCTGTCCGTGTAGATTACACTGGTGTACTGTTCGAGAGGCAGAATTTCGATTGACATAGGACATTCATGTTCGTATTCTAGATGTTCTAGTTTTTTCATTTTGGGATCAAATGTGTGTATCATGTCTGTTGCAGCAAGAGAATTAACCCATTGTATCCATTTTGGATCTAATGCCATAGCATTTGGAATGCTCGGTCTTGTTACTGCCTCAAGGGCTGATACTGCTGTTAAAACAGATATGCTCTTCCATTGGGCTAGGGCTCTTTCTTTTGCTACAGCAGTTTGGACCGCAGTCAGAATTTTTTCAGTAGAACTGAATTTCATTTCAGCTTGTGTGTACAAGTGTGATTTATAAGCTATTGGTACCGTTTCTCCCTCATTAGAGGTTAGGTACGTAAATCCGCATCTTCCTGGGATGACTCGGATTACAAGGCTGCGTTCGTTTGCGCGTGTTTGCAGTTTTGTTTTAGTTAACATGTCTGTTTGTATTGATCTTAACATTTTTGTGTGTTTCTGAGTCCAATTGATTGGTTTGAAATCGGGTTTTATTAATTCGTAGAGGGGTTTAACCCTCTCTGCATAGTTTAGAATGTAAGTTCTTACGAAATTCAGGAAACCTAGAATTAATTGTAAGTTTTTCAGCTTTTTTGGAGCTTGGAGTACTGCACACTTCTCTAAGAAGTTGTCTGCTAGGCTTTTGCCTTCACTTGATAATTCATATCCTAAAAATAGGACAGTGAGGTGGGCAATTCGTGACTTTTTGAAGTTGAATTTGTACCCTTCAGATGCGAACCCAAGTATAATGGTGTTCACACTTTTCAAGTGTGTCTCCCGGTCATCGTCTGTAAGATAGATGTCATCGACATAAGATAATGCCTCATCATCATACATTTGTAGTAATTCTGTTACCCTGGCTGAAAATAATCCTGGGCTGTTCTTGAATCCCTGGGGGATGTGGTAAATAAATAATTAATTACCGGTACTATTTTTGAATACATTAATGAAAACAGATAGCTCAATAAATAAGAGGCAGGATCCGTGGAATCTGAGTCTAACAGGCTTTAATCAGGCATAAGGGAAGGGACAGGATCGGAACAGCCTGAAATAGAATGGCATGGACTGGCAGCTGCCACGTTTCATTAACAGTACATGATATATATAGTAAAACAGTACAATTACATTGCATACAGTAGGCGTAACAAGTGACAAAACGTAAGATAAGAACACATGGGCGTACAAAGAAGGCGTGTACGTAGACATGTGATGAAAACGTCACAGAAGTGTCATAAATGGGTGGATACATGGAGGGGGCTACCTGGGCAGCTGGAACCTTTAACCTAGTGGTGCGCGCAAACGGGCCATGACGTGTAACTGGGGAGGGCTGGGGGCTCTGACTTCTGTGCTAGAAGAGGAGACTAAAGTCTGCGATGTCAGGACGACATGTACCTATAGCATATCTGGTATCCGGTGTTTGGAGTACATGTTGATAGAATCTAAAAGTTATCAGAGCAAAGGCTACTTGACACTAAGGCTGGTGCAGGCATATATTCTTCGTGTATTGCGTGTGCTATGAATCTTCTATGAACATTAATACAGTAATTCTCTTGCATGGAGACAGGAAGACTAGACTATAGCTGAAGATGTTTATGCGGTTCGTTAGCTTAGGAATGTGAAGACGGAGAGCTGAACTGATAACTAGAGGCATAACATATTCTTGGCAGACAGGCAGGCAGAGCCAGGCCGGGCACCGCGCTGCGCGGCAGAAAGTAAGTGAAGGGTCAGGGATGCAGGTGGGGGCTGCATCGCTCCTCGGAGTGGTTTCAAGAGACTGGAGCTTGAATCTGGTGTTCAGGCCCTTGTGAGGCCTGGTAACGGGGATAATTCAATAAATTAACGTGCACAATGTAAAACGTTGGCAACATAGGCCTAATACTCGTTGCTCTCACAAGAACTGGAAACTGGCATACTAAAGTTGGACACAACTATAATTACGTCCTTATTCGATCATAGGGGGATATATGCATATTAGTCATGCACATATTACATAGGATGTGGAACACGTAGGCACACATGACAAGGCAAAATTCAATTTTCCTCATTCCCTCCTTGTGCCCTACGTTTCCATCAGGAAACATCAATATTCATGATACCATCTATCTGTTCATATAGCATCATTTGCTCGTCTCGAATTTTCTTGGAACGGGACTTTGGACTAGGAATACAAGAGGTAGCACACAAGCCGCAAATCGCAGGGCCACATTGTAAACAGAGACAGCAACTGAATATGATCATTACTGCTATACCTAGGAATGACAATACTTTCCATCCCCAGGCAGATATTATACTCCAGAGCCAACCGGACCATGTCCAGGTGCCTGGATTCTGGTGTAACTGATGGGCAATTTTATGAAGTCTGGTCATAGCTGAATAAACAGACGGTGCGTTATTAGGAATGAAAATGCAGCAACTAGATCCGATGACTCTACAAGCTCCGCCCCTATCGGCCAGTATGACGTCAAGGACGAGACGATTTTGGAGCACAACAAATCTCATAGCAGATTGCTCTTCAGTCAAGTTACCTAGAGCAGAAGTAGTCTCATTCACTACGGCTTCAAGGGTTCTGGTTAGCCTACGTATTAGCTTACTATTCTGGACAGGACCTATGAAGAAAAAGAAACCTTTATTGAAGTCTTGATACTGTTCTAAGGCAGTGTCAGTCCGATCGACAATTGGGGACTCGACCTCCCTTCTATGTCTACTGTGTACTAGATGTACTGAACCATTCTTTCTGACACATAATTCGCCTTTCACTGGTAGAACTGTAATAGCAGGCAAATCTAGAGTAGTCTCGGACTGAACATTCAAAACCATGAAATTCGAGGAATAATTTCCTAGATCATATACTTCATTTTCTAGATCTAACCCTATTCTATGGGTAAGACTTCCTTGTCTGGGAAACATGTTTTATTCAGAAGGGACATATCATTTGAGGATGACGTTAACGTGGACCATGCTCCACACGAACCATTGTGTGAAAACGGATAGGGAAAGAGTGGCAGGACTCCCTTCGGTGTCTGGAAAGGGGGGAGTCGACCACACACCCAACAACTAGTGGCATTGCTGGTCTGGTGTGAATAGTGTAACATTCGGATAAAAGTATTATTGCGCATGGCAAGACGATAGGATAACTCGTGAGGAGGCAGTTCACTGAATGGGTGCTCTACTGTAACATTAGAAGACAAATGTACATGTGAATTAATAGAAAAACATAAATGTAAGGCATAACTTATGCAGGTAACCATAAGACTCAGAAATAACATGAAAAATAGGGTAACAATGCATCTACTTCGAAGATTCTTACAGTATCGTGTTCTTTTAGAGTTTTGACTAACTCTCTCACTGTGTGGGTCTATCTCATACATGTCAGGAACCTGTCTAACCGTTTCACCCGAGAGGGACTTAGACAATTAAACTGGCTGACTTACTAGACCTCAGTTTTTCTTTATACTCCTGCTGCGGAGTTTTCTCTAACAGGGGAAGTTTAGAGTCAGTATCTGGGCAGTCCTTGAGAACGGGGCAGTCCTTGAAAAAAGTTTTTGTACGGAGTCCATGAAATCGCTTCACATGACTGGAGTGCAACCACCCCTTGCGACCTTCGATCTTGATTGCAGTCCTTGTTGTTAGCAATACGAGTCTTGGCTCCTTCCAGCGGGGCTCCAGCGGACTTGAACGATCAAAATTCCTCACGAGGACTAGGTCTCCGGGTATGACCTCGTGCGGTTTCACTTGAGTGTTGTCTGGAAAAGCAGCGGCAACCTGTGAACGACAAGAGAGTAGTGCAGACATCAAGGAAGCCAGGTAATCTGTCAGCATGTTACTGTCAACATCTGTAATTGTACGTGGTCTAGGTGTACCCCACATGTTTGGGGTACGACCAAACACTACCTCATAAGGAGACAGACCTGAACGGGAGTGAGCGACCATTCTCATATAGAAAAGGGCGACTGGCAGTGCTACTATCCAATCTACGCCTTTCTCTGCGCATACCTTGGCAATGCGGATTTTCAGGGTCTGATTATGTCTCTCTACGAGACCAGCTGCTTCAGGATGTCGTACACAGTGGAACTTCCACTGGTACCCTAACAGAAGAGATACTTGTTTCATGAGTTCGGATGAGAATGGCTGGCCGTTATCTGAATACACGACCCTAGGTAATCCATAACGGGGGAAAAACTCACAAACCAACTGCCTGGCAGTGGTCACGGCGGTGTAATCTGGGACTGGATAGGCTTCTGTCCATCTGGACAAAGCGCATACAACTACGAGGACATACTTGAAACCTCGACATCGATCCATCTGAATATAATCCATCTGGAGGACTTCAAAAGGGTGGTCAGGAGGGTGGAATCCACCTTGTTCCACCGAGACACCTTTACCTGGATTGAACTGACAACAGATCATGCAAGTACGCACTTTCTGCTTGGCTGCTGCTCGTAAATGCTTGTTAAACCAGAGGTTCTGAATACTGTCTAACATGGCCTTTTCTCCTAAGTGTGCTGGACTATGTGCGGTGTTAATAATGACTTGAACCATAGAGTCGGGGAGAAACCATGTGGCTTTTCCCTTCGTCAACCATCCTTGAGCTGTCTGGACCCCTCCTTGTTCGGACCATTTCTTGATTTCATCGGGAGTAGCATGTAACTGTATATCTATTACGTCTTGTGTAGGGTCCTTAACTGTCATACAAGTAGTCTGATCGGGAATGTCTGTCTGTGTCGTGTTAACTGGAATGTCTGGAGTCTGAGCTGTAAGCTTGGCTGTTCGATCTGCCAGGTCGTTACCCTGGGAAATGATATCAGTGACTTTCGTATGTGCCTTGCACTTCATGATAGCGATAGCTGTCGGTAAATGTATTGCATCTAACAGAGCTTGAATGAGGGGGCCATGCTGAATCTTGGTTCCATGAGAAGTCATAAAACCTCTTTCTTGCCAGAGCACTCCAAAGTCGTGTACGACTCCGAATGCATAACGTGAATCTGTGTATATATTTACTTTCAGGTTCTTGGCTCGTATGCAGGCTTGGGTCAGAGCGATAAGCTCTGCTGCTTGAGCAGACAGGGTGTCAATACGATGTGTTTCTATAACTTCAGTTGCTGTAGTCACTGCATACGCGGCTACTAGTTCTCCTGTACTTGTCCTCATACATGAACCATCCACATAAAGTGTCAGGTCTGGATCAGGTAATGCAATGTCTGTCAAGTCTTGTCTTGGCTTTGTCATGGTGTTAACAACTTCCACACAGTCATGTGTGGCAGGATTTGAAGTAACTGAAGGTAACAGTGTAGCTGGATTTAAAATGTTGCAGCGTCTGATTTCTATGTGTGGCTGAAACAATGTCAGTTCATATCCTGTTAAACGTGCAATTGTCAAGTGCTGAGTCTGTGTTCGGTTTAAAAGAACTTCCACGGAGTGTGGAACTTGTACTGTCAGGGAGTGTCCTAATACTATGGAATCACTTTGTCGGATAGCTAGAGCTGTGGCTGCAACTGACTTGAGGCACGCAGGCAGAGCCTGGGCCACCGGATCTAATGTGCTAGAGAAATAAGCACAGGGCTTGTATTGTCCTGCTTGATCTTGTGTGAGAACAGATAATGCTGTACCATCACGTTCAGTAACAAAAAGTGTAAAAGGCTTACTGTAGTTTGGTGTTGCTAGAACAGGTGCTTGGCATAAAGCTTTCTTTAACTCATTGAAAACAAGTGTATGTTCTTGGGTCCAAGGGAGGACAGTCGATGCGGCTGCCTCCTGTGTCGTTAACTGTATCAGTAGTTTAGCTAGATATGCGTACTGAGGAATCCATTGTCTGCAGTATGAAGTGAGGCCGATAAAAGCTCGTACCTCCTTTTGTGTCTTGGGCTGTGGAAGATGTGCTATTAACTGGATACGGTCAGGTGTCAACTGCCTACCCCTCTTGGACAGTAAGTGTCCTAGGTAGACCACTTGCTGGACACAGAATTGTAGTTTCGAAGGGGACACCTTGTGCCCCATCTCGGCCAGGAAATACAAAACTGTAAGTGACGCACGTTCGCAGTCACGTTCAGAACGGGCTGTGATCAATAGATCATCGACATATTGGAGCAGAGCAGTGTCAGTTGGCATATGAATATTGTCTAGTTGTCTTTTAAGTGCTTGACTGTAAATACTAGGACTTTCTGTGAAACCTTGAGGAGCTCGTGTAAATTTATAGCTCCTTCCATTTAAACAGAAACCGAAAAGAAACTGGCTGTCTGGATGAATGGGGACACTAAAGAATGCGTTCTTGAGATCAATAACAGTAAAGAACGTAGCTTCGGAATCAATAGCTGTCAATAGGGAAGAAATATCTGGAACCACTGGATACTGGGGTATGATACATTTATTAAGTTCTCGAAGGTCAATCACTAATCGATAAACTGGAGGTGCATTGGGATCTGTACGTTTTAGAATCGGAATGATAGGAGAATTACATACATTGGAGTCAGTTTCTACAACTACTCCTTGAGCAATGAGCTCGTCAATAATTTTCGATAAGGCTACTACGGCCTCAGGTGGCAATTTGTACTGTCGGATTCGTGGTAATACAACACCTTGCTTCAGGGTGACACGATAGGGTGTAATGTGCATACAACCTACATCAGTTGGACCTTGCGCCCATAAATGCTGAGGTACATTCAATAATCTGGGATCAAAATCACGTAATACATAATGACCTTTAAAATCTCGCAAAAACAATCTCACTCCTTCTGGGGAACAGCATATGACTGCTCCTAATTCTTTCAGGGTCTTAATGCCTAGTAAATTCTCTGGACATGATTTCGTAAGTAACAAGTCTGTAGTTCGGGACAATGGACCAACTTCTAGGGAAACTGGTTTCGATATTTCATTAACAATAGGCTTTCCTGAAAATCCAAGGGAAACATTTCTAGAGCCTGAGAGCGGAGCCCCTGGAACCTCGTCATGACTGATGGTAGTCCTACTTGCCCCTGTATCAATCAGAAACTTTCTGTCTTTCCCTAATACTTGACTGTGTACATAGGGACCTTCTTGATCTACAGGAATCTCGATGAGAGGCAAGCCAACCTCCCTCTCTAGGCTGTTTCATGAGTACTGCTGATAGTCTGGATATTCTGACTGTGCATACTGATACATCTGCTGTGTAACGTGTTGTGTGGCAGCTATAGGCTGCGGTACTGTAACTGTCTGTTGTGTATTCTGCGGTGTCTGAGCATTCTGCGGAACTTGTTCTTGTCTAGGCGGACGTGGTCTCTCTTTCGTTTTACCAGTAGCTATGTTGTGTTTCAGAACTGCACATTCGTTTATATAATGACCTGGCTGTTTACAATAATTGCAGGTCCCTTTAACGGGAGCTGTAGAATGACTAGCTTGATTCGTACCCCTCTTTGGACTGTCTGGTGGAACAGACTGTGCAACTAGTACTTTCATTTTCGTGTCTTTCATACGTCTCCTTTCATGTTCCTGCTCTTCCCTGATTCTGTTCTGGTGATACTGGAGCATCTGGAGCATTTGTGACGGAGTATTAGCTTGCCAGGTACTTTCGACTTTCAGTACTCGATTTTTAACTTGTGGTAAAGAATTCTCAACTAGTTTGGTAACAAAAAGATGTGGATACGATTCACTACTTGTTTTCAGACCACTATTAATAATGAAACATTTCTCAAATCTAGAATAAAAATCAAGAGTGTCTTCGTCTTGTTTCTGTTTACAGGCTGAGATGGCATCCCAGTCTTCCTTTTTCGTGGCTAGTAATCTTGGCAAGACTTGTATTAACAATTCGGGCAATGCTTTAGCTTTTTCCCCAAGACCGGTACCTGGAACTCGTGTATTATCTTCAGTCTCTAATGCGGTCCAATCTATCTTTTTCTCTCCCACCTCCCATTCTTTTTCTTTGAGTTTTTCATATATGCCCGCAGGCAACAGGACCTTTAACATTTTAATGATATCAGGATACGTGTATTCTCCCATACGGAGCATGTCCTTTAATTCACGGTGGAACCGTGCTGGATCTTTATCGTGACAGGGTATTAACTTTTTCATTTCTAGAAGTTCTATTTTCGTGATAGGGGTGTAAACAAATACTCGTTCTAGATCACCCCCTCTCCCTTAACTGGATGTACTTCTCGCAACGGATTCTGTCTGTCTATGTAGAATGACTTTCTTACTGGGGGTGGAACAGGAACAAAATGTGGATTCAGGAACGTTCTGTATTTGTGGCGCTGTTCTAAAATGACACTAATTAAATCGGTACCTAGACCTTTCCATCTGTTTAGGAGTAACTCGTTCAGTACATCATGTAAAGGACCTGGATCAGAATGCTGATCCTCATACAATGTAATGAGGTGCTGGATCATATACATACCCACCAGACGCTGCTCGGCTGGGGGCAGTTTCAGAAACGTTTGGGCCACTATTTCATCTGGAAACGTGGTAGAATCACTAGTCCATCGGACTGCTGATCGGGCTAGTTCTTGTTCATGCATGGTACTAAGCTCACTATAACCTATTCGTAGTTTCAGAATTCTATCGGTGGCCTGGAATACTTGTTCTAGAGAACACTGTTCTGGTACGGGAGGAGGAAAAACTTTCTTGTAATCTAGGCGTGAATGTCGGTCGGAAAGTCTAGTTGTACCTACATATGCTATTCTGGCGGGATTCTCGCTATCTACCTCTTCACTGGAAGAGTCATTCTCTTTCTCGGTTGCTCTTTTTGCTTCCTCCTTCTGGTGTATACTTATAATTTCCTTACGAATTTTCCTGTACATACTTTCTATACTACCTTGTGTCTTGTGTTTTCCCTCGGCTATATTGTCACTCCACCTAGTCAGGCCTTTCATCTCGTCTTGGTTTTTATCAGGATAATCTTGCTCTCTTATTAAACAGTTAATCAAGAACTGTAAAATCATATTTTGAATCTCGGCTTTCCTGTGTGCCATAGCTTCGTGAATACTTCCTGGATTCTCTCCTGTACGGACAAAATGATATATTCTGTCTAGATGTTCTTTCATGTCGGGCAGGGTGGCCAAAAAGTTGGCAACCCGTCTTAAACGTACTGAATATAATATCATGTGATCTTCGCCTGGAACTGGATCATATATGCAGTCAGTAAGAAGTCGCTTGAGGTCTGCGTACGTAGCCACTTTTGGCGTGCGCTGTAACGCTGCTTCTCGCGGCGTCAGTCGTCTTACTTGAGGTGGGGTGATAGGAGCACCTCCCCCCGCTGCTCCTGAACTGGAATCGTCAGTTAATACTGTACGTGCTGGTAGAGTGACTGGCAAAACTTGTACACTTACTGTGGGCTGGTCCGGGGGTACTGGCACATTAACTTGGCCCCCGGGACCAGTGGCTGGAGGAACAGGAATTACATTATTAACATGGTGCTGTGGGTGAGCAGTCGGAATACGATTTGCATATGCTGGGACTGTGTCGTCCAAATAGGACGAAAAGAAAAATTTCAGCTGCAGTCGGTTTATGACGTAGCTTAATCGGGACCAATGGTGGCGGTAAATTACAGGATGCTTCCGGGGTTGCCTTTGGCAAGCCCTCGGCAAGAAGAGGATACATACCTTTAATAAGGGCATTTCTCTGTCTGTCTGACTGTTCTGCTCTAACTCGTTCACCTTCTTCTAGAAGTTCCCTTTCTTGTGCTTTTTCTGTGGATTCCCTACTTAACTCTGCTTTTCTGAATTCTTTTTCGGTTCTTTTATGAGATTCTTTGCGCCATAACTCGATGGCATCTTTCTGAGACTGTCTAGCTTTCTTTTTCCATAAGGCTTCTTCTACTCGCATGATGCACTCGGCATCCCATGTACCTGATACAGGCCATCTATATTTCTCTTCAAGATCCTTTGTGTAATCCACCCATAAGTCTAGATATAATATGGCCTCTAAGCCATGCTTGTGATACATAAAATGTCCAGGACTGTCCCTAGGAGGGACAGGAACTGATTCTTCGAGTAACCCTTTTCTGGTTTTTATCTGACGTAATTTCGAAAACAGAGGCATAATCGGATCTTACTTGAACTAAACACAATACACAATAATCACAGTAATGAAATGGCAAACAAATCACTCATACCACGACATAAAAAATACATTAATAACAGTTCGAACAGAATACTACCTGATACACTGAAAACATACTTGAATTTCTCGAGAACGGACTTACTAGAATTACTGGATGCACTGCTAAAACAGTACAGAACATACCGGTCTCATAAAGAGACACGTCATACCGTATCCACCTAGGTGAATACTTCGGACTGGATCTGTGTACCCAAACCCATCGGACCAGGAACAAACTAATGAACCTGTCTAGATACTCCCTCAGCAACGGTACTCACCGGGAAGCAGAACTTGAAGGCCTCGGACTGGACTGGACTGCTACGACGTCTGGTTACTACGCATGCGCTTCGGACCTCGGGCTTCGGTTACAGGTGGGCCTCCGGATACCTCGGACCTTGCTCTCTCGGCTTGGGCTCTGGTCGGGACGAACCGCATTCCTCACCGCCTCGTCTGGATGCCGGACCGCAGTCTCCGTCTCCTCCGTGGGCCTGAGGGAGACTTGATGAAGCAGAAATATCTGCACGTGCACGGTAGAGTTCCGTCACGGCTGTAAAGGGTCAGGGGGCCTGCGTTACATCGCCGGCGCGTGGGGAAGGGGCTCGTCCCTATTCGGGCGCCATTATGTGGTAAATAAATAATTAATTACCGGTACTATTTTTGAATACATTAATGAAAACAGATAGCTCAATAAATAAGAGGCAGGATCCGTGGAATCTGAGTCTAACAGGCTTTAATCAGGCATAAGGGAAGGGACAGGATCGGAACAGCCTGAAATAGAATGGCATGGACTGGCAGCTGCCACGTTTCATTAACAGTACATGATATATATAGTAAAACAGTACAATTACATTGCATACAGTAGGCGTAACAAGTGACAAAACGTAAGATAAGAACACATGGGCGTACAAAGAAGGCGTGTACGTAGACATGTGATGAAAACGTCACAGAAGTGTCATAAATGGGTGGATACATGGAGGGGGCTACCTGGGCAGCTGGAACCTTTAACCTAGTGGTGCGCGCAAACGGGCCATGACGTGTAACTGGGGAGGGCTGGGGGCTCTGACTTCTGTGCTAGAAGAGGAGACTAAAGTCTGCGATGTCAGGACGACATGTACCTATAGCATATCTGGTATCCGGTGTTTGGAGTACATGTTGATAGAATCTAAAAGTTATCAGAGCAAAGGCTACTTGACACTAAGGCTGGTGCAGGCATATATTCTTCGTGTATTGCGTGTGCTATGAATCTTCTATGAACATTAATACAGTAATTCTCTTGCATGGAGACAGGAAGACTAGACTATAGCTGAAGATGTTTATGCGGTTCGTTAGCTTAGGAATGTGAAGACGGAGAGCTGAACTGATAACTAGAGGCATAACATATTCTTGGCAGACAGGCAGGCAGAGCCAGGCCGGGCACCGCGCTGCGCGGCAGAAAGTAAGTGAAGGGTCAGGGATGCAGGTGGGGGCTGCATCGCTCCTCGGAGTGGTTTCAAGAGACTGGAGCTTGAATCTGGTGTTCAGGCCCTTGTGAGGCCTGGTAACGGGGATGATTCAATAAATTAACGTGCACAATGTAAAACGTTGGCAACATAGGCTTAATACTCGTTGCTCTCACAAGAACTGGAAACTGGCATACTAAAGTTGGACACAACTATAATTACGTCCTTATTCGATCATAGGGGGATATATGCATATTAGTCATGCACATATTACATAGGATGTGGAACACGTAGGCACACATGACAAGGCAAAATTCAATTTTCCTCAGGGAGACGACAGAATTGCCTTTGGGCCCCCGTACTTGAGAAAGCGGTCAAATACCTGCTTTCTGGAGCAATGTTTTGACAAAAGAAACCATTCGAAATATCTAATGTCGTTTTATTTTTTTTTGTGCACGATGTTATTCATTAGTGCTGCACTGTGTGAGTTTTGTACTTCAGATGTTTTGCAGCAGGAGTTTAGGTGTCTGTAGTCCAAAACTGAATCGTCTGGCTTGTTCATTTGTGAGGTGCATGTTTCAATCCCCCACTGATATTCAAGTTGATCTAAGATCTCCCTGACTTGTTTTTTAGCTTCTTGCTTAACAGGATACTGCCTCCGTGCAGTAGGTTGATTTTTTAACTGAATTTTATAGTGAGGAGGATCCTCATCCCATCCTACATGATTTTTATATAATGTTGGTGCTTGAGCCACTGCCCATTTTCTAGCATATGTGTATTTTTTATGAATTGCAATGTGATTTGAGAAGGCAGGCATAATCATTTCTTCGCCATGTTGGCACTCCCTGACAAACTCTGGTGGGCAGTCTTTCTCTGCTAGCAAAACTATCTCTACCTAATTCTTCATAGGATTTTTCAATTATTCTGGCAAGTTCAAAGGGTTGTTCTGCTATATCTGTTTCTTTCAATTTTGGGCGGATCGCCACAGATGCTGCTTCTCCTTTTATGTTGGCTAATAGTATAGCCGAGACTTGCTTAAAGTCTTTCAGTAATTTCATACCTAGATTTAAAGCAGGCTCTGGACCGTATTCATTTTGAATCTGTCTTACTACGTCAGGTATAACCGCCATAGACGGAACACCATGTGTTTTTGTGTATATTGAAGCAAAGACTGTTCCCCAAGTGTCACAGTCTTCCACATGTGGTGTGATCCCCATTGGTAGACAGATTGTCAGAATTCTGTGTTTTTCATGAGGTGTAGTATCAGGAAATACTGCCTCTATTTGAGTAATTTTTTGAGCTAACCAGAACGGAATTTGTTCCCGTTTTGCGGGTAATTTGCCAATGACTGATTGTATAGTCTGTGGTGTCATTTTATTTGTGTTCCCCTGGTCAGGGCTGTGCTATCGAATTCTTATTGCTGGTTGGACTGTTAAAGTCCGCATGACATATTGGACCAATTGTCTATGTATTTTAATTAATTGTTTTAGGTGAACTAAAAGTTCTCTGCTTGACATTCCTTCAATGTCAGGATGTGGTGTATAACCGGCTAGAACCGGCCATGTGGCTCCTGGTCTACCGAATGGACCAAGCCTGGTGAAGTGATTTTGATGTTTTAAGGCGCCATTAAACCAGAGTTGGTGCTCTTGGTACGTTAGTGGAATTTCAATGTCCTCGAAAGGAACGTATTCCGTTGGAGATTCCTCTATTTTGTAGTAGTGGAACTCGTGTGTCACAGCATTTGCTGCTGGAATGGGCCTCTACCACAAATATGACTGTACCACCTCTTGATGATACTCCATTTTCTATAAGTTTTATAGTTATGATTTTCCTTACATTTATCGGGATGATTATAGCATCCGGGTCACCATGTTGTTGAGTTGTGTCATCCGCTAAAAGTTGAGCTGCTATTCTAGCTCTCTCCCTTTCGTCTTCACTTTCCGGCATTTTTTTTCTGACAGAAAGTTTGCAGAGCAAGTTTCAAGGAAACAAAGTTTAGGTGCACAATATTTTTGGAACACTGTATCCTTCAACGTTGACTAAACCAAAAACTAATTCATAGAAATCTCTTCCTATTAAGTTTTGGCGAATTTTAACCTTTCACCCACTCCAGACGTCTATTGGAGTATTTACGGGAAAAAGCTGTCTGTGTGAAAAGCACGACTGAGTTACTCTAGTATCTAGCGTTAAATTATCGCCTTACGAAACGTTGGGCGCCATGTAGTGTAGTTCCTATATTCCCAATAGGCTCTGCACATTGGAATAACATAAACGATAGTTTAGACGTAGGACTTAGGTCGACTATGTCTTTATTGAATATGTTAGACTTAATTATGAATGCCAGCTAGCTCAGAGGTTACTAGAAACTTTCTCGAGTAAACAGGAAGGTGTAAACTTTCCTGAATGGACAAGAAGGGATTAGTTTCTGACAACCGCATAAACATGACAACTTTGCTCCCTCCAGAATAAGGAGTATATCTCCAGAGTCGCGGAAACAATAGATAGCTATTTTACTCAGTCCATCGTGCATGCTTAGTTTCACCAGAAGCGCAGAGAAATAGAGAGACGGGCATTTTCAATAAAAGAGGTTATTTATTGAACAGTCTTCTTTCTCTGAGTTGCCAAAATTGCAATACTTGTTATAAACTAAAGTGCGTACAGTAAAAGGAGTATTATGAAATAATACTATAAAAGCATGGTATGGTTTCTAAGCCATACGGTGTTTAAAATAGATAAAATATATGCATAGATAAAACCATGACTAAACGTACTCAACTGGTGCTTCTAAGATACGCCTACCCCGGTGTACCTAACCGAAGCCTAGTATGTGGGAAGGAGTAAGTGAGCTGCAGTTTAAGTTAAGATAGTTTTTGCCAATAATCTGAATCAAGAATTCTCTAAGGGTCTAATCAGCTCCGTACCTTGTTTATAGAATGAAGGAGGTCTTGTATCTCTCTCTGAGGACTCGTTCTCCCAGCAACCCGCTAGGGTGACCAGGAAACACTGGAGCTGGATTTCTCGGCAGGAGAAAAGACAGCGTCTCTCTCAGTGCGTCAATGGGAGGGTCGGCTTCCTTCGGCACTTGCCACAGCAGGGCGTCGGGCAAGTAGATAGCTGATCTGCTCCAAACCACCATGTCTTTTGCTAGGGCAGATGCTGGTATATTTATACCTGGAAGGTGCCGAGTTTGACGTAAGGTTGGACATAAGACATCACTAAGAACTCGCAGTTCTTTTAGGACTCCAAGAGTTCTTGGACAAATCAATACAGAAGCAGGGGGAATTCCCGGGCTGCTGGAGGCTTGATTTGTTTAAGAACGCGTTGTGCTTTCTAGGAGTCTATGGGAGTAGCCTTGCCGTATTTGGACTGCATTGGCTATGACTTAATATGGATATGATTCTTATGCCTTTATAAGGATATGATTTGTTATAACCACATAAGGGCATAAATCAGGAATATTTAAATAGGGTCCTAGATACGTTTACAACACTCTCTTCCACCCACCTCCTTCTTTAACTCCCTGTTTTGTTCTCCCATGCTGATCTGCTGCTCTCTTCCACCCCGCCCCCTTCTCCAACTCCCTGTTCTCTTCTCCCGTGCTGATCTGCTGTTCCCTGCCACCGCCTCCTTCTCTAACTCCCTGTTCTCTTCTCCCGTGCTGGTCTGTTGCTCTCTTCCACCCACCTTATTCTCTAACTCCCTGTTCTCTTCTCCTGTGCTGATCTGCTGCTCTCTTCCACCCGCCTCCTTCTTTAACTCCCTGTTCTCTTCTGCTGTGCTGATCTGCTGCTCTCTTCCACATACATCTTCTCTAACTGCACACACACATACAACCATGCACACACTCACATACAACCACACACGCACACACAACCACACAAACACACACAACCATACCACACACACAATCTCACACACAACCACACACACAAGCACACATACACAACCACACACAACCACACCCAACCCCACACACTACCACACATACAACCACACCCACACAACCACACACACAACCACACACAACCACACACACACACCCACACACACCACACACCACACACACAACCACGCACACAACCACACACATAACCACACACTCACAACCACACACACAACTACACTTACAACCACACACACAACCACAACACACACACAACCACACACAGCCACACACAACCCCACACAACCACACACCCACACACAACCACAACCCCACACACAACCACACACACAACCCCAGACACAACCATGCACACAACCACAAACACACAACCACACACCCAACCACACACACACACACAACCACACACAACCACACACACAACCACAACCACACACACAGCCACACATACAACCACACCCAACCACACACGCAACCACACACAACCACATACACAACCACACACAACCACACACACATACAACCACACACAACCACACACAAACAACCACACACATCTATCTATCGCACTCACTCTATCTATCTATGTATCGCCCTCACTCTATCTATCAATCTATCGCCGTCACTCTATCTGTCGCCCTCACTCTATGTATCTATCTGTCGCCCTCACTCTATCTATCGCCCTCACTCTATCTATCTATCTGTCGCCCTCACTCTATCTATCTTTCTATCTATCTATCTATCTATCTATCTATCTATCTATCTATCTATCTATCTATCTATCTATCTATCTATCTATCTATCTATCTATCTATCTATTGGCCTCTATCTATCTATCTATCTATCTATCTATCTATCTATCTATCTATCTATCTATCTATCTATCTATCTATCTATCTATCTATCTATCTATCTGTCACCCTCACTCTAACTATCTATCTATCTATCTATCTATCTATCTATCTATCTATCTATCTATCTATCTATCTATTGGCCTCTATCTATCTATCTATCTATCTATCTATCTATCTATCTATCTATCTATCTATCTATCTATCTATCTATTGGCCTCTATCTATCTATCTATCTATCTATCTATCTATCTATCTATCGCCCTCACTCTATCTATCTATTGCCCTCTATCTATCTATCGCCCTCTATCTATCGCCCTCACTCTATCTATCTATCACCCTCACTCTATCTATCTATCTATCTATCTATCTATCTATCTATCTATCTATCTATCACCCTCACTCTATCTATCTATCGCCCTCTGTCTATCTATCGCCCTCTAACTATCTATCTATCGCTCTCATTCTATCTATGTATCTATCGCCCTCACTCTATCTATTGCCCGCACTCTTTCTATGTATAACAATAGGTTATCTTCAGTATCTCGCGAAAATGCGCGAAAAACACTAAGGCACTGCTGAGATTCGAACTCAGGATCTCCGGTTTACTAGACAGGCACTTTAACCAACTAAGACACAGCACCACCTGCTTATTGCCTATGCAAGTGTATGGAATTAACATGAACCAGTGTACAGCTTTCTGTATTTGAAGTCTTGACATTTTCCGTCTGCTCCCAATAAGGCGATGGAGAAGAAAATGTAATAAAGGAATGGGAAAAATACAAAATGGATAATGAAAAACGTACATCATTAAACATACATATTAAAATTTATTTTGTAATGTTTTGAAGTATGAACGCCATACACCGTCGGACGGAGTGCTTTGCATACGTGAAAGTACACAATGGAGAAGACAGTGGAATGATGTAGCGGTCACTAATATGTACAAGACACGTATATGAATGTCTACGTAAGCTGCGTGTCCTTTCCTATTCCTCTCGTGACCCCCTCCCCGCCCCGCCCCACCTGCGCTTTTCAAGGCCTCCGCCACATTCTGCAGATACGAGTGTGCTTTGAATGTTTTCTTCAACACGTTTTCCCCATTTCCAAAGAATGAAAGAACCCCGATGTTACTCGTCACTATCTCACCAGAAAACAATTCTTAACTTTCCCGGTGCGAGGCACCCGCCGCTCTCTGCAGGTGTGACTTGTGCTCGTGCAACCACCGAATGAAACGGCGCTTGAAGAAGTGCAGGTTGGGAGTCTCATAAAACCATGCAAGAGGCTGGTGTTAGCAAAGGTTAGAGTAGTGTTGGTTGTGACATTACAGCATCCACCCTGCATCAGCTACAGTCATTGACAAACAACAGCCACCACATCACACTGTCATTACTGTGGTGTTTGGGGCCCTAGGCCCTCATGCTAATCTAATGAAATGAGATGGCACAGACACCCGAGTGATAGTAGGATAACTGGCCCTTAGCACGTGCGCTCAGCCCTTTTTATTAGCAGGGTCATTTGACTGATGATGCCTGTGGTGGGTGGGTGTTCAGTGTGGGTTACACCATACAGCAACACTAGTATGCTGACTCTCCGTCACTACATCCCTCCCAAACTTGGTGAAAAGTCAAACCAAAGAAAAGTTTGAAACCTGTGGGAGAAAACACAATTCGCTATTAAACTTATAACCCAAAATTATGACTCCCACGTAGTCTTTTCCGCTGCTGGTCAATCACTGAGGATGGTGTCTTCTCTTCTCTTTGTAGACTTGCAGCTCGGAGGTGGGCTGTACAGTCTCTCTTTTCCTGTTCCACATCCCGTGAAATTGCAGATGGAATGATAGGGGGCATTTGTGTGTTACCTGCCGCTTTATCGTCCTGGTTGAGGTGTTCTGTTCAATTGGTGTCTGTTTCTGACAGCATCTGCAGTTGCAGGATATTCCTCTCACGGATACCCCTCTCTCGTAGGTGTCCCCTCCCACTGGACGACCCGGAGTCTCGAACCGCATGGTCAGGATGCCTTCACTTGCCTTGGCGATGTTCTTTAGACCAGCCTGGTCTCGCAGTGTCGATGTATCTGGAGCTGTGGTAAGATCCACTTTGGATTCGGAGACGGTCTCCGTGAGTGAGGCTTTCTTGTGGGATGACGTGCTTGGTGACCTTTCTAACTCTAGACTGCAGAGCGACGTCCAACATGCCTCTCTCGCCTGGACTCCTCTGCCACTGGAGCCTCTTGGGTGGCCTTTCCTTGCTGGCTGTCATGGGACTGTGTGGACCGTGCGAGGTTTCGCGTGAGCTGCGTAAAGGCGTCGCTGAGGAACTGCCAACGGATTCACAGCTAAGTCGCTCATGTAGCCTCCAGGGGTGGCGTTATTGTCTGGGCGTCGTTTCCGTCTGGACTTGGGTTCTACGCCTTCCTCTGGTGATCTTGTGGGTGACCAGTCTTTAACCGTAACCTCCATGCTTCCTGCGCCTGACGTGGAGCTACGGCCCACACATCTCTCCTACTCGGGCTCCCTTCGCATGGGAACTTCGTTGAGGCCCTTGTCCCCTGGACTGCCACTTGACCGTGTGGGCTATGCGGGCCTTTGTGTAGGCCACGCCAAGGCATCGCTGCGGAACTCCCAACAGGGCCACGGCCAAGTCTTATGTAGTCCCCAATGGCGGATCTTCCAATGGCCGGGTGTGCTTGACTTCGGCAGGCTGTAGGTTCACGGGGGTGCACAGGAGGTTCCTGGGTGATTCGCCTCTTTAAGCTCTGGTTGTTTGGGGTGTGTGTGGATTCGCTCGGGTGGTGAGATGCTCCTTGGCGATGAGGCACCTGGATAGCGATGGCAGAATGTTGGGTTTCTTCTGTTGGTAAACAGGCGGTGATCTTCTGTCGGGGTGACCTTCGGGTTTGCACGTAGATGTGTTTCCAGGAACTGTGTTGAGATGGTCATGCACCTCTTCATCTTCTCCATTGGGTGTTCCCCTTCTGGTGTGTGTTGTGGTGTCTGGTCAAGCACACCTCTTTACTCGGCTCCTCTTCCTCCTTCTTTCTTTGTCGTGGCGTCGTGCCACTCAGGATGGGTCCTCCCTTACTCTTCTCTTTTCTTTGTGGCGTCGTGCCACTCACTCACCATCGTTTCTCTCCTTCCCTTTTGCGACGCTCTCCGGTCTCCTCGCTTTCCTTCTCATCCTGACCAGGCTTCTCCGAGCAGCGTGCCCTCTGCTCGTTTCCCTCTGGTCTTTTCCCGGCACTAGGACACTGTCGTTACTTCGCTCCGTGACTGGACCTGTCGTCGCGACCTTCTGTCACATGATACTTCTGATGTCAAAATGATGTTGTGGGACTTCGCGTCCGTCTCCTTCTGGTCCTCTTCGCGGACCTCTCCTGGGGTCCTCTTTGTTGACGTCCCCACGGTCTTCCCTTTACACTTGCTCTGACCTCTTGGTCAGTCAGTCAGGTCGGCTTCCTTGTTGCGACCAACTGGGTGATCGGCTTCTTCTTTCTTGCGACCAACTGGGTGGTTGGCTTCTTCTCCCTTGCGACCAGACTGGTGGTCGGCTTCTTCTCCCTTGCAACCAGACTGGGTGGTCAGCTTCTTCTCCCTTGCAACCAGACTGGGTGGTCGGCTTCTTCATGCTTCTGATTGTCAACATAACCGCTCCGTCTTCTCTCCACGGTTGTGGTGATTTGGCGCCCTTCTGACTGCGCTCTTCGGTTCCTGCAGTGACTTGCTGCTTTGGGCGGCTGTCTTGTAGTCTTGCTTCTGCGGTGATTATCTGTGGCTACTAGGCATCACCGCACTCTCACTCTTCGGCCCTGGCAGTCTCTGTTCGGTTGTGAGATAGCCTTCTCTATTCCATTGGTTATCCCCAGGCGTCTCCGGTTTTCCTTTGCCGAAGGGGGTGTTTGCTTACTTCTTTCTCACTGGAATGACAATGTCGTGGGGGTCTGATTGTCCCTTCAGTCAATTCCTGTTTGAGGTCCTTGTGCGCTGTCGGTAGCGTACCCACGCTGGTTCTGTGTGGAGTTCCTGTACTCCTGGCACGTTCCTGCGCCATTCCCTTTTATCCTCAAAAGCTGTGTGATGATTTGGCGCAACTCGGACGTGGCCGTCTTCTTGCGCGCTCTCCATGCACTCACTGTTCAGTGTTGCCTTTCTTTTGTTTGCAATCCTCCTTGAAGGCAGCCCCCCTGCCGGCAGGGTGGCTCCCTGCAGGTTAAATCTTCTCTGTGGGTCACAAATAGCCTAGGAACTGTCTCTGAGCAACCTCCTTTGGCTACTCGGGCAGCGTACATTAAGCTCCATACAAGTGTGCTTTCCAGTAAGAGTTGCTGATACAGTATTGCAGAACAGCCAGTAGATGGTGGTGTCCACACTCCACACTCCCATCGAAGGTTCTGTGGCCTCGGCTGCTTCTCCTTCTCTATTGCCGGTTTTGTGCTTTCACTTTTGAGCTGACAGTGCACCGGGCTCATGCAGACCTGTCCCCGGACACCTGAGGGTCTCACATTCACTACCCCGTGAGGGGGGCACACCCTCGGGCGGCCGCCCCGCTGCAGGACTCTCTCCACTCTCACGGTGAGTCTTTTTGTCATTTATGTTATCCCAGGCCATTCAGGGGGGCTCAATGCACGTTTATTGTTTGGAGGAGGGGGCTTCTTCTCCTTCCACGTAGCCGGTTTCCGTGTCGGCCGCGCCCAGTTCCGTCTGAGTTCTCCGCCTTCCTTTGTTCAGCGGTGCCTTCCTTTTCAGTCTCGCGGAGGGGGGCCCATTTATTGCCGGCTGCTCCGATCAGCCATGGGCCGCCCGCTGTCGCTGCACTCGTTCTCCCCGCCCGCAGCAAGCCTCTCAGTGTACACGCTGCCCTGGGCAGGGGAGAGTCGGTGTGGCTGCTGGGGCCGGCCTATTCCGCCTTGGGCAATCTCCTTTACTCTGGCTATGCGGGAGGGTATGGCACACAAATGCTAAGTCCTGGGGGCAAACGCTACTCCCCCTTGTGCATCCTTTCCTCTCCTCCACCCCTACCGCCGCAGCCGCACTCCTCACCTGCTGCACGGGGTGGGGGAGGGTCGCGCTACTTCCGGGGCTGCCTGCTTCTGTGCTACATTCACTGGGCACTCTTGATCGCGGGTGGGTTCTGCTCCTGCCTACACCCACAGCAGTCGCCGTAGCCTTCTTCACTCCCTCGCTGGGCATGGGCTGGCATCAGGAGCGGGCAGCTCACTGCCGGTCACCATTCTTTTTGTTCTGCTCGGCTCCCCTCTCACCCGCAGCAGCCTCATTCAGTTCCCATGCTGCACGGGGTGGGGGTAGAGCTGCTTCCTGTGCGCTGCGGGGCCTCACAAGGGTCACTGTTCACTTTTGGCCGCATATGCAGGGTGGGCTCCTGCTGGACCCATGCCATTCTGCAGTCGCTCACCTTCGGGCCGGCGGGCCTTTCCTTCCACGTGGGTGGGCTCCACGTGGTTCGTGCTTCACTCCCCATGGTGCTTCCACACGAGGGCGGCTGCGAAAAGGCACACAAGGTACAGGGTGGGCTCCTGGTCACCTCGTTGTTGTGATGCAGGCCCAGGGCTCTTTACATGCCCTGCGGGCCTTCGGGCAGCGCTTTCCTCGCAGGGGGGGGTCCATTAGGCATCTGAGGTGCGGGGTGGGCTCCCGGTCACCTCATCCTCACTCTGGGGCTCTGCACCTGCCCCGCAGGATCTCAGGCGCGTTCCGCGCCGGCTTCTGGGGTTGCCCTCGACACGGGCAGCTCTGTCCCCCTTTTCCTCGAAGTTCAGCTGTGGCACGCGGGGCACAGCTTCCGCCTCATCGCCATTGTGGTGTTTGGGGCCCTAAGCCCTCATGCTAATGAAATGAGATGACACAGACACCTGAGTGATAGTAGGATAACTGGCCCTGAGCACGTGCGCTCTGCCCTTTTTATTAGCAGGGTCATCTGACTGATGACGCCTGTGGTGGGTGCGTGTTCAGTGTGGGTTACACCATACTGCAACACTAGAATGCTGACTCTCCGTCACTACAATTAACAGAGTTAAGGACAACCCTCGCTGTAAAGAGTCTGTTAAATGACCTACAGTATGACATGGTTTTTCTGTTATGTGAACCTGCAAAAGAAGTGATCTGGCCAGTACGGGTATTGAACCCGCAACCTTGGCGTTATTATTACCACGCTCTAACCAACTGAGATTGATGAAGCAAGATTTCGCACATTACGCGACTTGCTGAAATCAAGAACCTCGATTCATGTATAACTCTGTAATCCAATTGTACGTCTTACTAATTTCCTATATTTTTACTATATACATGTATCCTAGTGATGCTTGCCTATGTGTTTTACTAATACGATTAATTTGTGTCTTTAAAATGGCCGCCGTTTAGAATATTGCTTCTGCGCATGCGTTAGTCACACTCACGTGACGTGACGTAGTTGTGATTTTGGAAGGAAAGGGTGCGCATGCGTAATAGCCACAAGATGGCTGCTTGTGTAATAATATGATGAAGCTTGTGCAGATGCTCTCGTGTTATTGTGTATTGCACTAATAAATAATTGCATGGTATATTTTTATAGTGATAATTCATAAATTCACAATCATGTTATGTAGTTGATTCATTTATTTCTATGTTTTAATTTGTTTTCGCTTACTTTTCATGTACCGTGATAACTGGGGGGTCTGAATGAGCCGAGAACCATCTTGAAGGTCCTTTCTGCGCATGTCGCGCAGCCAGGGGAAAGTCAGCCTTGAACAGTGGAACTCAGCCAGCTGGCAGAGACGGTCAAGATGCTCCTGAGAAAATGACCTGCGACCCAGCAGGACGGAGTTGTCTGTACCCAAATTGAAACATTTGTTAATATTCCATTGTATTCCACTGGCTTGTCTCATGAGAACCCCAAATTCAATAGGCGGATCCTTAGAATGCAAATATGAGCTTGTAGGAGTAAATTCTGATTGGTGTGTTAACCTAGCCTACTTTGGGACCAATTGAAATTGTGGATTCTGACACTTTGCAACATTGGGGGGTGATACACTGACCCGAAAACAGTATATCTAGCCTAGGTTTAGCTATAGAATTTGTCCGACTTGTCCGAATAGCTGACCTGTCACTGACCCAACGCACTCAATAGGCTAAGCCCGGGCAAAGGGCGGGCCCCCTGTGGCCCTCTAGGGGCCCGAAGTGGCCGGGTCGGGCCACCCCCCTAAGTACACCCTACGGAAGCCATAAGTCAATCCTACGCTACATTCAGAGGAAAGTGGCTGTAAACACTGCTTAAAGATGACTAAAACCTGCAAAACCCCGATGGCCACACGATCAACCAGCAGATCAAAAACAGTGAGTACACCTTTGCCCACTATTACTGCTATAGATAAAATGCTCCAAAAAACGATTAATGTTGTGGCGGATGCTATCCAGAATACTGAGAGGAGGCTCTCTTTGACGCCTAACTTATGTTTCCCAGACTTGTCCTCACATACCAGTACAGAAGACCCAAATATGGAGGACACAGCCTCATCACAGGAGTCCCTTTTAATGCAATCATTTTCAGAACTACCAAGATCACACACCAAGGAAAAACCTTCTAATTCATCTTCCATCGATCTAGTAGCGAACACCCTGGACAACAGCCTTATGATTTTAACTAGTAGTGCAAATAACATCCAGCAAGAAAAGGATTTCGCTTCCGTACTGGAAGTTCACACCATGGACACCGCCCCATTAGCTACTGCTATAACTGAAACCCAACCATCTAAACAAAGCAACCCTTCAAATTCCAAGAGAAAAAAGCTCAGATTCTTACTTCCTAAAAGGAAAGTTCATCACATATCAGGCAAACCCAAGCGATCGCTCAAAGACATGTGGCAGAAGAATAGATTAGAGAAACTCCCTGTTATAATGCGGGATGGACCCATATCAATTTCCCCACTAGTCTATGATGCATGTGGGAATATTAATCCCAAAACTGGTATCTCTCTAGTCAATGAGGAAACAGGGCATATCGAGAAGCATAGTAGTGCAATCTTGCCAACAATGAGAGAGATTGAAGCCTTAATTAAAACAACTCTACAACCCATCAGCCACCAGATTGATAACATAGAAAGGGCGCTGAGTAAATTTGAGAGGGCACAAAATGATATATCCTCTAGTATCCTCAGATTGCTCAAAACAACTAACACGCCTACCACCTTTGTTCCATCTTCATCAACCCTTAATGTGAAAAATTCAAAAACATTGAAAAAAGTAGATAATACCTTAAAGAATACAGGAAAGCCAAACAATCCTCAACTTCAGAGCCTACCCTTAACTGTTCAAACACCAAATTCACAATTAGCTTCCACTACCACTGTGAATATAACCACACCTATGCTTAACACACCTAACACTCAAACAGGTGAGGACGATAGCGAGTGGGCGGCAGAGAGTCACCTGCCTAGTACCAACGTAGGCACACCCGAGGATAAAAGTCGTACGGCCCCTCCCAAAGGTAACACTCAACTCAAAGATACAGGGACACAGCCCCCTAGACCTATTACAACACGTCCACTAACACATATTAACTTGCCACCACAGTCCAACCTTTATACAATAGTGATGATTGGGGTGCCAAAAATTGCTGTTAACAGGGAAGAAACACGAGAGGAACTGAGCAACAAAGTAACGCAATGGCTTACTATACATAGGCCCCTCCCGCCAAACATAATAGGTACCATCCAACAGGTCAAAAGAGTAGAGTGGGTGGGCACTCGCTTTAAATCCACAGAGGGTGACTGTATCGTGGTTACCTTCAAATACCTAGGACCGGCGAAATTTATCGCAGGATGGAGAACCACTGGGACAAAAAGCTTGATTCGAACCATGGGACTTAGCTACTTCTATCCAGTCCGTTCAGATACCCACAGGAACAAATTAAATTACAATTATACCCAAGAAGGATCTTACAGGACACAGCAGAATAATCAACCCTGGCTGGCCTTTGTCCCACCCCGCACAGATACACCAATGGCCCTAGACCAACATCCATATTCTCATTCATGGGGAAATAAAGTCCATAACTACCAACCAATAGAAATAGCTGAACGTCATGGGCATGGTCACTACCGAGCCTTTAACCATGCCACCTCACAATACAATGACTACGGGTTTCCTACATTTAATCGTTACGATGCTCTTCTCAGCCACGACCAACTGGAAGAGGTCGACTGACTGCCATCTGACCTGTTCCCCGTTTCACTTTCTGTGAAAACAAACAGCCATGTAGAAAATATGAGGACCCCACCAAAAACATCTTATTCCCCAGTGGACAATCCATCCAATACTATCTTCACGACGAAATCAAGACACTCAGTCAGCCCTAAAGCAAATCAAGCCCAGCCCCTCTTAGTGGACGAGGCAGGCATCTTTCCCTTACCAACAGTTTGCCAACCTCATGTATCACCTGCAACTCCAAGGACGAACCCTGTGATAAGGGACAATCTAGATCTGTGCTCTCTATCTGTTATAACACCTGCTTCAAACTTAGTACACTATGTCCCTAATATAATCAAGATATTGTCTTGGAATGTCGCAGGATTGGCCTCAAAAATTATTGACCCGTTGTGGGAAGTTTTTGTTAAAAATTACACCATCCTGTGCTTCCAAGAAACATGGCTAATAGATAACAACACCTTCATTGAGGGATATCAAAGTTTTTTTGTCCCCGCATCACCCTCCCCAAGCGGCAGAGCAAAGGGGGGCCTGGCAATATTCACTAGTCTGTCTCTTAAAATGAAGATTAACCAAGTGCAGCTGGATAACAGGAACATGCAGATACTGACTCTTAGTAGGGGTAAGAAAGCTATAACCCTAATTAACTTTTATAACTCTGTCGCAAATTCGAACGATTGTAACCTTACCAGACTGGAAAGTTACCTAAATGAATATGGCTCAAAACTACCACAGGACAAAATTCTTCTTGGTGACTTTAACACACACATTTGTGGTAATCCTCTCTTAACCACTCTGGGATCCCTGGGCTGTGGACTCAGAACAGGTCCCCACTTCACACATTGCCACCGTGGAACCAAACTAAATACTCTAACGGATACTATGAACTTGACCATGGCACTATCTATAAAAGACGACTCCTTTTCCTTTAAAGATCCAACCTACAAAGGATCGGAGTCAGGGTCTTTTATAGATCATATTCTCCTTTCTGCTGGAGTTGCCCAACAGGTTTTAAACTTTGACATTCTTGAAAGCATTTATAGTGATCACAATCCTTTGCTCCTTGAACTGCAATGCGGCCCCTCAGTGCTCCATAAAAATATTGAGGACCCTGGGACACTTAAGCTGGTTAATAATAACCGCCGCTTAAAATGGAACCTGGTAAACAGCGACAAATTGTATGAGGCCGTTGCTTTACACTGCGAACATGAACTTAAGCTCTGTGCTACAAATTCTGCACCTCCAGAATCTATTTTATCCGCCTTTGCTGTAGTGTCCAAAAGAATAGAACAACTATTGACGGTAACAACCAAGGGATCTACTACTCAACACCCCCGTTGGTTTGACCATGCTTGTTCTTCTGCAAACCGCAAATTAAAAGCTGCTCTTAAAAACAAACCGAGAGACTCTGCACTTATTAAGGCCCTTCGAGCAGACTACAAAAATGCCCTTGCCTCACGCAAAAAGTCAATTAAAACTAAAACATGGGAATCTTTGCTCGACCCCTCTACCTTGGGCAACAGTTCAAAATTCTGGAGTATAATAAATAGACCACTTTTTGGTGACCCAAATGATGAGAGTCTCGGTACAGTTATACCGGAGGATGAATGGATCACTCACTTTGGAGCTATCTTCAAGAGCGACGCCCCACAGTCCTCAGAACCATTTCATCTCCCTGAGAGCAGCCCGCTACACTTTTCAACTAAAGAAATTGAACTAGGGATACTTGGTCTCTCCAGTAACAAAGCCCCGGGCCCCGATGGTCTTCCACCTGACCTATTCAAATCCAATATCACCTTATGGGCTCCCATTCTCACATCTGTCATCAATGCCGGGGTCGAAGTAGGGGCTCCTAAATCTTGGGGAGCATCTACTATCGTCCCTGTTTACAAAAAGGGGGACAGAACAAAAGCGGCCTGCTACAGACCAATCTCCCTGATAAACTCCGTTGCGAAGGTAGTGGGTGGGATTCTACTAAAGAGACTGAATGCATGGGCCAAACAACACAACATAGTGACCCCTGCACAGTATGGATTCCGACCAGGTCATGCAACAACTACACAGTGTCTGAATCTATATCTGATAAGTGGTAAATACACCCAAGCAAGAGAGGGAACTTTGTATATGGCCTTTATGGACCTTTCCTCGGCGTTTGACTGTGTCGATAGGAGCAAATTATGGGAAGTCCTGCAAAATATGGGCGTAGAAAATAACTTGATCAACTTTCTGGCTGACTTACACAACGACACCCGTGCAAATGTGCGTTTTACAAGAGATATGAAAGTAACGAGAGATTTTAATGTTAACCGAGGGGTCAGACAGGGCTGTATTTTAGCACCTTTTCTTTTTAATTTATATATAAATGGACTTGAAGATCACCTGGTAAAAACAGACACGGATTACCCTCGAATTGGGAAAACAGGCGTACCGGTCCTGTTGTACGCGGACGACGCCGTTCTTTTATCCAGAACCGCACTCGGACTCCAAAAATTACTGGTTTCTTTTTTTCAATTCATGTCCTCACGTGGCCTAAATATTAACAATTCCAAATCTTTTATCATGACGGTTGGATTAACTCCCAAAAAACAATACCCCTTCTCACTTAATGGGGAAAACATACCACTAACAAAAACTTTTTCGTATTTGGGAGTACTGTTTGACCACAAACTCAGATGGGGCCCTGCCATAACAAAAAAGAAAGGCGAAATATTGAGGACCAACTCTGGTATAATGGATTTTGCTCGAAAATTGGGTAACACTCCAGTGTCCGCCATATTGAAGCTCTATCAGGCAAAAAGTGTTGCGGTGGCAAGTTACGGAAGTGAACTGTGGGGGTTCTTACCGGTTGATACCCTAGTAACTCTTGAAAATAACTTTTTGAAACAGGTCATGAGCTTGCCAAAGAGTACCGCAAATTTCTCCGTACACGAGGAACTGGGCACCCCATATTTAGCTGATAAAATCGCTGTAAATCCTTTGCTCTGTTGGTTAAGCTGTTGGCGAAATACATCTATTCCATTGACTCATAACATCCTAGCTGAAGCCCTTACTTGGGAAGGACAACTCAAGTTACCCTGGCTGAAATACATTCGAAATTGCTGTAAAGATCTGGGCAGATTAGATCTTTACGTAACACCCCAGAATACTACTAAGCAAGATGTCAATTTCGTAAAAAACACTTTTTATCTGAAACGACAACTCGACAGGGAAGAAACTGAGTTTAAAAAGTCCAGCGTAAGGAGCCACGCACTAACAAAGACCTGTGTGTTTTCTGAACCTTATTTATCGTGGAATATATCCAGATATGAACGCTTCCTGCTGAGCAGATTTCGATTTGATCTCTACCATCTACTCTTAGCTGTGCCAAGTGGAGCCCATAGAGGTCAAGTGTTGCCAGCTTGCGGCTGCGACAACATGTCTCCGCAAGACCTGGCTCACTTTTTATTTCTATGTTCTTATTACTCAAGTCCACGCAATATGTTTTTAAAACCGTTGCTTAAAAAGATGAATTTTATACAAATTAAGCCTGCACTTCTATATCTTCAAATGTTGCATGAAGACAGTACTTTTTTTATCTGCAAGTTTTTAAAAACAGCCTTGAAGTATAGATTAAGCATGGAAGGATGACTCCAAACTGAATTACATTACAGATCCAAGTTTGTCTTGATTAAGTAACTGTATATGGGTCTACTGTATTGTGTCTTTCTCTCGCAAAATTGCTTATTACTTTTTTTTATATGTGGTCATGGAAGATAATTCTTTTCTATGATTGAACTGTATATTACTGTATTATGTGCTTTTATGACTGCTCCTCTGTCAGTCGAATAAAGAAACTTTGATTTGATTTGAGGTGACTGAATTTACAGAGCGCTGCGGAGCACTCTGTCCGAAAATTGACCATAGACTTTAAAGGTTTTACTAAACATTAAGTGCTGGCGGAGCACTTTGCTGGGGAATTCGCTAACCCAATCGGGGTTCTGACTGATAGCTGCAGAGAGGGTGGAGCGCAGGCGTTGCTTCCGAACTGCGGGTGCTGGTCGTGCCTTGGTGGTCCTGTCCTGATCCTAATCTGGGTTTCCTGTCCTATCCTGGAGTGTCCATTCTGCACCTGCTGTCCCATTGATGACTGCTATTCCTTGGGGTATTTCCTGTCCTTGACTGATCCGTGGCCAGGGTTGGTTTTCACACCATTCTAGGTAAATATATAGATAGGGCTGAGAACTCTATACTGCACCTTTCTATTTTCTGTCTTTGCTTCAATAAAGACATACCTTTGCACATGTTATATTTTCCATGCTTTCCGCAGTCTACCA
The DNA here is from genome assembly GCF_964261635.1 of Lissotriton helveticus. Taxonomy (NCBI): domain Eukaryota; kingdom Metazoa; phylum Chordata; class Amphibia; order Caudata; family Salamandridae; genus Lissotriton; species Lissotriton helveticus. The sequence goes on along the minus strand of NC_136073.1, from coordinate 129,041,309 downwards.
TATGAAAACCTATTGCATTTTATTCTCATAGTATGTTTCTATGTTACCTTACCTTTTAAAGCACAATTCTTCTCCATACTGTTTATGAATTTAGATGTGGTTTATATTTTCTCCTGAATTCTATTCTTGAAATAATAATATTAGAATATTAGCGTGTTTCACTTTTACCCCTTTTGATAGATGTATAGGATTCCTAATTTTCCACTAATTTTTCATGAAGTACGTCCCAATAGTATAATTCTAGTACATGCAATAAGCTTGCTCATTTATAGATGTCCATTCTTGATGTTTCAGTTTAAGTCTACTTAGCGTGTTCCCTGTCACTCTAGTTACAAATTTAATGATTGCCCTTACACTTTCCTTGTATGGTTACGTGCTTTTTGATATCTTGTTTATTGATTCCCTTTTAACTGTAAGCCTAATACTCGCAGATACTGATTACTAGATAAAACCTTTAAAACTTCTCAGTTGTCCGTGGTCATTTTATGAAAATCAAAGTTCATGAAGTTGGGTTTGTATTTTGCCTGCCTTTCTTTTACAGCTAGCTCCCTGATCTATCATGGTCATTAGGTACCCGTGACGGTGGATGGTAAGTCGGGTACACTAGAATACAATAGGAAGGAATCAGGGTTGCTGGTGGTAGATTTGTGAGGTCACCTGATTAATGTATATGGTGAACTGAAATTTATGGGCCCGAGAATTATATGGTGAAATTATTGGTCAGGTGACCCCCGATCTCTATCAGTAATTTACTGGTAGCACAGAGAATGGTTAGGGAATAGTTAAAGTTAGGTAGGACTAGATAAGTTAGGTAAGTTGGATGCTGCTAGGTAACAAACCTTGTTGCTGCTAAGAGGGTAGGCAGTTCAGGTGATTTGATCACTCACTTGAAATGTTTGCTTTGGAAAAATTATGAAATGTTTTAAAATCGTTATTCTTGTAATTATACTGTTATATGTATTTATCCATTCGTTCGTAAAACGTCTTCTATGTTGTTGGGAATCCCCGGGGAATTGAATAGCGAGTGGTGAAGAGAATCCACTTGCTTTGAGGTCACTTACTCCAGGAAGGTTAGTGCAGGTTAGGTAGAACTGGAAGCACTAACTAGGGTTTTCTGAATATATGATTGAATAAATGTTAGCAACGAGGTTCGTTGGCAAAATTCCTATTGTGGCATAACCTAGTGAGGGTCACACCGGAAAAGTAGCAGGTTCATCGGAGCTTGGGTGAAAGCAAAAGGGGCTCGCTGGTGAAACTTTAGACTTGGATATATCCCGGAAAGGTGGATGAGTCTAGGGAAGTAGCAGGTTTTCCAATGCTTGTGTGAAGGGTAGGCAGAAGAGATCTATCCGTAGTGTGTGAAAAGTAAATGGAAGTAGTTTACTTGCAGTGAAACAAATCTTTCCTGTCTAGACACTTGAGTACAGTGGCAAATGTGTATTCATTGTTAAATATCTAAGCACTAGCACTTTAGGAACAAAGAAAGTTTCCCTTACCTTGTGAAGGAGGGAGTCAGTCGCGAAGCTGCTCTGACGTCACTCGGTGCCGCGCTGGGATTGGTAGACGCAGCGGGTGCGTAGCGGAGCTGGAATTGTAAAGGAGGGGTGAGTGCCGAAGCGTGAGAACCTGTCTCGCGAAAGGCCGCGCACCCATTGGTTGAAATTATTTGAATTCGTGCAGTGCATTGGTCGCACGAAAATAAGAGACGCACTAGGATTGGGAGCGACTTGTAAACAAAGCCGCTCGCAGAAGTTGTATGTGGCATTCGTATAGACCGCATACTCGACCTGATCCTCGGCATATGGGATTTGAGAACGATCAGTGGAAAGGTGTTAAAACCGACATTATGTACGGAAACAAAAGAAAAGTGTCCCTTGTAAAGAAAGTAAAGAATTACTTCAAAAAGGACAAACCGATTAGAACCAGAGAAGGTGTTGTCATTCCGCCACCAAATACTCCCGCATCTTTGATGCTGTTTGACAAAGGGTACCATACCTGCGTATGGTTGGAAAATTGGGTGGAGTACACCAAGGATGACGGAGTATTGGCTTTTCCGTTAGACGGTACATTTAATGGCAGATTTTTATTTAATTTGAGAACCCGAATGAATGACTTACATCCCAGACCTAGATTAACGCAGTATGAAGCACTAGAATTGTGGGAGATTGAAGCTTTTGAAAGGGATAAGCCACGAATGGATAAAGGGTTAACTAAATTGTATCTGAAACTGAAACAAGAGACCCGTGACAAAAAGATGAAACAGTGGAGACAGAATATGATTGTAGAAGGACTGTTTCCAATGATGCCAGCGGGTGGTCCTCCTGCAGGGGAAAAGAAGACAGAAAAGTGTAAACATTGGGTGCCTATTGGAGAGTCGGATGATGAATTGTTAGATGACCTGTTTTTAAGAAGTCCACCTCCTTATAATGAAGGACACCGACCTTCTAGTGAAGGGGATAATTCTCGAAGACCTCCGCCCCAGGAAGAGGCCAGATCTGCCAGTGTGGGAGGGGGTTGCTTCATGCCTCCCTATACCGAGAGTTTAGGTCCCGTAGATGCAAGGGATATTTATCCAAGAATGCCAGCTAGTGGGGACGCAAGATACTCCCGGGAAAGAGACTTTTGCTCTAGATCTCCCTACGAAGGTGAGGCAAGACCATCCGGTTCAGGAATGCCGTTCCTAAACCCTCCATATGAGGAAGAACCAAGATCCCTAGGTACAGGAACTTTGCCCCCAAGACCTAGTTATGGTGAAAGACCCAGTGAGACACCTCCCACTGCCCCGAGTTGTGCTCCAACTTTAACCCCACAAGTATTACATGACAATTCCGTTGAAAGGATATTGGAGGACTAGCTAAGCTAAGCAGAGAGCTGAAATAGTTCAGAGAATTTCACAGTTAAATGCAAGTCCTGAGTCCTTAACAATTCCGGTTACTATTGGACCAGTGGTTCCATTGTATGGGGATCGACAGGGAAGTCCGAGAACTCCAGTTATTACCCCAGTTGTAGCCCAACCGAGATCAGAGCCCTTAATTGTAGACGACTTAACGAGTGAATGTGAGTCTGAAGTGTCGCTAATGGATCTGCCCATTAGGGAACCAGGAAAAAGGATGCAGAAAAGACATAATCCTTTTAATGCGAGGGAGATTCAAATGGAATCAACTTCGGGTACTAAGAGTGTCACGGTAGTAACTCCTGAAGAAATTGAAAGATGGAGTCGAGAATTAGAAAAACAAACTCTTCAGTCAAAACCTCTAGATCTCTACAAACTGAGAGTAGAAATAGAAGAACTTATGGCAGGAAATGTAGGATTAGATCGATTAAATACCTACTCGGAAGAAGAGCTGTTGTTTATCTGCAAGAGCCTTACTCGAAATGCCAGGGTACTCCATGAAAAACTAACTGACACTGCAGCTAGTATGGAAATAGATATCTCGAAATCAAAACCTTTGCAAAAACCGTACAGAGCAGATTTCTCAGACAAAGATCTGGAAAACGTGAACATGTCAGGGAAGAAAGCACAGGTCAAAGAGTTATTGACAGTATTACAGAAATGGAGAGATGTGGACAGATGGAAAGCCAGGTGGGCCAAAAAGAAAGATGAGGCTAGATCCAAACAAGTGACTCCTCAGTTCGTTCTAAAAGAGGCTGATAAACCAGAACAGTTATGTCCTATGCGTGAAGTGCCAGGTGGAAAATACGTACATGTTACATGGTCCAGACAGGATATTGTGTCCTTTACAAATGATTTCCCAAAATTACGAGAGAAGCCTGTGGACTGGTACAAGCAGGTGGAAAGGTTTGTAAAGGTTCAGAAATGCCTGTGGAAAGATTTGGATGGGTTCTTTGATATCGTGGTTCCGGTAGACTTATCGACCGAGTGTAAAATAGCCATAGCTTGGCCTAGTGAGGAGTACCCGAGGGACTCTAGAACAGGGGAACCCTCTAAAGAAGTGATGAGAAAATATGATCAAGTAATTCAACATTTGAAGCTAAAAGTGCCCGCAAAGGAAACTGATTGGACAAAAATAGATAGAACCACGCAGGAAAGGGACGAGACTGTGCACTCCTTTTATGAAAGACTGTTACAGGTGTTTAAAACATACAGCGGCATAGATAACATCGAGATGAAGGATATTACCCACTTCATTTACAGGTTTGTAAACGGTCTAAGACCCGAAATTTGTCAGTGGATCAAAGATAACAAAATCTGTTGGCAGTCCAAGAAAATAGACGAGGTCCTACGGTATGCAAAATTCTGTGAGGACGAGATGGCAGATAAGAAAAAAGCACTCAAGGAAAAGGTGATGTGGGCACAGGTAAAGCTCGCAGAACAACAGGAAAAACAATTTAGTAAATTGATTAAAAGTACCCAAAATCAAGGCCCTGGGGGTGGGGGAAAACCCAAAGTAAAAATGAGCAGAGAAGAAGCTAAAAAGAAATTCCCCTACCACCAGTGTGGGGAAATTGGACATTGGCGAGACGAGTGTCCGTATTTACAGCATGATAATACCCAAACCCCTGATTTAATTCCACAGATGCAGAATGAAAGACCAAGAAAGACTCAGCAGCAGGTAAAAACAATCCAAGTGCCCCGAGCGCCAAAACCAAATTTTAAGGGAAAATCACCGCAGGGTGATGACATAGAAATCTGGGGAGGTAATGAGAACAGAAATGCAGCAACTTCGCAGTATTTGTTAAATGACACTTTTTTCTGTGACGACGAGTACTGACGGGCCTGAGAGGGGAGGACAAGGAGTGTGTACTTGGCGCCTCCTTGCCGGTAGACCAGTCAGGGCCATACATTGAAGGAAAGGTTGATGGAAATGATGTCACCTTTCTGTAGGACACTGGTGCTACCCGTTCTACTGTGAGAACAGCGGACGTTCCATACCTACCCCTCTCGGGAGAAGCAATCCAGGTAGTAGGTGTATCTAATCAATTGATTAGTACCCCAGTTACTGAGCCCATGGAGATTACAATAGGGAACTTTAAAGAAATGCATAGATTTGTCGTTTGTGACACCAGTCCAGTAAACTTACTGGGACGTGATTTGTTGTGCAAAATGAACTGTACTATCTTTTGCACTGCACACCAAAGGGCGTTGAAATTCAGACCCCAGACGAAGATGGCATCTATAAGTTAATGTTAATCAGACCTGACTCAGAAATTAAACGAATGACTGTACAAGACTTACCCGAAGAACTTCAAAAGACAGTGAAATCAGAAGTGTGGGACTTTACTGGAAAGGATGTAGGTTTAATGGCAAATGTAGATCCCATACAAATAGCCATGAAAGAAAAAGCAGTTTACCCCAATACCAAGCCTTACAGAATGAGTGCCGAAGTAAGAGCAGGAGTTGCCATTGAAATACAGAAATTACTAGAAGCAAACATCATACACGAAGTGATGAGCAGCCCTTGTAATTCTCCCATAATTGGAATCAAGAAACCTAGTGGCAAGTACAGAGTAGTGCAGGACCTGAGAAAGGTAAACAAGATCGTTGTTCCTTGCTGTCCTATTGTCCCGAACCCCGCAGTAATCCTGTATCAAATTCCTTGGGATGCTGAGTGGTTCACCGTGATTGACCTATGTCATGCATTCTTTTCGATCCCATTGCATCCAGATAGCAAATTTCTTTTCTCATTTGCTTTCAATAGTCACGTGTACGTTTGGAATAGGGTCCCCCAAGGGTACACAGAAAGCCCCTCTATCTTTAATCAGATCCTGAAAAAATGCCTCGCATCTTTAGTCTTACCTGGAAAGTCTGTTTTGGTACAATATATGGATGACCTTTTGGTGGCGTCTAAAAGTCATAGGGATTGTGTGATTGACACCATTGCCTTGCTGAATCACTTAGGTGAAAAGGGACATAAAGTGGCCCCTGAAAAATTGCAGTTCTGTTCAAAATCAGTGAAATATCTGGGGCACCAGATAGAAAAAAAGGCATCAGAAAAGTCACTTCAGAGAGAGTAAGAATAATTCAAAAGATGCAGTTACCCCGTACTCAGAAAGAGATCAGAATGTTCCTTGGGGTTGTAGGTTACTGCAGGCAATGGATTGTGGGATTCGCAGTCCTAGCAAAGCCTTTGATAAACATGACCAAGAAAGGAGCAAAGGACCCAGTTGAATGGGATGATGAAAGCCTAACAGCATTCACTAAATTACTAGACTGCCTGTGTACAGCCCCTGCTTTAGGAATGCCTGACTATTCTAAAGAGTTTGCCCTGTTCTGTGACACACGAGACAATTGTGCATTGTCAGTCTTAACCCAGGAGCATGGGTTGATTAGACGCCCAGTGGCATATTTTTCTGCCATTTTGGATCCAGTGGCTGCTGGATTACCTGGGTGTCTGAAAGCGGTAGCTGCCACTTGCACAAGCTTAGAGCAGAGTGAATCCATTGTAATGGGACATCCTGTAACTGTGTATGTTCCACATGCAGTTGTAATTTTATTGACCCGAACAAAGACCCAGTATCTCACCCCTAGTCGGCTGACTAAATACGAGAGGATTCTCGTGGGTGCTGCGAATGTAGTTATTACTCGGTGTAATATACTGAACCCAGCCACCTTACTCCCTGACTCAATGGTTGTAGACGACCAGGGAGAGAACGAGCATGATTGCATTGACCTGACAGAATTCAGTACTAAACCCGCCTCTCTTTGGACAGCATTAAAGAAGCATCGTGTTTATTTGGAGTAAAGTCTGCACAAGTAGCCGAATTGATAGCATTGATAAGAGCTTGCAAACTGGGAGAAGACAAAAAAATAACAGTGTATACTGACAGTTAGTACTGTTATGGGGTTGTGCATGACTGTGGCCAATTATGGCTACAAAGAGAATTCCTGACTTCATCAGGTACCCCCATTCGGAATGGAAGGATTGTACAAAATGTACTGGAGGCAATCCAATTACCAAAAGAATTAGCAGTGGTCAAATGTGTTGCCCATAAAAAGGGCCTTGACGCTGTATCTTTGGGAAATCATTTTGCTGATGAAGTGGCAAAACAATGTGCTAAAGACCGCATGTCCATAAATATTAAGCTGGGAGGGACTGGAAACAGCTGCCAACTTATGGTGTTTGAAGAAGTGCCTACCTGGGATGAAGTGAGAGAATGGCAGCATGCTGTGCCTTGGGAAGAGAAAGAGAAGTGGAAGGAACTTGGTTGTCGACCAAGGAGTGAGGATGGTGTCATTGTGGGCCCAAAGGGTATGCCTGTGTTACCTAGACACCTGCTCTCCTCTATGGCAAGATTGATACATGGAAATTCACACACTGGCAGGGACGCCATGGTTCTGGTTTTCCAACAAACATGGTACAATCCGAAGTTCAGGAAGGTAGCAGAATCACTCTGCCAGAGGTGCTTAACATGTCAACAGTTCAACGTTGGTAAAAGAACAGTAGTTGAACTGGGAAAAATTGGAAAATCGGGGGTCCCTTTGTGAGAATACAGATTGACTTCATCACCATGCCTCGTTGTGAGGGTTAAAAGATATGTCCTTGTCATTGTCTGCCTGTTTTCAAAATGGGTGGAAGCTTAACCTGCCACACAGAATGATGCCATAACAGTAGCCAAACTGTTACTGAAAGAATTGATACCTAGGTTCGGGGTTCCAGTCACTATTGAATCAGATAGAGGCGGACATTTTCAGAATGAGATAATCGCTCAGCTCTGTAAATCATTTGGAATTACACAAAAGCTGCACTGTGCACATCGTCCAGAGGCTTCTGGAGTAGTAGAGCAAATAAATGGCACTATAAAATCGAGATTAGCAAAAATGTGTGACTCCACTGGCATGAATTGGATTACTGCCTTGCCTCTTGTTCTGATGGGACTCAGAAGTATTCCAGACCGGAAAACAGGCCTGAGCCCCCATGAAATCCTAATGGGAAGAGTGATGAGACAAGCATGGGTACCAGGATACAAACTGTTAAGCATTACTGATGATTTGGTACTTGAATACTGCAAGCAACTGGGTGACCAAGTGCGTTCTATCTCTCGCCAGATTGGGGAAGACGCCGTCGCCAACCCGACAACTCCAGTTCACAAGTTGGTTCCTGGTGACTGGGTTAGAATCAAGAAGCATACTTGTTCAAGTTGCCTTGCACCAAGGTGGGGAGAAAAGCGCCAGATAATACTGGTGACCACGACAGCAGTGAAGTGTGCAGGCGTTCCCAAGTGGATCCATGCCAGCCATACACAGAAAGTAGTCCCAGACAAGGAACCTGGAGCTGAAGGTTGTCCAGCTGAGGGGTCTGCAGACGCCGGTCCTGAAGTAGCTGATGACGAACAGCCGAGCACCAGCCAAGATGATTGGATACCCATAATCGACTTAACTGAAGACCCAATCAGAACAAGAGAGCGAACCCAAGAGGATAGAGAGTGGCATAGAGAGGAAGAGATAGGCATAGGCGAAGACCCTCAGATCATTGAGATTCACATCAAATCTGAGGACGAAGAGGGAGGTCAGACAGGGACAGAACAGGTGATCGATACTCCTCCACTGACTCCTGAAATTGAAAAGGGACAGACTAGAACTAGTACAAAAGTTCGAGCAGAAGAAAATCAAGAAATCGAAGTGCTTGAACAGGATCAGATAGAATTAGAAGAACATGTTCAGGACACAGAAACAGAGACACTCAAAAGCCAAAATCAAAATTCACCTGAACCAGGCCAGCTTAGTAACCAGGCAGAAGAAATAGATACAAGACCTGGGATTAGTCAGATAGGAAGGGAAGAGACAGAAACAGAAGTGCCGCAAACAAACGAAAATAAAAGAGCGTTAGAAGAAAGCCAAAACACAGTGCCCACTAAAAGACTCAAGAAAAAGAAAAATATTGAACCAGGATTTATTAAGAAACTGAGACTGAGAATAAAAACAGTAGAAGAAAAACTTGCAGAAAGAAGAAAAAGTCCTCGAATTGCAGAACAAGATGGAGAAAGCTCCAAAAGAAGGAGTGATCGAATAAAAAGACTGAACGAAAAATACCACGATCCTGAATGGACATTTTTAATTTTGGAGGATTTTGAGGATCTTGATATAACTGACGAAAGTGACGGAGAACCGATTGCTGATCAGTCTACAGAAGAGGAAGACGAATTAACCTGAAGTTGCGCAGAGTAAGTTAACTGTGCAAAGTTACAGAGAGGGGTTGAGAAATCTACTTCTGAACGAAAATGTCTGATTCAAACGTGAATGGAAGGCCTAGACGCAGTTGTTGCAAAACATGCTGCAAAGTATGTATATGTAGTATAGCTATAGTGATAATAATCTGGATAGGACTAACAGTTTTCATTCCTTTTATGGTAAGCAAAAATACTAATATTGACCCTACTCAGACTGTGACCACTGACACTGAAGAACTGACAACACGGAGTGTAGAAAGACGTGAAAAAGCACTCAGACAAACAAAACGAGACTTAGAAGCATCAGATGAGGAAGGACTACATTACCATGGAGTTAGAAACCAGACACAGTTAAATGTTTTCGCGAATCTTTTAGTGCACTATGTAGAAACTATGGAAATAGAAGACTGCTATGTCTGCATGAAGCTACCTACTTCTGTAGCTGAAGGCGTGACTTATCATCACTTACCTTTGACCTATGGAATTTCCTGTAGCATTTTAGCAAGCTTATTTTATAAAAGAGGACCATTACAGTATTACTACTCTAATTCAGACGTGATATTTTCTGAACTTCCTATACGTGGAAATCTGAATCCTGTACATACAAAAAGTGACGTTACACGTTATATGGGAGAATACTTTCTGACTATAGGTACTATAGACATAAATGAAGCACACAGAGACAACTTGACCTGTTCTTTACATGAACAAGAAAAAATATTTTTGAACATGGCAGAGAAAAGAAGGGAGAGTTTCCAAAGAAAGGCAAATGACAAGAGACAGAAAACTCCTAAATGGGCTGAAAATATGGAAGGCACCTCAAATGGTGGGAGTGGTCCTGCTTTGTTGCTGGATTTCGAAAGGAAAGGGAAACGTTGTCTTCATCGCGAGAAGACTAGTTATTATAATAACATTTTCATTGGTTCCAGTCAATGTGAACACAATTACATGGTAATTGGAGGTTGGGGTTTCAAAAATGGGTCAGAACCTGTGTTTCCCGGAATTTATTATATATGTGGAGACAAGGCTTATTTCAAATTGCCGGATCACTGGTATGGAAACTGCTACTTTGGCATTGTTTTCCCGAAAATATACCATGTGAAAGAAATTGCTGGAAGCAATGAAAACACTAATGGCTTAGTGCGTAGTAGAAGAGAAAGCGTAGGTGAAATAATGGGTAGTATTTTTAGTGCACTGATACCTGGAGTGGGAGTGGTTCTGAACACACACAGAATTTGCAAATTATCCACAATAGTGGATGTGTTGTCTACTGACACAGCTCATGGATTTTTGCTGGTCAATACCGAAATGGTTGCGATCAGATCAATGGTTTTGCAGAACAGACTTGCGCTGGACACCTTATTAGCAAAAGAGGGCGGAGTCTGCCGGATGCTGAAGGCGCAACATTGTTGCACTTACATACCGGTCAAAAGTGTACAGATTTAAAAATATGTGAAAAACATTACTAATTTGGAAAAAGAACTCAAACCACTGGAGGTTGACAGTGCCTGGAAGAGACTTGTCGATGGTCTCTCCAATGTAGGTCATTGGTTTGCAAATTTAGGTAGAAGTTTGTTGTTTAAGGTGCTGATGCCAATTGGAGTGATAGGTCTCATCCTTTTCCTCATATTCATCTGTTGCAAATGTCGCAAAAACACAAAGAAATACACGGTGGATAGAAGGGGTGTGAAACGGAGTGTGGATGAGCTTGAATTAGAAGAAATGAATAATCAGATTTACAAAAAGGTGAAAAATTCTCACCCTGATAAAGATGTGAAAGAAAAATTGAATCGCTTGTTGGAAGAGATTGAGATGCATAAAGTGTGAAAAGTTGGCATCTGGTTCCATTTGTATTTGTGATGATAGTAAATATCATCAAAGAGGGGATTGATGAAGCAAGATTTCGCACATTATGCGACTTGCTGAAATCAAGAACCTCGATTCATGTATAACTCTGTAATCCAATTGTACGTCTTACTAATTTCCTTTATTTTTACTATATACATGTATCCTAGTGATGCTTGCCTATGTGTTTTACTAATACGATTAATTTGTGTCTTTAAAATGGCCGCCGTTTAGAATATTGCTTCTGCGCAAGCGTTAGTCACACTCACGTGACGTGACGTAGTTGTGATTTTGGAGGGAAAGGGTGCGCATGCGTAATAGCCACAAGATGGCTGCTTGTGTAATAATATGATGAAGCTTGTGCAGATGCTCATGTGTTATTGTGTATTGCACTAATAAATAATTGCATAGTATATTTTTATAGTGATAATTCATAAATCCACAATCATGTTATGTAGTTGATTCATTTATTTCTATGTTTTAAATTGTTTTCGCTTACTTTTCATGTACCGTGATAACTGGGGGGTCTGAATGAGCCGAGAACCATCTTGAAGGTCCTTTCTGCGCATGTCGCGCAGCCAGGGGAAAGTCAGCCTTGAACAGTGGAACTCAGCCAGCTGGCAGAGACGGTCAAGATGCTCCTGAGAAAATGACCTGCGACCCAGCAGGACGGAGTTGTCTGTACCCAAATTGAAACATTTGTTAATATTCCATTGTATTCCACTGGCTTGTCTCATGAGAACCCCAAATTCAATAGGCGGATCCTTAGAATGCAAATATGAGCTTGTAGGAGTAAATTCTGATTGGTGTGTTAACCTAGCCTACTTTGGGACCAATCGAAATTGTGGATTCTGACACTTTGCAACATTGGGGGGTGGTACACTGACCCGAAAACAGTATATCTAGCCTAGGTTTAGCTATAGAATTTGTCCGACTTGTCCGAATAGCTGACCTGTCACTGACCCAACGCACTCAATAGGTGACTGAATTTACAGAGCGCTGCGGAGCACTCTGTCCGAAAATTGACCATAGACTTTAAAGGTTTTACTAAACCTTAAGTGCTGGCGGAGCACTTTGCTGGGGAATTCGCTAACCCAATCGGGGTTCTGACTGATAGCTGCAGAGAGGGTGGAGCGCAGGCGTTGCTTCCGAACTGCGGGTGCTGGTCGTGCCTTGGTGGTCCTGTCCTGATCCTAATCTGGGTTTCCTGTCCTATCCTGGGGTGTCCATTCTGCACCTGCTGTCCCATTGATGACTGCTATTCCTTGGGGTATTTCCTGTCCTTGACTGATCAGTGGCCAGGGTTGGTTTTCACACCATTCTAGGTAAATATATAGATAGGGCTGAGAACTCTATACTGCACCTTTCTATTTTCTGTCTTTGCTTCAATAAAGACATACCTTTGCACATGTTATATTTTCCATGCTTTCCGCAGTCTACCATATGAAAACCTATTGCATTTTATTCTCATGGTATGTTTCTATGTTACCTTACCTTTTAAAGCACAATTCTTCTCCATACTGTTTATGAATTTAGATGTGGTTTACATTTTCTCCTGAATTCTATTCTTGAAATAATAATATTAGAATATTAGCGTGTTTCACTTTTACCCCTTTTGATAGATGTATAGGATTCCTAATTTTCCACTCATTTTCATGAAGTACGTCCCAATAGTATAATTCTAGTATATGCAATAAGCTTGCTCATTTATAGATGTCCATTCTTGATGTTTCAGTTTAAGTCTACTTAGCGTGTTCCCTGTCACTCTAGTTACAAATTTAATGATTGCCCTTACACTTTCCTTGTATGGTTACGTGCTTTTTGATATCTTGTTTATTGATTGCCTTTTAACTGTAAGCCTAATACTCGCAGATACTGATTACTAGATAAAACCTTTAAAACTTCTCAGTTGTCCGTGGTCATTTTATGAAAATCAAAGTTCATGAAGTTGGGTTTGTATTTTGCCTGCCTTTCTTTTACAGCTAGCTCCCTGATCTATCGTGGTCATTAGGTACCCGTGACGGTGGATGGTAAGTCGGGTACACTAGAATACAATAGGAAGGAATCAGGGTTGCTGGTGGTAGATTTGTGAGGTCACCTGATTAATGTATATGGTGAATTGAAATTTATGGGCCCGAGAATTATATGGTGAAATTATTGGTCAGGTGACCCCCGATCTCTATCAAGCTAACCAGCCATACTGTACTAATATCACTTGCGCATGTGAGACGTAGTTGATTCAGGGGTAAATGCTTCAAAAGAAATGCAGAGTACCAATTCCTAAGGCTTCAAAGTTTCAGCAACAAACATTGATACTCACAACTGGTACACACCTGAAACCACCATCAAAGACACAGCACATTGTTTAATCATTCTCACTGAATGGCTTCATTAAGGTGATCAACACAATGAGCAACTCCAGGGAAAGAAGGACTGAAGACTTGAATCAGAGCTGCACTTTGCTCAGGAAGTGCTCTGGGCGTGGGCAGAGAGACATTTGACAGCCTTGCTGGTGGTAGTGAATTAAGGGGATCCCTTTTGTGTTCCCTGGTCAGTCCCTGGCTGAGCAGGGACTGGCCCCTGAATACAAAGGTCCCCGAATCCCCCAGCTCACCTAAATCACTGTAGCTTATCTGCCTCAGGCAGATGATGGTTTTGTTGAAGGGTGCCAGCAGCAGGGGCGGATTGGCAATGCGGGCATTCGGGCATCGGCCGAAGAGCCGGTGTCTCCGTGCCCTCTGTGGGCCGTTTTTTTTCCCCCCTTTCCCAGCCGCACAGTGAAGCTGCATTCATTTCTCTGTCTCGGTCTCCGTGCTCTCTGTGGACTAGGGAAGGGGAGAAATAAAACGGCCCACAGAGGGCACGGAGACAGAGAAATGAATGCAGCTTCACTGTGCGGCCGCAGCGATTATCTGCTGTGGCCTCTCCTTCACCCCCTACCCTGCAAAGCAATCACACTGAGGGTGGCTGGGGAGGGGGTGATTTTTTGTAAAAATCAGCCTCCCTGGGGGTCAGGTGTGGCTCAGGCCTTTAAGCCATTTTCACCTCGGCCCCCCTGGGGCCCACGCAGCACATAAACAGTGTTAGTTTTAACACCTCTCCCACAGCCCTTCAGATTCAGGGCATATTGGGCGAGGAAGAATGGGTCTCGCTGTGGAGGCCAGGTGATATTTGGAACTCGCACCATCTTCACCTTAGCCTCCCCCTGGCTACCATGGATGACCCAGCAGCTGTGTTTTATGCTCCCCTGCCAGGATATTGCCCTGAGGCCTGGAGGGCTGATTAATTTAGTAATTGCAGGGGCCTTACTGCTATTCATGTGCTCCTGAGCTGAAGTTCTGGGGAGGGTTGAGTAGGTTAGTAATAGCAGGGGCTTCGCTGCTTATTAGGTGCTCCTTCCCTGGAGGGCTCGAATAATTTTGTGACAGAAAGGGGCCTTGCTGTTTTTTTAGTTGCTCAGCATGTAGCCCATTGTCACCTTGGCCCTGTGTCCTGTGCAAGAACAGTATCCTCTCACTTTTATTCCTTGTCTGTGCCAAACATCTTAAGGATTTTGGGGGCCCTGGGCCAAACATATTTTTGGGCCCCTGTTCGGAACAGATTTGAATTTATAATCCAATTTCCGCTCTTTGATGCCCTCTTTCAGCTGGTCACTGGACAGTGCACTACCATACTTGTCCAAATTCTTAATGTATTTACATCTAATATTCAAAGACATTGACGTGTGTTTTCAATATTACAACACAGTAGCAGCTCACTAAAATTACTGAAAATAATCTCAGTGACATCCTTCCATTTCTCATATGTGATGGCCTGTTTGATCTCAAAGACATTTTTTTATGGATGTTGCATGAAACATAAACACATTTTTCTGCAAAAATCTCTGTGATAGGTTCTTACTCATCGCCCATATTAAAAATAAATTTGAAAAAATGGTATTTAAAACAATCTGTTTAAGGAGTATGCATGGTCATTAGGGCAAGATTCTCTGCAGAACAGAGCTGGCTCTATCAGGGTGATCCCTGAAAGGCTGGGGCCCTGGGCCAGAGCCCACATTGTCCATGCCTTAAAATGTCTCTGGTCTGTGCATAGGCATATGTGGCCTGACGCAGAGATCGGGATTCAAGTTTGAGTCCCAGCGTCTGCTCAACAACCTGTGATTCTGGGCAGATCACTTCATCGCCCAGGCCCTTAAATAAAAAATCGGATCATGTGTACTGTAATTGGTACTCATAAATAGAACTCAAATAGCCTTTGTCCTGGGCTGAATTCGCACTATATAAAACTGTCAAATGGAAAAATAACTATAAAAAATAACCATTCATTCATGCTTTATGATTCTGCAAAGGGACCATGATAATTAAAGAGGACACTTTATAAAAACATGTCCATACTTTTTAACACAGCTTTTCTGATGCAAAATGTTTATTTTTATTTAATTCCCCTTAGTGCCTCCCTGTCTGGTTGTCTTATGTTGTGGAGGCTGCGCTCTGGCCCTTAAGTCATTCTGTACCTCTTATCGGGTGCACCATTCTACTTCTATGTTCTTTTTGTTTTTCTGGGAAAGTCTAAGCTTGCACTAAGATAACATTTCAAAGTCTGAATACTCGTTTCAACACACACTTAACTTTGGCAGCAGATATAGCATGCCTAGACCCAAAAAACTTCAATCAGGCTCTCCCAGGTAATGCTCTTGTGACACTTTGCTCCTTGTTGCAAAACATAGATAGCTCCATAACCGTGCAGACTTTGCAGGAAGAACTTCAGGATTTTGCTGCTAAATGGTCAAATTTAAAAAGGACCCTACCTGAAGAGTATGACAGAGAAGACCAGACTAATGAAGACAAACCACTTCAAGTAGAAGAATTTGATTAAAAACCTGAGGCTGGGCCAACAAAGTGCAATACTTGCCGTGACTGTGCTGTCTGTTGTTACTCTAGCTTGAAAAAATACCTTCTTTTCAGCAGTGCCTATCGGCATTTGTATTTGGCATACCAATATGTCTTGCCCTTATCCTGTACACAAGTAGCCTGTGAGAGAAGTTTTTCCAAACCGAAGTGCATGAAAACCTGCCTAAGAAACCAATTTGGTCAGGAAACCCTTGAAGCCTTTATGCTCATGTCAGTTGAATGGAATGTGCTGTCTCAGTTGAAAACTGATGACATTATTGACTTAGTTGCAAAAAAAAGTGCATTGCTGCAGATCTTTTGATTGAGTAATCCTCAGTCTCCCCATGGCCAAGACTTAAAGGCAGCAACAGATATGAATAAAACTGTATATTTTTTGTATATGGACATCACCTGCTGGCTGTGAAATAAATGTATGATTAGATTGTACAGATACATTTTTCAGCATTCTTTACACCCCAAACTGCCTTTTCCTCGTTTGTGAATTCTTACTTTTGTTGTTACATGTTCTATTCCCAGAGATTCCAGTCTTACTCTTTCTCCTTGAATTTGTATTAGATTTCTGATTTATGTGATGATTAGTGTCTAGGACATAGCTGGTTGGGAAAGATTATCTAATGACATTGTGCAGAGCGTTAAGACTGCAAGTAAGTATTTAATTTTCAGAACTGCAGTGCTCCTAGTCTTTACAAATGTTACTTGCTCTGTAAACTTTAAAAGGCTTAATTTACTAAATATTTCTCTACAAATTAGACCTCAAAGAGTAACCAAATGGTGTTTCATGAAAGGGCACGCCCCTTCAATGTGGGTCATGCCCCTTAATTGTGGGCCACGCCCCTTGAATGTGGGCCACTTTTTTCGTCAGTGCCCTGGCCAAATTGTGATGCTAATCCGACCCTGGCCAGCAGGGGTCAGAGGGTGAAGGGAGTGCAAGGAGAGGAGCTAAGGGCAAAAACTTCGCCCACCGCCTTATTATATTGAGGGTCTACAACAACTTTCACATGGTAAATCAGTCAGAAATTAACAGAGGGACAAGGCTGGAGCAAGAAGAGAAGGGCGCTGCTGTTGGCATGAATTTATTGCATTGAGGGCCTTGGCCCAGCTTGCCCATGCCAAAGGCCGGCCCTGGCTTGAATCACTCCACAGCCCACACTCACCCAGAAAAGATGACTCGGCTCAGCAGCACTGGCATGGGCAATCGTGTTTCACTGGGTTGATTCCAGCGTTCTGCAGATGCTCCCCAGACCTGAGCACAATCTGTAGGATGCGCTCTAGTCTATGAGCGTGAACGCGATGACGCGTCACGCTATAGACAGGAGCGCGACGCGCGCGCATGCGCAGTAGGCGCGGATTGCAAGGCGCGAACGGGGAGAACGGCAGTTGGCGACCGGAGCAGTCACTGTGCAGACGCTCGGCGCCCTTATGCTCAAGTTACTTGTTTTGGTGTAAATAAAGAGGAAGAATTGATACACCTACTTAGTCTCAGTGTGAAGTGTGGGCAAGCAACATTACATTGGCGACGAGGCTGGGATCACGAACACCAGGGAGTACAGTGGTCAGGAGTAGGCACTCCACGACAGCCCCACACCAACCAGCAGAAGGACAACAGCAACGAAAGACGAGCAGAGGGTGTGGCAGTAGCGGAAAAGCACGGAAACAACCAAATACAGCTCCAATAACCAGGTCAGTGCCGAGCCAGGGAAGGAGAGCACAGCCAGCACCCTGGCAGCCAAAGGCATCGACCCCAAGACAGAGGAAGGGGCACAAACTGACGACCCCACGCAGGCTAGAAGGGATAGCACCCCAGGTAGCCCCAGAGGGCAAGGGAACACGGCAGGGAGTGCAGGAGCATCCGGTGTACCCATTCAACACAGTGCCCAGGTGGTAGACCCCAGAGGCGAGGCCAGGATGGCGAATCAAGCGTCGGCGCTGATGGCCCCTGTCCCATTCCTGCCTAGACCGGGTGAACCACAGCTAAAATGGGAAGACTGGAAGGAATACTTTCAAAACTACATTGAAGCACTTGAAGATGAAAATGAAGGGGCATTCACCCCGGAAAGGAAGAAGAGACTGTTACTCCACAACCTGGGCCCGGAGGGGGTGAGAGTGTTCAAGAACCTGGTGCCTAAGGAGAGGGGAGCGACTGAAACAGATGTCTTTAAAAATGCCCTGGATGACTTGGACAGCCATTACCGTCCAGCAGTTTGTGTCTCCATAGACAGGTATAATTTCCAACAGAGGAAGCAGGAGGTTGGTGAATCGATTGATGATTATGTGGCGGCGCTCCGACGCCTGGCCATCACGTGCCAGTACGGGGGTCTGCAGGAGGAGTATATCAAAGACCAAATTGTCATGCACACCACGTGCAGGACTGTCCAGGACAAACTTTGGGCGCAGAGCGAGACATCGCTTAAGGAAGTGGTTGCTATGGTCAAAAAGGCTGAGATGTCAAAACGCGGTGCCGAAGCAGCCAAACGTGAGAACGCACCGAGACAGATGGTAAACAAGATAGACGAGGCACCCCAGCCCAGCAAACCCAGAGGGGTGTACGGAGATCAAAGGAAGGATTCGAGATGGACAGGGAAGCAGACAGTTCGCTCTAGTCCAGACAACAAGTTTGCGTGTTATAGATGTGGCAGCACGGCACATTCGGCGCAGGATAAACGCTGTCCCGCGTTCCGCGCCAGATGCTCGTTTTGTGGCCTGGTCGGCCATTTTGAAAAAGTATGTCGCAAGAAGGGGAAGAAATCCACGGTCAAGTGCGTCGATGCGGCCACAGCGGACGTCAGCGGGGAGGACGTCCTGGAAGACGACGATTTGGTGTTATGCATCGAGGACCAAGTGTTAGAGGTGACGGGGAAGCGAAGAGATAAGCCTCGCACGGACATGCTGATAGGGGGAGTGAAGGTACATGTGGCCGTCGATTCAGGATCTCCTTGGACCATCGTGCAAAGATCCATATGGGAAGAAGACTTTGTGCCTGTGGTGGGGCCAGACCTATGGCCGCCGGACATCAGACCCATCTCGTATACTGAGAACGCCATTCCACTAGTGGGGTGCCAAGACTTCATATTCGAATTCAGAGGGAGGTCAGCCACGTGCACCCTGTATATAGCAGAGAGAGGTCCTTCAGTGCTGGGGTGGAGAGACGCAGGAGATCTAGGAATCATACTCAACCCGGGAGGCAAAGAGCAGATTCTCTTGACGGACGAGTGGCCCCTCACGAGAGAGGAAGATTGGAAGTCAGCATACCCCAAAGTTTTTGATGGCTCAGTTGGGAAACTGGACAAGTTCGTCCACAGAATGGTCCTCAAGGAGGGCGCAGTACCAGTGGTGCATAAAGTCAGGAACATACCCATGTCTACCAGTGGAGCGGTACAACAGGAACTCCTAAGGCTGGAGGAGCAAGGCATCATAGAGCCGGTGGACAGTGCGGAGTGGCTATCCCCCTTGGTAGTGGTCAAGAAGCCCAATGGACAGGTTCGTCTCTGCGTTGACCTCCGCGAGCTCAACAAAAATCTCATCGTGGAGAAATTTCCCCTACCTAGAATTGAGGAGATGCTCGCCAAGACAAAAGGTGTAACTCACTTCTCCACCATAGATCTCACGTCTGCTTACTATCAGATCGAGCTGCATCCATCGAGCAGGAAGTACACCGCTTTCATTACACCTTTTGGGTGCTACCAGTTCCGGAGGATGCCCTTTGGCCTGGCATCCGCAGCGGCTGTCTTTCAGAAGCTGATGCATCGACTGTTCAAGGACATTCCGGGGGTACAGTACTTTCAGGATGACATCCTGGTGATGGGCTCTTCCAAAGGAGATCACGACAGGAAGTTGCAGAGAGTTCTGGAAGTGCTGCAAGCCAAGGGGCTAACGGCGGAATGGAGCAAATGCAAGATTGGGACCCACTCGGTGACATACTTGGGTCATGAGATCAGCACGAGTGGAATTTCACCCAAGGAACGGAACGTGAAGGCCATAAAGGATGCAAAGGCTCCCGGCTCCAAGGAGGAAGTGCGGTCGTTCCTTGGAATGGCCGAGTATTATAGCAAGTTTGTGAGACACTTTGCCACCAGGACATACAGAATGAGGCAACTCATCAGACACAAGACAAAGTTTGAGTGGGACTCAGAAGCGCAATTGGAATTTGACACGATCAAAGACTGCATCAGCCAAGCTGTTCCATTGCAAGGGTTTGTCCCCTCGGGCAAGACCGTGGTGACAACAGATGCCAGTGATAAGGGCTTAGGGGCTGTTCTGGCACAAGTGAGGGATGATGGTGCCACTGAAACGATCAGCTTTGCTTCACGTGCGTTGTCTCCGACGGAGCAAAGATACAGCGTCATTGAAAAAGAGATGCTGGCCGTCACCTGGGCTTTGGGCAGGTTCCGGCAGTTCGTTTGGGGCACAAGATTTAAGCTGCAAACTGATCATAAACCCCTGATCAAAGTCCTGACTTCCTCGGGTCATGAGACGGCGACCCCGAGAATAGCAAAAATGACTTTGAAGCTGCTCGATTACACCTATGATGTCGAATACCTGCCAGGAACGCAGAACAGGGTCGCGGATTATCTCAGTAGGGCTGCGGCGATGGAAGTGGCGCCGGAGGATGCCCTGGATAAGGAAGAGATGGTGGCAAGCATGGAGGACCATGAGAGATCGATAAGTATCCAAGAATGGGAGGCCGCCTATGATCAGGACGTGGAAAAAATGGTGATAAAGAGTCATTTGACGTCGGGCTGGCCAGACAAAAGGAGGCTCACCGATGGAGTAAGGAGGTTCTATGAAATAAGAGAGGAACTGTCCCTGAGTGACTCGGGAGTGTTCATCTATAGAGGCGAGAGGGTTGTGCCGCCAGATTCACTAATACCCAGATTATTAACTCTACTGCACGAGGGCCATCTAGGTATTGTAAAGACCAAAGCACGCGTCAAGCAAATGTATTGGTGGCCAGGCATGGATGTCCACATTGAAAGGCAAGTAAGGGAGTGCGGCCAATGCCAAGGCGCTGACAAAGTGCTTAGACCACTCCGACCGGCCTTGGGGAAGTTTGACACACCAAAGGGGCCCTGGGAGAACGTGGCCATCGACATACTGGGGCCTGTCCTGGACAGCAAAGGAGTGAACAAGTATTTATGTGTGGTAATGGACAGGTATTCTAAATGGCCTGAGGTGGACATTCAAGAATCCATGGACACTGACACGATTCTGAAATTCCTGACGACAGTGTTCTTAAGAGAAGGCATTCCCAAAACTATCCTCAGTGACAATGGCCCGCAGTTTGTCTCGGACAAATGGATTAGGTTTATGAGAAGGAATGGTATTGAGTCGAAACACACGGCAGTGTATCATCCTGCATGCAACGGTCAGGTGGAGCGGTTCAACCGTGTGCTAATGGGCTCCATACAGGCGGCCATCACGCAGGGAAAGGATTGGGAGACCGAGGTGATGAGTATGCTGTGGTCCTACAGGATCACCCCCACGGCTGTGGGGTACAGTCCATTTCAAGTGCTGAGAGGACGGCATCCGTTCACTCGGGACAATGTAGTATGGAGGGAGAAGAC
Source organism: Lissotriton helveticus (assembly GCF_964261635.1). NCBI lineage: Eukaryota > Metazoa > Chordata > Amphibia > Caudata > Salamandridae > Lissotriton > Lissotriton helveticus. The sequence goes on along the minus strand of NC_136073.1, from coordinate 129,019,864 downwards.
CATCACCAGTAAATGGTCCCCTGCGGTGGTTCAGCACAATTTGGAAAAGGCCCAGAAGATCTATGCCGCTAACTACGACAAACGTCGAAATGTGAAAGGAACAGAGCTGGAGGAAGGAGAGTGGGTTAGGGTTAAACTCCCTACCCTACAAAAGAAAGGTGACAGCAAATATAGTCAGCCGTTACAAGTCAAGGAGGTGCGAGGTAGAGCAGCCCTCCTCAGCGATGGCAGGGTGTGGTCCCAAGACCGCATGGCCAGAGTGAACAAGATAGTCGTATGGCCCAAGCTGGAGGAGATAGAGACACAGAGGGACTTCCATGAAACCAGGCCTCAACCAGAGCAGGGTGATGAAGTCCTTCCCGATGAAATAGGAGAGGACAGTGAGATGGAAAATCCCGGCACAGGGTCTACAGCCAGAGATGTTATACCGACTGGAGTAACACAGAGTGGAGATCGGAGAGATGGAGCGAGATCCGGCGGAGAAAGAGAGGTTGAGGAGAACATGCCGGTAAGACACACCCGTAGTGGCAGGGCAGTCACAGTGCCCTCTCGATATAGAGACTTTGAAATGGGTGGACATTAATCATAGGCTTGTCAGACTGGTGGCCCAGCCAGAGAACATTGGGGACCATGGACATACTGTAGAGTTTGAGAAAAGTTATTTTGTTCATTGTTAAAAAGGGGAGATATGTAGGATGCGCTCTAGTCTATGAGCGTGAACGCGATGACGCGTCACGCTATAGACAGGAGCGCGACGCGCGCGCATGCGCAGTAGGCGCGGATTGCAAGGCGCGAACGGGGAGAACGGCAGTTGGCGACCGGAGCAGTCACTGTGCAGACGCTCGGCGCCCTTATGCTCAAGTTACTTGTTTTGGTGTAAATAAAGAGGAAGAATTGATACACCTACTTAGTCTCAGTGTGAAGTGTGGGCAAGCAACATTACACAATCCATACAGACATTATCACAAATTATGCACACCGTCCATAACCACAAACATGCCTGAGCGCAACAATTCTTACATGCTTTAAATTACAAGTGCATGTACGTCTGTTTGTATTTACACATGCACCTGTGCATGCGGAAATGCGCCCCCATACTGCAAGTGGGAGTATGTTCATCTCCGTGAGTGACAGTTCCTTGGGAGCATGTGTGAGAATACTGTTCCGTGCTAGTGTAAAGCACATTCTGGCCTCCGAGTGTCAGTACATTCATGCCTACATGTGGCAGTACGTGTGTTTGTAGGTGACAGTGCGTGGTCAAAAAGTTTCTGTTTGGAAATAGGATGTTGTTTCTATACTGCAGTATATTTCCCTAAGTGCAGTGACTACGTTTGGCAAGGCTCAGAAAAAATAATGTTTCCGCCCGGTCTCGAACCGGGGACCTTTCGCGTGTTAGGCGAACGTGATAACCACTACACTACGGAAACCTTTACACTGCCAAGACTCACTTGCTTACTCATTATTTGTACGTGTGTGTCCAGCAATGGTACATTTCAACTTCAATTTATGAACGCCTTTTACATGTTTTCTCTTGTCATCTTTTTATTTGCAGACCTTGTATTTATCACATGAATTCTAGACCAGCATTGTTGCTCTGGGTAGCTAGAAACTTTCAGTGTGAACTGTCTCCATTGGCAGGAAGGAAGATGCCGCCTGCAGGGTGCCAAGGGGAGCATGGGTGCCCTCTGATACCACATCTTCTCCTATTGACCCCCTGGGCTCTAAGTGGGGGGGCGCCTTGTTCTATGGCTCTGTTCTGGATTGTTTGTTCTAGGGGGTGGAGTAGAGTCACGCAGGGTGCGCTGGTAACACGGTCAGGGGTTGTTGTCCAGGTATACGGTTGATAGTCTGTGCAGGTCCCTGGGCATCGCACTATTGTCTGCTTCAACTTTTCCCTTTGACGGACGGGGATTGGGGGAAGGATCAGTGGTGGTTCCTCCGCTAAGGCAGAGGAGCGTCGCCCCACTGCTTTATGCAGTGTAAAAAAATGAAAACTAAAAATGATAATACCAGCGTTATTATCATTTTATTTTTCTGGTTTCTGATGCAGGGTGGGCTGGACTGCCAGAGCAGGGGCGGGGTGGTTGCTCTACTCTAAAGTGCTCATAACTATTTGGCCGGCCCTCTTGGGCCGCCCATAACAATGTTATGTTATGTTATGTTATATAATATTTCTTGAGCGCACTGTCACCGTAAGTTTCCTGGCGCTAATCGGATCCTAAGGTTGAAGAAGAAGAATTAATGCAGATGGGAAAAGAGTAGTGTTTTTAGGGATTTCCTGAAAGAAAGAAGGGAACAGGAGGACTTAAGTGAAAGTGGGAGGGAGTTCCAGAGCTTAGGAGCCAGACAAGAGAAACTGCTACCCCCAGATCTGGTGAGTTTGAAGCGGGGGACAACTAAGAGCCGAAGGTGGGTGGACCTCAAGGTGCGAGAGGGACAGTAAGGAGTGATGAGGGATTTACGAAAGGCAGGAGAGGGACCAGTAAGAGCCTTGAATACTAGGCAGTGGACCTTGAAGACTATTCTTTCACTGACTGGTAGCCAGTGGAGTTGACGTAAAAGGGGTTTGGCCGACTGCCATCTGGGGATTTTAAAGGCCAGCCTAGCAGCCTGGTTCTGGACATTCTGTAGCCTAGACAGCTGGGATTTGGGGAGGCCGTGGTATATTGAGTTGGAGAAGTCCAGCCGAGACATCACCAAGCCGATTAAGACTTGCAGCAAGGCTTCGGGCGTCAGGAGGTGGGCGACTTTCCGTATCCTGTATAGCTGGAACATACAGGAGGATGTTACAGCACTCACCTGGGACTTAAGGGTGAGCCCAGAGTCGATGATAATCCCAAGGCTCTTTACACAGCCAGCAGGAGAGGGAGGTGTGCCGAGCTCGATGGGCCAGGACTGGGGGCCCCAATAAGGGGCACTATTCCCAGGAAGTAGGAGCTCAGTTTTGCCTGGGTTGACCTTTAGTTGGTTTTGATTCATCCAGTGCTGGATGTGCGTCATGGCCGTCCGAAAGTTGGTAACAGCATCAGGGGAGGTGAGGGGGAAAATAATTTGCAGATCATCCGCGTAATTAAACACGGTGACGTCCCACCTGCCTAAGGAGTGAAGGAGGGGTTGGAGGTACAAATTAAAAAGGAAGGGTGACAAGGAGGAACCTTGAGGGACCCCGCAAGATGACGGGACACTGGTAGCGCTGAAAGGACCCAGGCTGACTGCCTGAGACCTCTCCTCTAGGAAGGATTTAATCCAGGACAGAGCGGCCCCACAGACACCGGCGGATCCGACACGATGGATTAAGATGTTATGGTCCACCGTGTCGAATGCCGCCGAGAGGTCAAGTAGGACTAGTGCCTGGGGTAGTCCTTTGTCAGCATTGCTTCTGAGGTTGTCCAGCACGGCCACAATCACAGCCTCGGTGGAGTGGGCGGGTCTAAAGCCGGCTTGGTTGGTCGCTAGAAAATTGGACTCCTCGATGAATTGCGAGAGGCAAGTCGTGACATGAGCCTCCAAGATTTTGGACAGGAAGGGCAAGAGGGAGATGGGGCGGTAGTTAGCCAGAACCGCTGGGTCTGCACCGGGTTTCTTCAGCAGGGGTACCAGTACGGCCTCCTTGAATGACCTGGGGACTGTACCAGAGGCAAGGGACAATCAAGTACACTTTGCTTGTTTTCCACCCAGCCTGCCTTACAGCCTTGGTGCAGAACATTCCCAGGCCCCCATTCCCCTTCACAGCGCTCAGACTAAGCATAATGCTGGTTCCTTCATTCGAGGATCGAGTGGCTGCAGTGAGCGGACAGAGAGGCAGCGGCCGGCCATGTGGCCGGTCTGAGGTAAAGTAAGAAGATCTGTTGTGGACATGGCACTATAGAAGCCCTGCCTTGCTTCATGTCCATGTTGAATCATTGACTATTTTTGTTTCTTACACCAGAGAGAGCAGTGATCCGTTGGCTGAGTCTCTCCTCAATATCCACAGACTTCTTGACTCTTCCAGACGGGCCCTTGACCTGGCGATAAAACTGATTTGCCCTTGTTCGGTTCTGATTAGCGTACACAGATTGCTTGATAAATGCAATGTCGGCCCTGGTACCTCTGGGCAACATCATCCTCCTATTCAGACAGCAGGACCTTGGCACTGGAGGTTTGGTGCTTCAGTGGATCAAATCCTTTTGATGGATCAAAGACATTGAAGTTCACTGTTCCTTCTGGATGTGTTGTCAGATATATGTTATGAATTGCATAATGGAGAACCTAGCACATATATGGCTGAACCTTTCATGTGTTCCCAGTAAGAAGTGTCTCTGCTTAAGGTTCTTAGTCAAAGTGCATCATGTTCCAAGCCTTGTATCTCTTGACAGACTCTTGAACACAGCACACTTTGTATGAGGAAAATTATTCTCAATTTTCTCTTGTCCTCAAAGAATCTCATAAGCCATGTTTTAAACAAGTATTCATCTTAAAGCCCCAGTGAGTCCACTTGCTTTCAATGCCAGCCCAGACCTACCTTCCAGTTAGAATGATCCCGCGTGCATATCAAAGCTTTCGTCCGTCACATGATTATTCACAAGTAGACGAAACTCTGTCCTAATGGCTGCCAGAGACGTGTTTGGAGAATGTCACTGAAGGGCTAAGTTTCTGTGTGGATCCAGCACCCTCTCAGCAGGGAGCCTAATCATTGGCTTGACTCTACCACTAGAGGTTGTGCATTTATGGAGGCTTCATGGAAGCTCCTGATCTTCAGCTCAAGGTGAATCTCACTGTGACCCAAGGTCTGGCCTCTGTGCAGAAGACAGAAGACTCGGCTGATTCTGATGGCTGCTCTCACGTGACTCGGTGGTGGCAATTTTTGCAAGAGTAAAGTGTGTCACTTGGAGGACACCGTCCGCCATGTGTGACACAATAGATGGCATGAGCCACCTGTCAACAGTGGTCCGGCCAGTCCTTTAGAGGGGACTGGGACAGGCCACTGAGGAGCAGTCACTGGACAGGGGCGGTAGGGAGCTTGCAGGCCTCTGGGCCTCTGGGGGGTTCCTTAATATACACCTTTATCCCAGCAAACAGGCAAGCAGGCCTCTGGTGGGACGAGGGATCAGAGACAATGTATGATTAAGGTCCTCCTTGCAGGTCATAGGTCATAGAAGTGAATTTTCAAAAATCTGTAAGCTGTGGCAGTCAGACTCACAGATCCAATGGAGGGAAATCGATGGAGAACGTTTCCTTTATCATCACTTCCGCCTCTTAGGAAGACAGGGTTGGCTATTGCGCTGCCAGTGACGTAGCCAAGGTGGCATGGGCCCTAAAGCAGGCAAAGAAAATGCCCTCGTTTCAATCTTGATTGGGTATCAATAAACAGACATAATTGAGACTCCGTGGTCAGCTCTGGATCCCGGTGCCACTACACCATCTTCACATATTATAGATATCAAGGCTAAGCTATGCCCCCATACATTGCTAAAAATGAGGACTTTATTCTGAGCTAAAGAAATGCACCTTACTACAGGACTCTCACCCTACAAAAATTTGACTATTCACACATTGCAACTAAATTGTGACCTGCAGACCCCTGCAGCTGGGGAGGGTCTCTTCTTCTGCATTAGCCACACAGCCCTTGATCCGTTTCTGTTGACCAAGGCCCTTGCCTTTTGTCTGTACACATGACCTCTGTTCTACTATTCCGAATTTAAGTCAAATCTTTGCTTTAACTCTTCTCGATCTCCAAAGCAGGAACGTATGTCCGACAAAAGTGTATTTAAAAGTTTGTCGCTTATATTTTCGATTGTGAAACATTTTATTAAAAAAGTGAAATGTGTATCACCCAAGGATTGTCGCTTGTTTTAATTTGTTTAACATTTGTGAAAATCGATGCTGTAAATAAGATAACAGTGAAGATGTGTTTTCTATAATTCCTCTACATAATTTCTCTACACAATATAATAATTAATTTCATATTAAAAAACTGTGTGCCCAACTGCCGTGACATTGCCACCCGCAATGCCGTGACCCGGATTCGAACCGGGGTTGCTGCGGCCACAACGCAGAGTACTAACCACTATACGATCACGGCGAGCTACTTGGGCTCCGTGCTGCGTCCCGGTTGTACTTTTTATAAGCTGGCAGCTGTATGCACTCGTGACAGGATCTCACAGTGTGAAGGCTATTTCTGATAGGTGGACAGTAGCTTATGGATCTTTCCTTTGTAGGCCAGAAGACTAGAAGAACTCTTTACATTCATACTAGGCACACAGACGAAGTTTTCTCACCGCGTTGGGTGTTAGCCCCCTCCCTTGTGCACGTGCTAAGCAGGGCGTGACTGAGCATAGTTATACAGCCAGAGTGTTTGATGTGTGACCTTGTTCAAGGAGAGTGGAAAAAGATAGAACTAAAAAAGACAGAAATATCAAGAGGGAGGGTGGGACCATTGTAAAAGGTATATTCAGTTTAATATCAGAGATGAAGCTGTTGAGTTTTGCAGTCTGTTTTACACACTGTTGTTTGGGTAAAGGAATACACATTTCATGTTGACGCTACTTATTTTATTTTATTTATGCGTTTTTATATAGCGCGGACTTTACCTGAAGGCGTCAGAGCGCTTTACAATAGGAACAGAAAATTACAAATGAACAAATTACAAAAGCAGACAATAAGTTACATGAGGTAAAAGTGACAATTGTGAGCAAACAAAATACATGAGGTAGCAAACAGTGCATTACAGGAGGAAAGAGTGACAAGGGTGCAGGTTACAAGAGAAAACAAGGTACAATTAGAGGTAATATACTGCAACATATGCTAGCCACTGAGGCACAAGAACAAACGTTACGTTGGCAATGGTGGCACTTGTGCAAGTATCAAAAGCAAACAAAATGTGAGAGGTAGCAAACAGTGTGTTACAAGATAAAAGTGGCGTGTGCATGTTACAAAAGAGTACTAAACACAGGTACAAGGGTAATACTGCAATAAATGGCATTCACTCCAACCACACGAACACACTGGGAAGGCACTTCCATAGTCATGGAGAATAGAGTTTTCAGTAATGGGAGGTCTTCCTTCAGATAATAGAGAGGGCGTGAATTAGTTTTGGAGGTGTCTTTGGAAGAGGAGAGCTTTGAGGTCCGTTTTGAAGACCTGGGAGGAGGTGGTGGTCCGGAGCTGAGGCGGAAGTGAGTTCCAGGTTCTCATTGCGTTGCCTGAAAGGGATTGGGCAATCGATCTTTCCTTCTTGAAAGTGGGAGGTTCAAGCAGTAGATTTTCCGCATTACGTGATGGTCTAGAGCCTCCAGAGAGTTTCAGTTTATTCGCCAGGTAGCGAGGAGAGGAGGAGTGCAAGGCTTTGTGGGTGATACAGGCAGTCTTGAAGATAGCTATAGCCTCGATGGGAAGCCAGCGGAGGGTGGATAACATCAGTGTGATGTAGTCACTTCTTTTGGCCCCATAAATGAAACGAGCTGCTGAATGGAGAACAGATCTAAGGGAGGACAAGTGGGATTTGTGGATGCCAGTCTAGCCTGAGAAATATTTTAACACATAAAATGAGCTTCTCCACAGTTCTCTTATTTTTGACATTCACATTAAACAGGGTGGGGGGTTTGGCTTGGGGTCAGGGGGCGGGGATTTAAAGAGCAGTTGGTTTGGGGAAGAGGGAGGTGGCAGAGTGAGCATTGATGGGATTTGAAGAGCAGAGGGAATAGAGAGACACATTATTACTGTGAGGGGGAGGTTTCTCTATATCAGACGTTCACACCGCTCACCATGCACTTGCACTGATCACGCTGTACTCGCCCTGCAGTCACAGAAAGACACTACTCACCCTGCACTCATCAGACTCTTCACTTACCTGTCACTCTCACTGCTCATTCTACAAACCTGCTCAAACACGCACATCACTAACCATGCATTCATCGGCCCTACTCTGCACTTTCATCCTCACTCAAATTCATAAATATGGTCACCATGCTCTCACTACTCTCACACTGTTGCATACTCACTGTGCACTCACATAGGCACTCCTGTCACTCACACAGCTCACTCTTCACTCACATGAGCACAGCACTCACACCACGGAAACAAACATATCACTCACCCCTAGAGTCGCACCACTGACTCTGCACTCCCTCCTCTCACCCTGCACTCACACAGACAAATCTCAGCCTGCATTCATACAGGCACTCTGTTCACCTTGCCTGCACTTAGGGACAATAGAGTGCTGGAACTCATAAGGACGCATTACCAACTTGCACTAACTCCTCTCACAATGTACTCAACAGTCTCTCTCACAGATCACCCTTCCCTTTAATCACTCACAATGTGCCACACACAGGAACATCACTCACCATGCATTGGTACCACCCTGAAATCACTCCACTCACTCTTCTCATTCGACAATTACATGGGCCCTGCTTTCACATTGCCTTCAAGCAGATCACCCAAGACTTACATCGGCACATTATGCACCCCACACTTGCACCACTCTCGATGAACTCGCTCACTCACACTATTCACAAACAGAATATATGTTTTGGAAAAATAGCTTAACAGATTGTAAAAGTATGGACAATTTCAAATGGCATCACATTTTTACTCATACATTTTTGTACTGACCCCTCCTCGGCCAACAAATTACAATGAATCTTTTTGCATCGAGCAATCAGCTTCCCTCCATGTTCACAGTGAAGTACATCTCATCAGCAAAATACAATAAAAACTGAAAATACAAGCCAGTTCAATAAAAGTATTAAAATATATTTTCTGACCGCAGAGTCCCGAATTTCCTTATCCATCCTCGGATGTTTTGCCGTTACACGGACTAAGCATTTCTTCATCTTAACCATCTACTTCGAGACTGCAATTATATCCACTAAGACTAATTGCCGTGAAAAAGACTTTGGCCTGCCCACCATATGGGCAAAACACGTGTCGGCTGTTCGGTTGTTCCTTTGCCCTTTTTGTATTTATACAAAATAAATACTTACGAACGGATATTTAAAATGCAACATCAGCCTTTGGGATTTTGTTTCTTTTTCCCAGGAACCACTACATTTATCTAAGGCACTAAACGCATCTAAGTATTAAAAACTTTGCCTTGAACTCGGTGTTCCTTGGGTGAAACCACCTGATAGGTTCATGCCACACCAAGAATTGGGTCATGTCCCTTTGTGCGTGAACTCTGGTAGTACTCACCCACTTCCCTTAATTTATGTTTTATATGTTGCCACATAGTGAACTGAACCACCTTTCGGCACTCAAGTTTTATGTCCTTCAGGGAAGGGCCAGAGATACATCTGCACAAAAGTGATTAGCTAAGTACTGACATGTAACTCTTTATAGTGATGCTTCTGTGGTGCACACTTTTTAGCATGCATAATGTAACAAGCTCACACTTATGCAAATGACTGTCAGGCTCGCATGAGCATTACTGGTAAAACGTTTAGAAGGGGAGTCAAGTGCAGAAAGACCAAGGACAGAAATAAACTGAGACATATGAGGAAGGAGAGTAGAGTGAAGGGTTGGTCCGGACAGGGCTGATAAACTAAATGGAAGGAGAGAAGAGAGAACAGGACTGACCGAGGCAGGTCTTTGCAATAGAAGAATGAACCAGACCTGGCCTGGACACCATTAACAATCTCTATAGGAAATAAGAATAGAAAAGGAAGTGCATCCTGGGCTGGACCCATAATCTCTGTGGAAGAGGAGAGCAAAACAAGACTGGTTTAGTTAGGGCTGAATAATTCTCTAGGAGAAAAGCAAGCCGGACTGGCCTCCCTTTTCTCCTTCCCTCTGATGTAGCGGAAATCAAATGTAATTTGTAGGAGTGCATTATAATCACACGTGTAGAGTGCACCCACATATAATCTCTTGGTGTATTTACATAAAGTGTTAGAATTTTGAAAATTATTATTCTGAAATGTGATGAGTGTGGACTATTGAAAATTAACATTGATTGAGATTTAAAATAGAAAGTGAATGTAATTAGCAGAAAACATTAAGGTGAAGAACTCGTGTTGTGGACTGACAATTTTTCATGTACTAATTACCTTTATTAATTATGTTGTTTCACATGTAGGTAAATGCATTTATCGAAAGTGCCTTGTTTTCTTTGTAATTTCATAAAGTTTATATGATGATTTCTTATGTTACACAAGGATTGAGAGGCAACATATAAGCACAAATAGCAATTTAACATAAAATCAACTAACAGACTTCTTTCATAAAGTGTAAGAAGAGTCCAATATTACTTGTATGTGTTTTTTAATTGCTTTTCTTTCAATCTTGAGAGTATAAAAACAGATGCATCCAATGCATTTCGCCCTAAACAAGGGCTTCTTCAGGGCAAAATCAATCTTGTGCTGGCAACAATATAGTTGGTAAGCGGCAAAGTCCTACCAGAGTCCCAAAACCTTTGTTTCTCACTCATGAAGTTCAAACAAATATATTGGTGGTGGTCATATTGGTGGTGGTGGAGGTTTTGGTAGTGGTGGTATTGGATTTAGTGGTATTGGTGGTGTTGGTGGTATTGGTGGTGGTGGTATTGGTGGTGGTGGTATGGTGGTGGTGGTATTGGTATTGGTGATATTAGTGGTATTGGTGGTGGTGGTATTGGTGGTGGTATTGATATTGGTGATGAATCCATTGTTGTTTTGCTCACCATGCCATTCCAGTTTGAACCCAGCCATATGCAAATCAGTCTTGACCCTGTGCCTCATGGGAACAGTCCAGCCCGAACTGCCAAGCCGCAGATCTAGCCTCGCAAACATTCCCATCAACCAACCCTAGCTCCTTTTAGTAATGACTTCCTTACCCCTGTGCCCTACGCCCCCACCCTTGCTCACATGTGCACTCATATTATAGTGAACAATTCTTTCATCCTCTCTCTGTTGATCCTTTTCTTTCAATCTTGAGAGTATAATAAGCAGATGCATCCAATGCATTTCGCCCTAAACAAGGGCTTCTTCAGGGCAAAATAAATCTTGTGCTGGCAACAATATAGTTGGTAAGCAGCAAAGTCCTACCAGAGTCCCAAAACCTTTGTTTCTCACTCATGAAGTTCAAACAAATATATTGGTGGTGGTGGAGGTATTGGTAGTGGTGGTATTGGTATTAGTGGTATTGGTGGTGTTGGTGGTATTGGTGGTGGTGCTATGGTGGTGGTGGTATTGGTATTGTTGATATTAGTGGTATTGGTGGTGGTGGTATTGGTGGTGGTATTGGTATTGGTGATGAATCCATTGTTGTTCTGCTCGCCATGCCATTCCAGTTTGAACCCAGCCATATGCAAATCAGTCTTGACCCTGTGCCTCATGGGAACAGTCCAGCCCAAACTGCCAAGCCGCAGATCTAGCCTCGCAAACATTCCCATCAACCAACCCTAGCTCCTTTTAGTAATGACTTCCTTTCCCCTGTGACCTACACCCCCACCCTCGCTCACATGTGCACTCATATTATAGTGAACAATTCTTTCATCTTCTCTCTGTTGATCCTACCCAGACTTTACACCACCTGTACCGTCTCACAGCACCTAATGAACTTTTACTCACCCCAGGCCTCTTGCTTCTAAGCCCCACCCCCAGCCCATGTGGAGTGTCATTGCGCTCCAGCTGTTTAATGGCTAACAATGCTCCCACCCCCCTGTGACCATCCATCGGGTGCTTTTAGGCCTTTAATTATATTCCGGCCCCGTTGTGCGCTGTTTGGATTAGCCCTGATGAGCACAGCCCACTGTTTCTAAAGAGGAGCCCTTGAGATGCCATAAAACCAGGGACCCCTAATCTGCTCTCACGGGGGACCACTCAGGCCATGCTGGCCTGTTGCAAATACCTCCCCGTATTTCTAATCATAGCCCCGCGGTGTCAGAATTCAAAGTTTACCAGCGATTACTCGTATATCTTAATGGCTCCAAAAACCCACTTGCCATCTAGGAGTACCTTTTTCCAACCCCGACCCGCTCTTTTCAGAGGTGCCCGCCTGTTGTCTCATTACCAGTGGACAATATGCCCATTGCGACATTACCAAGCTGCGATAGGGCCACGCGTTTGGCAGCGCTCGCTCTGTAGCTCTGTGAACTGTTTCCTTACGTTGATTTCATTTTATGATTCACATATCTACAGTTGTACCACCCATTCTGATAGCTTTGTGGCTGAGTGTCCTCTGAAACAGTTTGCCATGAACCTGCGAGTACAAATGCACAGCATTTCTCTTGCCTGAGCAGAGGTTAGCAGCACAAGTGACGTGTTGTTGAGTAATTAGGCATATTAAAGCACCTAGAGGCAGTTGCGGAACGTGCATAAATACATAGCCGTACAGTGCCCCTTTGTTTTCATTCCCCGTGTGTTCCTTCTGGATTCTGAATATTGCTTCTCTCTGAGAGCACTGGGTGGGGTTTTGGTTCGGTATAGTTCCTTTGTCTTGGAGGCACGTGTTGTTCCTCCTCCGCAGTGCATGTCCTTGACCCACATTGCTGCTTTCCATTCATCGGAGGATATCAAGTGGGGAGGGGGGCATGGGTCTTTTTTAGTGCCCTCCCCCATCCAGTTTGTTCAAGCCCCCCTCGGATTATCGTGCCTCCCTCTACGGTACATGAAGCAGTGCACCAAAAATTCAATAAGAAGAAAACTTATAAGCAAACCTTCTCTGGGATGGCGCCTAGAATTTGGAATGCCTTACCCCCAGAAACCAGACTTAACCCCTCCATTGATTCTTTTAAAAAGGAAGTAAAATCTATTCTCATGGCCAAATTCACATGAGTCTGGTCCATAGAAATCTCGAGACGAACTGCACACGTGCTCCCAACCTGACTTTGATAAAGGACCATCTAAGCAACTTAGACATTTTATCGTCCTTCTGTCTCACGCTACGAGATAAACTTTATGTTGCATCTTACTATGTTGTTTTTACAATATGTTTTGTACAGATGTTTTGATTCGCTCTTATTTACTGTATCAGTAACATTTACTGACTGTATAGTACTCTGATATCCGCCAGGATCTTGTTCGCACTCTATAATACGTTAAAAAAAATATATATATATAACACCCTCAGCCCCAAATGATGTGTTCATCCGGTGCTGGGCAGCATCCCCAGTCTCCACCGGTACACTGAAGTATTCGGACCTAGAAACCTCAATTACCGTATAGATGTGCTGTTGTGGAGCATGCACACACGGCCTGGTTTAAAGGAGGCCTCCAAATGGGTCTCTATCAGGCTCTGTTTTGTACCGTTTTTCTGGACTGCAGTGACAGCAGGCACATCGAGGTGCGCTGCTCACACTGCTCACTTCTCACTAGTGGAGAAGCTACGGCATGACTTCATGCCAGGTGAGCGTTGTAGGGGAAGAGAAATCCTTTCAAGAGAGTCATTTTATCTCTGGATTTCCCTTCTTTTTGAAACTCAGGAGCAGCAACATTGTTGTGGTGTCATCAGGGCTTTAAGTGGAAGCTTTTTCAATATTATATACAAGTCATAGTTTCTGCTTATTTGTCTTATGCAACTAACAACCAGTGACAAAGCAAATATTCCTGACTTGTTGTAGGTATGATGTTTCTTGCATCATATATCTGGATGCAATGACAGAAACCCCAAAATATAAGTCGGGCGGCACCCTACGCTAAACACAGGTTTTTAGCTTGCGTGTTTTAAGCCACGCCCTCAATTACATTGGCCACGCCCCGTTTTTTTGTCCCACTTGAAGACCTGACTATCACTCCATCAATCAATCAATCAGGTAGATTTATAAAGCACGCTACTCACCCGCTAGGGTCACAAGGCGCTGGGAAGGGGGGGGGTCCGCTAATGCTCGAATAGCCAGGTCTTAAGTTGTTTCCTGAAGGAGAGATGGTCCTGGGTCAGCTGTAGCTGGATGGGGAGGGAGTTCCATGTCTTGGCCGCCACGTAGGAGAAGGATCTTCCTCCGGCGGTGGCTCTGCGAGTCCGTGGGACGGTGGCGAGGGCGAGGCTGGTCGAGCGGAGCTGGCGGGTGGGTGTGTAGAATGTGAGGCGGTTGTTGAGGTACTTGGGTCCCAAGTCATGGAGAGCCTTGTGTGCGTGGGTGAGGAGTCTGAACGTGATCCTCTTGCTGACGGGGAGCCAGTGCAGGTCTCTCAGATGATCAGAGATGTGGTCATGGCGGAGGATGTCCAGGATGAGTCGTGCAGAAGCGTTCTGTATGCGCTGGAGTCTTTTCTGGAGTTTGGCTATGATTCCCGCATAGAGGGTGTTCCCGTAGTCCAGACGGCTGGTGACGAGGGCCTGGGTGACCGTCTTCCTGGTTTCGGTGGGGATTCACCGGAAGATCTTTCGGAGCATGCGCAGGGTGTTGAAACAGGATGACATTTTGAATGCTCTGCATTGAGTGGATTCCGCGTCCTGTGTTTCCTGCCGCCACAAGTGAGGCTGGGCCTCTAGCAGGAGTGAGCCCATTTGAATGTTGTATTTAAAGTTTCACATTAACTGTGGATACTGCGAGCCGGCCACCTGCTGGCATTAGATGACCCTTCAAGTAACACCAGAGGATGGGATTTAAGAGTTGTAGAAATGAACGACAATCAGTGAAATGCGCCGCTGTCTTTGAAGGGAGTCCAGCAGTTCACCTGAGCCCGTCCGGGGCAAGGGGCAAAGGGGGGGCGGATGCAGTCACTGGAGCCCTGTGAAATAATTGGTGCATTAGAACATATTCACAGCGAAAAATGCAGATTGCTGAAAGAGTTATGCATCAAATCACATTCATAAAACCTGTCAGGACTATACGTGGCGAAAGAGAGGGTTCAAATGGCACAGTGTGTCTTCTCACACTAGGTAGTTGTGGCCGAGTGGTTAAGGCGATGGACTTGAAATCCATTGGGGTCTCCCCGCGCAGGTTCGAATCCTGCCGACTATGTGTGACTTTTGGTTGTTGCTCATCCTCTTTATGACTTTAAGCTCTTTTCTCAACCCCTCATGTCCATTGTCTTACTCCAGCTTTTAGGACACGTCTCACATCCTTTTATCAGCCTTTCAAACTCTTCTTCTAAGGTGTAAATAAGACCTTATTTCATCGCATTAGATCCAGCAGTCACTTGCCGAGTCCTTTATGAATTCACACCCACCCTTCTCTCTCCTTTCCTTTGTTCTCCTTCTCTCTGACGTGCTCTTCTCCTTTCTTTCCACCAGTTTTCCTGCAAAGTCGCCTTTATGTCTATTGTGTGCGGTGTGTGATTGCCATCGTCCTGAGGCGGAAAGCCAGGACTTGCCGTGAGAGACTATTGTTTAAAATTGCTCCTAATTTTTGTTAAAAACTTGCACTGTTATTTTGCGCCGAAATAAGGATTTTAAAATTTTAAAACTTACTTGCAGCCTATCGCTAGGTACAGCGTGTCTTTCCCCCCGGTTGCAGACTCAGGTCCGCCCACTTTACTCGTGAGTCTTGCCAGGACCACCCCCTTGCAGCCGAGTAGGTGCCGCCTGGGGTCCCGCCATCTTGGGTGAGGAGCAAGACGAGGGATAGCAGACTAGTGCTAAGCCCCTCCCGCCCTCACGCCCTCACCAGTACACAATGGTGCCTTTGCCCCGGAAGCGCAGCGGACGGGCGCAGAGGGCGCGCCGGCGGCGCGCCAGAGGCGCCCCAAAGGCAAGCCCGTCTGCGCCCGTCCGCGACCGGACGGGACCAGGGGCCACAACCCCTGCCCCTCTACCGGGTTATTTAAGGGGATACAGCTCCAGCGAGCTGCTCACCCTGAGACCTCCTGCAAAGGCAGTATGCAACCATTTCTATCACCCTTTGAATTTGCCCCCCCAATGTCAGCATATTCATTCCCATCTCAGAGTCACTCTCATTACTAGGACCCAGCATACCTTTAGGATGTTTCTTCTCAATTGTGGTCCTTACCTAAGCACCAAACAGAATTATCCTTGCTATTTGATGAGCTTAACCCAGATATAGTCTTTCTTACTGAGACATGGTTAACCCCATCCTCGGAGCCTGATATAATACAATCATTGCCACAGGGATATCAAATAGCAAGGACAGACCGTTCATCTGGGAAAGGCGGCGGTTTAGCAATAATATTCAAAGATAACTATTCCTGCCACTGCTCCCCCAGCCCCTTCTTGGACTGTAAAGTATGTCCTTCAATCTGGAGCTTTCGCCAAATATTAATTTTTCTGGAGCACTGATCTACCGCCCCCCAGGTTCGGTTAGACAGTTCGTATATTCTTTGCCCTCAGTAGTCGCAGACCTTGCTTCCACCTCTGCTAATTATACACTGTTGGGCGAACTAAACATGCACTTTGAGGATATTGGTGACCATACAGCCCAAGAGCTAATCGCCGATTTGTCCGCATTACAGTAATCTCAGCTTGTCCTATCACCCACACATATGAAAGGGCATTTGCTGGGTCCTGTATTTAGTAACTGCCCCGATCTGGAGGCAGAGCACCCCATTGCGCTCCCGTGGACGGACCACTGGTTAGTCCCTCTAACTTGGCACACTCACAAACCCCCTGTTCTGATGCCAGGATTACGGGACGCACGATACTGGTCCAAACTCTCATTAGACAAGTGGGCTGATGAGCTACAAGCCACAATACCATCTATCAACGTAGATCCCTTGGTAGCTAACGATGAATTTAACAACTGGATAACCAGAGCACTGAACATCATACTCCCAGTCAAGACAACCCGGGCAAAGAGATCTAGGACCTCGGCCCCCTGGTATTCTGAGGAGCTTAGAGATATTAAACGCAAGTGCAAAAGGCTAGAGAGGAAATGGTGTCTGGGCTATACTGACCCAGATAACATTTTGTATAGAAAATCCATCAGGGATTGTAAGATGGAAATAAAGAAAGTACAAGCCCGGTACTATACACAAAAGATCTCCGAAGCCAGCTCCAACTCCAAGGAGATCTATCGGATTGTAAAAAGCCTCACTAAACTCCCCCAGCCCCCTGTAAATAGTGATGACCTACAAGCCCGATGTAATGATTTAGCTGACTTCTTTTATAATAAAGTGGATCTTATTTACTCATCTTTCTCAACCATCTTTCCAAATACTTCAGCAGACATCCTGGAGTACTCCAAGCAGGATATAATAGACAATTTGTCACCTGTGTTGGATGAGTTCCCTTTGCTACACTTGGACCTATTGGCCACTTTAATGGTGCAGGTTAAATCGGGCTCTCCCAGCGACCCCGCCCCCCCGAGCTCCTTAAAGGCTGTTAGCCACACCATCCTTCCTGTTATGTTGGAGGTACTTAATGCCTCAATCACGGTTCCACCAGCATGGAAAGAGGCTAGGGTGAGGGCACTTGTGAAGAAACCCAATATGGACATTAACAACTTCAGTAACTACCGTCCCATTTCCCTGCTCCCTTGGGTCAGCAAGATACTGGAAAAATACATCAACAGTCTTCTGACTAATTTTCTAGAAAATAATCAATTGCTTGACCCTTCACAAACTGGTTTCCGCCCCAAACATGGGACAAAATCTGCCTTGTTGGCAGTTCTGGAGGAAACAAGAGGTATCTTGGATCGAGGAGGATCGGTGGCAGTCATCCTCTTCGATCTGAGTGCCGCTTTTCACACCGTGAATCATGAAATCTTATTGCAGCGTCTCCACGACATCGGGATTCAAGGAGGAACGTTGAAATGGCTCAGGTCATTCCTGACCGATAGAACTTTTCAGGTCTTTGAGGGAAATACCATCTCCACTAGCAGACCTTTGGGCTGTGGAGTTCCGCAGGGCTCCTCGCTTAGCCCGACGTTGTTTAACGTCTATATGAGGCCGCTGGCGGGGATCGTCCGTCCATATGGTATTAAGATCGTTACCTATGCGGACGATACCCAGCTGGTGGTCTCTCTGACGCGGGCTGAGGGCCCTTCGGCCATGGTGGATCTGGCGGGCTGCCTGAGTGAAGTGAAGAGCTGGATGACCCTGTCAAACTTAATGGGGACAAGACAGAGGTTATGCTGCTGGGACGCTCGGCTCTGTCCTCGGTGGGCTCGATTTGGACAGCCTGCCTGGGTCCCCCCCAGTCCCTAACGATGCCGTTAAGAGCTTGGGCATCTGGCTGGATAGGTCCCTAATGTTAGACTACCAGGCTGTCAAGCTATGTGCCACCTGTTTTGGCCTTATTAGAATGTTGAGGAGGATCCTCCCCCTGTTACCATTCAAAGCTAAACAAATTGTTGTACAGGGATTGATCCATTCTAGGCTGGACTTCGGAAACGCACTATATCTTGGAGCCCCTGACTTCACATTGCGGAAATTGCAAGTGATTCAAAATTGTACGGCCCGGACCCTACTTCAAATTTCCCGTAGGTTCTCTGCTAAACCTGGATTAATAAGATTGTTGGCTCCCTGTTAGGGACAGGATTAGTTTCACGTCCCTTTGTATTGCCCATCAGTCATTCTGGGAAACTGGCCCAGCGATCAATCGTCCCTTAATCACCCCCTACCTCGCTAGCAGACAGCTACGTTCCGCTAACACGTTTCTTGCTGTCGTGCCCAAGGTTAAACGGACTAGATCGGGAGGCCGTTCTTTTACCTTGAATGCTGCTAGGCTGTGGAATAGTCTACCCCTCCACTTAAGGTCCAACTTAGATCTGACTTCCTTCAGGAAGCATTTGAAAACTTTTTTGTTCAATAAATAGTTTCTCTCCCCCTTCTGTGGGACCCGCCCTGCTGTTAGAACACCTTTCAGTTACAGGGCTGGGACGCCTCTGGGCTGCTATTCGCGATTTATAAAATGCATTTTCATTTCATTTCATTCACACGTCTTGGTACAAAAGTAACATTAAATGTGCACCGAATTCACAGCCTGTGTTCATCTCGTTTTCAGTCACAGAGGTATAAAAATAAAGTATCCGCAGCGAGGAACCTAAGACTTTTATTTAATTAGTCACAGTACCTAACAGCGGTAAGGGTAGCTTTTGGTGCCACTTCTCACCTATACAAACTCCTGTGCCCAGAAATGTCTAAACTAAATGCCAAAACTTTAGGGTTCTGGGAAACACTACACAATAGAAGCTTCAGTGAGAAAGAAAAGCTCCGCCTGTGGGCCTCAGCATCCAAGAACAAAGTTTCCCCCCAACTAGCACAAACAAAATACTGCCTTCTCCACAAAGTGTACTGGACCCCGGCCCAGTCAAAACAATACTAACGAACTGGAAGGACACAGGGAAGGCGTCCTTCAAAAGCTGGTTTAACTGGGTCACCTTCCTCAGGGGGGCGGATAACATCACAGCAAAGCGCTCACCCAATCATACAGCAAGAGGCGAGATGTGGGCGTCCCTAGACAAGCACCTGGGGCCACACAAACCCCCCTAGACAGCCCGCCATTAGCGAACGTAGGCACTGGAGACTCGGCGGATAACGACCGCCCTACCTGCTCAGCCCCCCCCCCTCTTCTCTTCTCTTCTTCTTCCTTCTTCAGACTTTCACTATCCTCTTTTTCGTGGGTAATACATCGTCAAGCCGAAACAGTACATGCCAAGCTGCCGACCGCAGATCATTTGTACATATGAACAGTCATGTTTGTCAAGCCCACTGTAACCCCAACTGCGTTTGAAACTTACCTGTATTGCCCTCACTGTATCGCTACTGTTCTGTATATAAAATAACCGTCTAATAAAATCCTTTGAAATAAAAAAAAAGTGTGTAGATAAAAAAAGGCAACCGACCTTTAGTTACTGCTTTACCACCAACCTACAAGAGGCATTGAGAGGAAAATACCTTCTGTGTCCAGTTAGCTCAGTTGGTTAGAGCTGGTGCTGACTACGCGGAAATCGGGGGTCCAATAACCTTTCAATGAATCTACTTCCAACATGCTGTCACCTGTCCTATGCCAGCTCAAAGAGGACTGGCCAATCAAGGAATGCCACATTAACTTGTTACAAGACTGACAGCTAGGAGACAAGTGACAGCCCCGTGCTTAATTTGTAAAAAAGAAACAAGCACTTGCAATACAATAGGTCTTTAAAATTTGGAGCTATTGGCATTGTAAACGACACTGTTTATTAATTATATTTCTTGTTTTCAGTGGAGTGAAAATTTGACATATATGTAATTACACCACTGCAGGAGACAATCATAAGTGCACATATGGGTGAACTACCTGAATATTATATGCACGCTAAAATTGAGAGCATTATGCTACAAGCAGCTAGCTAGACAGGGTGCTGCGAAAGAGGCTTGATATGCAATAGTCAGCCAACTGAGAGCTGCTGCACTCAAAACACCAGGCCAAGACATGACATGTGAGACACAGCGGAAGCGGCCTTTCAGCGATGTGAACATCTGCACCCATAGACATGAGACTTGTGTGACCCTTAAGAAGGAGGTTTGTCCTGGCGAAGGTTTGCTGTAGTTCAGCTTAACCAAGGCCAACACAAAGAATGACTTCCAAGCTTAAGCCGAGTGGTTGTCTAAAGGTTAGTTCAGGAAATTCAGCTCATGTCCCGGTCTTTTTGAGAGGGTCGGCTGAAAAGGGTGGGAGGTATTTTTTTTATGTTTCGCAAAGTAGGGATAGTTAGCAGCTGTTAATGGAAAGCAATTTAATTAACAGGCATGCAACTGGCTTTAAACAAGGCATTTAATGAATTTGCTGTCTGCCTTTTCTGTAATTTTCTGCCAAAGAGCTCTGTCATTCTGTGCACTATGTTGAAGTAAAATTGTAGTCCTTCTTCTATTTTTGGGTAATGTCCATTTTTTTTTTTTGCTTTAAAATTCTGGTCACCCTAGTGCAGGTGCACTCTGTAGCAAATCGCCCCCGCCATCCTGGTAGGTTAATGTTCCTGAATACTACCCCTGTCAAGCTTATTGTGCCCCTTTGCTTTCCCATGCCTCCACCCATATTAATCATTCCAATAAAAAATGGTTATGTTTTAACTGGCCACATTTTGGGCATTATGGGCACTTAATTGTTAGATTTATGGTCATATTCTTTTCAGGATAGAGCGACACATACTTGTAATTACACAGGACATATGTCAAGCTGAGTCAGTTTTCTGAAGAGGCAAGGATTTTAGGGGCATATTATCAAGAAACAGTGTTAAGATTATCGTTGCTTTAGCGGGAGGAAACTGCTGCTAAAGCGGCAATAAAGGGCTTGATAATATGCCCTTGTGAATTCCCATATAAGCCCATGTTCTGGTGTGAACATGGGCTTCTATTGGAATTCTCAAGGGCATATTATCAAGCCCATTATCATCTCTTTAGAGTCAATTTCCTGCTGCTAAAGTGGCGATAATGCCTCCTAGTTGGTTAGAGATGCTGCTGACTATGCGGAAATCGCTTTACTCTGAGTGGTAAAGTGCTCAGAGTCCCTGGGCTAACTAAAAGAAACAGCAAAAAGAGGATGTAAGCAGGTACAAAGGGAAGACCACCCTCAGGCTAACAGGTCTAACATGGTTATATACATGTCTAAATTCAGCAGTTTAACATTGAGTGACTTATGTTTTATTTCTGCTTCTTTCAGTGCCTATGAAAAGCAAAACATTCTTAAAGGGGTCACATCTTTTCAGATGAGAGTGCAGTTATTTTTTTAACAAACTGCCCTGCATTTTGTGTTTTTCCTTCAGATTTACAGCTTTTTATTCCCACCCCATTGAGCCCGACAACCAGCGTTCTACCCAAAGCACTGCTCTGCTGTCGAAGGCGCTCCCACTGGGCATCTCTCATCAGGAGTGGTGCTACTTCCCTCTGCACCTGGAGGACCAACCTTTTTACTTGCTCCCTTCAGGGGGAGTTGCTTGCTGAACTGCCCCACCAAAGGTCCCAAAGCGCCGGGACACTCTTTGAGTAGCCGTGCGCTATAAAAGTCACAAAATAACATAACATAACATAACATAACATAACATAACATTCTTCAATAACATTGGACCTGTTTGTAAGTGTGAGGACTGTGTGCATGTCTATCAGAGAGCCTGGCGGAGTCAATGCTGGGCTCCATGTTTGTGGTACCCTGAAATGGTTGAACGCTTTGTATGAGATTGTCCAAGTCTCTGCATGTGCATTCCTTTCCCACTTCAATGTTATAGAGGACCCATGAGTGGGTGTGCAAGGGACTGTGGTAACTTTTCCAGGAGTCCCAGGGTAGGCATCTGTTACTGGGCCCAGAATGTGAGAAGCAGAGGCAGTTACCACTGGAGGTCTGGGGTTTAACTTTATCATTGATCCCAAAAGCTCTGCACCAACTGCACCCCTTTTGCACTTGCCCCTCAGGGTAGTGAAGTCCTGAAGTGCAAGTCTTATGCAAGGAGGGGGTGTGGGGTTAGAGACTTAGGCTTCAATAAACTGCCCAATTGTAATCCGGCCTGTGCTTTATCTTGGAAAAGAGAAACCACTTAACTATTAACGCACTTCTCCACACTGCACATTGATAAGAGAGGATATTAAATTATTACTTTAAATTCAAGTAATACTTCAGTGGTTTTGGGGAAGCAGCCTGAGCTGCTGCTCCCAGGGGACAGATCTCAGAGCCAGTCTAGTGGGAACCAAAACAGTCTCTTTGGACCTCCTGAAGGAGGCAGAGCAAGTATTGGGTGCGAAGAGGACAAATTGACCTTCACCGATGACAGATAATTCATGAGCCACTAATAATGGGTCCCATCCTTGGCAGTAGTTGCCACTGTGTGCAGTACCTCCATTAAATTCAGGAAAAGCAGACAGCACCTGAAGTGTTCAGTGGTCATTGGGGAGGCGCCACTCTAATGGAGAGCACTCAGCATGGTCCACCAAGCAGGGATTGTGATGCCTATGCCATGACAAAGCCAACATGGTCACAGTCTCTCACTAGTTCAGCCGCACATGCAGCTTTAGGTAAGCAGTGGTAGCACCAGTACTGGGGGGAAGGTAGCTGTTCCTGAGTTAAGCTGCTCACTGTCAGGTTGATTTTAACTTTTGGGTTCTTCCTTAGGCCCAATCACAAACCCAACACGGACTTCATGGCTTTCTGAAAGGCACGAGTTCTACTATTACTAAAGCAAGTTTTGAGATAAAGTTTCAAACCCTGACTGACAAAATGTTGTGTTTATCTTTATAACTGATTGCATTAGAGTAAGTAGACCAATAATATAGCTCTGCATATCTCTTTTGCCACACAATTAAGTGTATATTGGGGAAACTAAGTGCTGATGCACCACATGGGTCTAGGTGCTGAGCGGAAGCATCCTAGGCTGAGAAGGATGGGCGAGTGCTCTGAAATCCCTCTGGAGAGTATGTCTACGTGGTTCAGCGATTGGCAGTCTGGGAACTGCAAGAGGATCAGGTGGATGCGGGAATGTGTGAGGTGGAAGGCTGAGGTGTGTGTATATTGTTGGAGTGTCCGGTGCCAGGCCCAACAGGCATCACTGATGCCCTTGGATGCCATCAGTCCCCGAGACGTTTGGTCCCAGGGTTCCTGGAGGCAGCAGGGCAGGTACAATCAAGAGTTGGTGTGGGGACTGCATTAAAGTGACTGCTCACTACCTCCTCATCCGTCTTCCTCGCCACAGTAATTACCCATGAGCCTCCGGCTCCCACAGAAACTCCAAGCATAAATCTTTTGCTCTAGTCTCCCTCTCCCTCGTCCAAGATGGCCCCCTGTGGCTCCAGCCAATCCCATAAAGGGATACAGAAACACCAACACGACCTGTTCCTTTTTTCTGCACTACTCCGAGTGCTGTCTCCCTGGTGGTCAGGTGAGTGGGGCTGGGGTCTTGCTTGAGCAGCTCCTTTTGGCCTTTTGGTATTTCGTGTGGGGGAAGTAGTTGGGTTGTTGTTCATGTTATGTGTTTTCATTTCGTATGTAATTTGTATTTTTTTCCCCCATTCGTTTGCCTTCGCGCTCCGTGTCCTGCTCTAGCGGACCTTGGAGGCGTTTTGTTCTATGAGCTTCGGTCACTTTGGACCTCGCTCTGTGTGGGGGCACCTGGGGTCCTGCTGTGCGGGGCCGTTAAGGGTTTGCTCTGTTTTCCGGCCACGCGTCCTGCTGAGCGGACATGGCGCGGCCGGGTGCGCTTTTACATTAGACCTTTAACCGCTTGCCGAGTGCCGCGTATGGGTGCTCGTGTGTAACGATGGGCGCCATTCAGGTGTTTGCACCGGTCTGCTGATGCGTCCACATGGGGCAGTTTCTGGGCCTTTTTTGCGGTGTGCGCGGGTCCTGGCTGCTCTCATATACTCTTTGGGGGCGTGAGTTTGGTGGTTTGGTTGGTTGCCTGGCAACCTCTGGCCATTGTTTACCGGGCGTGTGTTTTCTCCTGTGCCTGTGTTTGTTCACTCATATTGGGTGAGCATGGAGCGTGATTCTTCAGACATGCCTGATCCTTGTTCATTTTCGGAGGCTTCCACTGTAGTGTAGTTCCTATTATCCCAATAGGCTCTGCGCATTGGAATAATATCTTCAATAGTATAGACCTAGGGCAGAGGTTAACTAGGTCTTCTACTGACGATATTAGACTTAAAGTTTTTGGTTTTGCCAGCTAGCTCAGAGTTCACTAGAAACTTTCTCGAATAGACAAGGAGGAGTTTAACTTCCCTGGATAGACAAGAAGGGATTTAGTTTCTGACAACCATAGAACATGACAACTTTGCTCTCCCCTAATCAAGAGTGTATCTCTAGAGTCGTGTGAAAACAAAAGACAACTTATTTTACTCAGTCAGTACGTGCATTCTTAGTTTCACCAGATTGTAGAGAAAAGGAAGAGACGGGCGTGTTCAATAAAAGATGGTATTTATTGATCAGTCTCTTTTCTCGTACAAGAGAAATGAATCGATATTATTGCGATACTTATGGTTAAGTAAAGTGCATACAATAAAAGCAGAAGTATAAAATAATACTGCAGAAGCATTGATATGGTTTCTAAGCCATATGATATTTAAAACTGATAAAATAGATACATACATATATACATTTGACTAATCGTACTCAACTGGTGCTTCTAACCACGCCTACCCCAGTGTACCTGACCTAAGCCTAATACGTGGGCGGGAGTAGATAAGTAGCAGTTTAAGTTTAAGTTTGTTTTGCCAAGTGACTGACTCAAGAATTCTCTGTAAGGGGTGGTTCAGTTCTGTACCTGAGATCTAGAATGGTTGAGGGCTGGTATCTCTCGTCTCTGGTCTTGATATTCCAGCTGCCTGCGAGGGCTGCTTGGAAGCGCCGGAGCTGGATTTCTCGGCAGGAGAAAAGCAGCGTCTCGTTCTCAGCGCGTCAGGAAGGCGGGGCAGCGCGTGTGGGCTTCGCTCTCTGCTGGGCTCCTCAGCGCGTCTAGCTGCTCCGATCTCGTCACCACCGCATGTGTTTGCTTAAGGCAACGTCGGTAATATTTATACCTGTAAGGTGTCGAGATTGACGTAAGGATGGACATGGATACGTCAATAAGGATGTCATACGAACGGGCTTGTTCGCACATTCTTTTGCTGAAGTTCTCGGTGAAATCAAAACAATGGCCGCAGGGATTTTCCCAGGTTGTCATAGGTTTGATTTGTTTTGAGAACTCCGTATGCCTTATCAGGGGCTGGAGGAATAGTGCGTGTCTAATTAGATGGCATGCGTTATTACCTAATCAGATAACACGTTTCTGTGCCGTGGTGTGGCTTAATCAGATAACGTTTTTTTGCACCGTGGGTCGGCTGCTAGTTAAGTATTAACCAGAACAGGGTCAGGAATAGGGGGATCGATACAGAACCTATAGGAATACATCACACCCACTCCACGCTGACTATGTCCATATTTACAAGATCTAGGCATAGTAAATATTTCGTAGTGTATGTGTATACCGTACCACCCCAAAATACATCCATATGCATTTTGAAATTATGTAATATACGAGAAAAAAAATAATCATAAGCATTATATGCACTCAAGTAGTAGAAGAGAAAAAATGCTAAATTAATCACGCATATTCATACATTATTATTAATCAAATATTGAAAATAACACATGAAATGGCTCTTAATACAGAAGAAAAAGTGCGAGACCATTTCATCACAAAATAAAATATTTATGAACAGGCCAGAGGGCAGCTAATGTCTCTAAAGGCCCTAAAATAGAAATATAGTTCTCTAAGAATAGTTTCTACTTTAAGCAGAAGATAAGTGTCCCGAAAAATTGCAAAATAATTTGGGGCTGCTGAAAAATAATGTTCCGCTGTCCGTAAACTGGAGAAAAATGTGTTCATGATACTTTATTATCAAAGTTGAAGGCCAAATTCAGGGTGTTGGGAACGCCTTGTGCTAGCTTGCTCAAAAGTCATTATTTCTGCTCTGGTGAGAACATCATATCATTTAGACTCTCGAAAAAGCTGTCAACAGCTTCCTGTGAAAGTTCCATTAACTCGGAAAAAGATGTTACCATGCATTCATGAGCATGATTGCCTTCATTGATGTTTTGATCAGCATAGCTGACAGAAGGTCGTACCTGATCGATGCTGCTTTCATCTTGAACTTCACTACCCCTTAATCGTAGTGGTGAAGTCTCCACGAATGCCGTCATCAGGATTGGTAGCCGCAGGGGACAGCACAATGCATACGCCGTGACCGGACCCAACAAAGTTTCTGCATCCATTGGCGCATCCGATTGTAGCGTCAGACAGGTGTCCAACACGCATTCTTCTCCGCATAGCAAGCACCTTAATACAGGTAAAACACAGCTTTGCCACATAGGTCTAAATGAAAGAAACCAAGTCATGTTCAGGTCTCTAAGCCGGGACAGTCCAAGGATTTTAGATATCTGGTCCCGGTATCCAATGGCTAGGATTGTTTCTTCCCTTGTCGCAGGTGTTTTGTCTGTGACACGGTTTGCCATAGCGAAATAACAGGATCAAAAATAGGATTCCTGCCACTAGTCCCAAAAGGAGAGGAAGTCCACCAAAGACGGAATGGACAAAGTCTGGAAAAATACCCAGAATGGCTTTAAATGGTGTTAGAGCCCCTGAAAACACTGTCTTAAATACATTTGAGACTCCACTGGTATCAGAAATATTTAAGATTTCGTTCAGGATTTCTGCGAAATGTATGGGGGAATTAGTTGATAACAATGAATGAATCTCTGCCGTTGTCCTTGCAACTTGGAGATCATACGTTTCTTTTGATGACGTGAGCCTGGTCGGCATCTGAAGGAGCACAGTTTTCATTCTGCTTAAAGTATCAACTCTAATGGAAGAAATTTTCAAATTCGGCCATAACCTTGCCTCCCTGTCTGGCATTGCGCTGGGGAACAATACTCGTTCACAGCACATGACCTTCGCAGTCGTAGTTATGAGATAAGCTATTCCGGGCACCAAGCTACAACATCTGCGGTCTACAATTATAATGTAACTCCCGTTCGATAGTCTCCTAAAGAATGGTTCTATTTGTGTCGCAGGTGTGCCTAGCTGGTGACATGAAAGGTTATTTGAGGACCCTTCACAGGCTCCGTGTAAGCTAATACCATTACACAGAAGTGTACCGCTTAGTGACATGGCACAATTATCGCCACTAAGAAACACTTTCCGGCCTTTATTACTGACACAAGCATGTGAATAGGGCAAGTTCCATGTTGACTTAATGTACCCTTTTCCCAATTTTTCGTACATGCCAGCCTGTATATATTTTTGGCAGTATTGAAACCTGAAAGTAGATATTGGAATATTAATTATTCCATGTATTATCCACTCACTGACAGGTCGTTCTGACATTGTCAATGGTAATCTCTCGAGTTTCTCAATGCTCAGGATTGTATAATCAGCACCCTTCTGTGCCATACTGATTTGTTTATCAGTAAGGTTAAAGATATTGAACAGTGACGTTGTGTTGATTAAACGCCAAGGCACATTGCCTGAACGCAGATTTTGTAACGTCCAGCCAAGTTGTACAATAGAACGCAATTGGGACTGACCGTGTTGTAATAACAGTAAGTCTTGCGATATTATGTCGATTGCTGAAGACACAATGCTGTCCAAAGAGTATATTCTGGAGGACAGAGTCATTAACTCATTGTCCACCACAGAAAGTGATTTTTCCAAATTAACACGGTCAATTTCCCGTATTCTCTCTGATGTTTCAATTTGAGTTATTTTCCAGGCTTCGTTATAAGCTGCATATACAGAGGCTGCTATGAAGCGTTTTTGACGCTGTTTGCGTGGACCCATAATGAAATCACGCAAGTCAGCACCATCAGTAAGTAGAGTCAGGTGTTGCTTAATTTCTGCCAGTGTGGATGTTTGTAGCCATTGAAGGCAGAGCTTGCCCACACTGTACGTGGTAATTATCCCTGGGTGTTGTCTTTGGGAATATCTAGGGTCTGGCCTGGTCAATTTGAACCCTTGGATTTTGTTCAGGAATCTGTC
The DNA here is from genome assembly GCF_964261635.1 of Lissotriton helveticus. Taxonomy (NCBI): domain Eukaryota; kingdom Metazoa; phylum Chordata; class Amphibia; order Caudata; family Salamandridae; genus Lissotriton; species Lissotriton helveticus. The sequence goes on along the minus strand of NC_136073.1, from coordinate 128,991,594 downwards.
TTGACAGTTATTAGTATCTGTGGGCCAGATCAACCACTTTTTCCAATCTGGATGTGTTCTGTTTTGGCTTAATATATTGTTTACGTCTATCTCCTCATCTGTAGAGCCATTACTGTTCATTGTTGGCTTTGGAATAGACGGTTTGTTTAAATCTTTGATTTTGGCTAGGCCAAGACAGGTAGTTTGTTGAACAGTGTCATTCAAAAATACAATTTGTTCTGGGATCATACAGGCTCTAAACAATGATTCTATACCTTGTACTTGCCATTCCTTTGTACCCCAAACACTTTTTACTTCAACATTTTTGTCCCAGTAATCAAACCCCAATGTACTCATTTGTTCAAAAAACGAGTCTGAATATATCAATTTAGTGTTTGTAAGCATGGTCTTTGTACCTGTCTTATTTGATAATTTGAAATAAAATGTTTCTGCATTGCTTGTGTTGAACCCTGAAAAATATGAATATTTGTCATAAAAAGTTCTTGAGCTACCTTTTGGAGGGGTTGCACAGTGTTCCCATTGATTATAATTTAAAACATTTCTAGGTTGTGCAGATTTATGCAGATAATGATTACTATAGTGATTATAGCAGAACATTTTATCATAATTAGATGAACCCTGCAAATAATCATGTTTTGTAAATTTATCAGACATCACTAGATCAGACATCATATTATTAATGCTTTCAACGTCCCAATCATCAGCAACTGAGCTTGGTTTTACAAAGTCACTCAATGAGATCTTAATTTGATGTGGATACTTCAGGATTTCAACCGGACCATAGATTTCATAATCAGTATTGTCCAATGCTACCCCACCGGGTATAGGATTGGCTGTGAAGTTGACTGAAGAAAGTTCTCTTTTTGTCGACGTGCGAGGACGTGTGTGGTTTGAGGATCAAGTTGATTTTCTGGCTTGCTGTGTCCATTTTAGCATATTTTCCCTCAATGAAGTGTCCCAAACATAGTACCATGATGAGCCAAAGTATGAGGATAAGTGCACCTAAGGCCACCCAGAATTCAATCCATGGAGAAATCAGATAGGTTTCTTTCAGATGTTGAAAAAGTTCCTTAGCTTTATTTTTGAAGGTTTTTGTTGATGTTTGTTCTTTTGATTCACTCAGGTTTTCGGATGAATCGCTGAAGTTGATGAAGTAACCGGAAGCCGTTCTGTCTATTGTTCCAATTGCTTCAGGATTGATATTTGCTTTATCAGTGTGTTTTGTTGCAGCAGCATAGTCATTTATTACTTCATTGTAGATTGGTGTGTCTCTGCTAAATGTTTTTATTTGGGTTTTTAGAGGTTTAAGTTCCATAGCGTTGTTGCATAGTCCTTGTTGTTGTTCTCTTGGCATTTCAAATGTGAGTAGCCTCTTAGATTGAACCTCTGTGTTTGTAGCAAACCTTGGTGTTCTGCTACTCATCGGGAGTCCACTTGGCCTACTGTTTGTTATCGGCCACATGATTGTGGTTTTATCAGGTCGATTGATACAACTCTGTTCTCCTTTTTACCAGCAAGGGGCGGTAGTACTACTGATCTTGTCCCGTTGATAGACAAGACAGGAACTGCTTTTCTGTAAGAAGGCCCAAATTCCTTCTTTACCGCGATCTTTTCTCTGACTAGATCCCCGATTTTTGGAATCCAGACAGGTCTTGCTGGGACAGGTGGTTTTTCTTCAGTGGTCGTTGGCTGTTGTTTCAACTTTATGTTGCTCAGGTCTTTCCTTGTTTCGTTTAAGTCCTGTAAAATAGCCAAACGATCTTTGATATCAAAGCTTTTTTCTTTAACCACTGAAGTCTGACTGTCAAGATCTAAGACCATCATTCTATTTTCAAACAATAATTTGTACGGACTGAATCCCCTCAGAGAATTTCTTGGCAGGTTATTTAGACTACGTTGGACACTTATTAGATGTTTGACCCACCCAGCTCCCGAACCTAATACCTTCGCTGTTATAGATTGCTTTATGCCTTTGGTTTTTTCTTTACACCATCCCGTTCCCTCAGGTAGGAAGTGAGAAGAGTCCCGCTATGCTATGCTCATTTGGCCATGTTTTTTCATACGCTTTAGGGCAAGAGGAAAAACATTCAGCCAAACGTAGCATGCTTCTAGCGTATATGCCATTATAGACTCGCTAATCTTTTTTATACCAGTCCAGACGTCAGCCGAGTGCTGGGGTCTACATCACAAGTGAAATTTAGGCTTTTATGTTAATATAACGCTTTTTTTTTTATGGGTATTTTCTTATTGTTGTTGTTTTTCTGGAGCGAAGTGCCATGGTAATAGTCCTCCTCGCTCGCCACTGCGATCTCTATTGCAATCAGGGCAGTTTTTTACAAAAATCTGATGATGCAGGCTCATGCCTGGCCACCAGTACACTGATTGTAATTCTTCCAGAGAATCTTTTTGTTTAAGGTGTCTGAGACCTTCACCCATATGTGCGTCCGCTATTAACAAGCCTCTCCTGTCCGTGTTTGGAATCACCCTATCCCCCACTCCAGGGATTCGAGCAAAAGGGACTGAGTTTGCATCGATTATGTATGTATAATTGAGTGGATAATTGATCGGTAGCGCCGAACAGTCGCCTTTTGATGACGTTTTTACTGCCAGCACTGTTTCACCGTCAATGTATTTTACTGCACGCTTTTTTTTGACTACGGAAGCCGATTCAGTTGCTGCCGTTGTGGCTTTCTCAGCCAATGAATTCCCTGCAACGTGAACGCCATCACGCTGATGACTCACTGAATGTATCACGTGAGTTTTTGGTAGTTCTTTCTGTAAAAGAGCTACTTGTTCCCAAAGCACTTTTTTCTTTATTGTTGCACCTGTGTCATCTTTGTAACCGTTTTGAATCCATTTCTGTAAATCATTATTGTATGATTTGACGCAGTAATACGAATCGCACACAATAAGTGTCGGGAATTCGCGATCGGCATTATCTAGCGCCATTTTCAACGCTATTATTTCAGTTTGTTCTTCTGAATTATTTTCCACTGAGTGTGTTTTTGTAAGTAGAGGTCTTAATTTACCTCCGCGCCACACTTCTTTTACAATTTCGCATGTGGCCTTGTAAGCCAGCTCTCCCCAAACTGAGGGTTGAGCATGCCCGTCTGTATGTATTACACAGGCGTACTGTCGTAAAGGCAGAATGTCGATTGGCAGAGGGTATGTCATTTCATATTCTAGATATTTTAATTCCTTTAATTCTGGATCAAAGTAGTATTTTACTCTGTCCGTTGTAATTGAATTCTCCCATTGTATCCATTCTGGATTCAACGCTGTTGTTGGTAAATTACATGGGGTTGTTAATGCCTCAAAGGCTGACTCCGCTGTTCTGACTGTGATACGTCTACCGTCAGCGTTGTCTTTTTCTCTTGCTATAGCCGTTTGAACTGCATGAACAGTGTTTTCTTTAATACTGAACTTCTTTTCAGCTTCTGTGTACAAGTGTGATTTGTATGCAATTGGTACCTTTTCTCCCTCATTAGAGGTCAGGTATGTGAATCCGCATCTTTCTGGGATGACTCGAATCACAAGATTACGTGTGTTATCACGTGTTTCTAATTTTGTTTTAATTAGCATGTCTGTTTGTAAAGATCTCAACATTTCTGTGTGTTTTTGAGTTCAATTGATTTTATTAAAATCTGGTTTTATTAGATCATAAAGGGGTTTGACCCTTCCTGCGTAATTTGCAATGTATGTTCTTCCGAAATTTAGGAAGCCTAGAATTGATTGTAAGTTTTTTAGTGTTCTAGGAGCTTGGAGTACAGCACATTTCTCTAGGAAATTGTCAGCCAGGCTTTTGCCTTCACTTGATAATTCATATCCTAAAAACAGGACTGTTAGATGGGCAATTCTTGATTTTTTAAAGTTGAATTTGTAACCCTCTGCTGCGAACCCAAGTATTATGGTGTTCACTCTCTTCAAGTGAGTATCCAAGTCATCATCTGTTAAGTAAATGTCGTCGACATATGATAATGCCTCGTCATCGTATGTTTGTAGTAATTCTGTTACTCTCTTTGAGAATAATCCTGGGCTGTTCTTGTGCCCCTGGGGTAAACGGCAGAAACTTTTTTGCGAGCCATTTACCGAGAATGCAGTCAAATATTTGCTCTCTGGTGCTATATTTTGACAAAAGAATCCATTAGAGATGTCTAATGTTGTTTTGTATTTTTTGCGCACTATGTTATTCATTAGTGCAGCACTATGTGAGTTTTGTACTGCAAAAGTATTGCAACATGAGTTAAGGTGCCTGTAATCCAAAACTAGACGATATGAGTTGTCTGGTTTGGAGACAGGAAACAAAGGATTGTTCATTTGTGAGGTGCAAGTTTCAATCACCCCCTGGTATTCAAGTTGATCTAGGATCTCTTTTACCTGTTTTTTAGCTTCTTGCTTAATTGGGTACTGCCTCTGTGCAGTAGGTTGTGATTTTAACTGGATTTTGTGAGGAGGAGAGTCCTCATCCCATCCTACATGATTTTTATATAAAGCAGGAGCTTGAGCTACTGCCCATTTCCTAGCAAGTGTATATTTTTTATGAATTGGAATATGATTTGAGAAGGCAGGCATAATTATTTCTTCGCCATGAGGGCACTCCCTGACAAACTCGGGTGGCCAGTCTCGTTCAGCTAGAAGGATGCCATAGCCCTGGGAGAGATTATCCCAAAAGAGACCCCTTATTTTTCTAGTCTTATCCCCCTCTATACGTAATGTTATTTCATATATTTTATGAGGTTTGCTAACTCTGGTATCTGCAGTTTCCACCTGAATGTATTCATTCGTGTCCACTGTCTCCAGATGATTCATAAGGACTTTGCGAGCTATGCTCACTTCTGCTGCGCTGTCTAGCATTGTCTGAGCCCATTCTCCGTTTTTCAGCTGTGTCCTCAGTATTCTCGGCATCTTTGACTACTTTAATACTGGCTACCTTCTTTTTTGGAAATTGTAACTTTTTATTTGGATGAGCAGGTTCCTTGTCTTTGGACTTGACGTGCTCTTCCCTGTGTTCTGATCGTCCTCTTCTTTCCGATTTCTGCGAGGAAGTCTGAAAAGATTGAGAGGGACGTGTATCATTATCTTGATATCTATCAGGTTTTTTTATATTATCCCTATTTCTAAGGTTGTATTTTTTCCCAGAGGGCTCACTTTGGGGAGACCTGCGTCCTTGGTTCGGAGATCTTTCTCTCCGCCGAGGAGACCTTCCTCTGGACTGGAATCTTTTTTCTTTAGGATTGGATTGTTTGTTTCCATCCCAGCTCTTTTTTTGAGTGTTTAAATTATTTTTAATAAATATCTTTTCAGGACTTTCAATCAGTTGAGGTTTTACCGGTATTCCACCCAGACTATCTCTTCCTAGTTCTTCATAGGATTTCTCTATGATTCTGGCAATTTCAGTTGGTTGGTCTGCTATATCTGTCTCTTTTAACCTTTGGCGGATCGCCACGTTTGCTGCTTCTCCCTTTATGTTGGCTAATAATATAGCCGAGACCTGCTTGAAGTCTTTCAGTAATTTCATACCAAGAGTTAAAGCGGGTTCTGGACCATATTCATCTTGAATCTGTTTTAGCACATCTGGTATTACTGACATTGATGGTACACCATGTGTTTTTGTGTATATGGAAGCAAAGACTGTACCCCAAGTGTCACAGTCCTCCATGTGTGGTGCGATTCCCATTGGAAGACAGATAGTCAGAATCCTGTGTTTATCCACAGGGGTGGTGTCTGGAAACACCGCCTCTATTTGGGTGATTTTTTGTGCTATCCAGAAAGGTATTTGTTCCCGTTTTGCGGGTACTTTACCTAGACAGGACTGTATGTTCTGTGGTGTAATTTTATTTGTGTTACCCTGATGAGGGGTCAGCTGAGGAATTTTACTTGCTGGTTGGATTGTTGAAGTCCGCATTACATATTGGACTAATTGTCTATGTATTTTGATTAGTTGCTTTAGCTGTATTAAAAGCTCTGCTGTAGGCATTTCTTCAATGTCTGGATGTGGTGTATATCCGGCTAGGACCGGCCACGTTGCTCCTGGTCTACCTAGTGGACCGAGCCTGGTGATGTGATTATTATGTTTTAGGGCGCCATCAAACAAGAGCAGGTGCTCTTGGAATTTGAGTGGTACTTCTACCTCCTCGAAAGGAGTGTAGGTATCCGGTGGTTCCTCTATTTTATAAAAGTGGAACTCTTTTGTTACAGCGTTCGCTGCTGGAAAGTTTATCCATGAATAGAATACCTCTGTCTGCCGATATTCGTGTGCCTCAATTACGAATATGACTGTACCACCTCTCCATGTCAGTCCATTTTCTATAAGTTTTAAGGTTATAGATTTTCTTATGTTGACCGGGATGAGTTTTATACCCGGGTCATTTTGTAGCAGAGTATTATCAGCTGCTAGGAGTTCAGCTGCTAGTCTAGCTGTCTCCCTTTCATCATCACTGTCTACCATTTTACCGACAGGAAGGTTATTTTTGTTTGTTTGCAGATCAAGTTTCTATGGAAACAAAGATTAGATGCACAATATTTTGGAACAGTGTATCCTTCAACGTTGACTAAACCAAGAACCATACATAGGAGTCTCCTCCTGCGAGGTTTGGCGGATATGACCTTTCACCCACTCCAGACGTCTTTGGAGTATTATGGGAAAAAAGGGGTTCTGTGTGAAAAAGCACGACTGAGTTACTCTAATGTCTTGCGTTAGTTTTATCGCCTATCCAAACGTTGGGCGCCATGTAGTGTAGTTCCTATTATCCCAATAGGCTCTGCGCATTGGAATAATATCTTCAATAGTATAGACCTAGGGCAGATGTTAACTAGGTCTTCTACTGACGATATTAGACTTAAAGTTTTTGGTTTTGCCAGCTAGCTCAGAGTTCACTAGAAACTTTCTCGAATAGACAAGGAGGAGTTTAACTTCCCTGGATAGACAAGAAGGGATTTAGTTTCTGACAACCATAGAACATGACAACTTTGCTCTCCCCTAATCAAGAGTGTATCTCTAGAGTCGTGTGAAAACAAAAAGACAACTTATTTTACTCAGTCAGTACGTGCATTCTTAGTTTCACCAGATTGTAGAGAAAAGGAAGAGACGGGCGTGTTCAATAAAAGATGGTATTTATTGATCAGTCTCTTTTCTCGTACAAGAGAAATGAATCGATATTATTGCGATACTTATGGTTAAGTAAAGTGCATACAATAAAAGCAGAAGTATAAAATAATACTGCAGAAGCATTGATATGGTTTCTAAGCCATATGATATTTAAAACTGATAAAATAGATACATACATATATACATTTGACTAATCGTACTCAACTGGTGCTTCTAACCACGCCTACCCCAGTGTACCTGACCTAAGCCTAATACGTGGGCGGGAGTAGATAAGTAGCAGTTTAAGTTTAAGTTTGCTTTGCCAAGTGACTGACTCAAGAATTCTCTGTAAGGGGTGGTTCAGTTCTGTACCTGAGATCTAGAATGGTTGAGGGCTGGTATCTCTCGTCTCTGGTCTTGATATTCCAGCTGCCTGCGAGGGCTGCTTGGACGCGCCGGAGCTGGATTTCTCGGCAGGAGAAAAGCAGCGTCTCGTTCTCAGCGCGTCAGGAAGGCGGGGCAGCGCGTGTGGGCTTCGCTCTCTGCTGGGCTCCTCAGCGCGTCTCGCTGCTCCGATCTCGTCACCACCGCATGTGTTTGCTTAAGGCAACGTCGGTAATATTTATACCTGTAAGGTGTCGAGATTGACGTAAGGATGGACATGGATACGTCAATAAGGATGTCATACGAACGGGCTTGTTCGCACATTCTTTTGCTGAAGTTCTCGGTGAAATCAAAACAATGGCCGCAGGGATTTTCCCAGGTTGTCATAGGTTTGATTTGTTTTGAGAACTCCGTATGCCTTATCAGGGGCTGGAGGAATAGTGCGTGTCTAATTAGATGGCATGCGTTATTACCTAATCAGATAACACGTTTCTGTGCCGTGGTGTGGCTTAATCAGATAACGTTTTTTTGCACCGTGGGTCGGCTGCTAGTTAAGTATTAACCAGAACAGGGTCAGGAATAGGGGGATCGATACAGAACCTATAGGAATACATCACACCACTTCTGGGGTGACGGTTCCTTCTATGGAGTTGTTGCAACAAATGATTAACTCTGCTGTGGCTGCTGCCTTGCAGGGTCAAGGGCCTGTTCCTGCTGATAAAAGGGCCAGATGTGATGACGCTCCTGCTCTTGATTCAGACGCTGAGGAGGATGTTGAAGAGTCGCTTTGTGCAGGGGGCGGATCTTAAGTTGGTCCTTGGACACATTCGCAAAAATTTTGTGTTTCCTGATTCTGTGTCCCCTCTTGATGATGATTTATTCTCCCAGTATCAACGTCCTGAGCCTGAGTCTTTGCCGGTTCATTCTTCAGTGTTGAAGGTTTTGGAGTTGGAATGGAAGGATGTGGCCAAGGGGTCCTTTCCGCGTTTTCTAAATAAACGCTATCCTCTCCAGTATTTTGCTGTGAAGTTTCCTTCCTCGGTCAAGGTGGATTCCTTGATGGCCAGTATGTCGCCTCATGGGACTGTTGTTTCTGAGGATTCCTCTCCTGCTGACCCTGTAGATCGGAAGGTGGATGGTGCGGTGAAGCGCACTTATGCGGCTGCTAACTTTTCCATACGGGCGGCGGCCTATTCGTCTTACACGATCCAATCCTTGCTTAAGGATTTTCAATCTCTGTCGGAATTGTTGGACCGGGGGGAGGATGTCTCTTCTACTCTGGCTATGATGGAGCAGCAGGTTCGCCTACTTTCTGATGTCTCTTTTGATTCATTGGGGGTGGCGGCTTCTGCGGCTGGGTCATCTGTCGCTGTGAGACGTCAGTTGTGACTTCGCTCCTGGAAGGCGGATGCTGCGCAGAAAAGTCTCCTGATGAAGATCCCCTTTTCTGGGGTTAAGCTTTTTGGTTTACCTTTAGATGAGATGGTGAAGAAGACGGCGGAGGACCGTAAACTCCTTGCTCCTGAACGGGCTGATCGCTTCCGTTCCTTTGGATCTCAGAGGGCTTTTGGTCCTTCTAGGAGGGGTCGTGCTGGTCAGCCCTTTCGTGGACGGGGCGAGCCGGGGTGCTCCTTCCTTTGATAAATCCCGGTTCTCCGGTGCTTCTGCCTCCTCCTCTCCTGCTTCAAAGTCATGACTGGATCGCTCCTGGTGTGGGTCCAGTTGGGGGTCGCCTCACTTGCTTCATGGAATCCTGGCGCGAGACTGTGTCAGACCAGTGGGTGCTTCAGGTGGTTTCGGAAGGTTTGCGTCTTGGGTTTACCCAGACTCCCCCAGACTGTTTCAGATCCACTCCTTGTCCCAGAGACCCTCTAAGACGGATGGCGCTTTTGGAAGACATTGATTCCCTGGTGGTCAAACATGCGGTGATTCCTGTGCCCAACGATCAGTTGGGGTTGGGCGTGTATTCCATTCAGTTTCTGGTGGCCAAACGCACGGGGGATCTCAGGCCTGTGATGGACTTGAAGTGGGTCAATACTTTCATTCCTCACCAGAAGTTCAAAATGGTTTTGGTTCAATTGATCCTTCCTCTGGTGTCTCAGGGAGATTTCCTGGCCTTGATAGATTTGAGGGATGCTTATCTGCATGTGCCTGTTCACCCCGACTCTCAGAGGTTTCTCCGGTTCTGCGTCCTGGGTCGTCACTACCAGTTCCAGGTATTACCTTTTGGGCTCTGCTCTTCTCCCAGGATTTTTACTAAGATTTGGGCTCCTCTTATTGGACATTTGCATGGGGAGGGCATTAGTGTTTTTCCTTATCTGGACGATATTTTGATTTCTGCTTATTCTCTTTCTAAGGCGGAGTTGCATGTCCAGAGAGTGTGCTTTGTCCTGGAGCATCACGGATTCCTAGTGAATGTGCCGAAGTCCTCCCTGGTTCCAGCGCAGGAATTGACTTTCATTGGAACTCTGTTCAGGACTCAGTTCGGGATGGTGTTCCTGCCCCCTGGTCGGATTCTGTCCCTGATGTCTGCAGTTTGTTCCCTGCTGTTGGGTCCTTCTCATCCTGTGACCCTGTGGTTGAGGGTTCAGGGTCTGATGTCCGCGTCTTTATTGACGGTTCCGTGGGCTAGCCTCCACATGTATCCGGTGGTGTCCCACATTTTGTTGCATTGGGACCCCTGTTCCCTAGATATGGATGTTTTGATTCCTATGTCCGAGGATGTTCGGGTGGTCCTGGGTTGGTGGTTGGACGAGGGTCATCTGTCCAGGGGCCGCCCGTTTCTGGTTGTTCCCACCCGTGTTCTCACTACAGATGCCAGCCTGCTGGGTTGGGGTGCTACTGTGGGGGATTCGTCGGCCCAGGGGGTTTGGGCTCCATCGATGGTGTCTTGTTCCTCCAACTTCAAAGAACTGAAGGCTGTTCTTTTGGGTCTGTTGGCCTTCTCAGATCTTCTTTGGGGTCACCATGTGCAAGTCCGGACGGACAATCAGGTGGTGATGTCCTATATCAACCATCAAGGGGGTTGCAGAGTTCTTTCCCTCAGTTGCCTCGGGCGTTGGATTTGTTCTTGGGCGGATTTAAATCTGGCATCTCCCGGTCGGGAGAACACTGTGGCGGACTGTCTGAGCCGAGTGTTTCCTTCCATGGGATCTTTGTCCCTGACAACATTGATGTTCCGGAGGTTGGTGAGGATGTTTGGGTCTCCGATCGTGGACCTCTTTGCTTCCCAGTCGAATGCCAAGGTCTGCTGTTTGTGCACGATTATGCCTTGCCGGGATGCTTCGAGAGTGGATGCTCTGTCTTTCCCTTGGCCGAGGGGGCTCTTGTATGCCTTTGCCCCTGTTCCCCTAATTCCGGCGGTCTTGCAGAAGATCAGGAGGGAGGGGTCCTTAGTCCTTCTGGTGGTTCCGGATGGTGTCGTCGCTCTTGGTATCCACTGTTGTTGGAATTGGCTGTGACTCTGGGGTGGGCCTTGCCGTTTGTTCCTTACCCTCTGCTTGGGCCTTTTCTTCCTCTGCCGGTGTTCAGGTCCCTGGGTCTGCGGGCCTGGCTCTTGAGAGGGATTTGCTGATGCGTGGTGGGTGTTCCTTGACTGTTGCTGGGGTCATTCAGCAGTCCCGAAGGCCTTCTACGCTGAAGTCCTACGCTAAACATTGGGATAATTTTGCTTCTTGGTGTGTGGGTCGCAGGCTGTCTGTGGATTCTTTGGACCCAGCTCGCATTCTGGATTTTTTGAATGATGGGTTTGTGTTGGGCTTGGCCATTTCGACTCTTCGCGCTCAGTGGGCCGCCATTCGGGCATTTCATGTCCTCCCTTTGGTTTCGGTTTCTCCTTTGGTGGCACGTCTTTTTAAGTCTCTGTCTTTCAGGCGTCCCCGTCCTATCCTGTGTCCTCCTCCTTGGGACCTTCCTTTGGTGTTGCGGTCCTTACAGTTGGCTCCTTTCGAGCCGTTGGAGTCGGTGGACTTGAAGTTTTTGACGCTCAAGGTCGTGTTTCTTGTGGCCATTGCTTCTGCCAGGCATATTGGGGAGTTGGGGGCTTTCCTGAGATCTGCCCAATTTTTGGTCATTTTGTCGGATCGTGCGGTCTTGCGCCCTCATCCTACATTTGTGCCTAAGGTGGATTCTTATTTTCACCGGTCTTCGGAGGTGGTTCTTCCAGTTCTTTGCCCTGATCCATCCTCGGATGAGGATTGCCTTTTGCACCTCTTGGATGTTCGTCGTACCTTATTGATTTATTTGTCACGCACATCTTCCTTTTGTAAGGTGGACAATTTATTTGTCAATTTTGGTCAGTCGCGTCAGGGCCTAAAACCCTCCCTCTCCACGGTCAGTCGTTGGATTAAAGAGGCCATTCTGTTAGCTTATGGTTCTGTTTCTGAGGTTCCCTCTCTTACGGTTCAAGGTCGGTCCACCAGGTCTGTTGCTGTGCCATGGGCTGCTTTCAAGGGGGTCTCCATGGAGGATGTTTGCAGGGCTGCTACTTGGTCATCCCCTCATACCTTCATGTCCCATTACCCCCTTCAGGTTGGGGGTGGGGGTTCTGTTTCATTTGCCTCTTCTGTTCTATCTGCTGGGGTTACTTGAGAGGTTGTCCTTTTTGGTTGCTTTGCCTCTTGTTATTAAACAAATGTTTCCGCTGCATTGCTGGCGTGGCCTGTTTTCCTTACATGAAGCTGATTTGCTTTGGTATCGGCTCATGGGTAATTACTGTGGCAAGGAAGACGGACGAGGTGGTAATGCTCCGGTTACTTACCGGTAATCTTCATTACTCCAAGTCCTTGTCTTCCTCGCCACAGTATAGTTTCCCTTCCCTCCCGACCCTGTTGGTGGCTTCATGCCTGTGGCTTGGTTCTTTAGGTCATGTTGGTGTTTCTGTATCCCTTTGTGGGATTGTCTGGAGCCACTGGGGGCCATCTTGGAGGAGGGAGAGGGAGACTAGATCGAACGATTTATGCTTGGAGTTTCTGTGTGTTAGCCAGAGGCTCATGGGTAATTACTGTGGCGAGGAAGACAAGGACTTGGAGTAATGAAGATTACCGGTAAGTAACCGGGGCAATACGGTGAATCTTAAACTTATACTTTTAAGAAATGTTTCTAAACTTCTTTTTGATCCCAACATTAATACAGGTTTTAATGCATCCCTGGCACAAGGTGGAGCTTTTCCAGCTGTGTCTTTATTGTTCTCCTGCTTCTGGTGCTTCACTATCACCAGGGCTTTAAGTGGGCCGGGTATCACTTGTGCTGAGCACCGGCAGTATTTTAAAGGAGGCCTCCAAATGGGTCTATATCGGGCTCTGTTTTGTCCCTGGCACAAGCGGTCCATTTTTTCCAGACTGCAGTGACAGCAGGCACATCCATGTGTGCGTGCTCACACTGCTCACTTCTCACTAGTGTAGAAGTGACGGCATGACATCTTGCCAGGTGAGCGTTGTAGGGGAAGGGAAATCCTTTCAAGAGTCATTTTATCTCTGGATTTCCCTTCTTTTTGAAACTCAGGAGCAGCAACATTGTCATGGTGTCACCGGGGCTTTAAGTGGAAGCTTTTTCAATATTATATACAAAAGCGATAGTTGCTGCTTATTTGTCTTATGCAACTAACAACCATTGACAAAGCAAATAGTCCTGACTTGTTGTAGGTATGATGTTACTTGTATCACATATCTGGATGCAATGACAGTTTCCTGCCGCGACAAGTGAGGCTGAGCCTCTTGCCAGAGTGAGCCCACTTGAATGTTGTATTTAAAGTTTCTCATTAAAAGTGACTCCCATGAGCCGGACTTCTTCAGACGCCACCTGCTGGCATTAGATGCCCCTTCAAGTAACACCAAAGGATGGGATTTAAGAGTTGTGAAATGAAGGACAATCAGTGAAATTCGCAGCTGTCTTTGAAGGGAGTCGAGCAGTTCACCTGAGCCCATCTGGGGCAAGGGGGTGGATGCAGTCACCAGAGCCCTGTGAAATAATTGGTGCATTAGAACATATTCACAGCGAGAACTGCAGAGCGTTCAAAGAGTTATGCATCAAATCACATTCCTAAACACTGTCCGGACTCCAGGTAACAGAAGAGAGGGTTCAAAGGGCACATTGTGACTCATCACAAAAGGTAGTAGTGGGCGAGCGGTTAAGGCGATGGACTTGAAATCCATTGGAGTTTCCCCGCGCAGGTTCGAATCCTGCCGACTACGTGTGACTTTTGGCACATTCTCCGGGTGTTGCTCAGCATCTTTAAGATTTTAATCTCTTTCTGTAGGGATTGTACATATGCTCACACGAGCCGTGTCACGAGCATTCAGCTATGTCTGACAGCTCGTGACACGGGCGTGATTATGGAGACGTTATGTTATGTTTTAAACATGTAGAATGCAGACTGTTAAAGCATGTCTCGTTTTCGTTATTATTGACTTGAACTAGATGACTGAAGGAACGGAATAAACCTTGTCTGCTTTCAACTATCTTCCGTGTGATAAGTGTCTTCCCTACACTGGCGACGGGCGGGAGCTTTGTTACCTGCGTAAGAGGAACCTCGGTGGAACAAGAAATTTTCAACTTTATTCAGATTTTACCGTTCCTTGGATTTTACAGCGCTATCAAGTTTAAACGAACAGTGCTGGAATACTACAAAATTATGGGAAGCGGAAACGGAAAATCGTACTTCTAATTTAAGGGAAGCGGAAACTGAAAATTGTTTCTTTTACAAGAAAACTGCAGTGGATTACTTACTTTTTCACTGGCATCTTTTGAAAATTGACTTCAACCCTCGAGCATCATACACACGCTAGAGTTCGCGCATGACTGTTCTATCACCGCTGATCAACGCGACGTGTGAAGTCATCGCGCAACGTCAGAAACAGTAAAGACGGGTTCCCGGAAACTATCTTCCGGTACATTACAGGACCCAGTCAACACACTCTGAATTTTAAAGGCGCAGCACGCAATAAGTCCTGAACAACCTTTTATGAACTCCACAACCTCAAGAGACATCGCGTTGAAGATCTCCTCTATTAAAAGGTTTTCAGTGACACACACACTGCGTGTCCCACAACTTAAAAATTAATAACATTGATAATTATTAATTTAAAGTACTTTAGTCAAATTTCTTTCTTCATTACCCTGCATTTAACTCATATTTAATGTGCATATAACTTATACTTAGTATGCAATTAACTTACAACCTGCATTAGGCTTATAATTGTGTGTTGAACTGACTTATATTTAGTATATTTAACAGAAAATTAACATGTCAGGCATTGTACCTCCACCTTCATTTTTGTCCTCACCTGGTGAACCACCCATGGCTTGGGAGATTTGGGAACCTGTTTTCTTGGCTTATGTTGATGTATTAGAAGAAGGGGAGTGTGAGCCAGAAAGAAAACTATCACTTCTAAAACATTGCTTGGGTGGTATAGCCTTGAAAGAATTCAAAACATTGCCAGCTTTAGTAAACCCAGGGAACATCAATGTATATGAATATGCTTCTTTACAGCTAAGTCTAAGGTATGGAAAGAAAAAGAATGTAGTCATGGAAAGATTTATATTTTACTCTCGCAAACAGCGAAATGATGAACCTGTAGAGGATTTTGTATCAGCCTTGAGATCTTTGGCTGTCACATGTGATTTCGAACACATATCATATGAACAAGTGTTAAGAGACCAGATTTTAATGCGAACTAACAACAAAAAAGTACAGGAACGCCTTTGGACAACTTCTGATATGTCACTTAATAATGCCATAGATATTGCTAAATCTATAGAACATTCAGAGAAATTTGTCAAAGAGATTAGAGGCAATGATAAAAGTGATGTTTTTAACATAACTAAAGATGTAGATAAACCTAAGAAAAGTTTTTATCAAAGGAATGAATACCTTTCTAGAAGTGATAACAAATTCAAGAATCAGAAATATGAAAGAAAAACTTCCAAATTACTATGTTTTAGATGCGGCAGTGACGGTCATTTAGCAGACTATAAGAATTGTCCTGCTTTAGGGAAAACATGTTTAAAGTGCAACAAGAAAGGCCATTTCACAAAATGCTGTAGATCAGCACAAGGGAAAATGAACTGTATACATGAATACTGTGATGATTACCAATCAGATAATGAAGAAAAGTTTCAAGTCAATACTGTTATCAACGCATGTGGGGATGAAGATTGCAAAAAATTCCCATCATGCATTATAAATATTGACAGAGTGAGTTTAGAAATTTTCGTAGACTCATGCGCATGGTATACAATAATTTCCTTAAATGTATTTAGAGACAAATTTCCAAACAGAAAATTACATGAGTCTGATGTCTCTCCTGGTGGATACACAGGCCACAAAATTGACTTAATTGGTTACTTTATAGCAAACATACAATTCGCCAACCGACACATGACAGGGAAAATCTATGTGTCAAGATCTGGATTGTCACTCCTAAGTTGGCCACACCAATACGAATTAGGGATGAAAATTGATCCCAGGGCCAATCCACCTGTATACGTTGAACAAATATTAAGTGTTTCAAGTGTCACTGAGAATAGTTCACTAATAGTAGAGAAATTGCGTGATTCTTTTCCTACTGTTTTTAGTGGTAAATTAGGCCAGTATAAGGGATTTGAACACGTCATCAAGTTAAAGGAAAACGCCATTCCTGTAAGACATAGAGTAAGGAATGTCCCTTTATCATACAGAATCAAACTTAAAGAAATGCTAAAAGACCTCTGTGAGAAAAACATTATTGAACCTATAGAGTCATCACCTTGGGTTTCCCCCATTGTGATTTCGGTTAAATCCAGTGGGGAACTCAGATTATGCATTGACCTGCGCAGCGTCAATGCAGCAATTTGGGTTGATTCACATCCCTTGCCCAACCTACATGAGATGGTCTCGACACTGGCTGGCGCACAAGTATTCTCGTGTGTTGATCTAGCCAGCGCATACCATCAAGTAGTACTGGCTGATGAATCCAAAAACATAACTGCATTTATCACACCTGAAGGATTATACAGGTTTTGTCGCATGCCTTTTGGTTTAGCGAGTGCGGCCTCAGTGTTCCAAAGATTAATGAGAGATACTTTGGAGGGTTTAAGTGGGGCCATAGCATTTCAAGACGACATCTTAGTATATGGAAAAGATGACACTGAGCATGACAACAATTTAAAATGTGTGATTGCTGCATTGGCAAACAAGGGACTAACACTACGCATTGACAAATGCAAATTTAAACAAAAAGAAGTAGAGTATCTCGGACATACTATAAGTGGAATGGGAATCAAACCTAAGAAAAATCATGTCAAGAGCATCATAAATGCTCCTGTACCTACTTCAAAAGAACAACTTGTAGCTTTTTTAGGCCTTATCGAATTTTATGCCAAGTTTATCCCGAATTTTTCTGTAAAAGTTGATCCATTCAGGTGCCTACTAAAGAAAAACGTAAAGTTTAACTTGACTGAAAAAATGACAAATGCTTTTCAATCTTTAAAAATGTTTATTATTAATGCACCGTGTCTCAAACCTTTTGTAATTGGCATGAAATGTATCATCATGGTAGATGCTAGTTCTTCTGGTTTAGGTGGAGTACTGCTCCAGAAAGATAATGAAAGAGAATGGGTTGTTGCTTATGCATCAAGGGCTCTGAGAGATGCAGAAAAGAATTATTCTGTAATAGAGAGAGAATTACTGGCAGGTCTAAAGCTGAGCACTTTAGACCTTTTTTATGGGGTACAAGATTTTTGATAAAGACTGATCACAAGCCTTTAGTATATCTCATGGCTCCAGGTGGAGGCAGAACTATGTCGGCACGTCTTGCAAGATTAGCGTCGAGATTACAATCTTTTCAGTACACTATTGAATATGTTCAAGGAAAAGCGAATATGCATGCCGATTGCATGTCCAGATTGATTTCTGATTCAGAGACATCTGCAACAATTAATGAAGAAGAATGTGAAGTAGCTTTTACTTTTCACGACATTAATTTAGTATGTGGTGAACAAATGTCATTAAAGAAAAAGGATTGGATGGAAGAGATGAGTAAGGATTTAGAATTGTGTAGTGTCAAGAAGTACCTTATTCATGGCTGGCCAGAACAGAGGAAGTTAACAGGGAATTTAATGGGTTTTTATAAAATTCAAGAAGAACTTGCAGTAGAAAATGAATTGATTCTTCGTGGCGATAAAATTGTACCACCTTTTTCTATTAGGAACTCTATTCTTAAGATTGCCCATGAGGGACATTTGGGGATATCTTTCACCAGAAGGCGTTTGAAGGAGTCATTTTGGTGGCCGGGCATTGACTCGTGTGTGGACCAATTTGTACGTTCCTGTTCTTATTGCTTAAATAGTGACAAGACAGCAGTCGCTTTACGCCCTGAACCATGTCCTGTCGAATTACCTTCAGGTCCCTGGCGTAAACTTGGGATAGATATCATAGGACCTTTTAATTGCCTACCTAGACAAGAGGCTTTTGGCATAGTACTTATAGACTATTTTTCCAAATAGCCAGAGGTCAAAATGGTAAGGGAAGTCACTTCGTGTCAAATAATAGAATTCCTAGATGAGATTTTTTGCAGGGAAGGTATTCCTCAGGAGATAGTGACTGATAATGGGCCGCAGTTTGTGAGCAAAGAAATAGAACAATTTTTTGTTAAGTGCGATATTGTCCATAGGAAAATTGCAGTTTTCCATCCAGAAGCCAATGGCCAGGTTGAGAGATTCAACCGTGTAATTAAGGAAGCTATACAACTCTCTATCAAGGGCAATTTGAATTGGAGAAATGCATTGCAATCCATGTTGTTAGCTTATAGGACATCACCTAATTCAGTGACTTTGGTCACACCTTTTGAGCTACTAAGAGGAAGGAAGCCTAGTACTAAATTAGTTCCATGGTGGTTAAAAGGAAGTTTAGCTGGTACTGAAAATTGTCTGAAGGTAGATTTTGAAGCAGTTAAAAACAGAGTTCAATTGTATAAAGACAAAATGAAACATAATATGGTCAAGAGAATTGGTTCTACGTCTTGTTATTCCATTAAAATAGGTGATTATGTCCGTGTAAAAAGGAAGGAAGGTATAAGTAAAGGTTTACCGGTTTGGTCAAGTCCTAAGAAAGTTATCGAAGTCTTCAAAAACGCAGTCAGGGTTGATGGTGGTTCTGTGTGGAACTTAAGCAGAATTTCATTGTTTAAAGGTCCCACTCAAATTGTAAATGATGTTGACAGCAATGTATTTTTTGATGTGGGGAAACAGAATGACAATGTGGAACATCTACATGAAGAAAATAGCACCAACAATACCAGAGCAACACGTTGTCATCGTCTACCAGTTCGATTTAATGACTTTGTGATGAACTAGAACTTTAATTTTGTGGGTTTTTTTATAAAGGGGGAAGGTGTGTAGGGATTGTACATATGCTCACACGAGCCGTGTCACGAGCATTCAGCTATGTCTGACAGCTCGTGACACGGGCGTGATTATGGGGACGTTATGTTATGTTTTAAACATGTAGAATGCAGACTGTTAAAGCATGTCTCGTTATCGTTATTATTGACTTGAACTAGATGACTGAAGGAACGGAATAAACCTTGTCTGCTTTCAACTATCTTCCGTGTGATAAGTGTCTTCCCTACACTTTCCTCGTCCATTGTCTTACTCCAACTCTTAGGACCTTTCATCAGCCTTTCAAACTCTTCTTCTAAGACCTTATTTCATCGCATTAGACCCAGCAGTCACTTACCTCCTTTATGAATTCACACCCACCCTTCTACCTCCGCCCTCCTTTCCTTTGTTCTCCTTCTCTGTGACGTGCTCTTCTCCTTTCTTTCTACCAGTTTTCCTGCAAACTCGCCTTCATGTCTCCCGCACGTCTTGGTACGAAAGGAACATTAAATGTGCACCAAATTCTCAGCCTGTGTTCATCTGGTCTTCAGTCACAGAGGTGGAACAAGCATTTACAATGCAATGGTTTCACCTTTGCAAAAGTTAGAGCTATTGGCATTGTAAATGACCATTTTCTTTATTTAGTTGTTGGTTTTGAAAACAGATAAATAAATGGCATTGTCATTTACATTGCCAATAGCTTAATCTATCGCAAATGTGAGACCTATTGTACCCTACTGGACGAGCTCAGCAGACAGCAATTACTACCACACACACACCCAGAGCCACACACACCCACCCAGAGCCACACACACACCCAGGAGAGCAAGCACAGCGAGGGGGCAGGGAAGAAAGCACAGCGAGGGGGCAGGGAAGCAAGCACAGCCAGGGGGCAAGAAAGCAAGCACAGCCAGGGGGCAGGGAAGCAAGCACAGCCAGGGGGCAGGGAAGCAAGCACAGCCAGGGGTCAAGGAAGCAAGCACAGCCAGGCCACTGAAGGATTCTGGGACAGAATTAATACAGACTAAACGTATGGCTTGTCAGATCCAAGCAAACTATGTATGTTATCTTCTCTCCGAGCCTTGAGAAGTAAGGCCCCCTTGACAGAACAGCATGCCTCTGGGGACCTTTAGCTCTATTCCCCAGCCTCCCCCTAGAGGCCTGGAGCACTGCACCCATAGAAAAGGTACAACTTGTCCCTCCTGAAAGGCACTCGAGAAATCTAAAACCGGACCAGCCTGTCCTTTGTGACCTAGAAAGACGCGCCTCGGGACTACAGCTGCCGGACCCTTGTGGCTTCTTCCTTACGGGGGACTGGGGCTGTGAGTCTCTAGCGCCACCTACAGTTCTAAAAACACTTAGGTTAGCTCCTTAAGACTTGACTTTATCCACCAGGACAGTGTTTCCGACCCGTGTCTTTCTGCTGTAAATAGTTATCAGAATCAAAACTACGGCACCCAAAATGCACTAGGTACGATCGAAAATGACAGCGCAATCTTCACATCTTACGGCCCTAGCCCATGAGTGCCGTGCTCAACTACATTATTTTATTTGGACTTTGATGTATCCAGTACTGCTTATGTCATCTAGACTAACAATATACAGCCGGTGAATTCATTTTGCTCTCCTATGAAGTTTTTCAGGCACAAATTGCATGACCCAGAGTACATTCAAAATTCATATGGAATTTGCCTACACGTTGCAGTCAAAAGGAACAGATGGGATTTTATAAGAAAACATTCATCTTCGGGTTTTTCACAGACATACAAATCTTGGTTTCATACATCTGTAGAACATGGAGCTTCCAACAGTTTGGCCTTTGCCCTGAATCTTCCAATGGGTGTTGTGCGCTTGCTACTTAGTCTCTGGTGCTACATTTCTCAAGACCTACTACAGCCAGCATATACGGTTGTCGTTCACGTCCGGGTGTTGGTTTGAGTCAGGCCTTTGTTTGGCCACGTGACGCTGGCTGGGCGGAGAACTAGAGTGGTGGGAGGGGGGGGATGGGGCTACAAGCCGTGAATACTGATGCAGTTCGGTGGGGGGAGGGTCAGAGGTGTTTGACCTCAAGCTCGCAGTACGTGCAGGATGTGACCAGCGCCTCAATTTGGAAACAAACTGCTATCGCCACACTGCAGCTATGAAGTTGTGATGATACTACACCATAAAAGGGGCTTTGTGTGCGTTCAGATAAAAAAGGACAGTAAAAAGAAGAGTAACTTGACAAATTAATCGTTTGGTTACTGTTTCGCTGCCCAAAAAAATAATGCAACTCCTCCATGGGGTTTGACATGCAAGGTTACAATATGATTCAATGCCATCGATGAAGTACTGCGCCAGCCCTTGGGATGCACTTTACTGCATGCGCTGTGGGACTTTTAGTCTTTGTTCTCTTCGACAAATTTACTCACATCAACGCAATGATTTGTTTAAAAAAACGTCATGACAGGGATAATGTGTACCGTAGCTTTACTTTTACTGTGCACGGCACGTCCGGATTGAGCCTCGGTACTTTAAATTGTAACAGTGCAGATTAAGATCATGAGGTCGAACTCAGGCCTCTACAGTGTAACATTGGTCTACTGAGCTACCAGACCCGGCTCCGAAAGGTCCACACCTTCAGAACTCAGGCCTGTCCTGGAAGAGGAAAAGCCCCCGCACTATCCCTCTACATGCCTTTACACCGCTTTTAAGTTGCAGAAGGCCACCGACCATCCTCCGCGACTGGGCTGTTCCTGCTCTTCAAACAGCTGTTGTGCCGGTGCCTGACTTGCACACCCACACATGGACACACGGACAGTGGGAGGGCGGGGCGGGAACGGGCACACGGACAGCGGGAGGGGGGCGGGAACGGGATAAGAAAAAAAACTAAAAAATGCCGCTTACCTGAAAGAAAAGTGAAATGGTGCAGCCCACCCCTGCTCTGAGTAGGGAGCGGGTCGGGTCTGCGTCCTCACAGGGAGAGCGAGCAGGCTGGTGTGACGGCCTTGAAAAAAAAAAATGACATCCGCCCACCGCCGCATGACGTGGCGGAAAGCTTAAAAATCGCAGGAACGCCCACGAATCTGCTCGCAGAATGATGAGCAGATCTCTCTTCCAAAGGCTAGCCTCCATTTATGGAGCTAGCCAATGGAAAGAGAGGGCGGGACAACACACACATACTGTAAACATTAGATTTCGCCTGCGCGAACGCTGCTTGCGCAGCTTTCGACAGGTGAAACCTAAAAATAATATTATGATAGGACCATGAGCTGTGGCAGACTGCGGTTTAAAAAAATAACATGAAGTAGAGGGCAACATGGGGCGCATGGATTAGTGGGGCAGCTAGAACAGTAAAAGCAGCACACAAATGAGAGAGTGGGTAGGAGGGACTAACATGTAGCGCAAGGTGGGTATGGAGTGAGAAGCACACAAGAGAAAGAAAAACATGCACACTGGTGGGAGTGATTGAACAAAAAGGAAAAAATGTGTTTCCTAAGGTGACCAGTGGAAGGGTACAAGTCAGCTAAAAAGATAGTAAAGAGGTTATCACAGGAGAGCCAAACAAGAAGAGGCAGTGAATGCATTAAATAAGAAGGGAGCTAATATCAAGTAACAATACATTCAACCAAAGGGTGGTCTCTAAGCCCACTAACGGTTTTTGTACTGGTCCGTGATTGACTTTCGCCAACAGATAACTAAAAGATACGTGGTATGTGAGACCTAAAAAATAAAGTATCAGTAGCAAGTAAATTCTTAGCTCACCAGACTTTAAAAATATCTACCTGATGAAAAATTAGAAGAAGCCTTTCCCCGACTGTATGGATTCTACTACTGCCCATTTAAGTTACCTTCAGGGAGTAGTGGATGAATAAACTGATTTTGAACATTGGTGTAATGCATCACCGTGCATGTAAGGTTAAACTGTAGACTAGGTTAAAGAATGGGTACCTGGAGAGCCAAATTAAAGGAATTAGATTAGTTGGTCTAAACCAATTTCGACTTGAGAAACAGTCTGTTAGAGCTTGACATGCAAGGGGGTGGTGGGAGATATCTATGCAGTAAGCCTTCAGTCAACCATAAGGGAGCACTCGCCATGCACTCGCCATACAAAAGATTACAACTCAATGAAATTACTGTTTTTATTTTATTTGTTTTAAAAATGTTATATAGCACTGGCTAGACCCGGCGGTATCAGAGCACTTTACATGAGATAGGACATAGGACTGTTCCATCCAACACAGTAACAGCAAGGGCTGAGACTTGCCAGGTACTGGTAAGCAGTTGGCAGTATTAAGTCACCATGATGTACCCACTCTGCTACATCTTAACAGGACAAAACGCAACACTGAACAGTCAAGTTCCTACACCACAATGAACTGCCAACACTGAAATTGCCAAAAGCAAGACATCGCAATTATCCTGTGCATTCCAGTCCATTTCTTAGACTTTCCTAGTCAACAAGCAAGTTACATACATACACGACTCTCAAACACACTTACCTTGCTCTTCTGCATGTCCGGAGTTGTTAGCATTTCGATTTGCAACAATGCTCTTTATTAACACTAACATTCATAAGGACTGCTACACATCTATCTACATAGGGGGGTTTTGGGGAGCACTCCATATTACTCAGTTTTTCCATTATTTCCACTAGGAACTATTCATGTTCCTCATTTGCGTGCAGGTTGGGTAAGTGCCTAAACCCTAGGGCACCAGTGAACAAGCAGGTAAAGGGGCAAAATCATTGCCCGCACCCACCGCACAGTTGCTGAGCCTCTCTGGCAGTCGCTTTTAGCACCTTCAATTACTTTTTAAACATTATTAGCCATTCTTTTGTCAGTCTCTTATAAATCCATAATCCACTTTAATACATGCTTTATGTCACTCCACACACGGGATTTTGTTGCAATTTTCAAATTTCTAATACGAATGCTGTGCCCATCCGGACCTCTTGCATAAGCACGACAAAGGCAAAGGGTTCTTCCAAAAACAGCGTTTATTCAAAGACCAATGCATTTCGAGCATCAAGTGCTCTTCATCAGGGTACGCTGGAAGTAATGCAAAAACAAAAATATTCAGTCATAGCTTAACTCTGCTCAATGTATGACATTCTTATACATTTATCGTTACTTAGTACATAGTATCTCATTTGTGAGTCTCATTAATATTAAAATCATTCTTTTGCGTCCCAAGTTCTAAACAGCTTACAAAATCACTTATAACTCATCTCTTTATATAACATAAAAACCCTTTTTTTAACATTAGAATCACTAACACTTCTCTATTATGTCCCACAATTATTTGGTTCACTATAGTGTGGTTGCTACCTCAGTTAACGATCAGAATACTTAGCATTCCATTTCCATATGCTCTAATTCCTATTCATTGCCCATGTCTATCAGTAAATGCTAAAAGCGTACATCATTCCCTTTAAATATACATGCGTCTGCCGATCGTTCCATTCCCTTTGTTTTTTATCACCTATGCCTGTCATTTCCCTTTTTCACTCGTCACTCGAAAAAAATGTAATAATTAGAAGCAGTTCAAATTCTCTCGCTAAAACGCCCATTTCCTTCTCCCTTTCGCGCTAGCTTGCATGTTGTCCTTCAAGTGAAAAGTTACAAAATCATCGTGTCGCACTATCATCGCTTACGCTTTTAAACCAAGGCGCTAGCTCTGCATACCTGTTCTAAACGTTCTCACCGCTGCAACCAACAGCTTCGATTCTCTGACAATCTAGTGAAACCACCCTTATTTAAACACCTCCCTTTCTAAACCACTCCTCTTCATTACGGTTCTAATTGATGTCTAGCTGTGAAGACAGTGTTAGTGTGTTTTCTTGTTCCTTGTTAACTACAAAACCCACAATCCAACATTCCACCATAAAAAAGTTTACTATGTACTTTCAAGCAAATGCTATGTTACGATGTCTCATAATGCCACAGTATTACACAATAAATACTTCCAATGTCACAATTCTTGTAAAACTCAGTTTCATCCAAGAACCCGGGTTGTTTTCTCCGTGAGTGTAGTCAAGTCTTTTACGTTCCTTCGCTTTCAATTGTTCATCAATTTCTTCGCGGGTGCTACCCCAAGTCGGGTTTAATATTAAATGACTACATAGGGGGGTTTTGGGGAGCACTCCATATTACTCAGTTTTTCCATTATTTCCACTAGGAACTATTCATGTTCCTCATTTGCGTGCAGGTTGGGTAAGTGCCTAAACCCTAGGGCACCAGTGAACAAGCAGGTAAAGGGGCAAAATCATTGCCCGCACCCACCGCACAGTTGCTGAGCCTCTCTGGCAGTCGCTTTTAGCACCTTCAATTACTTTTTAAACATTATTAGCCATTCTTTTGTCAGTCTCTTATAAATCCATAATCCACTTTAATACATGCTTTATGTCACTCCACACACGGGATTTTGTTGCAATTTTCAAATTTCTAATACGAATGCTGTGCCCATCCGGACCTCTTGCATAAGCACGACAAAGGCAAAGGGTTCTTCCAAAAACAGCGTTTATTCAAAGACCAATGCATTTCGAGCATCAAGTGCTCTTCATCAGGGTACGCTGGAAGTAATGCAAAAACAAAAATATTCAGTCATAGCTTAACTCTGCTCAATGTATGACATTCTTATACATTTATCGTTACTTAGTACATAGTATCTCATTTGTGAGTCTCATTAATATTAAAATCATTCTTTTGCGTCCCAAGTTCTAAACAGCTTACAAAATCACTTATAACTCATCTCTTTATATAACATAAAAACCCTTTTTTTAACATTAGAATCACTAACACTTCTCTATTATGTCCCACAATTATTTGGTTCACTATAGTGTGGTTGCTACCTCAGTTAACGATCAGAATACTTAGCATTCCATTTCCATATGCTCTAATTCCTATTCATTGCCCATGTCTATCAGTAAATGCTAAAAGCGTACATCATTCCCTTTAAATATACATGCGTCTGCCGATCGTTCCATTCCCTTTGTTTTTTATCACCTATGCCTGTCATTTCCCTTTTTCACTCGTCACTCGAAAAAAATGTAATAATTAGAAGCAGTTCAAATTCTCTCGCTAAAACGCCCATTTCCTTCTCCCTTTCGCGCTAGCTTGCATGTTGTCCTTCAAGTGAAAAGTTACAAAATCATCGTGTCGCACTATCATCGCTTACGCTTTTAAACCAAGGCGCTAGCTCTGCATACCTGTTCTAAACGTTCTCACCGCTGCAACCAACAGCTTCGATTCTCTGACAATCTAGTGAAACCACCCTTATTTAAACACCTCCCTTTCTAAACCACTCCTCTTCATTACGGTTCTAATTGATGTCTAGCTGTGAAGACAGTGTTAGTGTGTTTTCTTGTTCCTTGTTAACTACAAAACCCACAATCCAACATTCCACCATAAAAAAGTTTACTATGTACTTTCAAGCAAATGCTATGTTACGATGTCTCATAATGCCACAGTATTACACAATAAATACTTCCAATGTCACAATTCTTGTAAAACTCAGTTTCATCCAAGAACCCGGGTTGTTTTCTCCGTGAGTGTAGTCAAGTCTTTTACGTTCCTTCGCTTTCAATTGTTCATCAATTTCTTCGCGGGTGCTACCCCAAGTCGGGTTTAATATTAAATGACTACATAGGGGGGTTTTGGGGAGCACTCCATATTACTCAGTTTTTCCATTATTTCCACTAGGAACTATTCATGTTCCTCATTTGCGTGCAGGTTGGGTAAGTGCCTAAACCCTAGGGCACCAGTGAACAAGCAGGTAAAGGGGCAAAATCATTGCCCGCACCCACCGCACAGTTGCTGAGCCTCTCTGGCAGTCGCTTTTAGCACCTTCAATTACTTTTTAAACATTATTAGCCATTCTTTTGTCAGTCTCTTATAAATCCATAATCCACTTTAATACATGCTTTATGTCACTCCACACACGGGATTTTGTTGCAATTTTCAAATTTCTAATACGAATGCTGTGCCCATCCGGACCTCTTGCATAAGCACGACAAAGGCAAAGGGTTCTTCCAAAAACAGCGTTTATTCAAAGACCAATGCATTTCGAGCATCAAGTGCTCTTCATCAGGGTACGCTGGAAGTAATGCAAAAACAAAAATATTCAGTCATAGCTTAACTCTGCTCAATGTATGACATTCTTATACATTTATCGTTACTTAGTACATAGTATCTCATTTGTGAGTCTCATTAATATTAAAATCATTCTTTTGCGTCCCAAGTTCTAAACAGCTTACAAAATCACTTATAACTCATCTCTTTATATAACATAAAAACCCTTTTTTTAACATTAGAATCACTAACACTTCTCTATTATGTCCCACAATTATTTGGTTCACTATAGTGTGGTTGCTACCTCAGTTAACGATCAGAATACTTAGCATTCCATTTCCATATGCTCTAATTCCTATTCATTGCCCATGTCTATCAGTAAATGCTAAAAGCGTACATCATTCCCTTTAAATATACATGCGTCTGCCGATCGTTCCATTCCCTTTGTTTTTTATCACCTATGCCTGTCATTTCCCTTTTTCACTCGTCACTCGAAAAAATGTAATAATTAGAAGCAGTTCAAATTCTCTCGCTAAAACGCCCATTTCCTTCTCCCTTTCGCGCTAGCTTGCATGTTGTCCTTCAAGTGAAAAGTTACAAAATCATCGTGTCGCACTATCATCGCTTACGCTTTTAAACCAAGGCGCTAGCTCTGCATACCTGTTCTAAACGTTCTCACCGCTGCAACCAACAGCTTCGATTCTCTGACAATCTAGTGAAACCACCCTTATTTAAACACCTCCCTTTCTAAACCACTCCTCTTCATTACGGTTCTAATTGATGTCTAGCTGTGAAGACAGTGTTAGTGTGTTTTCTTGTTCCTTGTTAACTACAAAACCCACAATCCAACATTCCACCATAAAAAAGTTTACTATGTACTTTCAAGCAAATGCTATGTTACGATGTCTCATAATGCCACAGTATTACACAATAAATACTTCCAATGTCACAATTCTTGTAAAACTCAGTTTCATCCAAGAACCCGGGTTGTTTTCTCCGTGAGTGTAGTCAAGTCTTTTACGTTCCTTCGCTTTCAATTGTTCATCAATTTCTTCGCGGGTGCTACCCCAAGTCGGGTTTAATATTAAATGACTACATAGGGGGGTTTTGGGGAGCACTCCATATTACTCAGTTTTTCCATTATTTCCACTAGGAACTATTCATGTTCCTCATTTGCGTGCAGGTTGGGTAAGTGCCTAAACCCTAGGGCACCAGTGAACAAGCAGGTAAAGGGGCAAAATCATTGCCCGCACCCACCGCACAGTTGCTGAGCCTCTCTGGCAGTCGCTTTTAGCACCTTCAATTACTTTTTAAACATTATTAGCCATTCTTTTGTCAGTCTCTTATAAATCCATAATCCACTTTAATACATGCTTTATGTCACTCCACACACGGGATTTTGTTGCAATTTTCAAATTTCTAATACGAATGCTGTGCCCATCCGGACCTCTTGCATAAGCACGACAAAGGCAAAGGGTTCTTCCAAAAACAGCGTTTATTCAAAGACCAATGCATTTCGAGCATCAAGTGCTCTTCATCAGGGTACGCTGGAAGTAATGCAAAAACAAAAATATTCAGTCATAGCTTAACTCTGCTCAATGTATGACATTCTTATACATTTATCGTTACTTAGTACATAGTATCTCATTTGTGAGTCTCATTAATATTAAAATCATTCTTTTGCGTCCCAAGTTCTAAACAGCTTACAAAATCACTTATAACTCATCTCTTTATATAACATAAAAACCCTTTTCAGCAACTGTGCGGTGGGTGCGGGCAATGATTTTACACATCTATCTACGCCATCAACAGAACAGACATTCTAGAAACTAACCCCTTGCCCATCCCTTGAAAATTTCTCCTAGAAACTTTCACACAGAGCAATGCCGCTTTGTAGTTTTGAGTCGCCTACATAAATAATGGCCATTTTTTTCTATACACATTTGCACAGATAAAGATTTTTTTTTTTCCTTCTCTGGTTAAATTGTGGTATTTCATAGCGCGACGGATCACTCGGAGGGCCATCTTCTAAGACTTTAAAGTTCCGCCAGATTTCTTTCAAGCCCCTCTTCCTCTCTCGGGTTTTGTGACTATTGGCAAACTTTAACTTCCCAACGCAGTAAGCAACAAGCATGTGCACAACTGTGTCATTTTGTGCATTCTATAATATATTTTATGTACCAACTTCACAACCATGAATCGAAATACACAGCACTGGCTGAACCAACAATGGTGACTACTAAAACTTTCAGCTAAACTGAACGTTATCATGCACTGGATTTATCACAGTGCACTAATATGCCAGGCAGTGTGCTCCCTCCACTCCTCAACTTTAGTCTTTCTGCAGCTCTCATTCCCACTACCATGTATGAACACAATCTATACGTGACCACACCACTGACAGTGCCATATTGAAACAGTGAGCACATCTGATTAAAGGCTTACCAATGATAACATTTTGAAAACCTCTGTTGAAATACAGCCAGGTTTTTAACAATCAACGCAACATACCACCAGATAATAAACAGCAGGGCCGGAGGTACGGACAGGTTTAAAGTTGGTAGTACATACTCCTGAACAATACAGTCACCATCTAGCAATACTAGGCCGGGTCAAGTAATTGATCACCATGCATTAGGAGGCGAGTGGGAGAGGCTGGTGGTTTAACTTACTCTAGATGCTCCTCGATTCAGCTTCCTTACCCCCTTCTGCACTCTCACTGGCTTCCATTGGAGGACAACAGGTCTTTTCACATGTTATTCATTGTCCACTGCTTTATCAATTGCATTGATCTGATTTTCACAATCAGAACTATCAAACTCTCCCCTACAGTCAGCATTCCAGTAACTTAGAGCTAAATAATGTGCCTTGCTTAAACAGACTTGTTGATGGTGCTTTCAGGAGACACTTTGAATCTCTCTTACACTGTCCTGGATATAGTACAAACGCTTCTCTTTCTCAAGACCTGGCTACTAGTAAACCAGCTACCCATCAAGTCTCTGACAATGTGGATTATCACCTAATTTGCTTGCAGTACTAAGGGAACCCCTGAAGTGTTAGTGAGCCTTATGTGACACATCTGGCCCTTGCTGCCATCCCACATGTCCGCAAGACCACGGCCAGGGGAGACCTGTAACACCCTGCTTCTCCACCTAAGGCAATCACAGTCACAGCCCCCATTCAAGAAGGCCCTCAAGACCTGGCTATTTAACTGAACAAAAGTGCCTGCGAAAGATCAGCAGTCACCCCCCCCCCCCAACCACCTTTAGAACATTACTGGTGAGTAGTCGTGCTTTACAAGTCTCTTCATCTATTTTAAGTCACTTTAATACAACAGCTAGGTGTGTAGACCTGTTACTAGCCAAAATGTAGGTGTTGAAGATAACTTGTATGTGGGAGTGGCCATGCCTGCATGAAAACCGAGGCTCGGTATCTCTTCAGTGTAAATTCAGTTTATAAACAGACAGTGTGGTCATCACTAGCTTCAGCCTGTCCAATGTTGGTGGGAATTCTGGTAGCTGAACGTGTGGCAAACCTCTGCAGCCAGTATCTGAGTGCAGTGCCAGTCATGCCGACAAGTAGTCCAAAGAGCAAATGAGAGTTCCAGTTATGTATGTGAACATAGGCAACTTTTTAGCATGCCCAGCACATGCATAGCCTTCACTGTGAGCTGCCTCATGGCCTTCTGTCATGAATTACAATATGGTGGCAACTAGCGGTATTTAGTGTTGGTAGCGACCAGTTCCGCACACGTGCCACAGCAGTAAGGTCCTACCAGCTGTATTCCAGGACATCACATTCACAAGGCGACGAAAAAAACATGAAAGGAGGCATGTTGTTTCTGTGCAGTTTTGCTTGTATCCTGCTTTGAATCCAAAATTCCATATGACATCTACTGCCTCTAGGAGGTCTAAATCAGTTAGCCTGATCTCTTCACAAGGCCTAACAGTGAAAAGATATTCCTTCCCTGGTGAGATTGCACACTGCCAAAGCCGTCAAGGTTCTTGTACACTCATTTTTCAATGTCACATCAATACTTTTTCAAATCCTCAAGTGCAGAACTTGAAAGCTATGACGAAATTCCTTCCATTCTGTATGATGGGTCACAGTTATTTTGTGGGTTGGATATGGAAAAGTAGCTTTCCATTTAGGGACGGTACTCGCTTAAGCACTTCATCCACAGAGAAATATTATATGTGGGTGCTAGTAATGTCTGCAATAGGACAGCACATGGCACAAATTACTTGGCTCCCTGTGCTCGATTTTTCCAAAGACACCCTTTCCAGACAATATTTGTGTGAGTAATGCTCTGCTGGTACAGGACATTTTCGGTAACTTTTAATGTTATATCTTAAGTGTCCATAAATTGATAACCTTTCGTAAATATTATCAGCGTAAACGTCCTAACTTGTGAGGGTAATCACTAATTTTTTTGTGACAACACCACTATATTCAAATGAGAAACTCTGAAAATGCGAGGTTTCACATGCCAAACTGCAAATCTTTCCAATTAAACACTCCTACTTAACTGCTACATTTTCCAAGCCTGTGCCTAAAACACTGTATTCACTAATTCTTCCTGGTCGTGTCTTAGTATTTAAAAAAACACTTATTTAGTGCTGACGCGCTGAGCTGATGGACACTTCTGCGAGCTACAAATCAAGTGGGAAACTATTCACATCTGGATGCGATTTGGATTCAACCTAGACTAACGTTTCACCCTCTTACAGACACACGGAAAGAAAAGACTGAAACCAACTTGCCTTCTTAAACAAGACCCCCATGCATACAGATATTGCCATGTGCAGCCTTTAAAACATAGTATGCACAGTTAAAGTGAAACAAGCCAACGGGGCCGCACAGCTTGAAAAAACATTACCGAGAAAACACAGGTGGTGGATTTATATTCCAGTTCCCTTGTATAAAACCCAAGCTCAGGTTTCAAACTATGTAATGAACCGGTGGAAAGCAAATACAACAGTCTACGGGCAGGAATGCCTAGGAGAAATAGCACCCCTCCCCCAGCTCGCTCGAGCCTTCTCTGTTGAAACTTGGCAGGACGTCAATCTGTCTTCTCCTAAAACCTAGCGGCTAGCTACGAGCTTCTTAAGACAACGGTGTTATTATATGGCACTTTACGAGGCAGTGAGTTTTCACATGCCAGTGGTGGTCAGGGTGGGGGTACAAAACGACGCAATGAAACATGCAGAGGAATAACACTCGAACACTTGTGAGGGAACAAAACTCCATAGACACCACGGATGGAATAAAATGCATACCCACGGCTTAAAAGAGTAGCAAAACATAGGCTTTAACAAGGAGGCCGATATAAACAATAGACAGAAAAGAAACACTACAGAACTTAATGGTTAAAGCGCATAAAAAGTGGACTACAACAATCAAAGACCATAGACGCAGGAGAAATTGGCTGCCAATAAAATCGAAGAAAGAATATTTAAGAGCCACAGAGAAAACCCAGTTACGCTTAGTTCGCTTGATGACGGCCTGTGTCAATCATTGTGTCAGCTCCTTTCTGCAAACGAAACAGAGCTTCTGACTTTTTAGGTTTCGTCTAGGGTAGTTAAATACATCGACACTGGGGCGGGAAAAAGACACGGACAGCGGGGCAGCAAGTAATGAGGCACAAACAGGGGGGCAGAGGCTTACCTCATATCCTGTTAGACGCAGCTCGAGCAGCAAAATGGCGGCCGCAAGGGAGTGAAATTTCCGGTTTCGGGGGCGTGTTTGGCCGGAATGACGTTCACAAAGGGGCGGAGAGGGAAAAAATGCCAGGAACGCCTACCAATCTCCTCCGGCTTTGATGGACAGATCACTCTTCCAATGGCTAGCCTCCATTTATGGAGCTAGCCAATGGGAGAGTGAGGCGGTGCCCAAGCTACAATACTCTAACAAAAGTTTTCGCCTGCGCGAACCGCTGCTTGCGCAGCTTTTCGCCAGGTCGAAACCTAAAAAGAAAGAATCCGCAGCGAGGAACCTCAGAACTTTATTTAATTAGTCACCGTACCTAAGAGCTGTTGGTGCCTTGAAAGTGTTTAGATAAAAAGAGCAACTGACCTTCAGTTACTGCTTTACCACCAACCTACAAGAGGCAGTGAGTAGGAGAAGCCCTCATGTGTCCGGTTAGCTCAGTTGGTTAGCGCTCCTGCTGACTTCACGGAAATCGGGGATCCAATAGCCTTTCAATGAATCTGCTTTCAACATCCTGACAATTTTCCTCTGCTATCTCAACGAGGGCTGGGCCGCTGGCCAATCAAGTAAACCACATTAACTATTTACAAGTCTGACAGCTAGGAAACAAGGGACAGCCCAGTGCTTAATTTGTAAAAAAGAAAAATAGTGCAAGGGCCCTGGTCAGGAGTCTACTGCATCCAGCATCATCCAAGGCCCCGGCGAGCGCTGCTGACAGTACCTACACAACTATTAACCATCACACTCGACAAGTCTGACAATTCAGACTTTTTCAAGCCCCCCAAAGCTATAAAAATGGTCTGCTGGAATTATTAATTTTAATGTATTTTGAATTGATAAACAACTGTTGTTCTGCTCATCTGTAATATGCACAAACAGTGCCACCATTTGGTAGCCTGTCATAAGTGCCAGTGTTAACCATTAAGTGCAGGTGCCGAGCACCTTGTAACCACTGACTCAAATTCAGGGGCAGCTGGCGGCTGGTGGAATTTGAAACTGGTGGGACGTGTTCAGATTGAATGAAAGTATGCGAGCGAGTAAGCCCGACGGCAATAAGGGGGTCTCGGGGGTTCTCCCCCGTGAAGAATTAAAAAAATAATTGGCATCTTTTTGGTGCGATTTTCAGCACTATTTCTGTGATAAATGGACTCAAAATTCAGTTCTTCTAGGCATTCATAAATGAAAACTTATACATTATTTCAGAGAATTTCTGGGTTGCCAAGTCACACACACCGACAAGCCCGGCATATTTGTTAACTTGCAGAGGCGTTGAGACAGACGCACCGACACACACCACTGTCGGAACACCGACACACACAGGCTTGTGTAAGGAGAATTACACAAATCAACATTCAGACACTCAGGTTCAGAAGATACAGAAAAATTGTGCAAGTACAGAAGAGGGTTATAAAAAAGAAGAGCACCAACCTGAAGGAATTACAGTCTTGCAAACATACTTGGTACAAGAAGTACAACGTCGTCATAATGGTGAAAGGATAAGACGGCCATATCAGGATTTGAACCTGAAGCTGGCACAATTCACCCTTCTTTTTGCACCGCGGACATTACACCACAGGGATATCTTAGTGACAACTGCGTGTTTGACCTGCAGAGCTCCTTCAAAACACATTTGCTTCAAGCACACGCAGAAGCAAAACAAGCACTAGTGTCTGGCAAAGCCAATAGGCCTGGCATGCATTTTGAGCCTCAAATGAAACATAAAACCCTGCTGCAGTGTAAAATCAAACAAAACGATCTGTATGCAGTGTATCTAGGAGATAAAACATCAGTAGTAACGATTCAGAATAGTTTTGAGAAAATCTTGCAATTGAAAGCAATAACATCTTCCTGGAACTCATACAAAACACTAGTGAAATGCTGTTTTGCCCCGTGACTCACCAACCCCTTGGAGACCAACTGGGGTGCTCGCAATTCAGCGAAAGAAAATAGGGAACCCACTCACCACGAGAAGTTCGAGCCAGGGAGTTGGCCAGAGGGGTCATTGAGCCCAGGGTCAAGAAGGTGGAGAGGCCGAAGAGCTGCAGGTGTGAAGGTAGCCCGAGGGTCGAATGGGGTCTGGGGATACACCGGTGTGCAGATCAGTAAAACACTGCTCAGGCACGATGCGCCGGTTTTCCAAGGAAGCCACTCGCTGCGTCAGAGCAGAAACATGTTAAATATTCATCTGATGTACACAATGAAAGAGATGGAGCCGGCCAACTATTAAAGCAGCGGCGCAGCCTGTAATTCACAACCAAGGGGTTCTACGCTTAGCACAGTCACAATGTTTCAAAATGTTTAGCAATTGCGCATATTTACTCCTGAAATACTTTGCATGTACCATGTTGTGTTTCTCCAAAATCCCCCGGCCTCTCCCCCAAAAAATAATATTTTGTTGCACTCTGTAGAACGTAGTTCAATGAGTTTTCTGAGCTATACCCTGAAAATAAATCTGAAATCCTTGATAAATTTGGCGCTGAAACAGCAAACCTTCAACGGAGCACAATGATTCTTTCGCGTGTCGAACACATGCTTTCATACACAACTTCCTCCAAAAAAGTCACTCTGGCCACAACATAGGCTTTTCTTTTGAAACTTAGCAGAGAGGCCAAACATTGAAAGGGTATGAATTCAGACCTCTTCTCTTACCATTAGGATCAGTTAGTTACACTTTGCAAGAATGTCAGAGATACTTAAGAGTGCAGGACGTCAGCACCCTCAGCTCTCGATTCAGCACTTTGCATGCAAACCAAAATTCACGCACTACATTGTCCATAGTATCTAAAGCAAATGCAATCGGTAGAGAGCACCGTGTAGGAAACCCACAACCTTCCTTGCAGTGGTGCCGTTCACTCCAGGCCAGCCGTGGAATGGGCTCACTCCGAAACCAAACGATACTCATCCCTGCGCCTTCATACCCGTGACCCTGTGAAGAAGCAAGGATATCGCTGGGTCTCTCGCCCTGATAGTAGGGGCTTGGGGTGGTTTTGGTACAACCTCCATTGCCTGGCTGAAATAGGAACGCTGCAAAGCTGAGCTCCCGAGTCATCCCATTTTGCAGACTATCGACTGCGAGCACAGTGCAATCAAGAAATCTATAGGAAATGCAGAGAGAGTCATAAATCTTGAGGGGCCCTTCGAGCGCGCATGCAGCTGAAAAACCGGGTTCGCATTCTACAAAATTCACAGACAGCGCGCAATTTTCCCATGCCAGGAAATGAGCTCTATCCAAGTGAGTTTGTCTTTGCAAGTTGTTTTCGGAAAGCCTTATATAAGCAGCACTATAAATAAATATAGAGCAATTAGAAGACACACCAGGGAAGCAGTGCATGCCGCCTTCTACTGACCACCACATTGTTAATTTACCGACACGTCAGCCTCGTTGTACAGTGTCACGGAAGAGTCCTTTATTGTTTGTTTTAAGGAGTTATTCGAAAGGAAGACATCCGAACTATACTCAGTCGCGGCTCGCGGGGTGGGGGGGGGGGTGGTGGTCGCACGGGATGGGTGCCAGGGAAGTAAATAGAAACAAGCATTTACAATGCAATGGTTTCGCCTTTGGAAAAGTTAGAGCTATTGGCATTGTAAATGACAAAATTTGTATTTATGTGTTGGTTTTGAAAACAGATAAATAAATGGCATTGTCATTTACATTGCCATTAGCTTAATCTCTCGCAAATGTGAGACCTATTGTACCCTACGGACGAGCTCAGCAGACAGCAATTACTACCACACACACACACGCAGAGCCACACACACACACACCCAGAGCCACACACACACACACACCCAGAGCCAGCCACACACACACCCAGAGCCAGCCACACACACACACAGAGCCAGCCACACACACCCAGAGCCACACACACACCCAGAGCCACACACAGCCAGAGCCATACACACACACACACACCCAGAGCCACACACACAGCCACACACACACACACAGAGCCACACACACCCAGAGCCACACACACCCAGAGCCACACACACCCAGAGCCACACACACCCAGAGCCACACACACCCAGAGCCACACACACCCAGAGCCACACACACCCACCCACCCAGAGCCACACACACCCACCCACCCAGAGCCACACACACCCACCCAGAGCCACACACAAGCTCAGGAGAGCAAGCACAGCGAGGGGGCAGGGAAGCAAGCACAGCGAGGGGGCAGGGAAGCAAGCACAGAGAGGGCGCAGGGAAGCAAGCACAGCTAGGTGGCAGGGAAGCAAGCACAGCCAGGTTGCAGGGGAGCAAGCACAGCCAGGGGAAGGGGAACCAGGGGGCGGGGAAGCAAGCACAGCCAGGGGGCAGGGAAGCAAGCACAGCCAGGGGGCAGGGAAGCAAGCACGTGCAGGGAAGCAAGCACAGCCAGGGGTCAGGGAAGCAAGCACAGCCAGGGGTCAGGGAAGCAAGCACAGCCAGGGGTCAGGGAAGCAAGCACAGCCAGGGGTCAGGGAAGCAAGCACAGCCGCCAGGGGGCAGGGAAGCAAGCACAGCCAGGGGGCAGGGAAGCAAGCACAGCCAGGGGGCAGGGAAGCAAGCACAGCCATGTTTCCAGTGCTTGGCTATTCTGAACAAACCATTGGTATCCGGCCTGCCACTCAAACGAAAACAACTCCCGAATACCTTAAATAGCTAAATGAAACCTCAGAAGTAGAAACATTATGTCCTGACTACACGAGAGAGGCTGCAATTGTAACTGCGAGGGACAAATACCACTGAACTGGGAAGAAGACGGCGTACAACTATAGTGGAGGAATAACAACCTCGTACACTACTGCATACCACTGTGCTTTGGATCCAGGAACACCACAGGCCCAGGTTTGGACGCTACTTCAGAAATGCCACAGCACAGAAAGAATAAGATTACCTAATGTACTTGTGTAATGTAGTTGGTGCTCATGTAAAGCACTCCAATACCTACTTTCGCGTTATTTAAAACTGCCCAGAAATAGAAGCGGGGTTGAAGTCCTGGCAACGTGTTACAAATGCAGTTCATTAAAAAATGTTTTTTCTTGTTATTGAGGCCGCAGAAACAGCCAGCCTCGAGGAGCAGCTTCAAGCATGGGGAGTAACTGTGACGGCGAGTAAGCTGTTTTCTGGGCTAGTTCTTTAGATGCTTACCGTGCCGCGGGGACGGGGCTTCATGATAGGAGAATAAAGACTCTGCAATGGACAGAGGCTGGTAATCTATAAGAGCGGCATGCGTGGCATTGTGTGAGGAGTTAGCCACGAGGTGAGACATACCCTCCTATCTGAAATGAAAGAAGAGGTAAAATGACCGTGCCTCCAGGAATGAAGAGAGAGATGTAGGCAGACCTTGCTATCAGTAATGAAGGAAGATAGACCCTGCTACCTCTAATGAAGGAAGAGAGACCCTGCTACCTCTAATGAAGGAAGAGAGACCCTGCTACCTCTAATGAAGGAAGAGAGACCCTGCTACCTCTAATGAAGGGAGAGGGAGACAGACACCGCTACCACTACCCCTCACGATAGAAGAGAGAGGCAGGCATCACTTATGAAGGAGGTGGAATGCAGAATCTTTTACAGCATACGAAAACGAAGGAGGGCGATGAAGACCCTGCTATTAATAAGGAAGGAATTGGGGACCCACCCCACTAATGTTAACCTGCAATACCGGTCAGTAATTACATATTCATCTTCTGCAGGTCATAACATTGAGCCCTGCAAGGCCAACTCCGATCCCTATGCTTCGGAGGTGGGTACAATGAGCACCATTGAATTGGGCAGTAGTAACACCTGTTGTTTACAGCATCTAGAAACAACAGCATTGAAACTCTATGTAAGAAGTTATCATTGCTAATAAAAGATGAGGAGGGCCTTCTACCACTGACACAAGAACAGGAAACAGGAAAATAAAAAAAACGGAAAACTGACCCACTGACTATTGGGCAGGATGCAGGCCACACTACACTACAGAATTAATAAAAATCATCACAAAATGACATATTATAGTACATATCCTGCAATCTGACGTTATCAAACATTACCGGCTCATTCGGCAATTCGATTAGAACTAATAACCATAAAATGCATCAAAGTAAATAAAAAAACTGCATTTGTCCTAATCCTCAGAGAACCATACAGGTTACTTCAAAGTGATGAGTGTTGGTAAACATTGTAAGCGTAAAAATTCAGCAGCGTTAAAAAAATATATATGTCAAACTGCCATGTGAAAACATTCCACAATACGACTATGTAGAATCCATCAAGATTAAAAATCAAACTGCATTTATCTTAGCGCACAAAAAAAACATACAGGTTGCTTCAAGGTGCCAGGTGCGTGTAAGCATTATATACGTAGGAATTCATCAGTTAAAAAATACGTCAATGTGTCATGTGGTACAATACAATGTATGACCTTAATTTGGAAAAACCTATGACCTATTCAGGCAGAGAGACAAATATCTTTTCGGAAAAGGGCATAATGCAATATCCTGAAAAGTACCTAAACCCGATCAAACATGAAAGAAAAGTATATAAAGAAATGTAAAACGTATTACAGGAAGAAAAAAAAAACATTATTTCACTGTAGTTGAAACTTTGCATAACAACTGATCAGCAGGGTTATGGCTCCTATTATCTGAACATGGAAGTACTGTGGCATTGTCATACTATATGCATTATTAGTCACTGTACTGTGTTTGTATTAGAATCTTTGATACATTCTAATAAGAACTTGGTGGGTGCTCAAGAACATCTGGGCAATCGGTTGCTGGATGCCTGTGAGCTGGCCTCTTTCTCTAGAATCTTGTATTGGACTAAAGTTTGTTATTTATTAAAAAGATCGTTTTTCCAGCGTGATCTTCGAATTTATTAAATGATCCATGCAACAGAGAGTTAATGAAGATAAGGGGTGGACACCTATCCATGA
Source organism: Lissotriton helveticus (assembly GCF_964261635.1). Taxonomy (NCBI): domain Eukaryota; kingdom Metazoa; phylum Chordata; class Amphibia; order Caudata; family Salamandridae; genus Lissotriton; species Lissotriton helveticus. The sequence goes on along the minus strand of NC_136073.1, from coordinate 128,952,103 downwards.
AGGAAAGGAGGGCTGGCACAGTGAATCAAGTCATGACTTGTTAGGAAAGTGGGTCACTAGTCAATCGAGGATCAATGCAACGAGCGAATAGGTCTTTTGAGAAAGGGTGTGAAAAAGGATGCTGTGAATATAAGTGGTCAGTGGAACGTCGTGTCACACCTCATGTTTCAAAGCTCCTACTTATGCCTGTAACCCTTGCCCTTTGCCCCGGATACGCCCTCACCTGAGACTTCGCCTCTGCCTCGCGCTTCTTCTTCGCGGGCGGCATTGTGATAACAAACACTAGGAAGGCTCGTGTGACGTCACGTGCAATAGACACCAGAAGCCTCACCGGAGTGTCGCATCTACATGACGTCACGGGGAAAGACATCCATACACACGAGCACGCTGAATGGAGATGCACCTTCAGCGACTAGAACGCGCGTAACCACTATCTTGCGGCCATGTTGGATGTAGCCGAACGTCCAAAGTGAAGGGGGTCGCCTGCCTCTTTACCGCCTCAAGGGACTTGGGACAAGACAGCAGCATCCGCCCGCGAGGCCCGCGACTGTTTGTACACAGAGTCTTAGCGCCCATGGTGGTGACGAGTATAGTCTATTACAGCTGGTATTTTAGAGTGAACACATTTTAACGAACTTGTGAGGAAAAAATAATATTTTAAACACGGGCCATCCGCTTACCGAAGGAAGAGAGTATCAATCAAAGTGCACAGCGGGGGGGGGGGCGGGAAAGGAACGGAGAGCGGGGGGGGGAAGGAACGGAGAGCGGGGGGGGGGCAGGAAAGGAACGGAGAGCGGGAGGGGGTCGGGAAAGTAACGGACACAGAGAAAGGACGCGGGAAGGCAAGATTTAAAAACAAGCACTCACCTGGGCTTCCTCCGGCGGCCGTGGTCGGCATGGAGTGACAACAACAAACCCAGAAGAAAAAAAAACCGAAACTCCGCCCACCGCCCAATGACGATGCAAAAAGGGTGGATAGCGGAACGCCCAGGGAAAAAATCGAGGGAACGCCCACGAATCTGGTCCGTGAATGACGGACAGATCTCTGTTCCAATGGCTAGCCTCCATTTATGGAGCTAGCCAATGGGACAGGGGGGCGTATTCCATTTTCCTTACTGAAATCAAGAGATTTCTCTGGAGGCGGAGCTAAGAGCTCCGCCCTCCAGCGAAACCTAAAAACTTACCTTACAGCCGGACGGTCCGCGCCACCTTTGCTACCTATCTGACTGGCAGCCTCTCTCAGCCAATCCTCCTGGTGCTGCAGCGCCAGCCGTGGCTTAGGGGCATGGTAAATTTTCGCCCGCAGCATGCCCATTAGGAGGCCGAGGGTCTCATAATGGGCATGCGCAATTAAGAGAAAACACAAGTGCGCATGAGTGGGCACGGTGCGAAAATTCGCCCTCCATCCCCACTCATGTGCAGTTGTGTTGTGCTGCTGCCTGTTGCCCCCCACTGGTCTGACAATCATGTCAGTCAACATGATGTCAGACCGCACCCCCTTCAGACTCTGAAGGGGGTGGGCGGTCCGACGTCATGCTGACTGACATGATTGTCAGTTCTCCCTCGGGTCTTTGAACTTAAGTGAAATGATTCAGTTTACTTAAGTTCAAAGACGCCGAGGGAGCTGTGGGCAGGGGGGCTACACCCCCACACCCTAATGGACGCACCGCGCCTGACCTCTGGTACATTGGTGAGCAGACACAGCTCACATAAGGTAGGTAGTGGCCCACCTCTGGTACGGTGATTAGCAGACACAGAGCTCACTTACATTAGGTACTGACCCTCCTCTGGTACAGTGGTGAGTAGACACAGAGGACATGTGCACAAGTACTGATCCACCTCTGGTACAGTGATGAGCAGATACATAGCCCACATATGGCAGGTACTGACCCACCTCTGGTACAGTGGTGAGCAGACACAGCTCACATAAGGCAGGTACTGACCCACCTCTGGTACAGTGGTGATCAGACACAGCTCACATAAGGCAGGTACTGACCCACCTCTGGTACAGTGGTGATCAGACACAGAGCTCACTTACATTAGGTACTGACCCAACTCTAACACAATGATGAGCAGACAGAGCTCGCGTACACAGGTACTGACCCACTTCTGGTACAGTGGTGAGTAGACAGAGCTCGCATACATAGGTACTGACCCACCTCTGGTACAGTGGTGAGCAGACACAGCTCACATAAGGCAGGTACTGACCCACCTCTGGTACAGTGGTGATCAGACACAGAGCTCACTTACATTAGGTACTGACCCAACTCTAACACAATGATGAGCAGACAGAGCTCGCGTACACAGGTACTGACCCACTTCTGGTACAGTGGTGAGTAGACACAGGACATGTACACAGGTACTGACCCACCTCTGGTACAGTGGTGAGTAGACACAGGACATGTACACAGGTACAGACCCACCTCTGGTACAGTGGTGAGTAGACACAGGACATGTACACAGGTACAGACCCACCTCTGGTACTGTGATGAGCAGATGCAGACCCACATATGGCAGGTACTGACCTAGCACTACTGTAGTAATCAGCGGAAACAGAAACCACAAAAACAACAACTGACAGTGAACCACCTCCAGTACTGTGATGAACAAATAGTTAACATACAATAGACACTGGACCACCTCTTATATAACTGTGAGAGCAGATGCAAAACTCACCAAAATACAGCAAGCACTGCACAACATACGGTTCAAATGATCACACCAGAGTGCTTACATGCAGCAAGTACAGAGACACCAGTTATTAATGTGAAGAGCAGACACATACAGCTGGCACATTGCCAGGAGTTACTTTGGAGTAGTATATTACTCTTGTTTGTGGCACTGCGTGCCTCTTGATAATTAACAGTACACATACTCCTCTTGTGTTATGTGTACCTTCATCAATGCACACCTCATAAATCATAAATGGAAGCATCTTCACATCTGTTCCTGGCAGTATCTGTTGGTCTGCTTGTGGCACCTCATCCTTCCTTTGCTATTATACCCAGGTGCATAGCTCAGATTCATGGAAAAAACAGCAAGCCTAGTAGTTTTGACATCTTTATGGAGGACTCAGCCTCTTTCTATTCTCTTCACTTCTAGAACTGTCCATAGACATTCCAGGACCTCTTTCTTATCCCCTGATGTTCTGGTAACTCCTCTGGGTCAGTCTCAAGCTGATCTTGTTAGGCAGTGTCTGTCAAGATATCCTCGAGGGGGAAGACACGGAGGAGGCATCTATGCAAGAACATCCAAAATTGTTCTGGGTCAAGACCAGCACAGCATTGGTTGAAGATTTCCATAAAAGAGGCCAGTACTAGCAAGACGGTGTCTGGCAACATCTTGTGTGTTGTATGGCTCCCACTCTCGCTAAGTTCATCAACGGCTTGTGTCCCACACATTTTTTTAGTTTTGCTCCTTCCCTAGGTTTGTGCTCTAATGTGTCACCCTTTGTGCTACTACATGTTCCACTTTTACTCCTGCATTCTATGAATGCCAGATGGATAAACACAGTGGAGGCCGGCACGGATCCGGGTTGGCGGGGCGGGGGTAGGTGGGATTGAGAAGCAAGGGAATGTAAAAAATAAATAAAAAATAGCCCACTTACCTTATTGCCGAGTCCAGTGTTTCTGCTCCGTGTTTCCTCTATCGGACTTGGGCCGAACAGCAACCAAAAAGCACACCCAGGCTCCCCTGATCAATCACAATGATGCAATGCAGCGTTGCAATTGATCTGAACACCGTGGTTCGGAGCTCAGATGGAGACTGGGAGCCTGGGCATGTTCTCCACGCAGGCTGTAATGCAGCCTGCGTGGAGAACATGCAAAGTGCGCACGTCTGGCGGGCCCCAGTGTGCCTGCCAAGAATTCATGCGCACTTGAAGTGGGCACACCACTCCTCCCCTGCCTAGCTCTGAGAGCACAGCAGCTCTGCCCCCTTGCCCACAAAGCATCTGGAAACATTAAAATGATAATAACAACAAGTTATTATCATTTTATTTTTCCTTTATCGCATTGCTTAAAAGCAGTGGGGCGATGCTTCTCCGCCTTAGCGGAGGAGCCGCCACTGGATAAACAGCCTCCAGGCTATTGATCTGACTGCATCCTCAGTACCAGTTGCTTTGGAGTCCCGGGCTTTTCCTGGTGCTTAGGGGGCTAATCTTTGCAAATTCATCGCAAAGACCCATTGTGTCATTCCTGATCTTTGCAGATAACTTTATACGTCAATGGCTCCGCATTCCTTGTCTAATGCTGGTCTGCTATTTGTTACTAGAACTCCACCCATACCTCAGTGGTACACTTCTCGACCAGGATACCCTTTCGGGTGACAGCCGCGCTTAACAAGCATTAAATACTGTAGGAAGGTAGATCCCTGACTATGGTTGCCCCCAACTTTTTGCCTGGTGTTTTGCTGGTTTTCTGACTTAGTTGACCTGGGGCCCTGCTATTCAGGACCCCAGGCCTACTGCTCTCTCTGTAAAATGGATTCCATGTACCTTAGGTACATATCTAAATTGGATACTGAGTCACCTTATCAGTCCCTGTACAGTGTACCTTAGGTACCCAGGGCATAGGTGTACCCAGGGCCTACCAGGGGCTGCAGCATGTATTATGCCACCCCTGGCTGGCCATCCAAATCTGACACAACTGGCTGCACGACAGCTGGGGCAAGGTGGTGTAATCACCCTTTGCTTTAGATATAGTATACCTATATCTAACCCTAAAATGGACACACAGATCTCCTATCAGTCACTCCTATGGCAGGCCTTAACAATCCTGAAGGCAGAGTGCTTGGAATCGTGTGAGGTGGTGCTCTGGCATGAGCTGAGCCTGTCTGCGGCTTTCGGGATCTATCCCTTAGCCGTTTCCATGATATCGCATACCATATACTCTTAAGTGCATTATAATCCTCGCGGTTATATGCCAACTCTGGTATCGCTTTATCAAAACATGTCGAGTAAGGTGTCATACGAATTGGAATACTAACCCCTCGCCAATTCTGGCGACGGGGTTAGCATTCCACCCTTCTAGAGGGACACGACATGTATGTAACCTATAACCCCGGTTAAAGTCAGACAGAGCCTTAGCATCCACAAAATGGATGCTGCCACCGAGACACAAGTCTGCCCTCCTGCTGCTGGGAGTCCTCCCAGAGCAGGAGATAAGGACAAAGGGTTTCCTGCCAGGGGCGGTGCCAGCACCGTCCCAGACAGGGTTTTGTGTATTGTAGGTAGGCAGGGCTTTAGAGGAAGGTGACTGCACATGGCACCCCGGTGCTCACTGTGCATAGGCTGGCTGGAACCAGTTCCAGGGTCACTCCAGACCCTGTGCTGGGGAAAAGCCCGCCAAGGAAGTGGGTGTACCCACCCCCCTCCTAGTCCCACCCATAGGGCAGGACTTAGTCGCGTGCCAGCCCCTTTTTACAGGATAAAGGTAGAGACTGGCCCCCTTCCAAATCAGATCATCTTTGAATCCTGAAACTACTTTCTGCGAAAGGAACTCAAGACTTCTTCCTAAGATTTCTCCCTTGTGACTAAGGAGTAGTCACCCTGCATCCGCAGGCACCATCTAAGAACACTGCGGTCTGCTGTAAGTCCTTCCTCCGGAATCCGACTGCCCAGCTCGACGAGAACCGGCTTCCCTGGCACCTCTGACCTCTACCCACCTCTACAGCCCAGCTGAGAACCGTGGGTGCGACGAGACCTCAAGGGACCGGCCCTCTGCAAGACTGCACGACTTCTTTCCAGCAAGCCCGCCGAGTAATCTACTGGTGAGTGCTTTGGGGTCCGAGAAGCCCCGACTCTGAGCAGCTCCAGCTCCGAAGTGCAGCCCCCCAGCATCTCCACGATCTGCGTGGGGCCCTTCTGCCTTCTGCTGCTCACCGCGTTGTTTGGCTACTAGCCCGTTGGCTTGTGGCCTTCCCGACGACGCCCGACGACATTTCTGCTGCTGGTCTGGTTGCTCCAGACTGGCCCTTGCTCCCTCCCAGAAGAGGAGCACCCTGGACCCTCCTGGTCCACTCAAGACACCATTTTGAGTCCACCGCGTGGGCTTGAATTAGCCAAGGCTTGTTGCCCAATCCTGGGTAACTTCGACGCCAACGACTTCATCCTTCGTGGGACAGCTCGCACCTCCATCCTGGTCGCCGACAACGCCTCCTGGTCCGAGAGACTGCAGAGCCCAGCAGCGCCCACTCACCTGACTGCGGTGACTTCGCCCGGTGCCATCCTGGTGCCCACTTAATCACTGGCTAGTGATTCAAGAACTTGGTCCCCTCTGCTTTCAGGTTTTCTTCTTCCTTGGTCCAGGCTTGGATCCATCGAACTTTCCTTCACTGGTCGCCTGCCAGCAACTTCCTTCTTCCAGGCTCCTGGTCCGGCAACGAGATCCCCGACGTCTTTTCAGACCTATGCAGCTGCAGCCCCTGGGCTAGGTAACCTCGGCACTTCGGTGTCCCAGCATAGCCTCACTATCCTAGGGTCAGGATCCACTGTCGTTTTCTTCCTACCAGGTCGGGTTCGCCCGTGAACACTAACTTTGTGAATTCTAGCTTCCATAGACTTTGTCCCGCATCCCGCGTGAGAGTGCACACTCTGCACCCGAGTCCCCTGGGCCTCCTAGTAGTAATCTAACGATTCCCTAGTCCAGTCCTAGCGATTCCAAAGCCTATTAGAACTGTTACTTACCTGCTAGTAATTCGCATTCCACTTTTAGCGTATATGGTTTTTCGTGCCCCTCGGGCATTTGTGTATAACGTGCTAACTTAAGTATTTTCGTAAGAGTTTTGTTGTGTGCTTAGCACCCTGTCCTCATAAAGAGTACAGGGTTGTTGTGATTCTAATAAATACATTGTTTATTTTCATAACACTTGTGTGGTGTCCTTTCACTGGGTGTTCAAGGGGTAATGTGATGGTAAAACAGCTGGCTTAACACGCCCTCTAGAGTCTTAGCCTTAGACTGCTCGTATCCATGCTACTAGGATAGCTGGTCTATAAGGTTGACTTACAACCAATCATCAATAAGGGTTGTTTGGACTGATATATAGTGATCACTAGAATAGTGAGCACTGCACATCAGGCCAACTTCTCACATTGGTGAGCAGCGGTTGGGATTTGAGCTTGCTGTTGTTTTACCACACATGCCCTAAGAATATCTTGTGAAAGATCACATAAGTACTAAAGGTACATATAACTTAGCTTAGAATACTCTGAGTTCTACTGAACCAGCTGTTGTAGCTCCTAGGGCCTAGCACACCCTAAACTACAACTCTAGCAAGGGATCAGTAGGCAAACATATAGTGTAGGTAAGTGCACCACTTACACCTCACTAGAAAAGCATGTCGACTCAGGGGGACTCTACTGAGACTCCCCTGGTCAGTGTTGACCCTCCACAGGTCACTTCAAGATATGCAGCTCTCAATTTTCAGGAGATGAGGCAACTCTGTGTCTCCAGGAAACTGAAGCAGGGGTCTAACCCCACCATTCCCTTTCTGATAGGTCTCTTAGAGACATATGATGCCAGAAAGCTCTCTCAGTTACATGAGAGCATGCCAGCCTTAGAGGGAACCTCTGGGGATCCAGACCTCCCCAACACTGATTCAGCAGTTGAGGAGGAGGATCAGGAGGTACTCTCTGGGGATGAGGTAGACAAAGGTCTTGAGGTAGTCAGAAGGCTAACCAGGACCAACTTAGACTTACTTGGGCTAGGATCTGGGGGCCCCCCAGTACTGACCCGAAGTGGGCCTAACCTTGGAGTTAGGAGAGATAGATCTCTTTCTAGGGACTCCAATAGATCTCTGCACTCTAATGCCTCTTCTCAGGGGAGAAGGAATCCTCCACAGAGGAGATTTACTTCCCCTCAGAGAAGGGAGCATGAGGCTAGGATGAGACAAGCTGAACTGAGGATTGAAAGGGAAGAAATTGCCCTGGCCAAAGAGAAGCTTGCCCTGGCAAGAGAGCAGCAGATGAGTGGGCTAGCTCCCACTGGTGGCAGCAATCTCCCAAGAGATAGAGAGAAGGGTTTAGATACTAAACACCTGACTAAAATAGTGCCCCCCTTTAAGCAAGGGGATGACATCCAGAAATGGATGGCTGCTTTGGAGAGGGCCTGCACTGTGCAGGGCATTCCCCAGAGTCAGTGGGCAGCTATACTGTGGCTCTCCTTTGATGGTAAAGGTAGAGATAAGCTCCTCACTACAAGAGTGGAGGATGCTAACAATTACCAGGTCCTGAAAAATGCACTGGTTGATGGGTTTGGTTTAACCACTGAGCAGTACAGGTTGCTGTTCAGAGACACCCAGAAAACTCAGTCTCAGGACTGGTCTGACTTTGTTGATTGTGCCACTAAGGCTTTGGAAGGCTGGCTACTGGGTAGTAAGGTTACTGATTTCAAGGGATTGTATAATCTAATTATGAGAGAGCAAGTCTTAAATAATTGTCAGAACCAGTTATTACACCAGCACCTGGTAGACTCTGATCTGACCTCTCCACAAGAATTGGGTAAGAGGGCAGACAAATGGGTCAGAACCAGGATTAGGCCCAAGAACCAAGGTGGTGACCAGAAAAAGGAATCAACCAAGCCTCAAGAGAAGGGTGGGAATAAATCTACAGATCAAACCACATCAGGGCCCCAAAAATCCTCTGAGGGGGGTGGGTCCCAGAATCCTTCCAACAACCAGAAGAAACCTTATTGTTATCCCTGTAAACAGGTGGGTCATTTAAAAACTGACAGCAGTTGCCCAAAGAATAACAATAAGGAAAACATACCCCCAAGTAACATTCCCAAACCTCCTGTTACTACTAGTAGTAATCCCCCAGGTGGTGGGAGTGCCCCCAAGAATTTGGGTGCATTTACTTTGGGAGTTCCTGGGGACTCTGGCCTAACCAGGTCCCCAAACTTAGATACTCTTGTCTGTGAGACTGGCATGGGGTTTGCCAACTTCACAACTTGTCCCAACACTTTGGGCAAGTACAGACAGGAGCCCCTCATCAATGGTATAAAAGTTGAGGCCTATAGAGATACAGGGGCTAGCATCACTATGGTGACTGAGAGTCTAGTCCCCTCAAGGCAACTTTTACCTGGTGCCACATACCAGGTGACCAATATTGATGGAGTACAGAGAGATCATCCCATGGCAGTGGTCAATCTCAGCTGGGGAGGTGTCACTGGCCACAAGAGAGTGGCAGTGTCACCAAACTTGCCTGTAGATTGCCTACTGGGGAATGATTTAGAGCTCTCAGCCTGGGCTGAAGTAGAGCAAGAGACCCATTCTAGAATGGTGAACATCCATGGTAAGGTTAGTGGGGCAGTGGTAGCCACAGCCCCAGTCCAAGATATCCTCCCTGAACAGGTCAGGAGGGTTGTGCCAGTCACAACCCAATCTCAGACAACTTCCTTCCCAGAACAGGTTGTCAAGGCTGTGATGGTCACAGCCCACACCCAAACTGAGCCCCCTCCTGAAAAGGTTGGGAGAGTTGTGATGGCCACAGCTCAAACTCAGACAGATGACAGTGTTGTGAAGCCTGAAACTATGGATCACTCCACTCAGACAGAGAGTATTGAGGAGGAAGAGAAATCTCCCTCCCACCAGACTTCAGGAAAGGATCAGCCTCCTCAGGGAACTGATCTGACCCCTTGTGAAGAAACTGCCACAGAGGTAGTCAGGCCTAGCCTGGCAGAACCCCTGATGTCAGTGGACCCTTCCAAGGTGGGACCCAGTCTGGAGCAGGTAACCTGCCCCTCTCTACCCTGCCTCAGTCAGCCCAGGGCTGTAGAGGTCAGGGAGGCCAGTGTTGGACCCCAAAGGGCCCCCTGTCCAAAAGAATTCCCCAATCAGCAGATTAAGGGCACTGAAGCTAGTAGTCCTAGCCAAGTGAAAATAAAACATACTCCTGAGGGATCCCCCTTAAAATTAGTTAGGGACCTCCCACAGATGGACACTGTTGGGCACAGCCAAACTTGGGACCTGAGGGCCCCAGACCTGACCTGTCCCTCCAGTAAGCCAAACAGAGGGACCCAACCTCCAGCTGTAGGTAGCCAGAGGTTGACCCTGAGAGCCCAAAACAACTCAGTCTTGGAAAGAAAGGCCTCTATGGTGGAAAGTGATTGGAGGAAGCTGAGCCCAAAATTAGTGGAGCCTCACTTCAGTACTCCATTTCAGCACCAGCCTTTTACTTTGCCAAAACACACCACAGGTAGAGATTCCCTATGGTGGAGACCCTCAGATACCCTTAGGGTGAGGGATTGCTTAGTGGACCATGAGATAGGGGGTAACCATGCCAGTGCTGGTACTTCCTTATATGGCCACTCAGGCAATATAGGCTTACCTGGCAAGGCTAGCCTTATCTCCTTTCGTTTGGGGGGGGGTTATGTAGGAAGGTAGATCCCTGACTATGGTTGCCCCCAACTTTTTGCCTGGTGTTTTGCTGGTTTTCTGACTTAGTTGACCTGGGGCCCTGCTATTCAGGACCCCAGGCCTACTGCTCTCTCTGTAAAATGGATTCCATGTACCTTAGGTACATATCTAAATTGGATACTGAGTCACCTTATCAGTCCCTGTACAGTGTACCTTAGGTACCCAGGGCATAGGTGTACCCAGGGCCTACCAGGGGCTGCAGCATGTATTATGCCACCCCTGGCTGGCCATCCAAATCTGACACAACTGGCTGCACGACAGCTGGGGCAAGGTGGTGTAATCACCCTTTGCTTTAGATATAGTATACCTATATCTAACCCTAAAATGGACACACAGATCTCCTATCAGTCACTCCTATGGCAGGCCTTAACAATCCTGAAGGCAGAGTGCTTGGAATCGTGTGAGGTGGTGCTCTGGCATGAGCTGAGCCTGTCTGCGGCTTTCGGGATCTATCCCTTAGCCGTTTCCATGATATCGCATACCATATACTCTTAAGTGCATTATAATCCTCGCGGTTATATGCCAACTCTGGTATCGCTTTATCAAAACATGTCGAGTAAGGTGTCATACGAATTGGAATACTAACCCCTCGCCAATTCTGGCGACGGGGTTAGCATTCCACCCTTCTAGAGGGACACGACATGTATGTAACCTATAACCCCGGTTAAAGTCAGACAGAGCCTTAGCATCCACAAAATGGATGCTGCCACCGAGACACAAGTCTGCCCTCCTGCTGCTGGGAGTCCTCCCAGAGCAGGAGATAAGGACAAAGGGTTTCCTGCCAGGGGCGGTGCCAGCACCGTCCCAGACAGGGTTTTGTGTATTGTAGGTAGGCAGGGCTTTAGAGGAAGGTGACTGCACATGGCACCCCGGTGCTCACTGTGCGTAGGCTGGCTGGAACCAGTTCCAGGGTCACTCCAGACCCTGTGCTGGGGAAAAGCCCGCCAAGGAAGTGGGTGTACCCACCCCCCTCCTAGTCCCACCCATAGGGCAGGACTTAGTCGCGTGCCAGCCCCTTTTTACAGGATAAAGGTAGAGACTGGCCCCCTTCCAAATCAGATCATCTTTGAATCCTGAAACTACTTTCTGCGAAAGGAACTCAAGACTTCTTCCTAAGATTTCTCCCTTGTGACTAAGGAGTAGTCACCCTGCATCCGCAGGCACCATCTAAGAACACTGCGGTCTGCTGTAAGTCCTTCCTCCGGAATCCGACTGCCCAGCTCGACGAGAACCGGCTTCCCTGGCACCTCTGACCTCTACCCACCTCTACAGCCCAGCTGAGAACCGTGGGTGCGACGAGACCTCAAGGGACCGGCCCTCTGCAAGACTGCACGACTTCTTTCCAGCAAGCCCGCCGAGTAATCTACTGGTGAGTGCTTTGGGGTCCGAGAAGCCCCGACTCTGAGCAGCTCCAGCTCCGAAGTGCAGCCCCCCAGCATCTCCACGATCTGCGTGGGGCCCTTCTGCCTTCTGCTGCTCACCGCGTTGTTTGGCTACTAGCCCGTTGGCTTGTGGCCTTCCCGACGACGCCCGACGACATTTCTGCTGCTGGTCTGGTTGCTCCAGACTGGCCCTTGCTCCCTCCCAGAAGAGGAGCACCCTGGACCCTCCTGGTCCACTCAAGACACCATTTTGAGTCCACCGCGTGGGCTTGAATTAGCCAAGGCTTGTTGCCCAATCCTGGGTAACTTCGACGCCAACGACTTCATCCTTCGTGGGACAGCTCGCACCTCCATCCTGGTCGCCGACAACGCCTCCTGGTCCGAGAGACTGCAGAGCCCAGCAGCGCCCACTCACCTGACTGCGGTGACTTCGCCCGGTGCCATCCTGGTGCCCACTTAATCACTGGCTAGTGATTCAAGAACTTGGTCCCCTCTGCTTTCAGGTTTTCTTCTTCCTTGGTCCAGGCTTGGATCCATCGAACTTTCCTTCACTGGTCGCCTGCCAGCAACTTCCTTCTTCCAGGCTCCTGGTCCGGCAACGAGATCCCCGACGTCTTTTCAGACCTATGCAGCTGCAGCCCCTGGGCTAGGTAACCTCGGCACTTCGGTGTCCCAGCATAGCCTCACTATCCTAGGGTCAGGATCCACTGTCGTTTTCTTCCTACCAGGTCGGGTTCGCCCGTGAACACTAACTTTGTGAATTCTAGCTTCCATAGACTTTGTCCCGCATCCCGCGTGAGAGTGCACACTCTGCACCCGAGTCCCCTGGGCCTCCTAGTAGTAATCTAACGATTCCCTAGTCCAGTCCTAGCGATTCCAAAGCCTATTAGAACTGTTACTTACCTGCTAGTAATTCGCATTCCACTTTTAGCGTATATGGTTTTTCGTGCCCCTCGGGCATTTGTGTATAACGTGCTAACTTAAGTATTTTCGTAAGAGTTTTGTTGTGTGCTTAGCACCCTGTCCTCATAAAGAGTACAGGGTTGTTGTGATTCTAATAAATACATTGTTTATTTTCATAACACTTGTGTGGTGTCCTTTCACTGGGTGTTCAAGGGGTAATGTGATGGTAAAACAGCTGGCTTAACACGCCCTCTAGAGTCTTAGCCTTAGACTGCTCGTATCCATGCTACTAGGATAGCTGGTCTATAAGGTTGACTTACAACCAATCATCAATAAGGGTTGTTTGGACTGATATATAGTGATCACTAGAATAGTGAGCACTGCACATCAGGCCAACTTCTCACAAATACATACATAAATACATACATACAATACTCATGGAAGTACTGAGGAGACTTTCTGTGGTACTAGATGGCAGATGTGATTTGTGTTCTCTCCCTTTCCTCAGCCATCTTTTCGCAATCAAAACTTCTTTCTTGAGGTAGTCACTGCACTGCTTTAGATGTCCATACAGGGAGATTAGTGGATTACTTTCATAATCCAGAGCTGCATAATTATGAGCAGGCCAGGAGTATTTCTGACAGTGAGTCACTGGGTAATGGTTTGGAACCTTTACAGGAAGGTGGACTCTCCTGGGGCGTTTGGCTTCAGCTGCTAAACTCATTCAATCATCACGGTCCCAAGGAACTACCAACGCTTACAAGCCAGCTTGGGAGGGTGGTCAAATTGGTGCATGGAAAGATATTTTGATCCCATTTCATCAGTTGTCACTGCTGTTCCTAATTTTCCTTCTTTGGCATACAAAATAAATCGTTTCGGACCATTAATTGTTAAAGGTCCACAATTTTGGCGGGGCAGAAAGACGTGGATAATAAACTTTCAGACGCATCCTTTAGTGTGCAGATTTGTTAATGGTTTCCTGCAAAACCACACTATTCTTCAATGTAATGGAGGCTGTAGTCCCTTTTCTTTGTTAGTGGCTGCTGTGAATAGTCTAGTCATACAGCACATTCAGTGTTTGCATCAGCTTCAGTACTGTTCCAAGTCATGCCTGTTGATGGGAAGCAGTGTTATAAATGTACAGTCTGACATCTTTCTTCTGTAATGTAAACACAATGTGTCCAGGTCCGTGCGAAAGCAACTTGGCCAGCCTCGACCAGCCTCGACCATTTCCTTTGCATTCTGGGAAGCGTAGTCCTGTTGATTCCATTTGGCAAGCAGGACTACAAGTCTCAAAATGCAAAGAATAACGCTGGAGTAGACAGCTACTCAAGCAAGGATCTTGAAAATGTAAGAATTGTGGAGCACTGGTAAATCCTGGAGTGGATCGTCTCTCAGTTTGGAACGGATCCCTTGTGCTTCAGCATGACACGCACAGAGCACGAATAATAGGGAACAGATCTGCGTCATTTATCATTTTAGGAGCGCACTCTTAACTGACATTAAAATGAGCTGCAGAGATAAGACAGCGGACTCTAGCTTTTACAATGCATATCAACGAGACATAACCATACTATGTGAATCCTCGTTACAACAGGCATTATACTGACGATACGTTCACACACGGAGAAAGAGCTATCCTAATTATTGTCTTTTTCCAACACATAAAACAAGATTATAAGCACAAAAAGAGAGATATTACACCAGGGCCTTAAATTAACAAGCATTTAAAATTGTGGGGGGAAAAGAGTAGTTAGCAGAGGATGGTTTCGATCCATCGACCTCTGGGTTATGGGCCCAGCACGCTTCCGCTGCGCCACTCTGCTGCTACTGATAAACTCTGGCCATACTGCAATGTTATCCTGTAAAGATCCAGGCTAGGGCGTCTACGTGCTTGTACTGTGTAATATTTGTAATATTTTCCTTTTTCTCAGCTGTATGTTCCTTCTTTCTGAGATATGCTGAGAGAAGTATTAAGGAGGTAGAAGTCCGCTTCAGCAACACGCCCCTCCTACACTCTGTTTTTAACGGGCAGACCTGTTGTCCCTCTGGTAAAAGACGCTTGAGGCTTTGAGGTTGAATAAGTTCCTGTTCTCTCTCTTGAAATTACCCACGCACCTTTATTTCTCTCCAGCTGAGATACTTTCTAATCAGCTTGTAAATCGCCTTCCTATTTCCCTCAGTCAGCGATGCGCGCGCCTGAAATGTCAGATGAATAAAGAGCAGTCAGACAGGGAGGGCACAACAGCAGCTTTATCTACAACAATATTATGATGTGTAACAAACACGACAATGAGTGAGAAAATAAGCAGCAACGAGTGGGAGTGTTGCCTTCTTGCTGACATTCCTTTAAAATAGTGTACAGCAGTGCATTATAAGCACTAATATAAAACATTTTACTCCTGAAAGACACATTTTAAATTCAGTGGGTGAATCAGGTAGATGGTATATGGGTGAGACAATTACTATCACACAAAGAAAACAAGCATTTGCAATGCAATAGGTCTCGCATTAGGAAAGTTTGACCTATTGGTATTGTAAATGACACATTTTTTATTTATGTTTTGTTTTTGAAAATAGCGAAATTAATAGCTTTGTCATTTACAATGCCAATAGTTATAACTTTCGCAAATGTGACACCTATAGCATTTGTAATGCAATATGTGTTGTATTTACATGACTTACATGTATTGATATTACAAATAACAATGGCTTTGAATTTTTTAAAATAATTAATACTTAAATAAAAGTTATTGTAATTTATAATGGCAATAGCTTAAACTTTTGTAAATAACTTTTGTGAAGATTATGTTCAGTGTATTTTATTGTGACGAAAATCAAAGAGCAGAATAGAAGTGAAATATTAACATCTTTTTGTTACATTTGTAAAAAAGCTTGAAACATTGAGAGAACATATTTGAACCAGTTGTTATTGAATGGTTGCACAGATTGATGCTGTGGTGGCGCTGAGTGATGTTGTGATGGGGAACGAGTGAAGCTGTATGCTATGCTATGTTTTGTTTTGCTATCCTATAATTTGTTTTTTTATGCTATGCTATGTTTTGTTATGCTTTGCTATGTTATGCTATGTTTTGCTATGCTATGCTTTGTTATGCTATGCTATGTTTTGTTATGCTATGCTATGTTTTGTTGTGTTTTATTATGCTATGCTTTGTTTTGATACGCTATGTTTTGTTATGCTATGCTATGTTTTGTTGCGTTTGGTATGCTATGCTATGTTTTGCTATGCTATTATATGTTTTGTTTTGCTATGCTATGTTTTGTTATGTTTTGTTAAGCTATGTGAATATTTCACTACTCGAAAGCCTTGACGGTTGGCGTTGCATGTGAGCAGCGCATATCTGGGGGTGGGCTGGGGTCCGAGTCATGAGCAGCAGCGAAATTCAGCAATTAACCTCAGAGTTCATACGACACGAGGATAATCGCAGATAATGGTGCCATTTAAGAGCTGTTTAGTAGTATTAATTTGCTGCAGTTCAGCAGATTTTCCGCCTGCGAGCGCACCCAGCGCTAGAGGGTTTCACAGAAGAGGAAAGCTCTTCCCGTCTGGCTCTCCACCTGGGGTGTGTGCATGTGTGTGTATGTGTGTGTGCAGCACTGCGGGGGCGGGGTTCACGCGCACGTTTGTTGTATCAGCGCGCAAGCGTGACTTGTCCAGGCCACCGTACCGAAAAGGCTGTAAGGGACAGAGCTGAAGCCACTGCATGGCGCGGTGTGATGAGGCATATGAGGGGTAGGCATGGTCGGGGGAGGTGGGGGGATTCATATCAGAAGAAGCAGAACGAGTTATACCAGTGTGCTTAAGCATCCAATGTGATTTGTTTTGAAGCTCCTGAATGTAAGTCAGTGGGTTAGGGTGTCAAACTCAGTGAGCCAGCAATGCCTTTTGTTCTCACAAGATCGATTGAAGATGGCTCAGCGAGAAAGCGCCCGATCTGATGTGATCTACAGGTCATACGTTTGAATCCCATCTGGGCGGACCCATCCTTCTGAGGTCGATGAATGAAATGCCATTAAATTGGATGACCATCACACCGGTTATCTGTGGTGTTTAGAAAGTGTAGTCGTGTGGAATGCATGATGTCTGGCCCGGTAGGTGGTAGGGTGGCAAGAATGTAGAAAAGCGCAGCTGGAGGGAAGGGTTTCCGGAAATGGAGAGAGCGCGAGGCAGTGAGACACGGTGAAAGAGACATGGTAAAAGAGACACAGTGAAAGAGACACGGTGAAAGAGGCTGTGAAAGAGAAAGCAAGTGAAAGCGATGACACAGCCGTGAGACGCGCTCTGTGGTGGGGTAGGGGGAGGGGCAGCTGTGAGAAATGCCATGACGAAAGGCAGGAAAAGCAAAGCAGATGGCCGCACGCGGCATTGCTGTGGCGGGGGCGTGCATTCCTTTCAAGTCTGATGCGGGGGCGGGGGAGCGGCAGCCTTTGAAGTCTGATGCCAAGGCACAGACAAATGATGGTGTGTGACGTGGCTGGCGATGATGTGCACGCGCATAGCTCACATGAACTGTACACGATCCGCTGAGGTTCCGTGAATTCTGAACCTGGGTCATAAAGGTCGTGGTTCTGTTACGATTTTGGTAACAGCGAACCGTAAACAGTGAGCTCAGCAAGTATGAGTGTTTTCGTCATGTTACACCGATGGATTCACTGTGTATTTGAAGATTTTGTTCTGAACTCTTGGGTTTCATTTTGTGCATGGCAGCCATTTTGTGGTTGCCCTCACATAGGCCGATGACTTTAGCTGACTTTTAGATGACCTGAGTGAACTGACCCTGTTGCCTGAAGCTGACCTTGTTAGGCCAGTTCCTTGCCCAGTAGCTGATCAAGATTAAGGATCAGAGCACAGGAGATTGTAAAGTTTGGTATGCACATACACACCCCTTATCCTACTTCTCATCTGTTGCTGTTCCTTCTTTTATGACCTGTTTACAATATGGTTGTGGTCTTTTATTATGGGTTTGGCCGGCTTGTCTACGAAGGAATGTTAGGCATTTTGCATGCTTGCAAAAGCAAGGACTGCCCCTTTCTTTTATGCTGAGTTTTGTATTCCTAAACATATATAAGGCCTCTGGTCTCTGTATTCCTCAGACTACCTCATTCAGTTGCTACGGCTTCTGTGTGACGTGGCCTCACTTAATTAAGTTTAATAAAGATGTCTTTTCATATTTCAGCTTCTGTGCCAAGTTCTTTGTTATATTAGTAAGTATTCCCTGAGAATGAAGATTTCAGTTCTTCAAATGGCGCGGCCAACGTGGGCTTCATCAGAGAAGTGACTTTCTGTGGGAGTGATCTTGTCAGAGGACTGAAATCTACTGAGGAGGACAGAACAGCATTCTAGTAAGTCTGTGCACAGGGATTCTGGAGATTCTTTGATTCTGCAGCCCAGTATATTTCTGATCTTCCTGATTTTGATCCTCCACATGATGTCACTCCGGACTGAGAACCTTTTTGGCGTGAGTATTCTTAAAAAGACCGTTAGGTCATGTAGAACTTGACAGTTAGAATTTGGATAACCTTTTGATTAGTAAAAGTAAGAGTTAAGTATAAGTGGGTCGCTCCCAGTCCTTTGTTCTTTGGTTCTTTGGTTCTTTGAGTCCTTAGTTTTTGGTTCTTTGGTCCTTAGTTTGATTGGTTCTTGGTCTTTAGTCTGGTTCTTAGTTTGTTTGGTCCTTAGTTTTTATTTGAAGATTGCAATTTTCAAAAACCGAGGGTCTTGTATATTTACGAGTGTATCGATAGAGATAGCCCCTTGAAGTTTGAAGCTAGATTAGTGAGCTATAAGATGCCTGATCTTAGCAAATTTGGAGCTTTGTGTTGGCCAACTTTGTATACGTTTGGATTAGCCGGCTTCCCCTAAAGGGAATATCTAAATAGGTTTAGATTTAAAAACATATTTCTTCCTTGGTGATTTTGTATCCCCAGGGAATTAAAATATGACATAATACAAAACAAGGATCCTTTGTTCTGCGCAGTTTTATGAATGAAGATATGCAGAACGATTTTGTTTGGTGTTCTGCTAACCAAAGCTAGTGAATTGAGTGTATTTTCGCTTCTTGGACATACATCAGTCTGTTGGGCTGTTTTTTAAGTCTTTTAAAATACAATTGAGAAGCGTTTCTTGTAAATATGACTTACAACTAATATTTACAAATGCTTTGGTTTAAGTACAGTCTGTGGGCTGTCCTTTATTTTTGTTCTGAGTATTGGTTTGTGGGTTAAATGTGTGTTTAAATGTCTATGTGGGTTTCCCATTAGTGCAATTTCTATAAGTGATTAGCATTGGCGCTATTCATGAAATGCATGGCTAAAAGTGCGCCGTATTGTGTGTCCTGAGTGTTTCACCCCTTTCTGTTTATGTCTGAAATGAGCTCAATGTCTGTTCGTGGTTTTTCTTGATGTTTTCAGTCTATTAAGCAACATTTTGTAAGCATATTCTTGGGTCTGTTGCTAAATAAAATTGTCCTTTTTAGAAAGAAAAAAATGGCGCAAACATTTTGTCATGTTTCAAGTTAGGCGTCTGTGCTTGGGCTTATAAATGAATGCGTCTAAAATTGATAGGCAAGGGATGCAGCTTGCTCTTATATGTGGAATTATTAAAAATAATTGGGTTTATTAACAAAAATTATTAATTATGAAAAATAATTATTAAAAATAAGTGCTACAAAATTCGTTTTTTACTATTCATGAAGCTTAATGCTCATACTATGACATCCTAGCATTAAAATTTAATTTAAGTTGTGCTATACCGCATGTTGAGAACATTAGCATATAGAATTTCACTTAGCGCAGGCGTAAAAAACTCATTTTTCTAAAGATTTACATGGGACATGTCTGATTAAAAATCTCTGTAATTTGTAAAGAACATTCTGAGGAAGATTAATATGTATCACAAGTATAGGATATTTATTTTTAAGTGCCCCAAACATCAAAGTCAAATTTGGGTATTTTTGCCATTTAAAATAGCTTTAAAATGCTTTAGGCTTCAGTAAATGCATACATTTAGGTATAAAACACAAATTTGCAGGTTGCTCCCATTTGGGGTTGCGTTTAATGGCTCAGTGAGCCAATGTGCCTGGTGCAGAGGTTTGAGTTTAATATCAGGGTTGAAGGTTTTTAACTTTGGCTGGACCTAACTGAGACCGTCATCTATTTAAGGTTGATGAAATGAGTACCATTGCAAACAAGCATTTGTTCGAAAAACTGGTATGTGTGTTTATGTTCTGCGAATTATTCACAGTAAATGTTTTAATAATATAAGTATAGAAATAAATTATAGCCCCTAACAGGAGTAATGTATATAACATGTGTTTTAAATAGAGTGAATTATTACAGGTTAGGAGGAATCCGGAAGGCCATTTGCCTTTGTCAGCCTCAGAATGAGCAGAGAGTGGGGGATAGAAGAAGCTGTGGGCTAGGAGAACAGGCTGCTCAAGTTGCGCTAAGATGCTATCTTTAGGTTTCCTGTAAACAATGGAAGGAGGCTGTCATGTTGACATTTGTGACCTTTTAAATTAGGACTTGTCTCTGTGAAATGCAGAATGACCTTGCTAAACAGGCCTCTAAAAGGAAGGGTTTCTGGTTTCTCCACAAAATTAAAGAACTTAATTCCAAAGGGAAAAATATGAAAAAGGTTTCTTTGACAGTCCCAACACATGCTAACTGCTCTGCAGAAATGATACATTTGTATTTCTGCTCTAAAAAATGATGTCCGCTAGTTGCTTTTATTTGACAGCAAATGAGGCATTGCATTAAGTTTTAGACTGAAAAGAAGAGGAAGCTCTTTATTCAAATGTTGAAGGCTACATGCCCAAGTGAGAACGAATTGTGGGGCAAGGCTAACATAGAGTGTCAGTGAAAGAATTGTACTTTTGGAAAGTTAAAAGGGCTTCATTTTGCAAGGTGACTGACAAGATGGTAACAGTTAAGTAATGGACATTTATTTTTGTGTCTGTTAATGTGTATTATGTTTTGTCTTCTGATTAAAAGTTATAATTGATATTTGTTTGTTATGAAAAATGTCTCTCTTTTGTGTGTTGTTTTTTTTCTCCTGCTTCTGCCCGCAGATCATTCATGGATCGTTCTGGGTGATTTTAAGGCTGACAAGACACGTGAGTTTGGTTGGTTGAAATGAGATGTGTTTTTTTGCGTAACTCCTTTGGAAAGAAATGTCCATGCGTTTTTCATGTTTGTGTATTTGGTTCTATCATGAATTGTTCTTGCTGGTTCTATGTGTCTGAAAGTTGTATTTGACAGCAGATATCCACTAATTGGTGATCTACTGTCAAAAAGGAGGGTACGGATTTTAAACCTGACACGGTATTATGCGTCACCGCTCATTTATATATGCTATTGTTTTGTCTATACTTTTTTGTGCTTGATACAGCGAGTATATCTGATGGCTTGACATGTCCGTTTTGTGCGTTTTTTTTGCATGTTTTATGTTTTATGTTGCTGCTTATGATACTATTACAAGTTTACCTGTGTTGTGAAGGGATATACATGACGAAGTGTATCCTGCAAACAGTTGGGTAGATTTCCCTGACACTAAATTTCACAGAAAGACAGACAACACTTCATCAGTGTATGTCAAATTTGGCTTTAATGGTATTTGAAGGAAAATAAAAAGATATACAGGAAACAAGGTTTCACCTACAGTCACATTACTGACCCCTTTCCTGTAAGGAACAGGCAGCCCTAAAATTATGTATCCTGTTTGGACGTAAGGATAAATTATAGATTTGTGACTCTAGTACATGGTGACCTAATTTTTATATTACATTAGTCAGTTTTGTTCTGCTTCTGAATAGTGTATGGCTTTGTACCATAAAGGAAACAAGGCTTAATTTTCCCCCTGATTGATGTTGCATGGTCCCTAGTAATTGGGGATGTTTTATTTATTTATTTTAACGACTTGTAGAGCGCCTGGTGACCCGAAGGCATCCCCGCGCTGTAATGATTTTGATATCCAGATGAGATGGAGGAGAAAAAAGAAGAAAAGGGGGGGACGTTATTTCGGAAATAGAAGTGTTTTCAATTTTTTTCTAAAAATAAGATAGCTGGGTTCCAGTCTGAGGTCCTAGTCCCATTTTCCCTTTTCCATATTCCTTTCACCAGTTAGCCTTCTTTTTGTTATTATTGTATTAGTTTCACACTTCCAGATTGCAGTAATGTACCAGAGACCCCATATTATGTATAATACCCTTTTGTATGACCAGACTGTTTTTCCCAAAAAATTCTTTAGGCCTACTCTGATGTTTTCCAGTCTGATTGTCAGGGTAGTGATGGACTGGTTAACTGACTCAATACTATAGTAAGACAAGTTTTCCACCTCAATAAGAGACACCGTACGTTTTTTTTAAATATGACAAATTCAATGCCTATTCTAATTTGGTTTTTAGTTCCATTTTTCTGCTGCTTTAATTTTTGATGGACCAGATGTATTTTAAATAATGGAAATACCAGGACTCTCTAGTTCTTGTCTTTTGTTTCCACATCTTGATCATTAGCTTTTGTATTGCATAGTCCACCTGATGCACAATTATTAAAGGGAGGTATCTACATGTCCCTGATAATATGTATTATGTGATCCCTCTTTTGAGGTGTTCTAGATAAGGAATTTAGGAACACCTATATGTAATCATTGAGAACAAAAAATGTGTTTACCCAATTAGACGATGCCACTATGTGTGAAGACATCCATTTAGATAGAATTCTCATGTCGCTATCTACCCTTAGATTATGGAGTATATGCTTTCACACGGAAACCCAATTGGAAAGCCTAGAGGCACTGTTTTGCCTACTGCCTTTATATTTGTATTGCTTTTTGAAAATGACAGTGCATTCTAGACCAAAATTGTCCCATGGCGTGTGGCCACTCCTTTGAAGATCGCAGGCCACCTGTTTGCAGTCCCTTTGTTATACAATGAACTGTTTAAAGCATCACACTTGCTTCATCAGAAGGTGTTCAACGTCAAAAAAAAAAGGAGGAGCTGGTTTTGCCACAGAATTTCAGTGCAAAAGAGCGCCTGTCATGTACTGGTAACCTCTGACAGTGTGCAGTCCCTTGAGCCCCTTGGCCTGAGTTTTGGCCAGGCACCCCCCTTTTTTCCTTTGCTCCAACGGAGGTGCAGTGCACCGGAGGATCCAAGATTGGCAAAAGGCACTACATTCTGGTGCCCATGAAAGAGCAGCCTGAGCGTCCTCTGACACTGAATGATGAGTGTTGGAGCCTGAGAATGGTCCCGGGTCTGCACGAGATGATCTGTTCCCATGACCAATGAAGAGCACAATATCTGTAGTGTCTGCCGCAGAGGAGAGATACTGGTGCACTGCATTGAGACATTGAGACTTTTAAGTGAGCATTGAGTGTTTGCCAGGAGGGCACTCCAACAGATACTGAGAAGCATTTTTTTCATGGGAGGACTGAATCAAAAGGCCCATGCAACAACAGGAGCAGACTTGATGGACAATAGAAGCCTGCCAGAGAGGCTTTTTGAACGGACTCTGGGCATAGTTGGTTTCACAAGAGGTTTCTGTGTGATTGTATAGACTAAGTGTTAGGAGACTGATTCTTATTGTTCTGCTGGCATTATTTTAAAGTAGTATTCTGTTTAGTAAAAGCAGAATAAAGTCCATTCTCTGTGGAAAAGTATCCCTTTTCATCTGAGAGCATTGGTGAGGATCGCCACTGTTTCACCTGACCATGTACTGAGTTGCTGAGATGCATAGGAACCATAAAAAAGTGTTGCTAGATAGTTTTGGGATTTGCTTTCTGCTTAGAGTTGTGAAAAATGATGCTTTTGTTTGTAATAGTGGTCATTACTTTCTCCTGTTTATATACTCTTAAGAATGTGGTTTCTAGTGTTTTTAAGCATGATGTTGTCTCTGATGGGTAGGATTGTTTTTTGCTACCCATTGACATCTGTACCCACCTCCCAACCTATGTCTCTTCCTACTACTACTTCTTTGCATTCTTTCCATATTTTATCTGAACATGAAGTGGTTAGGAGGTCAGAGTTTATTAATAATTCCTTTGTACAGCTTCTGCATCAACACCAGTTAGTAGTTAACATCACTAATTGTTGGGTGTGTGGTCTTATGCCACATACTACAGATAGAGGTATTCCCTAATTTGTCCTGCCATATGCGGCCTTTGTGCTACTACGTGTGTAAGGAGACCTGTCCCGAAGAGAGTTGCTAAGTAATAGGATTATGCTCCAGCAACATCTTGATGATCTGATGAATATAGACCTGGATTCAGATTGACGTGAGTTTAGGTTATTGCCTATGTAAGGGCAAAAGGAGGGTCTGAGGTTCCGTGAATTCTGAACCTGGGTCATAAAGGTCGTGGTTCTGTTACAATTTTGGTAACAGCAAACGGTAAACAGTGAGCTCAGCAAGTTTGAGTGTTTTCGTCATGTTACACCAATGGATTCACTATGTATTTGAAGATTTCGTTCTGAACCCTTGGGTTCCATTTTGTGCATGGCAGCCATTTTGTGGTTGCCCTCACATAGGCCGATGACTTTAGCTGACTTTTAGATGACCTGAGTGAACTGACCCTGTTGCCTGAAGCTGACCTTGTTAGGCCAGTTCCTTGCCCAGTAGCTGATCAAGATTAAGGATCAGAGCACAGGAGATTGTAAAGTTTGGTATGCACATACACACCCCTTATCCTACTTCTCATCTGTTTCTGTTCCTTCTTTTATGACCTGTTTACGATATGGTTGTGGTCTTTTATTATGGGTTTGGCCGGCTTGTGTAAGAAGGAATGTTAGGCATTTTGCATGTTTGCAAAAGCAAGGACTGCCCCTTTCTTTTATGCTGAGTTTTGTATTCCTAAACATATATAAGGTCTCTGTTCTCTGTATTCCTCAGACTACCTCATTCAGTTGCTACGGCTTCTGTGTGACGTGGCCTCACTTAATTAAGTTTAATAAAGATGTCTTTTCATATTTCAGCTTCTGTGCCAAGTTCTTTGTTATATTAGTAAGTATTCCCTGAGAATGAAGATTTCAGTTCTTCACCGCAACTAGGTAGACTTGTCTTTTCGGCTTATTATAATCTCGCCTATATATCCCTGCGGGATATAATAGGCGAGACCTAAAAAATGACAGCATGAATAAAACAAGGAAACAGAAAGACAGTGCTCTCCTCGTTAACGCCTCTCTTTTGATGTTGCATCCCAGCCTGGTTACCAGTTCCTCACATCAAGTAGGTCGTGAACCTTGTAAGAATGATTTCTGTCCATAAGACTTTATTGCGGTGACGTCTCAGTGGTGCAATCGGTAAGCGTGCTTGGCACTTTCCAAAAAGTCTGCTGTTCATTACCCAACAGGGATTTTAACATAATAGCATCACTTGTAGAAAACTCGGGGGCAGATTTACGAGCTCCCTGTTCTGCCAGTACGTCACTTTTTTGGCAGCGCATTACTCTGCCGCATATTTACTCACATTTGCTAGATTTGTTTTTGAGAAGTGGGGTGGCGCAGACACTCTTTAGGCTGTCAGGAATTGCTACCTGGCTAAAGGAAAGAATCACTAGTTTTGTCCAAAACTGAAGCATGTGGAGAGCAAGATCTTTGAGAATAGTAACAGGTACTGGAACCATAAAGTGGCTGGAGGGTTTGGTCGTTATAATGATATAAAGTAACTCATCCCCCATGTTTTTGTCAAAATGTTGCAACATGTACTTAGATTTGAAGGCAGGGATCAGGTTGATTTGGTAATCAGAATTGATTGCCAGAGATTGTTCAATAGATTTCACTTTAGTCTTAAAGAACTTTAAAAATTCTTCCAATTGGTCTAAAAATGTAACAAAAGTAAGGTGGTAAGACATACATCATAAGTTTGCTTGGATTAATACTTACCGTTCGGGATGTGCTCCGTGTTTTCCACAGTATCTGTGCATTTGAAGCGCCTGAGAAAATAGACACAATATATAATTTATTTTGTAAAGTGCCCGACTAAATTACTAAAAAACCCTTGATTGAATAGATGGACTTTAAATACTTTTATCTAATTTTCCTCTTAATCAGTATTCACCTATTACCATCTTAAAAGAGATAGGTTGGAAATCTTACAGGAAATGACATATTCTCAATGGGATTATGGTATGTAATTTCCCGGGATGCTAGGTATTATGCACCAGGTAATAGAGGGAATTGTTAAAGATATTGTATAAGGCCAAAACATTGTGTTAGAAGAGACTCACATGGTCCCACCATTTACTTTTCTTTAGGGATAAATGAAAGTCTGTGCTTGCACTCTTACTGGAAACTCCAAAATAGGAAAGAGGGAAGTTTTAGTCAAGCAAGTTTCTTTGAGGGATTTAGTTCAGTTGTAGTATTGTATCAAGACACAACTACACCCGATAAGTCTGCAGGCCCACATTCTCCCCCTCCCTACACCTCGATTCTCACTGTCCCCCTCACACAACCCACACCAATACCTCCTCACGTCCCCTCTCTACTCCCCCCTCCCAGTGACTACCTCTCTATATCGATGCAGCATAACGAATCAAACACCCCTAAAGCACACATAAATACCCCTTTTCATCCCCTATCCACCCCTCCCATCCCCACGTACTACCACACTGAAAAACCACCACTTCTCAAACCAGCTCTCGTCACTCCCTGGGACACCATACAAGTCACAACCCCTCCTCAATTAACCACAGGCCAGGCTACTAACTTGATAACGTCTACACATTACCCCAGATTAGATGAGATACTACTATCCTTACAACAAATTAAAGAGGACATCCAAACTCTTCATGTCCTGATCCGGCAACAACCCAAACCACAAGTGAAACCCATTCAGCGGTCATGTACTAGCCCCCATCTCAATTGCTTCCCAGATGGAATACAGTACCTTACCCCAATGCCTCAACCCGTCCAGTAAGGGAAAAGCAAACTCTATCACCGAATGATCTTACTTCCCTACTTCATTCCTATGAACCCCATTCCCTACCATCTAGACCTGCGTGTACGTAAAATACAAAGATACTGTCCTTAATCCAACCCGTCCATTCCATGGCACCCAGAATTACAAGACACACCCCAGTGGTATTGTTGAAAACAACCACAAAAGAGTTCCCATCTCTCACAACCAGAATACCACCACAACCAAGACCCAGATAAAATGGATCCTTTTAAACTGTAGATCGGCAGCACGTCATGCCGCTGACATAGCTGACTTCATTATAACCACCTAACCCGACTTTATAATCTTAACGGAAACTTGGCTAAGTGAATAATCCACAACCATCTTTGACGTATTAGTTCCCCCAGACTATCACATCACCAGACTGGACAGACCCGATAGGCTTGGTGGTGGTATTGCCTGCATCCATAGGAACAACCTCTCTGTAAACCTTTCCAACACCAAGGTGTACTCCTCCAGTGAATACCTTTGCCTACACATCACCAGCAATAATAAGCCAATATGCTCACTACACTCTTTCTACCATCCTCCCGGTAACAACCTTACCTTCATCGAACACATGATGGATATCCTAGCCACAAACGCAGGACAACAGAATACACAGATCTTCCTGGGGGATTTCAACCTCCATTGGAATGATCCCGACGACCTAGAGGTCAATAGCCTCAAAACGTTCTTTTCGGACCTTAACTTGTCCCAAATCTGTAATAGCCCTACACACAAAAAAGGCTCAATCCTTGATCTAGTAATTTCTAAAGCAGACTCTATCCAGCTGGAATCGATTCTCCCTTGCGATTGGTCTGATCATTACATAATCACTTTCCATATCAGGGCAGTAGTTAAACTACTCTCTGGACAACCATCGAGGACAAAAATCTGGAAGAGGAACCTAGAAAACATCAATCCTGCTGATCTCGCATCTGCTAGTCACATCCTCACACCCCCACCCGATGGATCAAAGGATGTACAGGACATAACCACTCGCTACTTTAACTCTATGAATAGGGTACTTGACAGCTTAGCTCCCATGCAACTAAAAAGAGTCACCACCAAAATCTCAAATCCCTGGTATGATGGTAAACTAAATGAGGACAGAAGATCACTGAGAGCCATTGAAAGGCAATGGAGAGCCGCCCCATCCACTACCCACCTCAAAATACTAAGAAGCACCAGAAATACCTATTACAGAAGGATTAGACGCGCAAAAGCG
This sequence comes from Lissotriton helveticus, assembly GCF_964261635.1. Lineage (NCBI taxonomy): Eukaryota > Metazoa > Chordata > Amphibia > Caudata > Salamandridae > Lissotriton > Lissotriton helveticus. The sequence goes on along the minus strand of NC_136073.1, from coordinate 128,924,224 downwards.
GATTTCATATGCAAACAATTAAACCAAGCAAAAAAGCCCACAAAAACTGTTCAAAATAATAAAAGCTCAATCTAAGGATGTTCCACACTCCCCCCAAGCCAATCCGGATACACTCTACAATTGTGAAGATCTTGCCTCCTTTTTTACAACAAAAACTGAAAACTTAAAGACTGACCTTCTGAATGACCTATTATCCCTGACTGACCCACACTCAATCACCTCGCTGTCCACACCAGGGATCACCTTCAACTACTACAGTGAAGAAACTATCCTAAACACACTCACTACTTTGAATCCCTCCAATCATTGCAGTGACCCTCTCCAGCATCTCCAGCATCCCACCTAAGGACCTTCATTCCACTGCTAGTGCCCCTATGGACTAATCCTAAAGAAAGTAACAGCAGACCCCTCAGACTTGAACAACTATCGCCCAATATCTAACATCTCAACCCTGGCCAAACTGCTCGAAAAATGTGTCCACATACAGCTCAGTATCCACATAGACCATTTCAACCTTCTTGATCAATTCCAATCAGGCTTTCGTTCTGGGCACAGTACCGAATGAGCCATGACCCACATAATAGATGACGCACTACAAATACTGGATCAAAACAAAGCCTGCTTGCTAATCTTACTGGACTTATCCTCAGTCTTCGATACCGTCAAACACGACAACCTACTGGATCTCTTGAAGCAAAGAATGGGACTATCTGGTTTGGTGTTAAACTGGTCATCTCCTTCATCCAAAATAGAACACCAAGATTCAAAATTAACCAATCCTTTTTTATCCCCACCCCAGTCACTTTGGGAGTACCCCAGGGATCTTCCCTCTTCCCAACACTCTTCAATTTATTCATGGAACCACTCACTGAGCTTCTCAAGTCTGCAAATATCAATTACCACATGTACACCGACGACACACAGCTCTGCATTAAGGTCCATTCTCTTGAAGACATCAAGGGCCAGATGTAGGTCGCCCAATACCGGTCGGTAACGGCCGAAATTACCGAATTTCCGGTATTGGGCTTTCCAGATGGAGGTGGCATTTTTTGTAGGATTCGGTATTTTACCGATCCAGAAATTTAAGGATTCGGTAAAATACCGAATTTTTAACATACCGATTCGGTAAATTACCGAATCCAGGATGTAGGGAGCACTTAAGTTAGTGCATTCCTCAGTCAAGGATTCGTTATTTACCACCAACTAGAAGTTGGTGGTAAATAATGAAAACCTTTGAAAAAGCATTTTTTTTGCTTTTCCAACAGTGCCATGTTGCAGACATACATGCCCTTAGGGCATGTATGTCTGCAACATGTGCACCCATACACAATTGAGGGGTGCAACAGGGTGTCAAAGTGACACACTGCCACCCTTCAATGTTTCCCCCTTTTACCGAATCAGTATTTACCGATTCGGTAATTGACATTAATAGGAATGAATGGCAATTGCCGAATCGGTAAATACCGATTCGGTAATTACCGAAACTTACCGATTTGGTAATTGTTACAGAAAAATTACCTACATCCCATTTACCTGTTCTTAAATACCTAATCGGTATGATTCGGTATTTAAGAGTAGGTAAACTGGGATTACCTACATCTGGCCACAAGTCCCTTAACTCTACGCTCCAAAAGACACAAACCTAGCTAGCTAGGAACTAGGTAACAGATCTACCAGGGGATCACTGACATAATATCGAGGGACATAATATAGACTACCAAAAATATCGGCGAAAAAATATCGACAGACAGAATATCGACTTTGTATCTACAAACAGGTTAGTACAAAAATATCGAGTAAAAAATATCGTTTACAAAAATATAGTTTATAAAAATATCGACTTTATTAAAAACAATGTTAAATTAAATTAATATTAAAAATGAATTACTAAAATATACTTAAGAATACTTAAATTACCTTATAATAATTAAATAATTATTTAAAGTTAAAAAAATTACAATCATTTGTTAAAACATATATATATAGTAACATAATATAATTAATAAATATCCAATATTATTACCGTATGATAGCGGAAGTGTAAAAATTACTATTCCCTCTCCAGAGAGTGCAACAGTAGGGAAAGGGTTGGATAGCGTTGTGGTAAAAATTACTATTTCCACTCCAGAGAGTGCAACAGTAGGGAAAGCGTTGGATAGCGTAGGGGTAAAAATTAATATTCCCACTCCAGAAATTGCAACAGTAGGTAAGGCGTTAGATAGCGTAGAGTTAAAATTACTATTCCCACTCCAGAGAGTGCAACAGTAGGGAAAGCGTTGGATAGCGTAGGGGTAAAAATTACTATTCCCACTCCAGAGAGTGCAACAGTAGGGAAAGCGTTGGATAGCGTAGGGGTAAAAATTACTATTCCCATTCCAAAGAGTGCAACAGTAGGGAAAGCGTTGGATAGCGTAGGGGTAGAAATTACTATTCCCACTCCAGAAAGTGCAACAGTAGGTAAGGCGTTCGATAGCGTAGAGGTAAAAATTACTAGTCCCACTCCAGAGAGTGCAACAGTAGGAAAAGGGTTGGATAGCGTAGGGGTAAAAATTACTATTCCCACTCCAGAGAGTGCAACAGTAGGGAAAGCGATGGATAGCATAGGGATAAAAATTACTATTCCCACTCCAGAGAGTGCAACAGTAGGGAAAGCGATGGATAGCGTAGGGGTAAAAATTACGATTCCCACTCCAGAGAGTGCAACAGTAGGGAACGGGTTGGACAGCGTAGGGGTAAAAATTACTATTCCCACTCCAGAGAGTGCAACAGTAGGGAAAGGGTTGGATAGCGTAGGGGTAAAAATTACTATTCCCACTCCAGAGAGTGCAACAGTAGGGAAAGGGTTGGATAGCGTAGGGGTAAAAATTACTATTCCCACTCCAGAGAGTGCAACAGTAGGGAAAGCGTTGGATAGCGTAGGGGTAAAAATTACTATTACCACTCCAGAGATTGCAACAGTAGGGAAAGCGTTGGATAGCGTAGGGGTAAAAATTACTATTCCCACTCCAGAGAGTGCAACAGTAGGGAAAGCGTTGGATAGCGTAGGGGTAAAAATTACTATTCCCACTCCAGTGACTGCAACAGTAGGGAAAGTAGATACTTCATATATTATTTAAAAAATATATATATATTAATATCTATAAAAAAATTAATTAAAAGTAATTACAAATGAAATATAATATAATAATTAATTAATTACAAATACTAATTTAAATTAATCATTACAATTAGTTATCTAATAATACTAATTAATTACAAATTAACAATTAATTAATTAGTAATTAAAAAGTTACTTAACAATTAAAATCTAATAAATACCCCAAAACATTAACATATGTAATTAGTTATAATTTAATTACTTCCACCCTATTCCCCTATAAACCCACAACCCACTACAGAAAATAAATTAGTTAAATTAACATAATTATCAATTAATCAATTTAATAAAAATTAATTGGCAATTAACATTTAATTAATTACTAAATAAAAATTAATTAACAATTAATTATAAACAAATACCAATCAATAAATTTACATATTTAATTAATTATAATTAAATTACTTCCCACCCTATTCCTCTACAAACCCACAACCCGCTACAGAATTAAATTACGCAAAATCTAAATAACATTAAATTAATTAATTAAATTACATTATAACATAAATAAACACTTTTAACACATAAAATACACTATAAAAAAATCGATATTATTACATTTTCGATATTTTTATTAACCTATATTATGTACTTCGATATTTTGACTATCTATATTTTAAAATTCAATATTCCATTACTTACCTTCAAAACGATATTTTTGATGTCTATATTCTGTCCATTCGATATTTTCTCCAGCCTATATTTTGGACTCGATATTATGTCCATTCGATATTTTTTTGTCGATATTTTGTCTGTTTACCCTACCAGGAGTTTGGATAATCTTTTAGTTAAACCACAGCGTTTTTTCAAGAAGAAAACATATAATCATACCTTCTCAGGAATGGCTCCCAGGATCTGGAATGCCTTACCCCCAGAAACAAGACTAATTCCGTCCGCGGCCTTTTTAAAAAAATAAGTGAAAACAATGCTCATGTCTAAATTCACTTGAACTGTTACTGATACATTCTTGTAGATATATGCTATTTTTTAATAGTTATCAATACTGTACTCTCATAATTCTGTGTTTTATATGTATATGTCATCCTATATTTGCCCTGTAAAGCGCTCTGATACCCGCAAGGGTCTTCTTCGCGCTATAGAAAACCGTCAAAATAAATACAATAAAGTAAATAAGACATTCAATAGTTGTACACAATCTCTTTTGTCTTCATAGTTCTATGTGCGTCCATTTCCACTAGTGCCTAGAGAGAGAACCAACATGAAGATGGTCTAGAAGGACCTGCGCAGAAAAAGGGACCAAGCCTTACAGAGGACATTATTGTTCTGTTGTCATCCACTTCTTCATTCCCCGAAGCACTGACTTGAACTGCATAGCAGACATATTCTGGTTGTGACAGAGTTTGGGTTGCATTAGAAAATTGCTTCTTTGATCACATCTCACTCTTACACGATTGATCAGCCTAAAGGAAACAGATTAGTGCTGAAATGCACCAGTCATCTAGTCTAGTGACCTCCATCATGGTTCCTCTTTTAGTGTCCTTAGGCAATCATAAAGTAATTATCTATTTACATCCCTGAATTATGCCAAAGGGCTGGAATGACACAATCCCTACATTAATCGGGAGACCATTATCATCTCTATTTCCTCCCAGTTTTGTAGAGACAATCATTATTCAGATGGAAGCTATTGACCTTCAGTGGTACAAGAACTTTCTGACGACCAGTCTCCTTCCACTATAGCCTGGACCTTGTCCATTTCTATCGTTTATCAAGAGTTTCTTGATGTCTTTCAGAACCCTACTTTTGTGTCACTCCCTCTCAATGGGATTTGGATTATGTCATCCAGAACGTACCCGGAGCCATAATTCCATACAGCAGAATATACATTTTCCCAGCACAAGAAGCAGGTTCTCTGGGAATGTGCAGCCAGGCCTGTCCTGTTGAAATCTCATGCTAGGGTCGGGCATGCCTTCACGCAATACGACATGAGCACTGCAGTTCTTCCTGTCCTTGGAGTTGGAGGTTAGCTGCTGCACTAAGCTGGCTCCCACAGTGAATTGTCCGAGCCGGAGCGGCAGAGGCTTCTCCCTATTCAGCGCAGTGTGCAGAAGCCAGCAAGACGACGACAGAGGAAGCTAGGAGAGACTGGCAGACTGTGCTGCCGTGGATAGCCACCAATACCCACCATATGAAGGAGGTAAGGTGGGAAACTACTACTACGCTGGGGTTGCACGCACCCAGAGACCAAGCAAGGAACGTATCAATTGGTGCAAGTTTCTCCGCCAGGGCGCGTAACTCTGTGGAATTTCACAGAGTTTTTCAGTAACTCCGTAAAATTCTGCAGAGTACAACTCTGCGAGCTCGGCCTAGGCCTACTGTAAATCAAATGCTGCTAGTGAGCCTGCAGCACTGATTGTGCCATCCGCATGAGTAGCCCTGCAACCTTGTCTCAGACCTGCCAGCAGTGTCTGTGTGTGCAGTTTTAAACTGTCATGGTGACCTTACAAGTGCACCCACTTGCCAGGCCCAAACCTTCCTTTTTATTACATTTAAGGCCCCTCAGTGATAGGCCCAAGATAGTCCTAGGGGCAGGGTGCAGTGTATTTAAAAATTAGGAAAAGTGCTGGTATGTTTTACATGTCCTTCTAGTGAAATACTGCCAATTTCGTTTTTCACTATTGCAAGGACTATCTCTGCCATTGGTTATCATTGGAGCTGCCGTGTAATCCCTTACAAGTGTAACTTCCAATTGGGAAGAGGTAGTGATTTAGAGTTTGGTCTCTCTGGACTGACAATTTAAAAACACATATTTTTGTGAAGTTGGTTGCAGGTTTGAAAATGCCACTTATAGAAAGTTGAAATTGTATTACTTTAGCTATTCTGTACCTCGACCTACCACTACAATACACTTCTGGGTTAGGGTGAAAGCTGGGCTTTGTGCAGTTCCTCTAGACAGTCACACAAAAGGAGCTGAGTTGTGCCCTGCATATCCAGGTTGATGGGTCTTACTGACTAGAGTGGTAAGGATGAGTTAACACTTGCACCTGAATAGGGCTGTGCCTGCCCCCACACAAAACACTGCATACCTACCTGTAGTGTGTCTGGAGCCAGGGCCAGGAAGGGAATGGTCTTTTGCACTGCAAAGACCTGTCTCTGAAGTCTACCTATTTCAAGGGCTAAAATGGGTATAGGTACTGGAACTCCGACAGCATATACTCAGAATACTTCTGGACTGAGGACATTATGTCAGGAAGAAGAGTTGTTGTGCAGCCAGGAAGGACTGCCACTTTGCTGCTTGCCTTGCTGTGTTTGATTGCTGCTTCTTGCCTGGAGTTAGGAGGATTGGACTTGACTCTCTACATCCTACATCTCTAAAAGTTTCCTGGGGCTTGGTTGGGCTTGCCTCCTGCTTCTGAGGTCTCAGGCATATCAATAACTTACTTCACCTGCATCTTGCTATGAGCACCTGGCTCCTCTACTGTAAGTCCTAATCTGCCAAGTGGTGCCAATCCAGCCCTGGGCCCTTGGAAGTGAGTATTGGTGCTGCAACCCAAGAATCCAATGCATCAACCCTGAAGTGTCATTTGAAACCAGCACATCCCTGCGAAACTGATGCACTGCAGCTGCCTGTACCAAAGCCGTGGACACTGCTCACTAAGGGGCAGATTTACAAGCCCCTTGCACCACTTTTGCGTCATTTTTCCCATGTTAATAATGATGCAAAAGTGGGGCAAGGGGCTTGTAAATCTGCCCCCAAGTGTGCAATGCAACAACCTCAATTCACAATGCAGCCCTGACTTTGTCAACACAGCGCCTCCAAAGAACCGCTGCTGTGTGAGTCTTGGACACTGCATGATCGACACCTGTGATGCATTGCCCCGACTCCGACGTATACCGGGCCTGGCTTCTACCTGATGCATGGCCTCCAGCTCAGCGGTTGTCATAAATGCCTCAGAAACGACGCATCGCGCCCTTGACATCGACGCATCAACGACTTTGCCCAACCACAGAACCAACGCCTCGCCTGCAACAGTGATGCATCACCTCTGGATTTCAACGCATCTTCCCCAAACATTGATGCATCCAAGGTACTGTGTGTTTGCCTGCTTGACTCCCAGGGCCGGACTGGCCATAGTGGTCGTCGGTCATTTTCCCGCTAGGCCGCTAGGGTGGGGGGCAGTTTTCGGCCCCTGGGGGCTGTTTTTGTTACCGGGGGTCGGCAATATAACAAAATCGGCCAAAACCGGCCCTCGCAAACTGTTTGGCTTCACTCCCCCTCACCCCAGTAGGTGCCGGCTGAGCAGTTTGCCAGGGCCGGTTTCTGTTCCCAGTCCCGCCCTGGCGACTCCTGTATCTGTCCCATACTCCATCACAGTGATATTAAACTTTTGGTTTTGCCCAGGTTGAGCGCGACCAGATAGCCCCAGTTGCAGCTATTGACTTCTAAGCATGGCATTTTGATTTGATCTTGCAAAATTCAAATCTTGACTTGTGTTTGTTGAATTTTTGTCATTTTTGTATTGTTTTTCTCAGATAAATATTGGTGTGTAAGACAATTGTGGTGTTTTCACTGTGTTGTGTTGTGTGTGTGTGTGTGTGTGTGTGTGTGTGCGCACACATACTTTACACATTGCCTCTTTAGTTTAGCCTGATTGTTCTATGCCAGGCAACCAGAGGATGTGCATAGGTAAACTTTTAGTGTGTGCTACACTTACCCTCACTAAGATTGTGGTTCCTGCTTGAACAGAGTGCATACCTCTTCTAACAAGAAACCCAATTTCTAACATTTGCGATCAACGGTATTGTTGGAAAGGATTTATGTGATTAGTTGTCTACAGTTTATTCCCCATTGGTCTATGGTTGCTAGGTTGGATGGTAAATGCAGTTTATGATTTTTATTGGATATTGTATACATTAAATCAAGGAAGTTAGTGTTATACTCGTCTCAAAATCTTTAATGAAATCTAGATTTTCCTTACTAATATACACATCTGCATTCGAGTTTAGTGTTTTCTTCTGCATTTTTTGTACTCAAAAGTTAAGTTAAGGAGCTCTGTGGTGTGAGCAAAAGATTAAAACGAAACATAAAAGAAGTTTTAGAATATAATGGGAATACGTAATATAATTAAAGCATACCTCTTATTGCAAAATGTGTGTTAGCATGGCTCTGTTTTCTGCTGAGTGTAACATTGTATATATGTTTTGCACAGTGCATTTTTGTTTTTAGCACTACGTAGCTGTTATCAAATACAAGTATATCACCTAATGAAATGATTTTCCATTTGAGGTCCCAAATTTAAAAGTAGTATCATCAATTATACAGTGAAATGTAAGATTACTACTTATTTACTCTCAAAGCGCAAATGGAAGTGTTAGCAAAATAAAGTACCTCTGCTTCCACAAAAGAAAAAACATCATTAATTGTTAGTGAATTAAATTTGGAATAGGATATGCTGAATTTGTAGTTTTCTTTCAGAAGGAACCTGTGTTTTTGTTTTTTACACATTGGGATCCGTTAAACATAGCTATTGATTTTAAAATGTGAAGATAGATACAAAAAAATAGATACATCAGAAGGTACTTGATAGTTTGGTTTTGTTCACAGAATTTTGCACATATTTTGTCCATTCTTGCCTACATGATTTACACAACTTAGCTATTTGGTATTCTGTTCTAGCAAAATTATTGGGGCTCTGGTGTAAATAAAGAGAGTTGCGAATAGCTATTGCTTGAGAAGTAGAAATAAATGTTTTGCAAACAAATGTATTGACAAGTTCCTGAATATATGATGTATTTCTCTTTAAGAAGACAATTAAAACAAACTTTGCCGAAAGCATAGGTCTGGAAATGCCTGCCAGACTTTTGGCTTTGTTTTTTTCATGTTTTTTTTTGTAACTTGATATTTTGGGGCACCTTCTGGGCCCTGGCTAATCAAAAAGCACAGTGGATAAAAGCAACAATATATTTCTTACCTCAAAAAGCACACTTTACCATAGTAGTCTCATGTACTGAATGGGACTACCTTGTGTGCAGAGGGACTGACTCCTTGACAGACTATTGTCAACAACAATGTATGTAGGCAAAGGCTGATTTGGCCTGCCCGATTGCCACACACTGCACACTGTAGTGGGCAGAAAAAACATTGTGAAAAAAAACAATATCAGAGCAATGGATGCCAAAGGCTGCCTTAAAGCAAGTCTAACTTCAATAATTATAAAATGTAAAGCTAAGGTTAAACCTGGGAAAAAACTTAGGCACTGCTGAGATTCGAACTCAGGATCTCCTGTTTACTAGACAGGCGCTTTAACCAACTAAGCCACAGCGCCACCTATAAGTTTGTCCTCCGCAGAGCTACCTTTGAGTGACAGAGGCTGTGTCCGCCATACGGGTATTTTTCAATTATATGAATCTGTGAGAAATACTTATGTTTTAGTATCAACAAAAGCTTCCAGGGAAAAATTCAAATGACATAGGGAGAGCAGCGAGGTAAACACGCATCCAAAATGTGCTAAAAATCGCTGCAAAAGTACATTCAAAGTCTGATTAAAATCGTACATGAATGTTCAAGTATGAGTTCCTAATGTAGTATAAACAAAGTGAAGATCGAAAACACAATGTACAGAAGGTAACAATGAAATGTATGTGTGTTACATTAAGTCTACCTCCAAAGAGACTGTTGTCCTGCTTCTAATCTAAATTAAAAGATTATTATGTTTTTGCTACAGCCAAGCGGTAATGGCTACATAATGCTCCAAGGTGAAAATGTAAACATTTGAGTGCTCCCAAAAGAGCTATTCACATACGATTTTCATGAATTGGAAGGGCGCCATACGTTGAATTATGCAAAACGGCGACATGTTTAATACAGCGCTTCATTTAAATTCATCAGACATATGGGGCAGGCAGCTATGTAGTTCGTGTACACATGACTTTCTATTGCATGTTTTTTGCAGCACCGACGTTTCACAATCGGTAAGGAAATCAGATTGCATCCGGAATCAAGCACATAAGTTGCAATTTAAAAGGTTGTTGAAATAGGACCCTTTTGGACGTGTTCCTGTTGAAGGAAAGAGGCAGACGCCATTTCAAAATGTATGTTCGCACGCCCTGTTTTAACGTCATCAGATACCAAGGATATGAGCGCCTCCCCATTGTAGTCTCTATATTACCATGGGAAGTGCTGGCTGTGGAGACGGTAGCGTGGCCGAGCGGTCTAAGGCGCTGGATTAAGGCTCCAGTCTCTCCGGAGGCGTGGGTTCGAATCCCACCGCTGCCAATCGCTTTTGTTCTATTTCAATATATCCATTTTGTTTTTCAATGATTTACATGACCGTAGAACATTTGTATGTTGAAAATATTAGGATCTGGTCTCGTTTTATCAGGAAGCTACATTACAAAACATTTCTACTATTATTAACAGTAGCGATTGCACGAAATCATATGGTTTAGGCGTGCAGATATAGACATTTGAGTTAACAATATGCTCTATGCCCTCAGGTAGAACTGGGATACATTACAGGTGTTACTTTTGTAGCTCTTGTTTACCACAAACTAAGCTGTGAAAACGTGTCCTATGTCACTGGACTTTGGGACAAAGAGTCCAGAACCTCATCAGAATCTGCCCTGATCAACAGTGCAGAATGTCTGCCTTTTGGAGAAAAAAAACATTTGATTAACATCTGTTACCCTGCAAAAACTTTGGAGTTTATCTTGGAAATTAAACACATTTTATGCTGACTGTCAAATCGGTTTGGGACCACTGGCATGTGTAGCGAGGAAATGGAAAGAGACTTGCTGTTTTAGAGGTGGGAGTGGGGTAAAGTACTGAAGAGTAAGGGGCATATTAGCAACGCTTTGCGATAAATATCGCAAAGCGCACTTAGCGCTCAGTTTTTTTATCGCCAGATATCGCAGGATTTTATCACCGAGGTAGCACGTTATTAACAACGTGTATCGCCAATGCGATAATAAATCCAGCGATAGCCATTATAAACTGCTGTATCGCAGGAAAACAAGCGATGATTTCCCTGCGATACTGCAAACCTTGCTGATCGGCAGGCATGCACTCAGCCATGCAATCCACCTCCCATGTTAAAGATGGCTAAGTTGTATTTTTAGCAGGTGTTAAAAACCTGCGATAACGGGGGCTTAGTGCGGCTTTCAAGCTCGCATCGCGGGTCTTGTACAGCTTTACTAATATCCTGAAGCTGTGCTAGCGAGTGTTTGCCAAGGAGTTGTGTGGAGGAACGCCCATTGTCATTAGCGATAAATATCGCTGACATGCAAAGCGGCACCAAAACGGTCGCTTTCGCCATAAAGCTGTGGCTAACAGCTGTTAGCGACAGCTTGCTAATAGGGCGATAGAAATATCGCCACTTTAGCGCCAAAACGTGCAGTCAAAGCAGTGGTACCGCCCTTGCTAATATGCCCCTAAGAGTTTTGCTGTAATATCCTGACCCATTTTGTAAGTGACCCAGGGCATATTAGTTCAGCCAGTCTTAGGGTTAGGGAACCTATTATACATCAATTATTCCACTCTTTTACTAATTAATCAGTGACTTGAGGCCCATATATATTTTTTTTCTTTAAATATTTCAAAAGTGTGCATAGCAAAAGAAACACGAAACAGTTGTATTTGCAATTGTACATTTAATGGTACATTTACTTAATTATTTGATACTTTTTAACGGTTTCCATGCACGCATTTGTTACGTTTTTCTTTAGCCCGACTGTTTTTAGGTCGAGCCTGGGCACCGCATGCGCTGCTCTGGGAGGCATGCTGTACTTAGGTAGGAACTTGAAGCTCTAACCACTCTCCGCCCATATTTTTCATTGGTTTGTGTCATTGTTATTTGTAAACTGTAGATTTTCATTGATCAATAGGCTCAGTAGGCCCTCCTTGGTACCTTCTTGTCTTATCTTGTAATCTCCCATAAGGACTGGCCCTCTTATGTGTGCTGTTACTCAGTAGGCTTAAATTACAGCCTCCGAACCCTATTTCCCTAAATTGTTTTCACCTCTCTTCTAACACTTTTTGAAATAGCCTGGCATGCCACAGTGGCGGCAGTGCCTTTGGTTTATTTGCGGCGCCGAACGCAACCGCATGTTTTTGTTTTGTACTATTTATTCATTTTTTGTTGTTGTTTACAAGCTCCCATGCCACGCTTTCACCTTAATAGAGGCCACACCCATTTCTTTACACAAGCCGCATCTAAAGAAAGGTCTGCAACCGCTTAAAAAAGCAAAACCGCAGAATGGGGCACTTTTACACAAAAAAGCATTTGTTTGTCAACTTAGGAAGCAAATGCTTTTTTTATTTAATGCGATTTTATATAGCGCAAACTTTACTCTAAGGAGTCAGAGCGCTTTACATAAGAACCAGTTGCAAAACATAAGGATTACATGCGTTACATAAAAGATACAAACAGAAAGAATTGCAAATGTACAAGATGTAAAGTCACACAAGGAAGAGATACGAATGGATATATTCTAAGAGTCACCTAGGAATGGTAGAGAGTACAAAGGTCTACTGCATATACTAGTGATTAGAGTTATCTCTATATACATAGGGAAGGGATACGAATGGATATACTCTAAGAGACACATAGGAATGGTAGAGAGTACAAAGGTCTACTGCATATACTAGTGATTAGAATTATCTCTATATACATAGGGAAGGGATACGAATGAATATACTCTAAGCGTGACATAGGAATGGGAGAGAGTACAAAGGTCTACTGCATAAACTAGTGATTAGAGTTATCTCTATATACATAGGGAAGGGATATGAATGGATATACTCTAAGAGTCACATAGGAATGGTAGAGAGTACAAAGGTCTACGGCATATACTAGTGATTAGAGTTATCTCTCTATATATAGGGAAGGGATACAAATGGATATACTCTAAGAGACACATAGGAATGGTAGAGAGTACAAAGGTCTTCTGCATATACTAGTGATTAGAGTTATCTCTATATACATAGGGAAGGGATACAAATGGATATAGTCTAAGAGTCACATAGGAATGGTAGAGAGTACAAAGGTCTACTGCATATACTAGTGATTTGAGTTATCTCTAAATACATAGGGAAGGGATACGAATGGATATACTCTAAGAGTAACATAGGAATGGTAGAGAGTACAAAGGTCTACTGCATATACTAGTAATTAGAGTTATCTCTATATACATAGGGAAGGGATTTGAATGGATATACTCTAAGCGTCACATAGGAATGGTAGAGAGTACAAAGGTCTACTGCATAAACTAGTGATTAGAGTTATCTCTACATACATAGGGAAGGGATACGAATGGATATACTCTAAGAGGCACATAGGAATGGTAGAGAGTACAAAGGTCTACTGCATATACTAGTGATTAGAGTTATTCTGGAGGTTCGGCACTATCTTTTGGCAGTATTCCTACCTGGCAGCCGTTGTCCCGCTGTGTCCCCGCCGCCCGCCGCTGCACCGTTAGGACCCTTGGTGCGGCCGCCGTGAGGTGTGCGGGCTCAGTGGGACTTCAATCCCCACAATTCTCAGCGGTCGGAAGCCGCGCATGGATGCAACGTGCTAGGCGGTGCATAAATTGAAGACACATCCCCTGCTGAGCGGGGAGCTTTTCTGAAGGTCCGGCACTATCTTTTGGCAGTATTCCTACCTGGCAGCCGTTGTCCCGCTGTGTCCCCGACGCCCGCCACTGCACCGTTAAGACCCTTGGTGCGGCTGCCGTGAGGTATGCAGGCTCAGTGGGACTTCAATCCCCACAATTCTCAGCGGTCGGAAGCCGCGCATGGACGCAACGCGCTAGGAGGCGCATAAATTGAAGACACATCCTCGCCTCGCGGAACGCCGGGCAAAGCCCGGGCAAAGGGCGGGCCGTCTGTGGCCGTCAGGGGCTGCAGGAGGCTGGGCTGGGCCCGCCCTCTGACTTTTTGTCTTGGACCTTCCTCTGCATTTAGGACTTCGTGACAGTAAGCTGTTTTATGCTTGACCCTTATCTTCTGTCAGTTGTTAATTACAGCTCTGGGGCTTTTTGCAAATTTGCATTTGACTTGACCATCTTTGAATATTTTTCATACTGATATTGATTCTAGGGCCCAGGATGTCTACATGTGTATCGAACTCCTTACCCTCTACTGTAGGGGTTTCTATACTTGGGTCTTTAGATTAGTATTTTGCTAGGGCTACTAAAGAAATAGATAGAGAGATTGCACTGGCTGAGAAACGTGCGCAGCGCCGTTTTTCTATCGAACTTCTCAAAAACAAGCCCCCAACTCTGGCCAAGAAGGATGTACCAACCTCACACTCTTATAACAATATGTTAGTAGATGCAGACGCAGAGCTTATGAGTACTGAAAACATCCCATTAATCTTTCAAGATAGTTCCCCACCAATTTCTACCATTGAATTAAATAATGATACCACTACAAATGGGATACCTTTCATATCGAACTCTCTGATAGATTTAAACTCCCCAATTGTGTTGGACCCAGTTTCCCAGTCCAACACAATTGCCTCATCTCCTTTACCCAATTTACTAGTAGAGACTAGTAGAGACTCTAGTAGGTATGGAGAAACAATCACCGACAGTAGTAAGCGTATCTATAGAAAAGACACAAACTAAGAGGCACCAGGGAGTTTATCCACCCAAAAAAGAAGGAGGAAGGGAGGGGTCAGAAAAGAGGGAAACATTTTAAATACATCTTTACCACCTCCGGAACCAAAGAAAAAGCTACCAAAGGAGTTGGGGAAGGATGCACTAGGATGCACTAATAGGGCCCACAAAAACAAGTATGTTCCCAGATGCCTTGTCGGCTCAAGGGATATTGGAGGCCATCAAACGCCTCCTAAAATCTCTTCTGTTGCCTCTCACAGAGAGAGTCAAAAGGCTGGGAGAAAAAATGGATTGTATGTTGGTAGCTTCCAATCCTATTGAAGCTCCGAAACAAACCAACCCACGGGAAACTCGTCCAGAAATCAAACACCTAACACAGAAAACATCCATGCCCCAAGTGGATAATCCCATACCGAAAAAAACGATTTTTCACACTAACCCTCCTAGAGCGGTGGCTATGCAAGATTCACATAAAGAGAAGGCCAATTCAGGTCCCCCGAAAGTCCCTGCTACCAGAAATCTTCCTTTAACTAAGCCACCTAAAGCGAATATAGTAAAATCAAATCCCAGAAATAACGTAGATTTGCCACCAGAATCATCTAACTACGTCATTGTGTTGACTGGAGTTCCGGTCGTCCCAGTAGGAAACATAGAATCCCATCCTAGTCTTAAAAATAAAGTCATTTTTGGCTGCGAAACAACAGACCTCTCCCATCTCATTTAAATGGAGACATAATATCTGTAAGAAGGTGCAATTGGGTGGGTCTTCGACCTAAAGATATTGAGGGGGATGCAGTGATAGTAAACTTCAGGGATCACAGAGTAGTCACATATATCAGTGACTGGTTCCCGGGGCGAAGTGAGGGTAGCGTATCCTCTTGCAACCTGAGCTATTTTTATCCAGAAGCTCTGATGACGCCTCCTAATTACTTACCAACTTTGGGTCGCTCAGATTCCCTGCAATTTTCCTATCACAATCAGCACTCTACTGTTCCAAGACAGTACATAAACAGTCTTCCCCCTTTTTTCCCCACCTCAACGCTTAAATAGGTTTTTTCTTCCTTCTGGCAATAGTTATCATCCCACAAATCCGAAGGAGTATTGGAATATTCCACTACACAATTTATTTGAACCCCTCTCTGGCTTAGATGTAAACGAATGACTAATTTCGCCCGTTTTTCAAGTAGGAAGCACTCACGAGTGCTTGAATAACCGCAAATCATTAATTGAACTTTCCACTGTTATTCCTATTCCTACGGGTAGCCTGCCTGAGCCCCTACAGACACGAGGGGGGATCACTGTGTATTAAAATTAGACTTGAATGTGAGTCTAGGGATTGGGACTGAGCCCTTAAATTCTACGATATTGCAAGATACTATGTTTTACTTATCTAATAATGAGGAAAAAAATGATTGTTTTGCTGGGTGTAATTTGTCGCAAAATATTACTGCTACTTTGACTACTGTTGGTAACCTTAGCCCTGGAAAATTTACTAGCCCGCCTGAAAAATAACTGGAAGTCAATTTGGGGGGAAATGTTGGGATTCATGATACTTACGATATTGTATCATCTCCTAAGTCATGTCCTACTAAAGACGGGGGGGGGGGGAAAGGGGTTGTGTCTAAGCTTTCCACACTTACATCTGTTTGCTCCACCAATTTGGTCCTCAATTGGAACGTGGCAGGTCTTGCAACTAAAATTGGTTCCCAATCATGGTTGAACTTGGTGAATAGTTATACCATTCTATCCTTCCAGGAAACATGGGCAGTAAATCCTGTCCACCTCCTAGGGTATCAGACTTTTCATGCACCTGCTTTAGTAAGCAACCAGGGAAGAAACAGGGGTGGTTTGTGCGTTTATATTAGTATCGCTAGTGGACTAACTGTGTTGAAACACGTCCCTACTGAATTTTATCAGATTGTTCTGATTGGATGGGGTAGCTCATTTATTCTCATCTTAGTACATTTTTATAACAATGTGGCGTCAGAAACTCTGAAACGAATTTTAAATGAATTAAGTCACACAATTGTCACACTAAAAGAATCTTTAGGCAGGGAGTGTGTTCTTGCCTGGCTGGGTGATTTCAATTTTTATTTACTCTCATCATGGAAAACGTTGGATGACATTTATGGTGATCATTATGCAATAGCATTTAATATAAATAACCATACACTGAAACAGGCAACTAGGGAAAAAAGTATTATCTATCAACAACCTATTTCCGTTGGGAGTACCAACGGTTACACTCTTAAATGGGATAAGGTGGATCCTGAGGTGTTATTTGACACTTTATTTAAAGTAAGAAAGACAGAGATCGACACTTGTCTATCTCCTTTAGAAGATCCTTTAAAAATCTTGGCTTCTTTCTCAAAAATACAAGAGTCGTTAAAATTTTTACTCTTTCGTCAGTTTAAACCAGGACCTAATAAACCCACTGGGTTTATTAGGTCCTGGTTTAAACTGACGAAAGAGTAAAAATTTTAACGACTCTTGTATTTTTGAGAAAGAAGCCAAGATTTTTAAAGGATCTTCTAAAGGAGATAGACAAGTGTCGATCTCTGTCTTTCTTACTTTAAATAAAGTGTCAAATAACACCTCAGGATCCACCTTATCCCATTTAAGAGTGTAACCGTTGGTACTCCCAACGGAAATAGGTTGTTGATAGATAATACTTTTTTCCCTAGTTGCCTGATAAGAATTGTACATCTGCACTAAAATCCTTAAAAAAGGCCTTGATAGATAATACTTTTTTCCCTAGTTGCCTGATAAGAATTGTACATCTGCACTAAAATCCTTAAAAAAGGCCTTACATGCCACGCCTAGATCCCCAACGGAGATTCGTCATGCCAGACGCCAGTATCGCAGTGCGATTAAGAACAGGGAGAAAATATTGAAATATGAGGCCTGGCAAGCCTTAATTTTTTCTTCTAAAAACAGAGATCCAACTGCCTTTTGGAAGGCTATAAACGCCCCTTTTGCCTGGGGAAAACAACCTGAGTTGTTAGATATAGCAATAAATGGTGATACTTGGGTAGCCCACTTTCAAAATCTGTATGGTTACATCTGGCAAAAATACTGGATCTTCCTTGGGAAACCTTCCGTTGGACATAGTTTTCACCTGCGAGGAGGTCACTCTGGCCATAAGAGAAAGTCCATCTGGTAAGGCACCGGGCCTGGATGAAATACCAATTGATGTTTTTAAAGTTGAAATCGATTTCTGGGCCCCTTTAATAACTATTGTGATGAATTGTGCTAATATCCATGGACTTATACCAACGTGGTCAGAAGCGATAGTAGTCCCGATATTTAAAAAGGGGGACAGACACGATCAATCTTGTAATCGCCCAATTTCCCTCCTCGATGCACTAATGAAGGTAGCTGCCCGTATTATTTTAAAACATGTACAAAAATGGATTGAGGATGCTAATATCCTATCGATCTTCCAATATGGATTCCAACACGGCATGGGAACGGTTGAGCAGAGTCTAAATTTATATTTTTTAATTTCTAAATACTCTGAAGCCAAGAAAGGGAACCTTTTTATAACTTTTATTGACTTGAGCTCAGCTTTTGATTGTGTTGATCACAATCATTTATGGTCTACGCTAGAGGACCTAGGTCTGGAATTTTCAATCCTTAATTTCATCAAGGAAATATACAAGGATGCTGGGGCGAGGGTGCGCTTTGGAAAACAAGGGGAGTGTTCGGCAAGATTTTCCATCAAGAGGGGGGTGAGACAGGGGTGCATTTTAGCCCCCCTACTCTTCTCCCTCTATATAAACGCGATTGGTGACCACCATAGGAGTTTTCAATATGATTACCCCTTAGTCCAGGGCCACCCCGTCCCCATTCTATTATATGCGGACGATGCCGCTATTATGTCCCAAACCAGGCTGGACCTACAAAGGGCTGTCTCAAAGTTCACACTTTTTATGAGGGAAAAGGGTCTTAAGATTAATATATTAAAAACCTTTTCCATGTCCTGTCGACAAGGAACAAAGAAAATACCTTGTCCCATTTATATAGAGGGCAGAAAGATAGAGACCATAGATCAATTTCCCTATCTTGGGATCTCCTTCCACAGGAAATGCTCCTGGCATACAGCAATCAAAGCCAGAAGATAAGCGTTCTCCAGAGCGATTGGAGCCCTGTAGCACTTCGTGACAAAAATCGGGGGTAGACCAGTTAAGGAGTTGATTATTATATACAAAGCAAAGTGTATTGCCGCGGCCACCTATGGTTCTGGTATCTGGGGGATTGATTCTTTAATTTCAATTCAACAAACTGAAAATTGCTTCCTCAGATACCTCCTGGAGGTCCCCAAATCAACACCTAGCTATTTTGTGCACATTGAACTGGGTCTCCCCTACATCTCCGAAATCATAATGACCGAGCCCATTCTGTTATGGCATAAGTTGTGGCTAACATTAGAGACAGCCTTTAATCGGAATATAATATCTGATTGCCTACAACTTGATGGTGTAAGGCAAATTAAATGGCTGTGTTTTGTGGAAAAAATGTTGACCGAGATTGACCACCCTGAGTTTTTAAAAAATCCATCTAGTATGGAAATAATGCCAAGGAAACTGTTGCGTAAATTGGCTATGGACCATCTAGCAAACAAAAGATGGTCCACTGAAAAATTGAAAAAATCAGTGCTAGCCTATCAACAAATCACAACGGAACAGGGCCTACAACTGTACCTTGATAGTGAGCTTAATTGTTACGCTAGAATGCTTCTTGCAAGGTTTAGATTGGGTTCTTTTTATCGTTTAATTACTTTCCCAATCTGCAATGACTGGTCGAGAGAAATGTCGCCTTGTCCCTGTGATGATCTCGCCCCTCAATCTAATCTGCATTGCATTTTATTCTGCAAATTTTATCAGGTTCCAAGAAAGATCCTACTTAAACCGATTCTCAAAAAGTGGGACATCCGGTCTAGTAGAAATGCTTTCCTTAGACTACAACGGCTGGAAACCTTGGAAGTGACCCACACTCTAGTTAAATTCTTGAAACTTTTGGTTAAGTTTAGGAACTCGATGTAATATATAAAATGGTTATATGAATTTTTGTAATTTTTAAAATGTACAACTTTTTTTAAGACGCAAAATCTAATTTTGTTTTTATACAAATGCATTATTGACTCTTTTTATACTACCCCTGTCTTTTTTTTAAAACAATTGTTCCTACTTAAATGGTAATGTACTGGCTTTTTTGTGACTTATATCTGTTTCTACCCATATATGTTTTTTAACAAATGTATGCTTTTATGATATCACAGTTTATATCGAAATAAAGATTTTTTTAATTTGAATTTGAGTTATCTCTATATATATAGGGAAGGGATTCGGATGGATATACTCTAAGAGTCACATAGGAATGGTAGAGAGTACAAAGGTCTACTGCATATACTAGTGATTAGAGTTATCTCTATATACAGAAAAGCAGAGTTCCATTAAGTGGGGTCGTAGGGGGGATGTTGTTGGTAAAAGCGCCCCATTGCCTACCCTCACTTTAATGGCGGCCACATCCCTTTCTTTTGACGCGTCTTGTCTTAAGAAGGGGGTGCTGCCTCTATTAACGTGAAAGCACGGCATAGGGCGCTTGAAAATAGCAAAAATATTTTGCAAAGCAAGAGGTCTCGCTTTTTTTTTTTTTTTATATTTTTATTGTGGCAGTTGCATGTAAATACACGGAATACAGTCACATCCGTGATCAGGTGAGCAAAAACGAAGAACATAGGGTAGGAGAAAATGAAATACACAGCCTATCGGTCCACAACCCTGAGGGCGGACGGCGTCACACTTTAATAACACAATGTAGGGTATATGTCGGTGATCACGATGGACACAAATAAAGCAATCAAACCACTTGTTTTGTTGGAACAGAACAATACCAAACGAAACTATAAAAATCCGCAGAGCTCGTCAGGGAGATCAGTAGGCCAGCTGAATGGCTTTTGTAGTCTGGTCTGCCCTGTTCCCATGATGCACTGGGCCAGGGACAGACTAATTTGCATACAGCCAGGTTCTGAAACTGGGATGGTGCAATGAGCTAAAAAACGGTGTTGGATCTAGCCCTGATCTCTTGACTGGGTGAGAGTACTCTGCTTAATTCAGAGACTCTGTCCATCACCACCCCTTGTTGTAAATTATTTTGTCCACCCTAAGCGTGGAAGGGTATACTCAGATGTGAGTCCCTTGCTCATTGCACCATCAGGATTCAAGCAAGCCGGGCCGAAGACGCCTGAAATGGCAGAAACCGGTCCCCGGAAGCTTGTTTCCTTCCCAGTGTAAGAATTGGCTTTTGTAGTCTGGTCTGCCCTGTTCCCATGATGCACTGGGCCAGGGACAGACTAATTTGCATACAGCCAGGTTCTGAAACTGGGATGGTGCAATGAGCTAAAAAACGGTGTTGGATCTAGCCCTGATCTCTTGACTGAGTGAGAGTACTCTGCTTAATTCAGAGACTCTGTCCATCACCACCCCTTGTTGTAAATTATTTTGTCCACCCTAAGCGTGGAAGGGTATACTCAGATGTGAGTCCCTTGCTCATTGCACCATCAGGATTCAAGCAAGCCGGGCCGAAGACGCCTGAAATGGCAGAAACCGGTCCCCGGAAGCTTGTTTCCTTCCCAGTGTAAGAATTGGCTTTTGTAGTCTGGTCTGCCCTGTTCCCATGATGCACTGGGCCAGGGACAGACTAATTTGCATACAGCCAGGTTCTGAAACTGGGATGGTGCAATGAGCTAAAAAACGGTGTTGGATCTAGCCCTGATCTCTTGACTGGGTGAGAGTACTCTGCTTAATTCAGAGACTCTGTCCATCACCACCCCTTGTTGTAAATTATTTTGTCCACCCTAAGCGTGGAAGGGTATACTCAGATGTGAGTCCCTTGCTCATTGCACCATCAGGATTCAAGCAAGCCGGGCCGAAGACGCCTGAAATGGCAGAAACCGGTCCCCGGAAGCTTGTTTCCTTCCCAGTGTAAGAATTGGCTTTTGTAGTCTGGTCTGCCCTGTTCCCATGATGCACTGGGCCAGGGACAGACTAATTTGCATACAGCCAGGTTCTGAAACTGGGATGGTGCAATGAGCTAAAAAACGGTGTTGGATCTAGCCCTGATCTCTTGACTGGGTGAGAGTACTCTGCTTAATTCAGAGACTTTGTCCATCACCACCCCTTGTTGTAAATTATTTTGTCCACCCTAAGCGTGGAAGGGTATACTCAGATGTGAGTCCCTTGCTCATTGCACCATCAGGATTCAAGCAAGCCGGGCCGAAGACGCCTGAAATGGCAGAAACCGGTCCCCGGAAGCTTGTTTCCTTCCCAGTGTAAGAATTGGCTTTTGTAGTCTGGTCTGCCCTGTTCCCATGATGCACTGGGCCAGGGACAGACTAATTTGCATACAGCCAGGTTCTGAAACTGGGATGGTGCAATGAGCTAAAAAACGGTGTTGGATCTAGCCCTGATCTCTTGACTGGGTGAGAGTACTCTGCTTAATTCAGAGACTCTGTCCATCACCACCCCTTGTTGTAAATTATTTTGTCCACCCTAAGCGTGGAAGGGTATACTCAGATGTGAGTCCCTTGCTCATTGCACCATCAGGATTCAAGCAAGCCGGGCCGAAGACGCCTGAAATGGCAGAAACCGGTCCCCGGAAGCTTGTTTCCTTCCCAGTGTAAGAATTGGCTTTTGTAGTCTGGTCTGCCCTGTTCCCATGATGCACTGGGCCAGGGACAGACTAATTTGCATACAGCCAGGTTCTGAAACTGGGATGGTGCAATGAGCTAAAAAACGGTGTTGGATCTAGCCCTGATCTCTTGACTGGGTGAGAGTACTCTGCTTAATTCAGAGACTCTGTCCATCACCACCCCTTCTTGTAAATTATTTTGTCCACCCTAAGCGTGGAAGGGTATACTCAGATGTGAGTCCCTTGCTCATTGCACCATCAGGATTCAAGCAAGCCGGGCCGAAGACGCCTGAAATGGCAGAAACCGGTCCCCGGAAGCTTGTTTCCTTCCCAGTGTAAGAATTGGCTTTTGTAGTCTGGTCTGCCCTGTTCCCATGATGCACTGGGCCAGGGACAGACTAATTTGCATACATCCAGGTTCTGAAACTGGGATGGTGCAATGAGCTAAAAAACGGTGTTGGATCTAGCCCTGATCTCTTGACTGGGTGAGAGTACTCTGCTTAATTCAGAGACTCTGTCCATCACCACCCCTTGTTGTAAATTATTTTGTCCACCCTAAGCGTGGAAGGGTATACTCAGATGTGAGTCCCTTGCTCATTGCACCATCAGGATTCAAGCAAGCCGGGCCGAAGACGCCTGAAATGGCAGAAACCGGTCCCCGGAAGCTTGTTTCCTTCCCAGTGTAAGAATTGGCTTTTGTAGTCTGGTCTGCCCTGTTCCCATGATGCACTGGGCCAGGGACAGACTAATTTGCATACAGCCAGGTTCTGAAACTGGGATGGTGCAATGAGCTAAAAAACGGTGTTGGATCTAGCCCTGATCTCTTGACTGGGTGAGAGTACTCTGCTTAATTCAGAGACTCTGTCCATCACCACCCCTTGTTGTAAATTATTTTGTCCACCCTAAGCGTGGAAGGGTATACTCAGATGTGAGTCCCTTGCTCATTGCACCATCAGGATTCAAGCAAGCCGGGCCGAAGACGCCTGAAATGGCAGAAACCGGTCCCCGGAAGCTTGTTTCCTTCCCAGTGTAAGAATTGGCTTTTGTAGTCTGGTCTGCCCTGTTCCCATGATGCACTGGGCCAGGGACAGACTAATTTGCATACAGCCAGGTTCTGAAACTGGGATGGTGCAATGAGCTAAAAAACGGTGTTGGATCTAGCCCTGATCTCTTGACTGGGTGAGAGTACTCTGCTTAATTCAGAGACTCTGTCCATCACCACCCCTTGTTGTAAATTATTTTGTCCACCCTAAGCGTGGAAGGGTATACTCAGATGTGAGTCCCTTGCTCATTGCACCATCAGGATTCAAGCAAGCCGGGCCGAAGACGCCTGAAATGGCAGAAACCGGTCCCCGGAAGCTTGTTTCCTTCCCAGTGTAAGAATTGGCTTTTGTAGTCTGGTCTGCCCTGTTCCCATGATGCACTGGGCCAGGGACAGACTAATTTGCATACAGCCAGGTTCTGAAACTGGGATGGTGCAATGAGCTAAAAAACGGTGTTGGATCTAGCCCTGATCTCTTGACTGGGTGAGAGTACTCTGCTTAATTCAGAGACTCTGTCCATCACCACCCCTTCTTGTAAATTATTTTGTCCACCCTAAGCGTGGAAGGGTATACTCAGATGTGAGTCCCTTGCTCATTGCACCATCAGGATTCAAGCAAGCCGGGCCGAAGACGCCTGAAATGGCAGAAACCGGTCCCCGGAAGCTTGTTTCCTTCCCAGTGTAAGAATTGGCTTTTGTAGTCTGGTCTGCCCTGTTCCCATGATGCACTGGGCCAGGGACAGACTAATTTGCATACATCCAGGTTCTGAAACTGGGATGGTGCAATGAGCTAAAAAACGGTGTTGGATCTAGCCCTGATCTCTTGACTGGGTGAGAGTACTCTGCTTAATTCAGAGACTCTGTCCATCACCACCCCTTGTTGTAAATTATTTTGTCCACCCTAAGCGTGGAAGGGTATACTCAGATGTGAGTCCCTTGCTCATTGCACCATCAGGATTCAAGCAAGCCGGGCCGAAGACGCCTGAAATGGCAGAAACCGGTCCCCGGAAGCTTGTTTCCTTCCCAGTGTAAGAATTGGCTTTTGTAGTCTGGTCTGCCCTGTTCCCATGATGCACTGGGCCAGGGACAGACTAATTTGCATACAGCCAGGTTCTGAAACTGGGATGGTGCAATGAGCTAAAAAACGGTGTTGGATCTAGCCCTGATCTCTTGACTGGGTGAGAGTACTCTGCTTAATTCAGAGACTCTGTCCATCACCACCCCTTGTTGTAAATTATTTTGTCCACCCTAAGCGTGGAAGGGTATACTCAGATGTGAGTCCCTTGCTCATTGCACCATCAGGATTCAAGCAAGCCGGGCCGAAGACGCCTGAAATGGCAGAAACCGGTCCCCGGAAGCTTGTTTCCTTCCCAGTGTAAGAATTGGCTTTTGTAGTCTGGTCTGCCCTGTTCCCATGATGCACTGGGCCAGGGACAGACTAATTTGCATACAGCCAGGTTCTGAAACTGGGATGGTGCAATGAGCTAAAAAACGGTGTTGGATCTAGCCCTGATCTCTTGACTGGGTGAGAGTACTCTGCTTAATTCAGAGACTCTGTCCATCACCACCCCTTGTTGTAAATTATTTTGTCCACCCTAAGCGTGGAAGGGTATACTCAGATGTGAGTCCCTTGCTCATTGCACCATCAGGATTCAAGCAAGCCGGGCCGAAGACGCATGAAATGGCAGAAACCGGTCCCCGGAAGCTTGTTTCCTTCCCAGTGTAAGAATTGGCTTTTGTAGTCTGGTCTGCCCTGTTCCCATGATGCACTGGGCCAGGGACAGACTAATTTGCATACAGCCAGGTTCTGAAACTGGGATGGTGCAATGAGCTAAAAAACGGTGTTGGATCTAGCCCTGATCTCTTGACTGGGTGAGAGTACTCTGCTTAATTCAGAGACTCTGTCCATCACCACCCCTTGTTGTAAATTATTTTGTCCACCCTAAGCGTGGAAGGGTATACTCAGATGTGAGTCCCTTGCTCATTGCACCATCAGGATTCAAGCAAGCCGGGCCGAAGACGCCTGAAATGGCAGAAACCTGTCCCCGGAAGCTTGTTTCCTTCCCAGTGTAAGAATTGGCTTTTGTAGTCTGGTCTGCCCTGCCCTGTTCCCATGATGCACTGGGCCAGGGACAGACTAATTTGCATACAGCCAGGTTCTGAAACTGGGATGGTGCAATGAGCTAAAAAACGGTGTTGGATCTAGCCCTGATCTCTTGACTGGGTGAGAGTACTCTGCTTAATTCAGAGACTCTGTCCATCACCACCCCTTGTTGTAAATTATTTTGTCCACCCTAAGCGTGGAAGGGTATACTCAGATGTGAGTCCCTTGCTCATTGCACCATCAGGATTCAAGCAAGCCGGGCCGAAGACGCCTGAAATGGCAGAAACCGGTCCCCGGAAGCTTGTTTCCTTCCCAGTGTAAGAATTGGCTTTTGTAGTCTGGTCTGCCCTGTTCCCATGATGCACTGGGCCAGGGACAGACTAATTTGCATACAGCCAGGTTCTGAAACTGGGATGGTGCAATGAGCTAAAAAACGGTGTTGGATCTAGCCCTGATCTCTTGACTGGGTGAGAGTACTCTGCTTAATTCAGAGACTTTGTCCATCACCACCCCTTGTTGTAAATTATTTTGTCCACCCTAAGCGTGGAAGGGTATACTCAGATGTGAGTCCCTTGCTCATTGCACCATCAGGATTCAAGCAAGCCGGGCCGAAGACGCCTGAAATGGCAGAAACCGGTCCCCGGAAGCTTGTTTCCTTCCCAGTGTAAGAATTGGCTTTTGTAGTCTGGTCTGCCCTGTTCCCATGATGCACTGGGCCAGGGACAGACTAATTTGCATACAGCCAGGTTCTGAAACTGGGATGGTGCAATGAGCTAAAAAACGGTGTTGGATCTAGCCCTGATCTCTTGACTGGGTGAGAGTACTCTGCTTAATTCAGAGACTCTGTCCATCACCACCCCTTGTTGTAAATTATTTTGTCCACCCTAAGCGTGGAAGGGTATACTCAGATGTGAGTCCCTTGCTCATTGCACCATCAGGATTCAAGCAAGCCGGGCCGAAGATGCCTGAAATGGCAGAAACCGGTCCCCGGAAGCTTGTTTCCTTCCCAGTGTAAGAATTGGCTTTTGTAGTCTGGTCTGCCCTGTTCCCATGATGCACTGGGCCAGGGACAGACTAATTTGCATACAGCCAGGTTCTGAAACTGGGATGGTGCAATGAGCTAAAAAACGGTGTTGGATCTAGCCCTGATCTCTTGACTGGGTGAGAGTACTCTGCTTAATTCAGAGACTCTGTCCATCACCACCCCTTCTTGTAAATTATTTTGTCCACCCTAAGCGTGGAAGGGTATACTCAGATGTGAGTCCCTTGCTCATTGCACCATCAGGATTCAAGCAAGCCGGGCCGAAGACGCCTGAAATGGCAGAAACCGGTCCCCGGAAGCTTGTTTCCTTCCCAGTGTAAGAATTGGCTTTTGTAGTCTGGTCTGCCCTGTTCCCATGATGCACTGGGCCAGGGACAGACTAATTTGCATACATCCAGGTTCTGAAACTGGGATGGTGCAATGAGCTAAAAAACGGTGTTGGATCTAGCCCTGATCTCTTGACTGGGTGAGAGTACTCTGCTTAATTCAGAGACTCTGTCCATCACCACCCCTTGTTGTAAATTATTTTGTCCACCCTAAGCGTGGAAGGGTATACTCAGATGTGAGTCCCTTGCTCATTGCACCATCAGGATTCAAGCAAGCCGGGCCGAAGACGCCTGAAATGGCAGAAACCGGTCCCCGGAAGCTTGTTTCCTTCCCAGTGTAAGAATTGGCTTTTGTAGTCTGGTCTGCCCTGTTCCCATGATGCACTGGGCCAGGGACAGACTAATTTGCATACAGCCAGGTTCTGAAACTGGGATGGTGCAATGAGCTAAAAAACGGTGTTGGATCTAGCCCTGATCTCTTGACTGGGTGAGAGTACTCTGCTTAATTCAGAGACTCTGTCCATCACCACCCCTTGTTGTAAATTATTTTGTCCACCCTAAGCGTGGAAGGGTATACTCAGATGTGAGTCCCTTGCTCATTGCACCATCAGGATTCAAGCAAGCCGGGCCGAAGACGCCTGAAATGGCAGAAACCGGTCCCCGGAAGCTTGTTTCCTTCCCAGTGTAAGAATTGGCTTTTGTAGTCTGGTCTGCCCTGTTCCCATGATGCACTGGGCCAGGGACAGACTAATTTGCATACAGCCAGGTTCTGAAACTGGGATGGTGCAATGAGCTAAAAAACGGTGTTGGATCTAGCCCTGATCTCTTGACTGGGTGAGAGTACTCTGCTTAATTCAGAGACTCTGTCCATCACCACCCCTTGTTGTAAATTATTTTGTCCACCCTAAGCGTGGAAGGGTATACTCAGATGTGAGTCCCTTGCTCATTGCACCATCAGGATTCAAGCAAGCCGGGCCGAAGACGCCTGAAATGGCAGAAACCGGTCCCCGGAAGCTTGTTTCCTTCCCAGTGTAAGAATTGGCTTTTGTAGTCTGGTCTGTCCTGTTCCCATGATGCACTGGGCCAGGGACAGACTAATTTGCATACAGCCAGGTTCTGAAACTGGGATGGTGCAATGAGCTAAAAAACGGTGTTGGATCTAGCCCTGATCTCTTGACTGGGTGAGAGTACTCTGCTTAATTCAGAGACTCTGTCCATCACCACCCCTTGTTGTAAATTATTTTGTCCACCCTAAGCGTGGAAGGGTATACTCAGATGTGAGTCCCTTGCTCATTGCACCATCAGGATTCAAGCAAGCCGGGCCGAAGACGCCTGAAATGGCAGAAACCGGTCCCCGGAAGCTTGTTTCCTTCCCAGTGTAAGAATTGGCTTTTGTAGTCTGGTCTGCCCTGTTCCCATGATGCACTGGGCCAGGGACAGACTAATTTGCATACAGCCAGGTTCTGAAACTGGGATGGTGCAATGAGCTAAAAAACGGTGTTGGATCTAGCCCTGATCTCTTGACTGGGTGAGAGTACTCTGCTTAATTCAGAGACTCTGTCCATCACCACCCCTTGTTGTAAATTAGCTGAATGGTCCAGCACTAACCGGTCATAGCGCTTCGAACCTGGTTCATCGATATATAACACCCTAAAAGAAAGAACCCCTGCATAGGAGACAGAAATTAAACGGTCCCGGCAGGGACAAGTCACAAACCCCTCAGCCCATACACAGCATCTCAGGAACCCCCTCTGGACAGAGCCAGCTCCGCCGTCGCACAGTTCACCCCGGTAAGTGTTCCAGTGTCCCCATTTCCTGTCCCACATCTTGGGGCAGCCCCTCGTTTTATACACGGTCTTCTCTGCTATCATACATTGGTCCACTGCGGCCACCCAGCCCACCACCAGTGGTCTTCCTGGGGAGCCTCAACTCATTGCTATGGACTGTTTAACCAGTAGAAACCCCAGTGAGGCCCATTGTAGCTCCGGAGCAGTGAGGTCATTAGGGCCCCAGATGTTAAGGATACATTGCCTAGGCGACTCAGGTAGGGGCTTGCCCAGGGATCGGCTCATCTTAGACCGGGCGGTCATCCAGAAACGCTGTATAACAGGGCACTCCCATAGGACGTGGTAGAAGGTTCCAGGGAGTCCGCAGCTACGGAGGCATAGGGCGTCCGGTCTCCGACCTATCCTAGCCAAGGTGAGGGCCGATATGTACGCTCTGTGTAGCACTTTTAGTTGTATCAACCGGAACCTGTGACATATTGCTGATTCTCTCGGAGACATCAGTGCCGATCTCCAGTCCTCGTCGTCTAGGGGACCCAGGTCCACCTCCCACTTAGCCCTCAACGGCAAGAAGGAATCAGGGAGATTGTTGCAGAGTTTACGGTAAGTGAGGGAGATGACCTTTTCAGGAAGAGGTTCTGACAGGAGCCTATCCTCCAGAGGGGAGGTGGTGGGTATAGAAGCGAAGTCCGGAAATGCGTCCTGCAGGACATGCGTAATTTGCAGGTACCTAAAGAACTCAGTGGGTGCCAGGGCGTATTTAGCTTGTAGGTCGGCAAAGGTCTGCAGCCTATTTTTGTGAACCAGGTCTCCGACCTCCGAGATCCCAATCGCATCCCATCTGTCGAAGCCCTGGGAGAAGCAGAGGGAACTCAGTCGTTGAGCGGACCATAGAGGCGAGGCCTTGGTTAGTTTGTCAGCCCACCCTAGCGTTTTGTTGGCTGCGTGCCAAATCCGCACTGTGTGGGCTATGGGCCCAATGTATCACGTTTTGGTGGGTTTACTATACAGGGCCCCCAGGTATCCCTCCCGTCCCGTTTGTTCTCTGTCCAAAAGGAAGGCCGGGTTAAGCGGAGAACCGTGTATCCAGTGGTTGATCACCACAAGCTGGGAGGCCCAGTAGTAGAGACGGAGATTGGGCAGGGCTATTCCCCCATCGTACCAGCCCTGAAACAACTTACAGACAGCAATCCGAGCGGCACCGCCATCCCAAAGCAATCCCCGGAGCTCACTCTCCACCGCCGTGAAGTACGAGTCCGGAACGGGAAAAGGGCAGTTCTGAAGGACGTATAGGAAGCGGGGAAGTGCCAGCATTTTCAATAATACCGCCCTACCCAGGAGAGAGAGAAGAAGCGATCACCAATGGGCAACGTCGCTACGCAGTCTGCGCAGTGGGCCTAGCAGATTGCGGTCGTAAAATTGCGTAGAGTCTGGGGTAATGAAAATACCTAGATAGGTAAAACCGTCCGAGGCCAGCGTAATGGAAAAGCCCCGAGGCAAGCGAGGTGGCGGGCCATGTAGCATGTACAGCACCCACTTGGACCAGTTTATGGCATAGCCGGAGTATTTACCGAAGTTAGTGAGGACGTGGAACAAGCTGTTGATGGAGGACTGCGGGGACGATACGTAAATCAGGATATTGTCAGCGTAAAGAGAGATTTTGTCCACAGTTTCGTCACTCCAGCGCAGGCTTCGAATTGAGGCATCAGTGCGAACCCAGTGAGCCAACGGCTCCAAGGTAAGGGCGAACAACAGGGGAGAGAGAGGGCAACCCTGCCTGGTGCCCCGGTGGAGAGGAAATTTTCTAGACGTGAAGTTATTAACTCGGAACTGACCAAAGAGGTCTGTGTAGAGGAGGCGTACCCAGGCAATAAAGATGGGCCCAAAGCCAAAGCGGCGGAGGACCTCGAACAGGTAGGACCATTCAATTGAGTCGAATGCCATAGCTGCATCCAGGGATAATATAGCAGCGTCTTGGGAGAGAGAGGGCTGTCGGCTCAGCACTTTATGGACCCTTCGGAGGTTCAGCGCCGTGTTCCGGCCCGGCAAAAAAACTGACTGGTCATCGTGTATCAGTGAAGGGAGTACCAAGAGGAGACGGGACGCCAGCAGTTTAGTCAGGACCTTGGCTCCCGTGCTGATCAGGGAGATCGGCCGATAGGTCTCGCTTTTGAAAGAATTTAAGCTATTGTCATTTACAATGCCAATAGCTCAAACTCTCGAAACATCCTGTATTCCCTCTATGGGCTAACATCCTGCCCATTGTATTTTTATTCGTCCCTTCGATACTCTTTTAAAAAGGCTTGATTGCTAATGGTTACTTTGTCCTCTTTTCCTCACCTTCCTTAGGCCTCAGTGTATTTTGTCTTGTTTGGGGGATGATTTTTTTTTTCTTTGATAAGGGCAGCAGTAGAGCAGAGTTGAGAAAGGTGGTGTTTTCTATCCCTCGCAATGTAGTAGGCAACTGTCTCTGATTACACTTTTGGTCGAGCGGGATGTAACCTATGTCACTGTTATTAGCGCGTTACCACTTTCCCGTTCTCTCAGGCGCCTTGTGAGCCACGAGTATGAGATAATTAAATATTTATTTTTTTAGCAGGCTGCAGGCAGGACAAAACAGCATAATGCATTCATTTACTAAGCAAAATGTGTACCTTATGACGTTTTGTAACTCAGCTGTCAGAGATGGGAGGGCAGGGCAGGGCAGGTCTTGTAAATAATCTCTGCGGCACTTATCTACAGGGTTTAGCAATGTGTGACAGAGCCCGCATTCATGCTAGTGTCTTCAGTGCTGCTCCACGTAACCTTAGCGCAGTGCGCCCTCAGTTTCAGGTGGACTGCACCAGAGTGCATTTTTTTACGGGCCACTCGTGTTTTCCTGTTCGTACTATCGACCAGAGGTCTAACAAGCATTGAAAATGCAATAGGTATCGCAATAGAAGAGTTTAACATTTTTCGTTTTGCAAATGGATGAGTGGCGTTGCGTGGATGAGTGGCGTTGCGTGGATGAGTGGCGTTGCGTGGATGAGTGGCGTTGCGTGGATGAGTGGCGTTGTTTGTGTGAGTGGCGTTGTTTGTGTGAGTGGCGTTGCGTGTGTGAGTGGCGTTGCGTGTGTGAGTGGCGTTGCGTGTGTGAGTGGCGTTGCGTGTGTGAGTGGCGCTGTTGTTTGAGTGGCGCTGTTGTTTCAGTGGCGTTGCGTGTGTGAGTGGCGTTGCATGTGTGAGTGGCGTTGCGTGGTTGAGTGGCGTTGCGTTGTTGAGTGGCGTTGCATGTGTGAGTGGTGTTGCGTGGATGAGTGGCGTTGCCTGTGTGAGTGGCGTTGCGTGTGTGAGTGGCGTTGCGTGTGTGAGTGGCGTTGCGTGGCTGAGTGGCGTTGCGTGGCTGAGTGGCATTGCGTGGGTGAGTGGCATTGCGTGGGTGAGTGGCGTTGCGTGGTTGAGTGGCATTGCGTGGGTGAGTGGCGTTGCGTGGTTGAGTGGCGTTGCGTGTGTAAGTGGCGTTGTGTGTGTGAGTGGCGTTGCGTGGGTGAGTGGCATTGCGTGGGTGAGTGGCGTTGCGTGGTTGAGTGGCGTTGCGTGTGTGAGTGGCGTTGTGTGTGTGAGTGGCGTTGCGTGTGTGAGTGGCGTTGCATGGTTGAGTGGCGTTGCGTGGTTGAGTGGCGTTGCGTGGTTGAGTGGCGTTGCGTGTGTGTGGCGTTGCGTGTGTGAGTGGCGTTGCGTGGATCACCCACAAACCGGGATTGGTAGATATGGCCCATGGGAGGGGGTAGGACCTGGAAGTCGCGGGTGAAGAGCTGAAGCGGAATGATCGCGCTGGGGGTGCGAAATCAAGGAAGGTTGCGTAGGGGTAATAGCTAGGGAGCAGCGCAATGATCAATGAGGTGTTGGGTATGTCGGGAGAGCAGCAGGGGGCTGCGCGAGGGAGGACTGACGTGGGAGGGGGAATGGAGCGCATGTCATGAGTTGGGCTGCGTGGGGAGCGTGCTAGGTGGCCAGCGAGGATCGGGCTGGTCAACAGGTGTGGGTACCCGGACGAGTTAGGCTCACCTGGTCGTTCGAAGTCGGGAGGGAGAAAGGGAATAATCGAGTGGAAAGAGTGGTCCAATCCAAGGGGGATCCGTTGGATGTGAGTCTGCGCAGTTATCCAGTGTGGATCGGCAGGGTGGAAATGAATCTGGGAGGGAGGAAAACGGCATGGGTTACAGATGTGCTCCGCGACCGGAGCAGGAGGCATGACGGGGCAAGGGGAAGTTAAGGCTCACCTGGTCGTTCTAAGTCGGGGGGGGAGAAAGGAAAGAATCTAGTGGACAGAGTGGTCCGATCCAGGGGAGATCCATTGGATGTGAGTCTGCGCAGTTATCCAGCGTGGATCGGCAGGCTAGAAATGAATCTGGGAGGGAGGAAAACGGCACGGGTTACAGATATGCTCTGCGACCGGAGCAGGAGGCATGACGGGGCAAGGGGATGGAAAGGCTCACCTGGGAGGAGGCAAGGGAAAACCAGTATTGGCGGAGGCTGAGGCTCCGGTTCCGTTGGACAGGTTCGTAATTGCAAGTGAATCCTGTCTGGTGTGGTAAAGGCGTCGATCCGTGAGTGATCGGCCGGGGATCGAGAGTAATTCAGGAGGCGGAAAGGGGGCTAGTTAGCGAACACATAATCGTGTCATGGAGCGATCTCGTGATCGGGAGCAGAGACGGAACACGTACCTTAAGCGGGGTCTGTCGTGGAGTGAATCCAAGTTGCCATGGAAACGCCGGCAACAGTGGGAGGTTAAAAGTACTTGGAGGGGAGTGGCTGGGACTGGGGTGGGCGGGAAAAGGCCGTGACATGTGGGGGGGCGGGAACAGGGGAACCTGAGCTAGCTGTGTGTGCTGGGCGTGTACCAGGAGAGGAGGCAGCAATCCAAGTGCATATAGAAACATTAGGCACAAGAACAGGCTAAAAAAAATGCAGATGTGCAGGTTAGCCCGTGGCTCCTGCATAAAGTATTGACATGTAGCTAAACCATACAAATAAAAACCGGCATGATTATACAACAATTACATACAGTTACAGCAATATTCTTGTATTTAGCAGGGAATTGCATAACAATTACATATAATTACAGCAATAATCGTGTGTATAATTTGTGTATATGTGGGAGCACATGGGAAGGGGAGGGGGGAGGAGAAATGCGACACGGCGGGCAGGGGAGGGGGCGGAGCGGGGAGAGGGTGTTAAAGCAGCCGGCTGAGGGAACTGATGTGCACGAGCTTTTAAGCTCAATGCGCATGCGCATTGAGCTTGAATTTCACGGGCACTGCAAGGAATCGCCACGATTCCTTGCAAGTTGGTTAAAGACTGTTTAAGCCCCAATAGTCTCGCAAGCTCGATGCGCATGCGCATCGACAGGCGATACCTAAAAACTGTGGGGTGCGCCCCTCTGAGGGGCGTGGATAGGTTCCCAGGGGGCAGCAAATTCCTTTGCAGGTACATGTAAATTAAGATGGTCTGGCAGTGCAATGCTGTTTATTTGCTGCATTTCCAGGCTGTCTTCATTTACTCCGAGCCCTTGAAGTGAAAGTGTGAACTGTTATCGGGGTGATGTGGGGGCAGGGGTCAGTGAGTGTGCTGGTAGGGTCAAAGAGGTTGCTAAATCGAAACAAAAAGCCCAAGTGTTTTGTGTTTTTCACAGTCATTTAAGTGTGTAGAAAATAATGCAAGTTAAACTAACCAGTGATAAATGCATTCTTTTATGTTATGAATTCTCAGTTAGCAACTACCATCACTGCAGATGTCTCTGCTAAAGCTGAGACACATAATTAACCCTTGTTGGTGCACAAGAATAGTGACCTTTGTATTTCTAGTCAGGGCCACTGGAATTATGCAATTGAGAGGTTTTGTCATTTTGCACATAGTTATGGACTTCTTGCATGTGCCACACAATCCATCATCTGCTGCATAATTTGAAGATTTTAACAAAAATAATTGCTTCTAGCCCAAACTGTTAAAAAGTTACTAAAAATGCAGGAACACATACACCTTGCAACAGAAGGCCATTTCTAAAGGTTGACTGGTCACCTTTCTGTTGCTTATTGCTATACGTGGGTGTTAAAGTGGTACTTATGAGGGAAAATATATGGCAGGACAGTGTCAACAAGTGTAAAAATGGCAAAATAATGCAGTAATGCTATCACAAAATATGCTATTCAGGGAAATTGGCAATCCAATACACCCTTGGAGGCTTGGGTAACCTGAAATAAGTATAAGGTGATGATGCCGGCAAGGGATTTTTTTAGATTGGAATCTTATGTAATGGGAAACAAGTTTTGAAAGCCCTACTTAGTGGCGTCTAGCAAATGAATTCCAAAATTAATAATAATGATTTCAAAAAGAATCTATAAAAAACAGAAAAAGGAGAACAAACAATACAAGAGGGTGTATACTGTTTGAGTCCAAATGTATGTAGAAAACTGTATTACAAAAGAGGGTACAAAATACATTTCACATATGCAAAACTGACTCAGATGAACACGCTTTACAAAAATAATATCTCATGAAAACTTTTGCAATAACCCATTTCTTATACTAAGAGAAAGGAAATCATCACTGGACATGTAATAAACAGCTCCTAGACAAAAGTTCAAACGAAAATGGGTTGAAAGTGTCGACGTTTTGGCCTTGTCTTGTGCATTCATCTATAAGACCATCTTCAGGACAAAATGTTCATATGTGGATTGAAGACGCTTGGAAGAAATTAATATGACCCATATGTTGAAAGGTATCCATGGTAATTCAGTATGGAGATATAAATGTACTCCCAATATTGGGTCTAACGTGGTGATGACCATAGTAATAACTAATCAAACTGTATCTAATGCAAACATTTTTGTAAGTGTCTCCACTATTCCAGATCTCAGCTCATAACACCCCTGCATTACATCTCAAAAAGAATACATCTTTGCCACCATGAATTTTTAAGCAGAGCCGCAGGAATAATTGAGCAGGAGAGGGTCACATTATGCCGCAGAGTTGACTAAATTATGCAGTAAGAACAGGTAAATTATGCGACACAATGCGGCACATTTTGTGGTTAGCATTACTCCATTATTTTGACATTTTAATTCATGGTAACACTGTCAGGGGGAATACTTCACCTCATCAGTACCAGTTTAACACTCAAATACAGCGATAAGCAACTACAAGATTACCTGTTAATCTATGTAAAGGGCCTTACATTGCTCCTAAACATGTTGCCATATTTTAAATAACTTTTGTTCCATTTGAGCTAGAATCAAGTTTTATTGTTGGAATCTACAGATTATGGATTATGTACTATAGGCGGTAAACTCATAATTATGTGGAAAACACTGCTTCTGCAGAAACTCATAATTCCAATGGCCGTGGCTTTAAGGGACTTAATTAACGGTTGGTAAAAAGGCTGGTTTCTTCTTTAACTTTCTGCACTACCACCACACCTTTCCCTTTCAAGCACAGGCTCCTCAAAGTCTGCACTAACCATTCAGGGGCAGTTTTATTGTGAAAGATGAGTCCATGGGGTGGCATGTAGAAGGCCAACAGGGTTGCATTCAGATGCAGAGCCCTAATCAACTCGATCCCTGGGGCCTCACAGTAATGGTCTAGGAGACAGAGAATAGGATTGAAATTCTTAGATTTTGTCAGAGTAGGCCCAGAATAGGGAGCACTGTATGGGGACTCATTTTTATGTTTACAAATGGCCAGAGACAGCTTCTTCAGAGAGATACACCAAAGAAGCGCAAAATATAAGTGGTCTCTCTCTTTTTTTTTTTAAAGGGCCAATCATTAGTGAAGCTGGTACTGCTGCCAGGTGTGTAAGTGGCCACTAAGTGGCCACTACTGGTTATCATTAAGGAAGCAGTTGAAGGGGGCGGAGTTTGACTGGCTTCAAGACGGTGTCAGCCTGAGTAAACTCCCGCGACGGATCCGATAATGATGCAGGAATGTGAATAACCCCTAGCAATTCCCTGCACTAATTGCAAAACCTTGCAGGAGCTAACATTTTGGTGCCGTATCCCACAATCGCTGAGTCAGTCACCCTATTTTTGGCCAAGTTACACTGAAGATTGCGACCGGCAGGGACACGGCCTACCACGCAAGGTGAGACGCCGTCCTCCGGCGTGGATTTAACTTAACTGCCGAGAGCTCCCCGGGTGTCTGCGGCTGCCCAGACTTGTGGCCGTGTGAGACCGCACCAGCTGGAAGAGAGCCAGTGATCAGGATTGCTGAAGGGCAGGACGCTGAGACTGCTCTGCCCGCACTACGTGGGCAGGATGGGTGCCGCCCGACCCGGTGCAGGCTGAGGCCTACAGGCTCTCATGGTGCCCTGAGTGCCTTCACCCTTGACAGAGTGCAGCATTTGCAGTGGTGAGTGGTGTGCTGTGGTCCTGGCTGCCCCAGGTCGACAGCTTTGCAGCTGCACGTTAATCCCAGCGGCCCGGAGATATTGAAGTGAAGGGTACCGGTGCGGTGAGGCGAGAGCAGTGCCCCCCTGCTGAGGGAGGAGAGGGACCACTGAAGGCATTGTATACCAGCATTGAGGTGAGATGCACGTGATGTTGAGGCTTCACGTAAGGCTGTGGACCACATAAGGCACCGGGACACACCGGGTAGCATAGAGGCCTGCGCAAGACATTCTGCATAACTAGCTTAAACTACCCAGAAATGTGGCACAGAAGCTGTTGTTGTATTTTGTGGCAGGCGGTGCACATTATTAGATGCGTAATGGGGAAACCAGACAAGCTGCAGCCAAACTGCAGTTCGAACTGCGCAAGTCCACCAGGACCAGAGAGGAAGAAACAGAAGGATCAGCGAGGGAGCATGGGGCAATGATCTCGGAACTGGGAGGTGACTTGCGGGCAATACTCAACACAATGCAACAACGTCTTACCACCATAGATAGTAAAATTTACTCCGTAACGTATTGCATGGATCGCATTTCGGAAAGAATGAACAAACATGTTGAGCGAATAGATATGGTGGAAAGGCGAGTATCCTAAGCTGAGGACATGCAAGTTTAGACCACAACAACGCAGAAATTGATGGAAATGGCAATGGTGACAATGCAAAATAAGACAGAGGATTTAGAAGGGCGATCAAGGCGCAATAATCTGCGCATAGTAGGCCTGCCCAAGTCTACAACCACTGGGAACATGGAGAAATTCATTGAGCAGCTACTTATAACTGTGCTTAACAAAGACACTTTCTCGTCTGTGTTCATAGTAGAAGGAGAGCATCGCTCGCTGGCCCCTCGGCCGGACCCTGGGGCTCTCACCCGGCCCGGCTTCTTAACTATAGAGACAGGGACGCAGCACTGAGACGGGCTAGAGAGCTCTGAACACTTCACTACGAGGGCTCTGAACTATCCATATATCCGAAGTTCACATTATAGGTGTAAGAGGCGTGGAAACATTAAGCGCCAGTGAAATGCAAAGTGAGAGAGCTCAATATAGAATATGCCATGATTTACCCTTAACGACTCAGAGTGAGATTGGATGGCAAATCCAAAATTTACACTCATCTAAGTAGTTTGTTCCAGATGCTGAAGTAGCGCTCTAGTGTCAACTCCATGAAAA
The DNA here is from genome assembly GCF_964261635.1 of Lissotriton helveticus. Classification (NCBI taxonomy): domain Eukaryota; kingdom Metazoa; phylum Chordata; class Amphibia; order Caudata; family Salamandridae; genus Lissotriton; species Lissotriton helveticus. Next base: position 128,885,907 of record NC_136073.1, on the reverse strand, counting down.
ATGGGTAGGACTCAACTCTGAACAATTATGAGCCCTGTAGTGACTTATACCACCAGGACTAAGGCACTGTCCTTGGTATTGCTTTATTTATTGTTTATATGCGCCAGAAGGATATAGTAGCTGACTGGGTGGTAAGGATGAAGATACTACTCAGGTTTAATTCTTAAATGCACTCTTCGAATTGTGTAATTGATGCATGTACATTGAATTTTGAGGAATGTGGGATTGAAGAATTGGCACCTATATCTTAACATTTGCAGTATTAGGTTATTAAATTGGGGGTGGGGTTTATATATGGTACCAATCGGTCATTAGAACGTAAGAGCTGAAGACCAGCTCTGGGGCACTCACCGTCCCTGCATGTATTACACACAGTTTTGGGTTTTTCAAAGCAATAATATATTCTGTAATGATTGCAGCATAGTTTTAATGCATTAATCACTTCAGTTAGGCAACATAGTTGCTCTTACAACTAGAATCATATACTTGTTAAAAACTATGCTCTGGATTTGGTAAGGGAAGGGTGGGAGTGTTCAGGGTCAAAGTGAGTCATTGAGGGTGAAATGACAAGGGAGAGGTAGTGTGACATAAATGCATCAGATTCACCTAGTAAGACCTTTCCAGCCTATCTCAGGTCAACTGTTCAAGTAAGAATACATAGCCTAAGAAGACACTGGTGTTCAATTCCTGGTGTCTGGGCTTGTATAAAGGGTAGTTATGGCCAACGTTTCGACCCCCTAGAGATCAAGGTGGTTCATTTCTTGGGCTGGGGTCTTCATCAGGACTAACTGAGATGAGCACCTAATATGACAAGCAGCAAGGAGAGTTAAGCTGTATAGTCAAGGGAGAAGGGTTCACCAGAGCTTTATGTTCCCACAAGCCCGGCCCAATTACCTGATCCTTAGTGATTCTACTGTGGGTCGCAGGGTCCCTCGCAGTGTCCCAAATCCAGAGCACCGTTTTTTTACAAGTATATGATTCTAGTTGTAAGAGCAACTGTGTTCCCTAACTGATGTGATTAATGCATTAAAACTATACTGCAATCATTACAACGTTCATTAATGCTTTGAAAAATACATTGCATTTACTGCTGATTGTATAAAATGAGTGTTGTGTCTGCTACAATCTCCTGTGTATTGTTTAATGGATGCTACCTTTTTAACCCGCTATTTATTGTACTGCAATTGTGACCCGGGTCTGGTAGCTTTACCAGTAACCCCATTAATACTTAACACAGTGGTCTTTTACAAGGCATACTAAGATTGTATGGTACCCCACCTGCTCAATTTAGTCGAGGAGATGACAAGAGACAGGATACTGCCTCAGATGATGCGGGAGGCAATACTGATCACACTATTAAAGCCTGGCAAGACACCCACACAGTGTTCATCATATAGGCCACTGTCGCTACTTAACACAGATGCAATTTCTTTTGCTAAAATACTAGCAAACAGGATTTCCCCACTGTTCCCTGGCTTGGTGGGCCCAGAACAATCAGGATTCGTTCCTTGATGAGTAACTTACGTACTTTATTGTGCGCAATCTCTCGAATTGACCCTGAAGTATGCGCGGCGGCTGTCTTCTTGGATGCCGAGAAGGCATTTGACTCGGTTGAATGGAGCTTTTTATTGACAGTATTGAGAAGCCTGGGTGTGGGAGAGGTATTTATAAAGTTAGTAGAAGTGTTTTATGCAAAACCTGTGGCTCGAGTGCGAGTAAATGGCATGCTATCTGCTCCAATTACAATCACAAGGGACACAAGACAAGGCTGCCCTCGTTTCCAATTTGCAATACGGGAATATCACTCCAACCGAGGTATAGGATCTCCGCAATGTAATTTGACAAGGTCCGCATATGCTGATGACACGCTGCTGTACATCAAAAACTCTGAACTTAACTTAACTCCAATTTTACAAGAAGTTGCGAGATTTGGCAGTCACTCTGGACTGTGTATTAGCTGGAATAAATCACTTATCTTTCCCCAAATGGCCTCCACTACCCAGGTACAACTGGACTATCCCTTAACGTGGACATCAGAACCAGTGCGATATCTTGGAGTCCAGGTTCACATGGACTCAGAAATAGTAATTAGTGAAAATTATGGCAGGGCATTGCAGAGCCTCATAGACATTGTAGAGAAGTTGATTAAGTTACCGTTGTCATTGCTGGGATGCATAGTTCTTATGAAAATGATAGTCCTACCGCGTTTCCTATTCTTTTTTCTTAACATACCAATTTTACTCCTGAGATCATTGTTTTTCAACATACATACCTTGTCTATCAGACTGGCCTGGGCCGGTAAGCAGCCTAGGGTGCAGTGGACCACATTGACAAGACTCTATTTAGCAGGCAGACATAACGCACCAGGCCTCGAAACATATTATAGAGCGGCACAACAAATTCATGCATATGCTTGGATACCTGGCCCTCCTAATTTGCCACATCTATATTTGGAAAGAGAGGTGGTGCACCCAGCAAGTCTTCCACAGACTTTACTCCTTAAACCACAGAAGTGATATCATATATTCGATCCGGTGGGACTTACTGGGTGTCAATTACATAAAACTGCAGAATTCCAGGGATTCCCGTTACTTTATGCTCCTACATTACCAAAAGAGTGGTGTGGCTGGCTCCCATTGAGAGAAGATAAGGCAGTTGTGCGGGCGCTTCTCAAATTAAATATAAACAGTATGGGGATTTGTTCATAAACGGGGAGATCTGCACCTGGGAGCAGATCCAGACAGAAACACCCAAGCCATCTCCACTTATTAGATACCATTGGTTTAGAATTAGAGAAGCATTACGTGCCCAAATGGGTGAAAATATGACAGAACCTTGAGGGTTTGCTTCTTTGACATACCACTTGAAAACCCAGACCCCAAAGAGGGGTATTTCAATATTATATACACTTTCACTAACCGATGGCAAACCGAGCCAGATGAAAGTAGGTCTGGAATAGCAGGAAGAACTAGGCATAAACATATCGGAAGAACAGTGTTCTTACTGCTATTCAGTTACAAAATCTATTTCTCAAAATGGCAGACACCGGTTAACACATTTTAAATATCTGCATACAGGGGCGGCCTTAGGCATCTGCAAGCTGTGCACCTGCACAGGGACACCAAACCCCAGGGGCCTCCACGCCAATATATATCCTTAATATAATAATCCTCTGAGGATGGATACATATTTGCGCGGCGGCCCCTGGCAGGGATTTGGCGGCCTCCAGCTCTGTTCCACTTCCAAACACCCTGACCCCGGCCCCCCCCCCCTCTTCACTGGCCTCCGCGCCTGCGTTCCTCCTCTTCCGGGGCCCCTACCTACACTCCCTGCCCAGGGCCGCCATGAGCCTAGTGCCGCCCCTGCTGCATAGAGTCTATTACACCCCTGCCAACTGCGCAAATATGGCCTCAGGGTGGACGACAATTGCATGAGATTCGGGATCGTTGGCACTAACTTCATTCATTTGGCATGGGATTGTCCAGGGATTGGGATGTTCTGGGCAACAGTTATTAGTGCATTGCAGGATATAGCAGAGACCCCCTTAATCATCACTCCCTTTGTGTCCCTCTAAGGATACGATAGGGAAGTGCCTCGATCTTCCCGCAGATTGATTGCATCCGGCATGTTACTCGCAAAGCGCAGGGTGGCTATGCGATTGATGAAAGGTCCGTTGCCTACACTTGCAGAGTGGCTCACTGATTTATCCTATTGTAATACACAATCTGAGAATGACAATGCCCTTAGGCCAGTACGTTGAAGACCACAAGATATTTGGGAACCATATCAGACGTATCTTAGGCGTAATGAAGAGGGGGTCAGAAATGGGGGTGCACCGTTGGCCGCACATGCTCCTTCCATTCAGAAGGGAGGGTTAGATAATTAAAATGTGAAATATCGGGGGGCACAATATGTTGAAGCTAAATTATGTTTATCTAATTGGCCTAATCTAAAATGCACTGTCTATGTATGTAATATGTAAGTTAGCCCTATTGCTAAGTGTCTTCAACGTGCTGTTCAATGGCTTAGGAAAAGCGTCTTTGATTGTCGTCTCAAAATATACTTATGCTGTTTTCTCAGGTCATGTATGTATATATTAACATGGTTACTACTGTAATGAGTTATATGTTTAAAATAAAGTTTTTAAAAAACAGGAAGCAGATAAAGCAGGAATGGAGCCCAGGGGTTTGTGGGGTCCACTACATCACAATTATGACTGTCTACTTAAAAAAAAAGGGGCATGGGATCTTATTTTCCTTTCTAGCATTACGACCAAGGTGATAGTTCTTCGTGGTGGGGAAGTGGTAAAAGATGCAGAGGAGATAGCCTGCTACTCAGGACTGCAGTTATCATTAGTACAGCAGGTGTAGTTGCATTGGAGTCCAAGAGTGTGAGGGGCTCATAACACCCCAATTATGGGGATATGTATGTTTGGGATAATATATGTTTTTGTTTGATGCATTTGCTGTCTTATAAGTCTCATATTTAGTGTGGTTTATAAGCTATAGAAAATGTACTCCAGAAATCATCTTGTGAGCCCCGACCCCTACACACAGCCACGTCCCGCTTGCTCCGCAATCCTTGCCATAAAGTTTTGGAGTCTGGCCCGATCTCAAAACATTTTGCTTAGGGGGGAACTCTGAGCAAAAAAAGTTTGAAGACCTCTGCTATAGACTGTACCTCCTCTACACCCGTCCTAATGATGATGGTTCATGCAGAAAACATCTATTCGTAAGAATGTGCCCAAGGCCACAACAGTTTTCTCCCCATCCCATATGTTTGCAGTCCCCTTAATTGCAATTGCAAAACAAACTGTTTGCGTTGGACGAAAGCTGTCCTTCCTGTCCTTTCAATTCTCTCAAAACACTGGGCAGGTCTATTAATAGACCCGTGAATCAGTGCCAAGCAACTTGTCAAAAGCATCTGCAGGTCACCGCTGTGTGTGTATTTGTGAAGCATGAGTGCCTATGATGATTTGCAGGTTGACACTGTGTGCAGATGCTTTGTAAGGTAGTTATGAAGTTTATGAGTTACTGATATGCTGATATGTAATGCAGCACTTTTTGCAGGTGCACTATAATCATTCGAGAATCAGCGTGTCAGGTGTGTTCATACATCCAGGCACGCATGGTTGAGGGTAAGTGTAGCAGACATGCGCATCCAGCAAAATCCCCCGTTACTGTGCCGGCAGCCATGCGATAGCTTAGGAAGCCTACTGGACAATACTAATAGGTCGGAATACCAGTGGCTACCATGAGCTGGTGCCACTCTAAACAAAACACAAGGGGGACCGCTCTACCACTTAATTATACAGGGGTTATTTGTTTTGAATCTTGCAACTATATATGTTTTCGGTCCAAGGATCGTTTTGACCACCATAGGGTGCAAAATATGTCGACCTTTTAGTTACTGGAATGCATCATTACCCCACTAATAACAACAACCTACATTTTTTTTACAGACAGGGTAACCAACATATGAAAAAATATTAAAGATATCCCCTAGGCAGTTTTAAATACTCACTCATCACACTCACCTTTTACAACCCCTCTTAAAACTCACACCTCACTCATCATACGGCAAAATAAAAAGATCTCCACTAAAGAGACCCTTCGGGGGACCCGAAGGGCATTGCGGCGCCGGCCCTACAAGGAGCAATGCCCAATGATGAAGCATGACATCCCCTGGGAGGTGTGATGGCAACAAGAGACACAACTCTTGATTGTCTCATGTTGAGATAATAGAACCTAGAAACTCTTTTCCCTACCTATCTTTTTTTGGGACACTGGCCGTGTCCCAATAGGAACACTAACCTGATCTTTGGATTCACATACACTATAGTAGTGTGAATGTCTGTGGTGCTGAGGTGCTATAACAATTAAATGGTCATCTATGATCTTTGGGTTGTAGTGCTTTCATTTTGTGTGTGCAGGAATGTTTGCTAAATGTGCATTAGATTGGCTTTTAGGATAGAGCCCTAGCATGACCCCAGAGCTTCTCTCTCTCTTAGATGATTGAGGGTTCCGTAGGTCTCTATAGTGTACCTACTTACGGCCAATCTATAACTTTGCCCTGGGTGCCGGGCTCCTGCGTCCTGCAAGGCAGACTCACAAAATACTGCACCACCCCTTCAGTAAGGTAGTCCGCCCACATATAATTCCTTTAACTATGACATGTTTTGCTAACCATCGGCGTTTTGTTTTTCACTGCAGACTAAAAAAAAACATTGCAATACCGTAATGTAGATACATCTAGCGTGTATTTAGAAGAAGCATCTGTTGCAGGAAGTCGCGGAATCTTTTGGCGCCCAGATCGTGTCTTATGCCGATGACACCCAACTCCTGTTCACATGTGACAGGGGTGGGTCATTTGATGGCACAAAGATCAGGGATTGCCTTGGTGCGGTGTTTGAGTGGTTCAGAGGTCATGGCTTGAAATGCAACTCTGATAAGTCAGAGTTGCTCTTTTTCGGTTGCGCACCGGAACATGACTGGAAATCTTGGTGGCCACAGGATATGTTTCCCCCTGACAAGGTTGCTGTTAAGGCCAAGAATTTGGGAGTGATAGTAGATTGTGATTTATCTTTTGGACCTCACATCCTGTCTATTGTTGGGAAATGCTTCGGCATTTTACGGATGTTGAGGAAATTTCTTCCTCTACTATCACTCAACCACAGGAAAACAGTCGTTCAGGCACTGATCGGGTCGCGACTGGATTACGCAAACGCTCTTTTTTTGGGTCTACCGAAATATCTTATGACCCGTTTGCAAGTTGTCCAGAATTCGGCAGCCCGTTCTATCTTTGGACTCCCGAGGAGAGCTGGTGCCACTGCCTTATTGAACACCCTTCATTGGCTACCTATCTCCAAGCGAATCCTTTTTAAATGCCTGACTGTGGCCTTTAAGGCCTTACATGGTATTGGCCCCAAATATATTGGGAAACGTCTCTCCCGGTATACGCCAAGCAGGACTCTCAGGTCATCTGGTCTGTCTCTGCTTACTGTCCCTGCAATTCGTCGTGCACGATTGGGAGGTCGATCTTTTCGCTACCTGACACCCAAGGCATGGAACGAATTACCATTGTCCCTGAGATCGGCCCCCTGTCTTCTTACTTTCAGAAAGGATTTGAAGACATGGCTTTTTAGGAAATAGTCTTTTTATTCCTGCCCTTTTCTGTTGTGTGGTTGCTTTCTATGCTGTCATTCTTTGCCAAAGCGCCGGGATGCTCCTCTGGAGTCGCCGTGCGCTATAAAAGAAATAAAGTAACATAAAGTAACATAACATTGAAGGTGACAGTCCCAATCAAATGCCAGTTACATGAGCATGTTGCCAGTGCTTGATTAAACCCTATGGAGTGTAGTGAGGGCAGGGCTCTGCTTGCACACATTGCTATGTTAGCATTTTAGAAGTTAAACGCCATTTTGCCACTTCGCCGCATTTTGCACACGACACTATAGGTCCCTGTTGTTGCAAGTTAAACTGCTAGCTTTTCTTCGCATGAGAACGGTCTGTTTTTCGAATCCCTAGACTTACACCGCGACCTTAGTTTGTACACTGCGTGCAGAAGTCTTCAAGGTCAGTATAACAATGTATGCTGTGATTCAGGTTGATCGGCCAATGCTCTAGACATAACATACACACAGCTGCACCCAACCAAAATCCTAGTGCCTTTAATATTGCATTTTATTTATTTATTTATTTGTTTATTTTGTAAAGCGCACAGCTACCCCAACAGGGCGTCCCGGCGCTAATGAATCTGGAAGCAGTGGGCAAATTCAAGACAGATTATAGATAAAAAAAGATGGGTTTTGAGGGCCTTACGGAATAGAGATTCAGATGGACAGGCTCGGAGGGACAAAGGGAGCTTATTCCATTGCTGAGAGGCGCAGACTGCAAAAGTTTTCCCTCCCTTTCGGGTTCTCTTAAACCTAGGAGTGACTAGGAGAAACTGGGAGGTTGAGCGCAGTGATCTGGCATTATGATAAGGACGTAAGCAAGTTTTAAGATAAACCGGGCCTTTGCCCTGCATATCCCTGTAGGCCAATGTCATAGCTTTAAATTGACATCTTTTACTTACGGGCAGCCAGTGCAATTTACGGAGATGCGGGGTAATATGATGTCTGGGAGGAATACCCTCCACCAGACGAGCTGCCGCATTTTGAACCGCCTGAAGTCTGTTACACACATCGTCCGTAATGCCTACATACAGTGCATTGGCGTAATCGAGATGGAGGTTATCAGGGCGTGAACCACTGTTTTTCGACAGTCAGTGGGTAGATAGGTAATGAGTCTTTTTATTGTTCTGATCTTTGCAAAACAGGATCCTGCTACCGTTTGCACCTGGTCTTCAAAGGTAAGCTGGTTATCCCAGCGAACCCCGAGGTTCCGTACTGAGTTTTTTGGTACGGGGGCTTGACTCAGGTCGTCCGGCCACCACAAATTGGATGACAATGGAGATGGTGTGTTAAAAAATAGAACCTCTGTTTTCCCCGCATTAAGCTTAATCCATCTTGATATGTTCCTAAGGCATATTTTCATTAGATCAAATGCCTTGGCCGTGGGCTCTTCGAAGGTAAAAAGGAGCTGGATATCATCTGCATAAGAAGTGGTTTTAACCCCAGCCTGAGTAATCATTTCAGCCAACGGGGTGAAATAGACATTGAAGAGGAGTGGGCTCAAAGAGGAGCCCTGAGGAACTCCCCATTTAAGTGGTCTGGCAAGGGATGTGTAAGGGGGAGTATAACCCTGCTGAGTGCGTTCTGAAAGAAAAGAAGCAATCCACTTCAGCACAGTCCCCCCTATTCCCAGAGTAGCCAGTCTTTTCAGCAGGATCTTATGAGAGACGGTGTTGAATGCTGCTGAAAGATCAAGCAGCACCAACACCGCCCTCGATCCCTGATCCAGTGTCCATCTCACAGAGTCGGCCATTTCAATCAGTGCCGACTCCGCGCTGTGACCAGACCGGAAACCGTGATGAGTCTCATGCAGGAGTCCATTGGCTTCTATATAATTGGCAAGTTGGGAATGAGCCAGTTTTTCCAAGACCTTAGCCGGAGCAGGCAGAAGGGAAATCGGTCTATAATTACTTGGATTGTCCGGGTCTGCATTTGGTTTCTTAAGAATAGGTATCAGGGAGGCATGTTTCCATTTGTCAGGAAAGTTTCCTGTTTTCAAGGAATCATTCCAGATGGAATTAAGATAGGGATTAAGAAGTGTTGCTAGTGCCTTATATTGCTTAGCCAGCCAAGGATCATTAGGTGATCCGGATTTACATTTCTGTAGTTCAGCAAGAGTGACATCTTCTGATGCGACATCAAACTCTAAAAGGACGGGAGATAACACGGTCAGAGTGTCTTCTTCCTCCCTCTGTTTGAAACTGCTAGTAGTGGGGAAAGAGGCACATATAGTTTCTATTTTTTCCTCAAAATAATCAGAGAGTTTATTACAGAAAGACTGGGTGGCTGGTATACTCCTATTCATTGCTTGAGGGTCCGTGAAAGATCTAACAATATTGAAGATCTCTCTGGCCCCATTGTTAGCTTTATTAATTCTATTGGCCAGATAGTCCCTTTTGTGTACCACAATTGATCTGCGATACTCCTTTAAGGCGGCTCTATAAGTGGATTTGCTCTCAATTGAGTACTTTTGCCTCCAGATTCGTTCGAGAGCTTTACACAATGCTTTTTTCTGATGAAAGGCATCAGAATACCATGGGGCTGATGGTTCTGACCTATAGGTTTTAATAGGCTTCAGTGGGGCAAGTGATTCCATTGCCTGGCCTAACCAGTTATCTAGGTTGGTAATACGAGAATTCAAGTCTGGAGCCGGATGGGGCTGCGAGTGTTTTAAATGATTTTGGAGCGATTCCAGAGTAATGCGACTCCAATTTCTACCTGAGGTCTTAGGAATTATGGTAGGCTTATCTGACTGAGGAAGCTCGATCGTGAAGGAGATAAGAAAGTGGTCTGACCAAATCACCGGCGTGGAATTGGTGACCAGGGTATTAGCAAGATTAATACAAATTAGGTCAAGAGTGTGTCCTTCTTTGTGCGTGGGCCACTCCACAAATTGATTCAGACTACATGCGGCGAGTGTCGATAGAAAACATTTGCTGTGAGAACAAGTCTTATCATCCACATGCAGATTGAAATCTCCCAAGGCTGTAAAATTAGCATAACGGGAACTAGCCTGAATAATATAATCCGCCAGGGCCGGCAGATGAATAATACTGGAGCCAGTAGGGCGATAGATCAAGAGCCCTGAGCAAGAAATAGATGCGGATAGCTTCATACAAAAAAGCAATCCCTCAATGTTGTCAATTTGCTCATACGAGGGGATTATAACTTGCCAGTCAGATTTATGATTGAGTGCTACCCCGCCTCCCTGTTTGCCATTAGATCGATTGGCACAGATGATGTCATAGCCATCGGGGATGGCTAATGTGATGGCAGGGTTAGTAGTTTCATTCAGCCAGGTTTCCGTAAGGAAAAGAAGATCCCATTTATTGTCCTGAAGAGTCTGCCAGATGTCAATGGCGTGTCAAGATAGCGATCTACAGTTGATCAATGCCGCTCTAAGGGACATAGATGATCCAGCTCCTCTAGGAAAAACAGAGCTCCGAATGTGAGAGTAATTCCCCCTTAACTCATAATTGACAAGATAGAATTCACAATCTTTGCAGGCAAAATCTGAGCTCCAAGAGTTCAATGAGAGCAAACGACCACCATGGCATCGCATAGACCTCAATGCGAGCAGTTCCGCCCTACTATATGTCCCCGTCGTGTCGCAAATCAAACGAGCAGGGGGACCGGCCCCGATCGCGTCTTGATCGCGGACGAGCACAGACGGGCTCGCCTTTGGCGCGCCGTTGGCACGCCCGATGCGCTCGTCTGCTGCGTGGCCGAGTGATGACAGCCATTTTTAGATGGAGAGAGGCGGGAGGGGCCGGGCAACTGGAGCGTCAACCCTTCACTTCCCCCAAGATGGTGGCTGGGTGTATCCGGACCTCCGCGACAGCATCCAATCGGCTGTGCGGTGTCTCGGGAAGGAGCGTAGCCTCACAGAATGTGAACGGGAAGTTAAGAATTAAAATGCTGTGTGCACAACAAAAATACAGTTTTTAAGCGTGACAATTTTTAAAAGCATCAAATAATCACAAAAGCGCCGCAGTCTTCCCGGCTTTCGCCTCAAGAAGAACTGCTGCCAAATTCAGGAGCGCGGAGCAGAAAAGCACCGATTAAGTACTGGTGGTGGCGGGAGGGGCCGGGCAACTGGAGCGTCAACCCTCCACTTCCCCCAAGATGGCGGCTGGGTGTAACCGGACCTCCGCGACAGCGTCCAATCGGCTGTGCGGTGTCTCGGGAAGGAGTGTAGCCTCACAGAATGTGAGCGGGAAGTTAGGAATTAAAATACGGTGTGCACAACAAAAATACAGTTTTTAAACGTGACAATTTTTAAAAGCATCAAATAATCACAAAAGCGCCGCAGTCTTCCCGGCTTCCGCCTCAAGAAGAACTGCTGCCAAATTCCATGCATGCATGATTCGAGCACTTGGCAAAAAACCCTTTCCAGAAGACAGAGAGCTTTGCTGATCCTGAGATGTGATTCACCTCTGCCGATCTTGGAGGTATGGGGTTCCCCATTTAAGCCTAAGAGACCTTTTATTATTATAAAACCTAGTTACTAGCAAGGTGAGGGTGGTTCGCAAGGCGCTATACGACCTGTTTCCACTATCATTGTAACATGATTTCTCCCTTTCTGTTTTATGGAATTGTAACAATGCTGATTGTTTATTTCTAATCATATGCCTGCTTATGTTAGCCAAAATACTGCATCTTAGAGCATGTAGTTAAAAATAAACATTTTAAACTTTACCGAGTCTCTGATTACCCATGTTGTGGACTGGTATAAGAGTAAATGCAAAAGAGTGTTCTTGATTCCCACCATTCCTGAGAGTACCCTAAGTCGCATGTTCTGGGTTGTCCAATCATTTGTGGCTTCGCTCTAGGACGGAGAGCTAATGAGACACTGATGCTAGTCAGATAGGGGTTCTGCGTTCTGGGGTGAGTTTTTTGGTACACCACAATTCACTGAGGTCCTGGTTTTCTGTGCATAGTTCTGTGCTGGAGCAGAATCCCCGCAACATGGCGCCCAACGTTTGGTCTTATATTCGAGATGCTTGTTTAGTGCTTCAATTAGTCCACAACACCCTCACTCCTGTTTCCGGTTGACAGCAGTGACGGATTAATCTACCTATATGGATAAATTATAGGTTCATTCAAGCTTGAGAAATTAAAAAGATTTGTGCTTTGAATTACTACCTGCTTGTGCTACACTTTAAATAGATTGTTTTTCCTTTTCTGTGTCCTCATGGGTGATGGGAACAACGACCGCAACACCACCACCCTGCTGGACAACCTCGCCAACCTCGGACTCAAGCAACTGGTGACCACCCCCACCCACTACGCCGGACACACACTCGACCCGATCTTCTCTTCCAGCAAGGACATCGCCTTCAGCCACGCCACGGGACTCCACTGGACGGACCACAGCTGCGTCCAGTTCAGCTTCAGAAGAACCACGCTCCACCATCACCAGCAACAGGTTCCCCGCAGAAGCTGGAACAAGATCACTGCAGACCAGCTCGTTACCTCCCTGAGCAAGAACCCTCCCACCAGCACAACGAACCCCAGCCAAGCGGCCACCAACCTCACGAAATGGATCAGCGACTGCGCAGACGACCTCGCCCCTCTGAAGACCCAGCCGAGCAGACCCGGCAGCAAGAAAGCCCCATGGTTTAACGACGAACTCAAGAGCTCCAAGAAGAACTGCAGAGCACTCGAGAAAACCTGGCTCAGAGACCCAACACCGGACAACATGACTACCCTCAAGCTCGCCACCCGAAAACACCACCAACTGATCCGCGCCACCAAGAAAACCGCATTCAAGGAACGACTGGACAACAACGCACACAACAGCAAGGAACTCTTCAACATCGTGAAAGAGCTCTCCAACCCCAACGCCGGAAACAACGACATCACCCCTTCGCAAGACCTCTGCAACTCCCTCGCCTCCTACTTCCACAACAAGATCGCAGACATACACAACAGCTTCAGCACTCAACCGACGCACGCCACGACCGAACCACCGCCCCCCTCCACCACCCTCCGCGCCTGGACGCCGATCAGCACCGAAGACACCATCCGCACGATGAACTCCATCCACTCCGGATCTCCGACAGACCCCTGCCCTCACCACGTCTTCAACAAGGCCGACGCTGTCATCGCACCCCACCTGCGGGACATCATCAACACCTCCTTCGACATCGCCACCTTCCCGGAGAGCTGGAAGCACGCCGAACTCAGCACTCTACTCAAGAAACCATCAGCAGACCCTACCGACCTCAAGAACTACCGCCCCATCTCGCTGCTCCCGTTTCCGGCCAAAGTCATCGAGAAGACCGGCAACAAGCAACTGGCCGCCTTCCTCGAGACGAACGGCTCCCTCGACCTCTCTCAGTCTGGCTTCCAGGCCAACCACAGCACCGAGACCGCCCTGATCGCAGCTACAGATGACATCCGAGCCCTGCTCGACAACGGAGAAACAGCGGCCCTCATCCTCCTGGACCTCTCCGCGGCCTTCGACATTGTCTGCCACCGTACCCTAGTACAGCGCCTCAGCAACGTCGGAATCCAGGAGAAGGCACTGGAGTGGATCACCTCCTTCCTCGCCGGAAGGACACAGAGAGTCCGCCTCCCCCCGTTCAGATCAGAGGCCACCGAAGTCATCTGCGGCGTTCCTCAAGGCTCCTCGCTCAGCCCAACACTCTTCAACGTCTACATGAGACTCCTCGCAGCCATCGCACGCCAGCACAACCTGAACATCATCTCCTACGCCGACGACACCCAGCTGATCCTCTCCCTCACTAACGACCCCGCCACCGCCAGAGCCAACCTGCACGAAGGGATGACAGACGTTGCCACATGGATGTCGAACAGCCGCCTGAAACTGAACTCGGACAAGACGGAAGTCCTCATCCTGGGATCCTCACCCTCCGCCTGGGACGACTCCTGGTGGCCCCCCGCCCTGGGCAGCGCACCCAAACCCACAGACCACGCACGGAACCTGGGCTTCATCCTGGACTCCTCCCTCTCCATGACCAGACAAGTCAACGCCGTCTCCTCGTCATGCTTCAACATCCTGCGCATGCTACGTAAGATCTTCCGTTGGATCCCCACCGAGACCAGGAAGACGGTCACCCAGGCCCTCGTCACCAGCCGTCTGGACTACGGCAACTCCCTCTACGCCGGAACCACCGCCAAACTCCAGAAGAGACTCCAGCGGATCCAGAACACCTCAGCACGACTCATCCTGGACATCCCCCGCCGCAGCCACATCTCCGGACACCTGAGAGACCTGCACTGGCTCCCGGTCAACAAGAGAATCACCTTCCGGCTCCTCACCCACGCACACAAAGCCCTACACAACCAAGGACCAGGATACCTCAACAGCCGTCTCAACTTCTACGCTCCCAAACGCAAGCTTCGATCGACCAGCCACGCCCTCGCCGCCGTCCCCCGCATCCGAAGAGCCACCACAGGAGGAAGGTCCTTCTCCTACCTGGCCGCCAAGACTTGGAACTCCCTTCCGACCCACCTCCGCCTCACCCAGGACCACCGCGCCTTCAGGAAGCAGCTCAAGACCTGGCTGTTCGAGCAGTAGCGGACCCCCTCCCCCCAGCGCCTTGAGACCCTCCGGGTGAATAGTGCGCTATACAAATGCTCTGATTGATTGATTGATTGATTGATTGATGTTGATATCGCTCGCATAGTTGAGTACCACTTCGGAATCATTTGACGTCAATTGGGGTGCCCGCTGAAGGCATGGCAGTGCTTTTTGTAGTGAATGCCGATGCAGCATACCCATTTGAGCTTTTTTACTCTTTGGTTACGTTTCTTGCAGTAAATGCAGACAATGGTACTTTCCATACTTACACTCACTCGGCAGCACCTGCAGTGTATGCATCATATAGGACACAGGAGATTCCAATTTCTGCATGGCAGCATCAAGTTTGGTTTAATGGCGCCCTTCCCAAACCGTGGGTGTGGTTTGGTTAGGTCCCTTGTCCATTCCTGTGGCCACTTGGCCAGTTCTGGCCGGGTTTACTCCCTATCAACGTTTTCAGACAGCCCCTATTGCAGAGTTGTGACAACTCTATACCTCCATTGTTGGGATACATAGGGTTTTAGTGCAATACGTTTCACGCAACATCCAGGTGGGGGCACCTGGAGATGCGGGGCAATCAGTTGGACCGGCCGGGATAAAAATGTGTCCTGTCATTGTTAATTCGGTTATGGGCAAGCGCCCCCAAGAAAAAGACAAGATGCCTTTTTGGCTTTCCTAGAAATTTGACCACCTGAAAGCAGTATTTCCTAATACATCTCCTGTGGAAAAACACAGGATTCTAACCATTAGTTTGCAGAAAGACTTAGTACCAGAGGTAACAGACTGTGAGAGCTAGGGCAAAGTATTTGCAGCAGTCTATGTGAAGTGCTTCGGCACACAGTCTATGATTGTTCTGCCCTCCATGATCAAGCATGTTCAGGATCAGCACGGTCCGGAGGCGGCTGTAGAGTCGGGACTGAGACTTGTTGGAGCGTTTGACGTAGTTGCTAACGTCAAGGGAGACACGGTTAATTTTCAGGTGTCTAATGCTTTGCGCAATGTCCCAGAAGCCAATAAACCCCGGCAGTTGCCGAAGATTATTGCGGAGGCTTATAAGACCATTGGCTGCAATAGTTTGGGTGTTAAGCCTTTTGCTAAAACAGTAGCTCAACCGCAAACTGTCCTGTCTTTCCTAAGCAAAATTGGAAAAGTAAAAAACAGGGGAAGAAGCAACAGAAACAAGGGTTGCATCCTGTGTCACCAATACCAATGTCTACTGAGCGCACATATGATTTGCGCAACTGTGCGCAAATTATGTCCCCTGATAGAATTCAGGTTCCTGATGAATGTTCTCCTTGTTCTTCACAGGAAACATCGTCTCACAAGCCGGTGGTGGAGAACGGTGCAGAGGTCGGGGTGCCCCACAAGGACGTGAGCAGTCCCGCTCCGCTGATGGTAAAGACAAGCAGGACAACTTTCAACACCAAAGACCTCAGTTTCAGAAAAAAAAGTTGCTGCTTTAACAGCGAGGTATGCAACAGATAGTGAGAACACAGCTTCGGAACCAGACATGGGCACTAACGCTGCTAGACAATGCAGCAGAGATTACAGTAGGGCGGCAAGCACTGCGTCCGTATCTGAGGGTGACAGCAACTGAAACGTTCATCACCGTAGAGACAGCTGACACTAGAGTGGCTCCCCCTGACAGGCTATACGAAATAGTCCTTTTATTGAGGGTGACATACAATGTAAAATAAAAGGGATTTTTTGGGGGAAATCTGACTTCCACATATGACATTTTGTTAGTGGAGACAGACTGGCCCCCACTTTTCGTTTTGGCCGGTCTGAGAGGGGAGGAGGTAATCCTCCCTAGTTTCACACACACAGGTGCAGAATTTTTTAGAAGAGTGGGCTATGGCGCTTGCACCGGCTTTGTACCGTACTCAGGTTGGATGGGATAAGCTTTTGCCCCAACACGAGATTCAATGCCACAGCCACAACCCCAATATCCCATGCGGCGTGAAGCGAAAGCTTCCGTTGCGGAAATACTTGAACGATCGGAATATCAAGGTGTAATTGAAACATGTGTGTCTCCCATGAATAATCCTCTTTTCACTGTGAGCAAGCCTGATGGGTCGTACCGCCTAGTTTTGGATTATCGACATTTGAACTCTCATTGTCAGACGTGCGCGATACAGAATACCCACAGTTCTGCCCTGGTTGATAGTCTCGTGAGAAAAAGGTTTAAAACCACACTTGACATTTCCAATGACTTCTTTAGCCATAATCTGTCCTCAATTAATAGCCAATGGACAGCCTTTACCTCAGGCGGAAAACAAAGACAGTTCAAAAGGTGAGCCATGGGCTACAAAAACAGCCCAGGCATCTTTGCTGCTCGTGTGGTCTCTCTGTTAGAGAGACTCGACCCTGATGCATACTCATACGTTGATAATATTTATCTCACCAACAATGAATTATGGCTGCATCTGTGTTGCGTTGGCCACATCATTGTTATGTTTGGGGACTTCGGTTACAAATTTACCTTTGCAAAATCACACACTGCAGAGTACACAGTGTTGTATTTGGGCTATGAGCTCGACAATGAAGATCGAGGTTTAGCTCCTCACTTTCTGGAGAAATACACGTGTTTGCGCGCTCCATCAACTCTGAAAAAGCTACAACCTTTGCTGAGTTTTTTTAATTTTGGGAGTACTTACATTCCTGATTATGCCCAGCATATCAAGCCGCTATATGCCTTGATACAACCTACTTTTACCAAATCTTGCTGGCTACCTGAGCATTCGGCTATATTGCAATCTTTGCAGGCTGATCTTCTTGAATCTAAATTCTTACTGACACGTGACAACCACACACACCTGGTAATAAGAATTGTGCCAGGCGCAGTGGGTTTCACGTACTTGACGTTTAATGAAGGAGACACAGTCCCTATTGCTTACAAGTCACACTTGTACACTTTGGCTGAAATGTGATTTTCTGATGTCGAGAAAGTTTGGACAGCAGTGCAGATGGCGATTCTTAAAGAGAGAGCGCAGTCGCAAGGGAAACGCATGTTGGTTGTTACCCCGTATCCTGCCCTTGAGGCAGTAACGAAAGCCAGTGGATACAATGGGGCCCTTCCCGGATGTCAACAGATGTCATGTTATTTTTGACCCCTCATTACAGACACAGGAGTTCTTACAGTATAAATTTGTTAATCCTGCTCCTCTGTCCTTGCGCCCGCTTGAGGATTACCATTGTATCATTTACACTGACGGTTCGGGGCAACCGGCGACGGAATCTAAGCATGCTTATTCAGCAGCCTGCTCAATAGTGGTTGGTACCATGGTGGATGGAGAATTCATGTCCGATGTTGTGCACACGCAGACAATAGGAGACTGTACCACCCAATTGGCAGAGCCACGTGCTCTGGTGCTTGCACAAGAGTATGCTGATCACCGTGTGACTACTCTCATTGACTACTCTCATTGTAAGTGACTCTTACTACTGTGTTCAGTCTTTCAATGACAATTTATTCTTTTGGACTCAAAATGACTATTGTGATTCCAAAGGTAGCACAATCAAACAAAAATGCTTTGGGTTAGAGTTGCAGAACTTAAAGAGCGCCTGCCTCTCGTACATGTAATTCATACTCTTGTTTACCTGCGCGTAGGAGTACACAATGTTGGTAATAGTCTTGCTGACGAAGCAGCAAAGACAGCAGTGGCGACATATTTAGTGGCACCCGTTACCAGATCCAAAAATAAGATTGATGATGACATCTTGGCAGCTATTGCTGCAACCAAGAATAGAGGTGATTACCCTAGAGGGTTCCCTCTTAAATACTCTTATCATTTAGGTCCTGATAAAGTTCCCTGTGTGAGAATTAACGACGTTGGGGACAGATCGATTCCCGCAGACTTTCCTTGATAACAGCCGCTCACGAGGGCAAGGCCTCGGCTCATGCCGGCGTTTCAGCGACTGTCTCTATCTTACAACAACGTTACTGGTGGCGCGGATTTTACAAACAGACTTGCAATTATGTCTTCAACTGTTGCGCGTCCACCACAAACACAGTTGTACATATCTAATAAACCACTATGGTGCGTTTATTTAGATCACTCTGGTCCTTTCTCCTCTGATACTGCGTATAAGTTCATCTTAGTTGCAGTGGATTCATGCACACGCTTTCTATGGGTCTGGCCACAAAGCAGCGCTGATGCTCAAACTGTCATCAGGGATGTGCGTGTCTTTGTGGGAATTTTTGCTTGTGGCACCCTTCATTCTGACCAAGGCCCGGCGTTCGCCTCCAAGGCGTACAAAGAAGCCATGAGGTCTTGGAGGGTGCAGGTCAACTTTTTTTTCTCCATACCGGCCTGAGGGCAATTCTGTTGTGGAATGGATGAACTGTGACTTAAGCAATACTTGACAGCTAGTCTGGCAGGAACTGGTTCCCCCATTTGTATAGCGTACAACGTGCACTTAATAATCTCCCTAGAAGGTCTCTGGGTGGGCGGACCCCATATGAAATGCTCTTTGGCATAAAAATGTTTGTCCCGTCCCCTTTGACGTAGATGATCATTCGGCTGTATTAAAGAGACTCGAGACAGTCTTGCAAAGGACCATTTGCCCTCCACAACTGATGCTGCACTTCAGATTCCAGTAATTGGCTGGCTACCTCGAGTCGGTGACCTGGTCCGCGAGAAGGTGGAGAACAAGAAGGACTTCGGTCCCTCTTATCGTGCACCTGTTCCAGTGCTTGGCATGCAGGGTACAAGAACAGTCATTTTAACCCCACTTCCTGGTCGCAAGGATAACAGGTACATTTCCATTGACAATGTCAAATTACAACCAGTGGCCGATTCTTCATAGTATGACTCCCAGCAGTCTCTTGTCAAACAATGCTGAGAAATTCTGTTTTGGCCCCAGCTAACACCAACAGGCCTGACATTGCCATTGAGATGACTATAATTACTAATCCATTATTGAATCCACCGGCTGGTGATCCCCAAGATGATACTGAGTATACCTATCCCACAGATGTGTCGCTGCCTGGTGTGCAGACAACTGCAATTGACCAGTCATGTTTTTCATTTGACTCTGACTCTACAACATCAAGAGCCCCATCAAAGATTTCTATTTTTTCTGTTTGGTTTAAAAGACACTTTTTAATTCCCCCTTGGATTTATATTTGGCTGGTACTCTTCTCCATTTTTTTGTTCATGTCGATTGGATTGGTAGTTATGTTTTCACGCCTAGTAAATGGACATTATCTTAAAGAAAGATCTTCAATTAGATTATTTGATGGAACTTTGGCACTCCACTCTTCATCACACAGAATGAAGAGGGACCAGACTTTTGTTAATATCACTGCGTGGCCAGTGTTAGATGGGATTGTTTGGGATGCTGTAAAATTTCAAAGTCATGGCCCAACAGAGGTGATAAATGTCTCCAATGTCCTTCGTGTTTCAACGGGGGATGTAGTTAAACAAAACATACGCTCTGATGATTGGGATGTCCAGGCCGTTGAGGCCTTTTTCTCCCATTTGAAATATTATGCTGCATTTGATGCTGAAGATTTGTACTTAGACTCCGCTAATTATGCAGACCTATTCTGCTATCAGCACTATGGCAATCATTTCCTGCATAAAGTAAATACATTTAGAAATTACGTTAATTTTACTCAATGGGAACATAGCCCAGCTCCCATTGAAGGTAGTACAAAAACTCTATTGGAAAAATGTATATATTTTACTGATTTTAGTCAAACTAATCCCAAAGCCTTTTATTTCAAAATGACTACAAAGTCCTCTTCCAAAGTTAGACTCACCCACACTAAATTACTTTATTTGAAGTCCTTTATGGATCAATTAGCTATAGGGGGCTACGAGCTGTGGAAAGATACTATTGATCTTAAATCTGTTTGGGATTCCAAAAGCTGGCAGGTGCAAGGCACAGAAGCTTTGCATCGTGTATGTCTCATCCCAGGCCACATATTGTTTTTGAACTCTACAATTTCTCAAACTACTTGCTTAGGATTGGCTACTTCAAAAAAATGAATACTCCTACCATTCCTAATCTAGATGCTTATCCCAAATGGGACAATCACACACACATGTCTATTGATGAATTGCAGTCCCTAGTTGCTAATACCTCCTTCAATATTTCCAGCTTGGATCCCCAAGGTTGGTTATTATGGCAAAAACGTTTGGATTCTTGCAAACATCGTTTTCAGGGTCTGGCTTCAGACTACACACAGGTTAGGGTGGACCCCCGTTTTGAATGCTCCCATTCTGTTACAACCTATTCTAAATTGTGTCAAAATTGGCTTAAACATTCCACCTTAGCGTCAGTTAAACATCATTTATCACATTTGACTGACGATATTGAATTGAATGACTTTGTTAAAGACCCTGTAGGAGGCAGGTCCAAGAGATGGATATATGCTATTTAGAACGAAGTTTTGAAACTGTCTCAGGTTGAAGCTGCTTGTAGACTGAGGGTTATTGATCAAACTTATTTAGAAAAAGTGCTTGCTGTCATTGATAACAGCGTTATTACTCTTTCTTCTAGAATTTACACATTAGATAACATTGTTTCATCTGTTGTTGATATTGTGCACGATGAAGTATCTGTTTTGTGCCATGGTCAAAATCAATTACAATCTATAATGCAGTTTGCTTGGACTTTACAAACTTTAAAATCTGGGAAAGTTCCTTGGGATTACATGAATACTTCTTCTCTATTTTTACCATTTAATTTGACTGATAAACAACAGTTTATGTCCATGAAGGATGCAACGTTTTCTTTGCTGCATATTGAAAAAGATGGAACCTTTACCATTTTCTGTCCCTGAATCGAATTCTGCTTTTTGGCTCATCCATGGGTTAATAACACTCCCATTTCCCTTGTTTAAATTCAGTTCATGTATGAAACACTATGCCCTAGGCAGATATGAACCATTGGGTTGCGCCTATCTTCATAAAGTCTGTTCTCTTCCATTCACATGTAGGTGCCTGAGAGAGGGAAAAGAGGTTTATTTAACACCTTCAGCGCGGTGCGAATTTTTGCGCTGTGCTGAAGGTTCTAATGAGCGGGCGGGGCCATGACGGAGTGGTTCCATCATTAGCACAGCCCAACCGGCGCTCATGATGAAACCACTCCATCAAGAGCACCGAAGGGGTTAAAGGGCGAAGAGTGCACTTCTACACCTGATCACTTACTAGTTTGCAAGAACAGACGATTGCATGGCTCCTATAACACACAAGCACCGAATTTAGGCTGCATTTTAAAGGGTAATCCAGTGCCAGCTATAACACCAACGTTCACGCTGCTTGCAAACTGTAGTTATTTACTTTTAAAAAATAAAGATTTCTGTTGTATGCTGGCAGGGATTCCGTACATTGTGACCGTCTCCCAAAGTGTAGTTTGCTGAAAAAATGTGCTTTTCCAACCCCTGCATGGGAGACTCGACATATCCATCTGGCCTTCCATTCCGACCTTGAACGCTGAGTTCAACAAGATGAGCAGAATAAGGGCCCTTACTTCTGTAGTGTAGCTCCTATTTTCCCAATAGGCTCTGCGCATTGGAATAGTACCTACAGCAGTAAAGGCCTAGGCCAGACGTTAACTAGGTCTACTACTGTCGATACTAGACTTAATTTTTGGGTTTGCCAGCTAAGCTCAGAGTTCGCTAGAAACTTTCTCGAATGTTCAAGGAAGGATTAACTTCCCTGATTAGACAAGAAGGGATTTAGTTTCTGACAACCATAGAACATGACAACTTTGCTCTCCCCTAATCAAGAGTCAATCTCAAGAGTCGTGTGAGCACAAGGCAATTATTTTACTCAGTCAGTACGTGCATTCTTAGTCTCATCAGAATGTAGAGAAAAGGAAGAGACGGGAGTGTTCAATAAAAAGGTGTTATTTATTGATCAGTCTCTTTTCTCGTACAAGAGAAATGGATCGATATTATTGCAATACTTATAGTTAAGTAAAGTGCATACATTAAAAGCAATAGTATAAAATAATACTGTAAAAACATTGATATGGTTTCTGAGCCATATGATGTTTAAAATGACTGCCGCTGAAGCCTGCTGTTACTTTGAGCTCCGTTCTGCTGTGTGTGGAGGCAGAGCCCTTGGCTGTGAACAACAATACTGCTAGCGCTTTGTTCCTGAAGGCGCTACTGAGCGGAGCTGTGCTGAATATTTAATTCCTGTGCAGCGTTTGCACCACTACTGCTCGCGTTTCCCGCTTCGCGGGAAACACTCGCATTTCTTTGCTGGTCGGCGGACTGTGATCTACAACAGACTACAGGACCCATAAATCTTCTGGCCCTGGAGCACCGCCCTGACACGCCCCCCTCACCTGGCGATAATTGAGCTGCAGGCGCGCTGAAGCGAGGTGACTGCCGCTGAAGCCTGCTGTTACTTTGAGCTCCGTTCTGCTGTGTGTGGAGGCAGAGCCCTTGGCTGTGAACAACAATACTGCTAGCGCTTTGTTCCTGAAGGCGCTACTGAGCGGAGCTGTGCTGAATATTTAATTCCTGTGCAGCGTTTGCACCACTACTGCTCGCGTTTCCCGCTTCGCGGGAAACACTCGCATTTCTTTGCTGGTCGGCGGACTGTGATCTACAACAGACTACAGGACCCATAAATCTTCTGGCCCTGGAGCACCGCCCTGACACGCCCCCCTCACCTGGCGATAATTGAGCTGCAGGAACGCGCATCGCGGGACGCGCGCGGGCGACGCCGGGCTAAGCCCGGGCAAAGGGCGGGCCCTCTGTGGCCCTCAGTGGCCGAGGTAGGCCGGGCTGGGCCCTGGTATTTTCATTTCATATTTTTCCTCCTGCACAACTTCGCCGGTGTCCATTGCAGTAAATCTTTGAACTAAAACACACGGATGATCTGTATTTAACAGACTGTAACTCTGGTATCCGCTAATGTGAACTTATCGGCTTCTTCCAGTGGATCTATATTTATATTTTATAAACTGTTTGTGTTGATATCTGCGACTGCCTATCAGGCGTAAGGTCTGGTTTACCTAGTAGTATCATGTCTACAAAGAAATTACGTTCTGGGAAAGTTTTAGGGGACAAAGTATATGTGATATCTGAACCCACACGCTTGAGGAAAAAGTCTGAAAATAGTGCGCTAGTGAAAGGTCAGATGCAGCTGGAACATATTTGGGAAAAATCAGTAAATAAACTCGCAAAAGACCCAATAATCTTAGAGGCTGCTTTATCACCACATTCGCAATCGCAAACCAACGTGGAAATGGATTTAAACACTGACGTACTGATTGAAATAAATAAATCTTCTCTATCTCAAATAAATGAATTGAATCCCCTAGTTCATGATCATAACACTCTCAGCGAAAGAGAAAAGGAGGAGGAAGACATGGCTGCTACATCTATCTCCACTAGTATTGATCTTGAACTCTGTGGTCGATATATGGATAAGAAACTTTTGGCCCAGGTTGGGGATAGTAAAACTCCAATTAGAGCAACTCCATCGGGAATGCTATTATACAGCAGCACTCCTTCAATCAAATCCCAAGATGATTTATTAACGCATAGTGATTTGAAGTCTCCTCAATTTAATTTATCGGGGATTTGTTCTTTTGTTCAATCTAGCTATCCAAAAAATGAGAAACCAATTTCTGAATCTCTGATAGCTCTTGAACAAATCTTGTCCTCTATACTGTTACTCCTTGGTAAATTTGCTGTGAGTTCTGACTGTATTCTGTCATCTGTGTCTGAGATACTGAAGGAAATGCTGTCTAAAAAGGCTGCTAATGTTACATTACCCCCTACTGAATCTGTAGTTCAAAATGTGTCAAATTGTATCAATCCCTTGCAGGGTAATACCCCTTTGAAATTTTCTGTAAAGGCAGACATCCATATGCCTCTTAAGAGCCCTATCTCATCTGTCCCTGAACAGAGCAAAGACTTAAAGCCTATTGTCAAGGAAGATAGCTTGGTAGAGATGGTACAAACGGTCGAAAATGATCTTTTTCCCATCTTCACTCAGGAAAAAAAGGGCCCGGATGGATTGCTGGCACAGACTAAAATCAGAAAAGAAAAATTAAAAGGGAAAAATAGGAAGTTATTACGTAAATATAAGAAAAAAAGACCAAGGCAAATCATTTTCCAAAAATACATAATCCCTGAAGCGCGAGAGGAGTTAGGAAATGGGGATAACCCACTGTTGAATATTACCAACAATAAGGTAGCGGAAGATGCATCTAATAAAGTATTGGAGGGCACCACGGATGTGGGTTGTATAAAGGAGGTAATTCCATGTCCTGTGCTAAAGGCGCCGGAACCCCTATCAGTGCTGGTTGATGCTACGGGAGCTCCTCCGCAAGTGGTAAAATTACTAAATCCAACGGCATCTATTTTCCGGCCCCAGCCTGATACAGCTAGTGGCTTAAATATTCAACTTGTAAAATGCGCTACGACATTTGTGGATACATTAACACTGGACTTTCTTCCGTTGTTCGATCAGGATGTAAAAATGAATAGGTCTTGGTTGCTTAATTGTTTTAAAGAGATTGATAGTCTAAAATTGATTTTATCATATGATATCGACTTAGTTCTACCGATAAAATCAATTATTGGACAACGAACAAGAGTAACTTTTTACTCAAAAATAATTACTAATCTTGTTCTTCATCAGGCGGAATTTTTCCAATGTAGAGGAATTGACGTGTTACCTTATTATAATAAGGCCTTATGTATTGCCTCTGGAGATAGTATTATTAAGCCAGTATTTACACAGGACGATCATCACTCCGGTAATAAAGATCTAAAAATCTGGGTCTCAATGGGCAAAAGAATGGTATCTCAGGTCCTGCCATTGCCTGATAATACAGATGTCCCTCTAATAGAAGACAATCAGATGTGGAATTGGTTACCTGGGGTTTTATCTACCAATTCCGCGAGTAACCCACGACTCTTCCAACATCTTTAACAATAATTTAAAAATTGTCTCTTGGAACGCTGCTGGTATGTTTAATTCCCCTGAGAAATTTGACTTTTTATCCTCTTTAAACGTCGATGTAATATGTCTCCAGGAGACGTGGTGTAAAAATCTCCCCTATGTAGGGAAAGAGTTTTTCGTCCTGGAGGCTTCAGCAAAACCTTCAAAAAAAGGCCATGCGAAAGGTGGAATTGCTTGTCTTTTATCCACCTCTCTACAATGGCAATATACACATTATTCAGACTCTAGCAATCTCTTTCAATCCATAACTATTAGTAACTTAGGCAATGTAGGCACGCGGTCCTCGTTTGTTATTTTAAATGTATACATCCCTCCCGAGGAAAGTTTTAATCCAGTTATGAAGCGAATGTTTTCTTATGTTACAAAGCTATTGGAGGCTGAACATCCCCCTTATATACTGTTGGTTGGTGATTTAAATAGTAAATTATCCAACTCTACTTTAGTTAGGTTCAGAAATAAATTTAAGGAAGAAGCATATAATATACCCCAAATGACTTGGCCTACTAGAATAAAAACTAATAAAAGAGGTAAGATCCTCTTGGAGGAACTTAGCCTCGTAGAAGGGCTTATTATTAATGGCAGAATGCCCTCTGATAGTCCTGCCCATTATACACATGGATCATACAGGGGCGAGTCTATTTTGGACTACGCCATTACGGACTATGAGTCGTTCTATTTGATTAGGGATATGGCGATCACTCATTCTTCACTGAGTGATCATAAACTAATTAATTTAACTCTCTCACTAACCCTTCCTGAAATTAATTCTTGGTCCCTAAAGCATAGAGATCTTTCCATTGATCGAAGGTCGGGTAGATGTTTTTGGGGCCCTACTACCATGAAGGATGTACAAAACCTCCTTGCCCAAACCTTACTTGAACTCGACCAGTGGGAGGGTATAGAATTTTTACAACTCGAAAACCTTATCAAAAAAGTTATTGGGTTTGCCAAGAAAAAGGGAAACCCTAAAAGACCTCATTTTTCTCCTAGTCCTCTATTTTTCCTGAATAGGGAGATAAATGCACTGATCAGGAAACAATATCTTAATAGATCTGAGGAAAATGAGTGTCAACTAGCATTGTTAAAACGTAGGAGAGTTAGATTGAGACTTAAGTTGAAAAGAGAAAAAGAAGATTCTCTCTGGATTAGTTTGAGAGAGGCTATAACCTTTAATCGATCTAGAGAATTTTGGTCCATAATAAGGAAAGGCTGTGGTTCCATAGTAACTCCCCGTCCTATAGCCATTGTCGAAGAAGTCTGGACAGTATTTGTAACTGCATTATATGCTCCTAATGAAGTACCGGAGGATATAGGTATGTTGGGTTTAAATAGTATGCAAAAAGTTATACTCCCCACTGAAAAAACAATAGTTTCTGCGATAATGAGTATGCGCTCTACCGGAGCCATGGGTCCAGACGAACTCCCCATGTCAATAATTAAGCAGGATATCTCTACTTGGAGTAGGATTCTTCTCCCTATATTTCAGGCTTGCTTTTTAACAAGAACTGTCCCCGATTCCTGGAGGGGTAGTATATTAATTCCGATATTTAAAAAGGGGGATCGGGAGCTGCCATCTAATTATCGTCTAATAGCTCTATTAGATGCCATAGGAAAATTTTTCGCCAAATGCATATTAATGTTAATTATGGAATGGGCAGAAACTAATATGATTTTACCAATGGAACAAACTGGTTTCCGTGAAGAGCATGGAACGCTAGATAACCTGACATTACTCCAGGTGATTACTGACAAGTATGTATGTGTCCGTGATGGTGGCTTATATGCCGCATTTATTGATTTCTCCACGGCGTTTGACAAAGTGGACCGTCCATCGCTGTGGAGAAAATTGGCGGCACTGGGTATGCCAGGATACTTACTTGCATTGGTTAGGTCTCTGCATATGAACACATGGTGCAAGGTGCTACAAGGCGGCGAAGGGGGTCTCACTTCATCCATCCCCTCCCAGAATGGGCTTAAACAAGGGTGTATACTGGCGCCCATATTGTTTTCTTTATATATGGCCGACCTCCCAACCTCTATCTCATCTTGTGAGGGAGTGGCACCGAAAATTGGAGGGTCTGCTATATCTATTCTAATGTATGCAGACGATATTCTTGTTTTAGATTTGACCCCGAAGGGTTTATCTAACCGTCTGCTTGCATTGAACGAATTTGCTGTAGCACATCATATGAAAATTAATACATCGAAAAGTAAAATCATGTGTATCTTTGGTAAGAGAAAATGTAGGTCTAGCAGCTATAAGTGGTTTATTGGGGGGCAAAAACTCGACGTGGTTAAAACTTATCCCTTTTTAGGCAAAATAATATCAGCGAATCTTAGTGAGATCCCCCATATCGAACATAACTCTCGCAAAGCATTGGCCCATGGTATGGGGTTATGTTCGTTATATAACGCCACTGGGAAGAGACATTTCTCACTCTTTTTGGAAGTTTTTAAAGCAAAAGTTCCAGCTACTCTCCTATATGGAATTGAATTAGTAGAGCTGAAACATTGGGGATTCCTTCAAAAAATGGAAGGAAGGGTACTTCGGAAAATTACATCGCTTAGTAATGCATGTTCTACTTCTTCATGTAGATTAGAATTCGGACTTCGAAGTTGTTGGACACAGGGACTGGTGGCCCTGGTAAGATGGGTAGCCTGCTTGGCTAGAGGAAAACCTGGTACCCTAAGAGAACTTATTAAAAAGGAGCTACTGGGCAATCTTAATGACTTTTCCTCTCTATTAAAAAATTTTAGGAAAGCAGTAGCCCTGTTAGAGTTGGATGAGAGTACCTTATTTTTACTCACTCCCTCAGAACTTAAAGCTACATTAAAAAGTGCATCGTGGGAGCTATGTTATAAGCTGGATACCCTTGCCCAACCTAGATTATATGACAGGGAACCTCTCCTAAAAACATACACCCCCAAGCTGGCCCAACAATATCTGATCTGGAATATTCCCCATGGAGTTCGTAGACTATGGTACCTCCTACGTCATGATCTGCTTCCTCTTAATTCACTCTTAGCAAAGTGGTATGGGGGTTCCCCAATATGTAACTTTTGTAATGACGCTGTACAAGATCGTAACCACGTCTTGTTTATTTGTCCTGCTTTACGCTCCTTGCGATTTAAGTGGATTAAACCTATTTGTTTACAATTGGGAATTGCAAATGCTAAATTGTTTTTACATGCACTTTACTGCCCTCCAAATGAACTGTTTTGTTGTAGAATTTTTAAATTTTTTAAAGGGTTCTTAAGTATTTATTGATGTTGCTGGGATGTTGCCGAGGTTCACTTCAAGAGTTGATAACTGTAGTGTTTTTGTTTTTCCGTTTCTTATGTAGTATGTTTACATATTTTTTTTTTTTTCTTGTTCGTATTGTATAATGGTGTGTTTAACTTTATGTGGCCCTCATTGAGAGCCAAAACATAATAAAAAACTTTGACTTTGACTTTTGTTTAAAATGATTAAAATATATTTACATACACATATACATTTGACTAAACGTACTCAACTGGTGTTTCTAAATACGCCTACCCCGTGTACCTGACCTAAGTCTAATGCGTGGGCGGGAATAGAAAGTTACAGTTTAAGTTAAGTTTGTTTTTGCCAAGTGAATAACTAAAGAATTCTCTGTGAGGGGTTATTCAGTTCTGTACCTGGAAGTTAGGATGAATGAGGAATGGTATCTCTTTCTCTGCTCTCGATATTCCAGGCTGCCTGCGAGGGCTGCCCAGAAGCGCCGGTGCTGGGTCTCTCGGCTTGAGATAGCAGCGCGTCTCTCAGCGCGTCAGGAAGGCGGGGCTGCTGCCAGCGGGGTCTGCTTCTGCTCTCGGCTTCGGCAAGTATGGCTGCTCCGTCTTGTCACCACGCGTGTGTTTGCATAGGGCAAGGTCGGCAATATTTATACCTTAAAGGTGCCGAGATTGACGTAAGGATGGACATAGATACGTCAATAAAGATGTCATACGACTTGCTCGTTAGCACATTCTTTACTAAAGTTCTCTGTGAAATCAAAACAATGGCCGCACGGATTATCCAGGTTGTCATAGGTTTGATTTGTTATGAGAACGTCGTATGCCTTATCAGGGGCTGGAGGAATGTCGCTTGTCTAATTAGATCTCAAGCGTTATGACCTAATCAGATAACACGTTCCTGTGCCGTAGTGTGACAGCGTCAGATAACGGTATCTGCATCATGGGGGTTTTCTTGCCTCATGGGCTGACTGTTAGTTAACTTGGTGTTAGTTTAACCAGAATAGGGTCAGGAATAGGGGGACTGATTCAGAACCTATAGAAATACACGACACCCACTCCACGCTAACTATGGTCATATCTACTAATCTATGCATAGTATAACATAGTACAACATACTATAGAGTATAGTGTATACCTTACCACCCCAAAATACATAAATGCATTTCGAAATTTTCAAATATACTGAAAAATTGCAGTCATATATATTGTATGCACTTAAGCTATGAATTAAATGCAAAAGTAAACACGCATTTTTATGCATTATTGCTTATCGGTATATGAGAAATACACATGAAATGGCTCTTAATATGGCTATACAGAAAGGAAGTCCGAGACCATTTCATCACATAATAAAATATTTGTGAACCTACCAGCGGGCAGCTAAAGTCTATAAAGTATCTAAAAATAGAAATTTTAGTTCTCTAGGAATAGTTTCTTAATTTAAGCAGAAGATCAGTGTCCCGGGAAAAAATATGTAGAAAAATATTTTAAGGGGCATGCTGAAAAAATTGCTGTCCGTGAACTGGAGTGAAATTGTTCATGTGACTTTATTTTTAAAGTTGAAGGCCGAATTCAGGGAACGCCGTGTGCGAGTTTACTCAAAAGTCTCTATTTCTGTTCTGGAGAGAACATCATATCATTCAGGCTTTCGAAAAAACTGTCAACAGCTTCATGGGAAAGTTCCACTAAGTCGGAAATAGGGGTAACCATGCATTCGTGCGCATGATTGTCTCCATTGACATTCTGATTCGCATTGCTGACAGAAGGTCGTACCTGTTCGATGCTGCTTTCATCTTGAACTTCACTACTCTTCAATCGCAGTGGTGAAGATTCCAGGAATGCCGTCATCAGGATTGGCAGCCTTTGAGGGCAGCACAAAGCGTGAACCTTGGTAGGAACCAACAGTGTATCTGCATCCACTGGCGCATCCGATTGTAGCGTCAGACAGGTGTCTAACACGCATTCTTCTCCGCATAGCAGACACCTTAGTACAGGTAAAACACACCTTTGCCACATTGGTCGAAATGATAGAAACCAAGTCATGTTCAGGTCTCTAAGCCGGGAGAGTCCCAGGATTTTTGATATCCGGTCCCGGTATCCAATGGCTAGGATCGTATCTTCCATTGTCGCGAGAGTTTGATCTGTGACATGGGTTGCCATAACAAAAAATAAGGACTAGGAATAGGATTCCGGCAATTAGTCCTAGGATCAGGGGAAGTCCGCCAAAAATCGAATGGACGAAATCTGGAAAAATACCCAGTATGGCTTTGAATGGTGTTAATGCCATCGAAAATACTGTCTTAAATACCTTTGAGACCCCAGTGGTATCAAAAATATTTAAGATTTCGCTTAGGATTTCCGCGAAATGTACGGGGGAATTAGTTGATAATAATGTATGTATCTCTGCAGTCGTCCTTGCGACTTGTAGATCATATGTTTCTTTTGATGACGTGAGCCTTGTAGGCGTCTGAAGAAGCACTGTTTTCATTCTGCTTAAAGTGTCTATTCGAATAGAAGTAATTTTCAAACTGGGCCATGCCCTTGCCTCCCTGTCTGGAAAGGAGCTGGGGAATAAAGAACGTCCACAGCACTTGACCTTCGCCGTTGTAGTTACTAGATAAGGAGTCCCGGGCATAAGACTGCAACATCTGCGGTCTACAATAAGAATGTAACTCCCATTATAGAGTCTTTGAAAGAATGGTTCTATTTCAGTTGCAGGTGCGCCTTGCTGGTGACATGAAAGGTGGTATGAATTCCCTTCACAGGCTCCATGCAAACTAATTCCGTTACACAGAAGCGTGCCGCTTAGTGACATAGCACAATTGTTGCCACTAAGAAACACTTTCTGTCCTTTATTACTGACACATGCATGTGAATAGGGCAGGTTCCAAGTTGTTTTAAGGTACCCCTTTCCCAATTTCTCGTACATGCCAGCCTGTATATATTTTTGGCAGTATTGAAACCTGAAGGTTGAGATTGGAATATTTATGATTCCGTGGATTATCCATTCACTGACAGGTCGTTCTGACATTGTCAACGGTAATCTTTCTAGTTTTTCAATGCTCAAGATTGTATAATCAGCACCCTTTTGCGCCATACCGATTTGTCTATCAGTAAGGTTAAAGATTTGGAATAGTGACGTCGTGTTGATTAAACGCCAAGGCACATAGCCTGAACGCAGATTTTGTAACGTCCAGCCAAGCTGTACAATAGAACGCAATTGTGACTGACCATGTTGTAATAACAGTAAGTCTTGCGATAATATATCGATTGCTGACGACACAATGCTGTCCAATGAAAAAATTCTGGAGGACAGAGTCATTAACACATTGTCCACTACAGAAAGTGATTTTTCCAAATTAATACGGTCAATTTCCCGTATTCTTTCTGCTGTCTCAATTTGAGTAACCTTCCAGGCCTCATTGTATGCTGCATATACAGAGGCTGCTATGAAACGCTTTTGACGCTGTTTGCGTGGTCCCATTATGAAATCACGCAAGTCAGCACCATCAGTAAGTAAAGTTAGGTGTTGCTTAATTTCAGGCAGTGTGGAAGTCTTTAGCCATTGAAGGCATAATTTGCCCACACTGTAGGTTGTTATTATCCCTGGGTGATGTCTTTGGGGATATCTAGGGTCTGGCCTGGTCATTTTAAAACCCTGTGTTTTATTCAGGAATCTATCTTGACAGTTATTTGTATCTGTGGGCCAGATCAACCATTGTTTCCAATCTGGATGTGTTCTGTTTTTGTTTAATATATGGTTTACGTCTATCTCTTCATCTGTATCAGAGTTATTGCTAAACATTGTTGGCTTTGGAATAGACGGATTATTTAAATCTTTGATTTTGGCTAAGCCAAGACAGGTGGTTTGTTGAACAGTGTCATTTAAAAATATCATTTGTTCTGGGATCATGCAGGCTCTAAACAAAGCTTCTAAACCCTGTACTTGCCATTCTTTTGTACCCCAAACACTTTTTAAATCAACATTTTTGTCCCAATAATCAAATCCAAAAGTATTCATTTTTTCAAAGAATGAATCTGAATATATCAATTTTGTGTTGGTTATCATGGTTTTCATCCCTGTCTTGTTTGACAATTTAAAATAAAATGTTTCAGCATTACTTATGTTAAAACCTGAAAAATATGAATATTTGTCATACACGGTTCTAGAGCTCCCTTTTGGAGGTGTAGCGCAATGTTCCCATTGATTATAATTTAAAACATTTCTAGGTTGTGCAGATTTATGCAAAAAATGGTTACCATAATGGTTATAGCAATACATACTATCATAATTTGTAGAACCTTGCAAATAATCATGTTTTGTAAATTTAGCAGACATTACTAAGTCAGACATCATGTTGTTAATACTCTCGAAGTCCCAATCATCAGCAAATGAGTTTGGTTTTGCAAAGTCACTCAAAGAGATCTTGATTTGGTGTGGATATTTCAGGATCTCGACCGGACCATAAATTTCATAGTCAGTGTTGTCCCAGGCTACCCCACCAGGTATAGGATTGGCTGTGAAGTTGGCTGAAGAAAGTTCTGAAGAAAGTTCTCTTTTCTCGACGTGTGATTATGTGTGTGGTTTGAGGACCAAGTTGATGTTCTGACTTGCTGTGTCCATTTTAGCATATTTTCCCTCAATGAAGCGTCCCAAAGTAAATACCATGATGAGCCAAAGTATGAGGATAAATGCACCAAAACCCACCCAAAATTCAATCCATGGAGAAACCAGATATGTTTCTTTCAGATGTTTCAAAAGTTCCTTAGCTTTGTCTTTAAAGGATTTTGATGATGGCTGTGTCTTTGATTCACTGAAGCCGTCAGAGGAATCATCGAAGTTGATGAAGTACCCGGATGCAGTTCTGTCAATTGTTCCAATTGCTTCAGGATTTTTGTTCCTTGCATTTTCACTTGGTACTTCAGTATAGATTGGTGTGTCTCTGCTAAATGTCTTTATTTGGGTTTTCAGAGGTCTTAGTTCTATTGCATTGTTGCATAGTCCTTCTTGTTCTTCTGCAGGCGTTTCGAATGTGATGAGCCTTTTTGATAGGACCTCTGTGCTGGTAGCAAACCTTGGTGTTCTGCTACTTATTGGGAGTCCACTTGGCCTACTGTTTGTTATCGGCCACATGTTGTGGTTTTACCAGGTCGATGGATACAACTCGGTTCTCCTTTTTTCCAGCAAGTGGCGGTAGTACAACTGATCTTGTCCCGTTGACAGACAAGACAGGAACTGCTTTTCTGTAAGAAGGCCCAAATTCCTTCTTTACCGCGATCTTCTCCCTGACTAGATCCCCGACTTTTGGAATCCAGACAGGTCTTGCTGGGACAGGTGGTGATTCTTCAGTGGTCGTTGGCTGTTGTTTCAACTGTATGTTGCTCAGGTATTTTCTTGTTTTGTTTAAGTCCTGCAAAATAGCCAAACGGTCTTTGACATCAAAGCTTTTTTCTATTACCACTGAAGTCTGACTATCAAGGTCAGAGATCAACATCCTAGTTCCGAATAATAATTCGTACGGACTGAATCCCTTCAGAGAATTTCTTGGCAAGTTATTTAGACTACGTTGGACACTTATTAGATGTTTGACCCACCCAGCTCCCGAACCTAATACCTTTGCCGTTATAGATTGCTTTATGTCACGGTTTTTTCTTTCAACAATTCCGTTCCCCTCAGGGTGAAATGGACAAGAGTACCGCAATTGCACGCCCATGCTGACCATGGCCTCCTTATAAGCCCGAGAGCTAAAAGCAGGACCATTGTCCGAATGCAGAATGCCAATTGCGTATGTGCCGATGAAGACCCACAAATCTTTTATAACAGTTCTGGCGTCAGCCGTTCGCTGGGGCCACATCCATATGAATCTCGTGCATGAGTCCACTGCGACCAAGATATATTTATAGTTACCATCCCTTTGTAAGGGACCGCAGTGGTCTAGATAAACACAGGCTAATGGTTTATCCGAGATTAGAAGGGGCGTCTGTGCTGGACGTCTCACAGTTGATACTTTCATTTTTTGACATATTTCACATGCTAGAACATAGTTCCTTGTTTGTCTTCTCATTTGTGGCCACCAGTATCTCTGTTGTAATAATGATACAGTGGCTGAGACGCCAGCATGGGTAGAAGCAAGCCCTTCGTGTGCCGCTATTATTAGTCCTAATCTATGTTCCATGTTTGGAATTGCCCTATCCCCCACTCCAGGGATTTGAGCAAAAGGAACATTGTTTTCATCAGTTATGTATGAGTATTTTACTGGAAAGCCTTTAGGGAGTGGTTCTATCGAATCCTTTTCTGAAGCGCTGACAGCTTGTAATATTTCGCTGTCTATTTTTGTTTTTGACCGGGTGACGGCAGCTATGGAAGCCGTTTGCACAGCTGCCTTCGCGGCCTCATCAGCCAATGAATTCCCTGCAACGTGAACGCCATCACGTTGATGACTCAGTGTATGTATCACGTGAGTCTTTGGTAGTTCTTTTTTCAAAAGAGCTACTTGTTCCCAGAGCAGTCTCTGCTTTATTGGTGCATCTGTGTCATCTTTGTAACCGTTCTGAATCCATGTCTGCAAATCCTTGTTATATGCTTTGACGCAGTAATATGAATCTGACACTATAAGTGTCGGGAATTCGCGATCCGCATTATCCAGCGCCATTTTTAATGCTATTATTTCAGTTTGTAGTTCTGAATTAGTTTCTACTGAGTGTGATTTTGTTAATAGAGGTCTTAGTTTACCTCCGCGCCACACTTCTTTTGTAATCTCACATGTCGGATTGTATGCATGTTCTCCCCAAACGGAGGGTTGAGCATGTCCGTCTGTATAGATTACACAGGCGTAATGTCGTAGAGGCAGAATGTCGATTGGCAGAGGATACGTCTTTTCATATTTTAGATTTTTTAATTCTTCTAGTTCTTAAAAAATTGTCAACCAGGCTATACTTGATAATTCATATCCTTCGTATAGAATTTTTAGATGGGCAATTCTGGATTTTTTGAAGTTGAATTTGTAACCCTCTGCAGCGAATCCAAGTATTATGGTGTTCACTCTTTTCAAGTGAGTCTCCAAGTCATCATCTGTTAGGTAAATGTCATCAACATAAGATAATGCTTCATCATCATATAGTTGTAGTAATTCTGTTACTCTCGCTGAGAATACCCCCGGGCTGTTCTTGTACCCCTGGGCTAACCGACAGAATTGTTTTTGAGTGCCATTTACTGAGAATGCAGTTAAATATCTGCTCTCCGGTGCTATGTTTTGACAAAAGAATCCATTGGAGATGTCCAAGGTTGTTTTGTATTTTTTGCGCACTATGTTATTCATTAGTGCAGCACTGTGTGAGTTTTGCACTGCAAAGGTTTTGCAACATGTGTTAAGGTGTCGGTAATCCAAAACTAGACGGTACGAATTGTCTGGTTTGGAGACCGGAAACAAAGGATTGTTCATTTGTGAGGTGCAAGTTTCAATCACCCCCTGGTATTCTAGCTGATCTAGTATTTCATTTACTTGTTTTTTAGCTTCTTGCTTAATTGGGTACTGCCTTTGTGCAGTTGGTTGTGATTTTAACTGGATTTTGTGAGGAGGAGAATCCTCATCCCATCCTACATGATTTTTATATAAAGCAGGTGCTAAGGCCACTGCCCACTTTCTAGCAAGTGTGTATTTTTTATGAATCGGTATTTGATTCGAGAAGGCAGGCATAATTACTTCTTCGCCATGAGGGCACTCCCTGACAAACTCTGGTGGCCAGTCTTTTTCAGCTAGAAGGATGTCATAGCCTTTGGAGAGGTTATCCCAAAATAGTCCCCTTATTTTCCTAGTCTTATCTCCCTCTATACGTAATGTTATCTCGTATATCTTGTGGGGCTTGCTAACTCTGGTGTCTGCAGTTTCCACTTGAAGGTATTCATTCGTGTCCACTGTCTCCAGATGATTCATAAGGACTTTGCGAGCTATGCTCACCTCTGCTGCGCTGTCTAGCATTGTCTGAGCCCACTCTCCGTTTTTCAGTTGTGTCCTCAGTATTCTCGGCATTGTTAACTACCTTGATACTGGCTACCTTCTTTTTTGGAAATTGTAATTTCTTTTTTAGCTGAGCAGGTTCCTTGTCTTTGGACTTGGCGTGCTCTTCTGATCGTCCTCTTCTTTCCGATTTCTGCGAGGAAGTCTGAAAAGATTGAGAGGGACGTGTATCAATTTCTTGATATCTATCAGGTTTTTTAATATTATCCCTATTTCTAAGGTTATATCTATTCCCAGAGGGGTCACTCTGTGGTGACCTCTGTCTTTGGTTTGGAGATTTCTCTCTTCGCCTCGGAGACCTTCCTCTGGACTGGAATTTCTTTTCTTTAGGATTGGATTGTTTATTTCCATCCCAGTTCTTTTTTGGTGAATTATTATTATTAAAAAATATTTTTTCTGGACTTGTAGTCAGTTGCGGTTTTACTGGTATTCCACCTAGACTATCTCTGCCTAGTTCTTCATAGGATTTTTCTATGATTCTGGCAATTTCAGCTGGTTGGTCTGCTATATCTGTCTCTTTTAACCTCTGGCGGATCGCCACGTTTGCTGCTTCACCTTTTATGTTGGCTAATAATATAGCCGAGACCTGCTTGAAGTCTTTTAGTAATTTCATACCAAGAGTTAAAGCAGGTTCTGGACCGTATTCATCTTGAATTTGTTTTAGCACATCTGGTATTACCGAAATGGATGGAACACCGTGCGTTTTTGTGTAGATGGAAGCAAAGACTGTACCCCAAGTGTCACAGTCCTCAATGTGTGGTACGATTCCCATTGGGAGACATATAGTCAGAATCCTGTGTTTTTCCAGCGGGGTGGTGTCAGGAAACACCGCCTCTATTTGGGTGATTTTCTGTGCCAACCAGAATGGTATTTGTTCCCGTTTAGCTGGAACTTTACCTAGGCAGGATTGGATGTTCTGTGGTGTAATTTTATTTGTGTTTCCCTGGTGAGGGGTCAGCTGTGGAAGTTTAATAGCTGGCTGAATTGTTGAAGTCCGCATTACATACTGAACTAATTGTCTATGAATTTTTAGTAGTTGTTTTAGCTGTATTAATAGCTCTGCTGCAGGCATTCTTTCGATGTCTGGATGTGGTGTGTATCCGGCTAAGACCGGCCACGTTGCTCCTGGTCTTCCTAAAGGACCGAGCCTTGTAATGTGATTATTATGTTTTAGGGCGCCATCAAATAAGAGCAAATGCTCTTGGAATTTGAGTGGTACTTCCACCTCCTCGAAAGGAGTGTACGTTTCAGGAGGTTCCTCTACTTTGTAATAGTGGAAGTACTTTGTTACAGCATTTGCTGCCGGAAAATGTATCCATGAATAGTATACCTCTGTCTGCCGATATTCGTGTGCCTCAATTACGAATATGACTGTGCCACCTCTAGGTGTCAGTCCATTTTCTATAAGTTTTAAGGTTATAGATCTCCTTTTAATGACCGGAATGAGTGTTATATTCGGGTCTGCTGCTTGCATGGTTGCATCAGCATCTGCGAGTTCAGTTGCTAATCTAACTGCCTCTCTTTCATCATCACTCTCTGCCATTTTACAGACAGGATGGTATTATGTTTGTTTGCAGATCAGGTTTCTTATGGAACAAAGATTAGATGCACAATATTTTGGAACGGTGTATCCTTCAACGTTGACTATACCAAGAACCATACATAGGAGTTCCCTCCTGCGAGGTTTTGGAGGATATAACCTTTCACCCACTCCAGACGTCTTTGGAGTATTTGGGAAAAGGGGTCTGAGTGAGAAAGCACGACTGAGTTACTCTAAATGTCTTACGTTAGTTTTATCGCCCTTTCCAAACGCGTTGGGCGCCATGTAGTGTAGCTCCTATTTTCCCAATAGGCTCTGCGCATTGGAATAGTACCTACAGCAGTAAAGGCCTAGGCCAGACGTTAACTAGGTCTACTACTGTCGATACTAGACTTAATTTTTGGGTTTGCCAGCTAAGCTCAGAGTTCGCTAGAAACTTTCTCGAATGTTCAAGGAAGGATTAACTTCCCTGATTAGACAAGAAGGGATTTAGTTTCTGACAACCATAGAACATGACAACTTTGCTCTCCCCTAATCAAGAGTCAATCTCAAGAGTCGTGTGAGCACAAGGCAATTATTTTACTCAGTCAGTACGTGCATTCTTAGTCTCATCAGAATGTAGAGAAAAGGAAGAGACGGGCGTGTTCAATAAAAAGGTGTTATTTATTGATCAGTCTCTTTTCTCGTACAAGAGAAATGGATCGATATTATTGCAATACTTATAGTTAAGTAAAGTGCATACATTAAAAGCAATAGTATAAAATAATACTGTAAAAACATTGATATGGTTTCTGAGCCATATGATGTTTAAAATGATTAAAATATATTTACATATACATATACATTTGACTAAACGTACTCAACTGGTGTTTCTAAATACGCCTACCCCGTGTACCTGACCTAAGTCTAATGCGTGGGCGGGAATAGAAAGTTACAGTTTACGTTAAGTTTGTTTTTGCCAAGTGAATAACTAAAGAATTCTCTGTGAGGGGTTATTCAGTTCTGTACCTGGAAGTTAGGATGAATGAGGAATGGTATCTCTTTCTCTGCTCTCGATATTCCAGGCTGCCTGCGAGGGCTGCCCAGAAGCGCCGGTGCTGGGTCTCTCGGCTTGAGATAGCAGCGCGTCTCTCAGCGCGTCAGGAAGGCGGGGCTGCTGCCAGCGGGGTCTGCTTCTGCTCTCGGCTTCGGCAAGTATGGCTGCTCCGTCTTGTCACCACGCGTGTGTTTGCATAGGGCAAGGTCGGCAATATTTATACCTTAAAGGTGCCGAGATTGACGTAAGGATGGACATAGATACGTCAATAAAGATGTCATACGACTTGCTCGTTAGCACATTCTTTACTAAAGTTCTCTGTGAAATCAAAACAATGGCCGCACGGATTATCCAGGTTGTCATAGGTTTGATTTGTTATGAGAACGTCGTATGCCTTATCAGGGGCTGGAGGAATGTCGCTTGTCTAATTAGATCTCAAGCGTTATGACCTAATCAGATAACACGTTCCTGTGCCGTAGTGTGACTGCGTCAGATAACGGTATCTGCATCATGGGGGTTTTCTTGCCTCATGGGCTGACTGTTAGTTAACTTGATAGTTAGTTTAACCAGAATAGGGTCAGGAATAGGGGGACTGATTCAGAACCTATAGAAATACACGACACTTCTTTCCGTGAAACATTTGTCCTTCACGTGACAAACACCCGCACTGAAGTGCATGCGCTTTTAAATACTGATCTCCCACTTCATTTTGGCGCTCTGATTCACACTATATTCAATGCCTGGTCAACAAATGGCCTGGCTCATTTTTTCAAAGTTTTGAACTCCGGCCTTGTGACCTCATTCCAAACAATATTTGGTGTGATACCAGCATTTTTTCATTCTTTTTTTCCAGCATCTTCAGCGGGTTACCATTACTTCTCGCCTTGGCTGCCGGTGTGCTACTGTTGATTTGCTAGCTCAGAAATGGCTGCACAATCTGTGTCACAAGACAGCCTGCCCCAGCTGCTCCAGCTTCGCAACAGGATGCTTGAATATTATGGAACGCTACCTCTAGCCACCTTGAGTGTAGCCTATGGATTATCATTCCGTTTCTCGTACTTTACTTGTGGGCAACCTGTTTTCCATTGCCTGGATTGTCGTTTTGAATGGGCTTTGAATTTGTGTCTCACAAATACGGCGTCTCCTGGCCCGGATAATGATCGACTGGTGAGTCCCTTAGTGGCCCATGAGTTGGACTGTTCTGGTATCGGAATTATGGCCTTTGCAGCTGCGCACGGAGTTCTATGTAATTTGGACATATGCGCAGCTGCCCATGACTTCCTGGCACAAACTTACCTTGAAGAACACGCAAGTTGTCCTCTGATGGTGCTAGAGGCTCCGACTAACGAAGAACATGTATATTCATACATTTTATTAAATTGGATGGCTGACTCGTTTGCTGATGATAACAATTATTTCCTCCTGGAGGCTGTAGCAACATACTGTGCCTAGACGCTGATGGATTGAATTAGCACCTGTCCATCTTCAACGCGTACTGTACTCGAAAATATTTCTTTTTGCATTTTTTTTCTATCTCCTTGATGGGAAGTATACCGCCCTTTATTGTTTTTTTGTTTTTTGACCTAACTATTTCAAACTTATCACTTCCAATTATCAAGTTTGGCAAATTATGAACTTGGTTCTGTCTCACTCGAACTTGAACTCTGCGTTCCTAAATTGCTTCCCTTTTTGTTTGTGGTCCGATCAGGGGAGGGGTAGTGAGGGCAGGGCTCTGCTTGCACACATTGTTATGTTAGCATAAGTGTTTTAGAAGTTAAATGCCATTTTGCCACTTTGCTGCTTTTTGCACACAACACTATAGGTAGCTGTTGTTGCAAGTTAAACTGCTTGATTTTCTTCACATGAGAACGGTCTGTTTTTCACATCCCTAGACTTACACCGCGACCTTAGTCTGTACACTGCGTGCAGAATTCTTCAAGGTCAGAATACCAATGTATGCTGTGATTCAGGTTGATCGTCCCACGCTCTAGACATAACACGCACACAGCTGCACCCACCCAAAATCCTATTGCCTTTAATATTGCATTGCATGCATGATTTGAGCACTTGGATAAAAACCCTTTCCAGAAGACAGAGAGCATTGCTGAGCCTGAGATGTTATTCACCTCTGCTGATCTTGGAGGTATGGGGTTCCTCATTTAAGCCTAAGAGACCTTCTATTATTATAAAACCAAGTTACTAGCAAGGGGAGGGTGGTTCACAAGGCGCTATAGTACCTGTTTCCTCTATCATTGTAACATGATTTCTCCCTTTGTGTTTTATGGAATTGTAACAATGCTGTTTGTTTTATTTCTAATCATATGCCTGCTTATGTTAGCCAAAATACTGCATCTTAGAGCACGTAGTTAAAAATAAACATTTTAAACTTTACTGTGTATCTGATTACTCATGTGTTCTTGATTCCCACCATTCCTGACAGTACCCTAAGTCGCATGTTCTGGGTTGTCTAATCATTGGTGGCTTCGCTTAAGAACGGAGAGCTAATGAGACACTGATGCTAGTCAGATAGGGGTTCTGGGTTCTGAGGTGTTTTTTTGGTACACCACATTTCACTGAGGTCCTGGTTTCCTGTGCATAGTTCTGTGCAGGAGCAGAATCCCCGCAACAGGAGGCCCCTAGGCAGTTGAAATTTAGGGGCCCCCTCACAAATTATCTCCTTATACCCTATGCACCAGATTTTTTTTTACAAACTGACAGCTGCCAGAAGATGAGCTTTTAAGAGACAAACTGTTTTGTGAATCTTATGTCTCTCTTTTATGTCCTTTAAGTTGCGTTTTGATTTGTTGTCACAGGCCCCTAAAAGGAGTGGGGCCCATAGGCCGGTGCCTACTTTTCCTATTTGGTAATAAGGAACTGTTGCAGTAGCCCTCCTGTATCTTCAGTACTTATATGTGGTGCCGGCTAACGGTCCATTCCTGATATTGTGTTTAGTGTTCATATTGTGGGGGACCAGTTCTCGGAACTGCCTCAGTCACAAGGATTCAGCATGCACATCTGTTGGGGACACACTTTCTTTGAGTGCAATTCATTTACAGGAATTTTTTACTTATTTTGCATCACTTATTCACTCTGCATTTGCTATATAATATCCGTAATGCACACACATTAATATTCCATTACTGTTAACTAATGTGATGTACACATGCACAATTCTACATTGAGAAACATCCAATCAAAGGCAAGTAGACTTCTGCTTTAAATCCAATATAACATTACATAATAGATGTAACAATCAAGTTATCGTTCTTCACCCATACTTTATTCAGTCTTACCTCTTTCACCTGATTTATGTTCACCTCTGACAGGAGGCACTGCATTTGTGTCCCAAACAATCTGATAATTCAATCTCTGAGAAACGTCTCTCCACAATACATTGAGAATTGTTCAAATACATACTGGATCAATCTTGATTCCATTTAATCTTCACTGCGCTTTCAGGCATGCCATTTAATATTTTCAGTAGGAACACCTCATTGGATAGGTGCTGATCATACTATCACTAGTACTGAAACCCTAAAAAAGAAATGTTCTTGCCAATGCAATGATTTATAATTCTTTTTCTATTCGGAATACACACTGTTTTTGGAGTGTATAAAGGGGAATACACCTTTTTTGTTTTCAAAGACAACTTTTTCAAATTCTTTCCTTCCACCTATTTCCAATGACGTTTCAGATGGGAGATCCAAGGAAAGACCTTGACAGGAAAACAAGCAGGTACTCCTGGCCAATACAGACATCCAATTTGAAGAGGGCTTTTCACCTTTCTGAATTAACGGCCAGATTCATCAATGTCCCGTTTTGCGAGTCCTTAATAGCGATTATTAAGGAATCGCTATTAAAGACTCGCAAAATGGGATTCATGTAGAAATCGCAAACAAATTGTGATTCCTACAGCTTCCTTATTTGCGATTAGCAAATTGCTAATCGCAAATAAGGAATGACTCCCCATTCATTCCTATGGGCCTAAAGGCCCATAGGAATGAATGGGGAGTCATTCCTTATTTGCGATTAGCAATTTGCTAATCGCAAATAAGGATGCGATTTCAAGGGTGCCAGGGGTGTCCAAAGGACACCCTATAGCACCCCTGAAATGAAAATGTAGACTGATGTTGCGTACACACATGTCCAAAGGACATGTGTGTATGTAACATACAACTTAGAAAAATGCACCAAAGTGCATTTTTCTAAATTTTCGCTATTTACCACTTAGTCAGACTTCGCGGTAAATAGCGGCCAAAAATTGCGAATTCGCAATTCTGAAATGATTCATGAATTGCATTTAAGGAATCTCAAATAGAGATTCCTTAAATGCAATTCCTCGCAATAAAGCAATTTTGCATTTTGCGATTTTTGCATTTGGGATGATGAATCCCAAATGCAAAAATTGCTCTTGCAAAGGGCCAGATTCTTAGAATCTGGCCCTTTGCGAGCCGGATTTCCTTTCATGAATCTGGCTGATAGTGTCTGCAAGACAAAAATAAAATACTGCATATGGCTGATTCAGACTGTTCAGGAGCATACAGGCCATTGGAACAAGTATCACATGGCATAAACCTGTCTTCGGCTGCAGCCACCAGTACACCCCCTACAGCAGAGTTCTTCA
This sequence comes from Lissotriton helveticus, assembly GCF_964261635.1. Classification (NCBI taxonomy): domain Eukaryota; kingdom Metazoa; phylum Chordata; class Amphibia; order Caudata; family Salamandridae; genus Lissotriton; species Lissotriton helveticus. The sequence goes on along the minus strand of NC_136073.1, from coordinate 128,841,765 downwards.
ATCTGTGGGACGCGCCCCCCTGGGGGGGCGAGACACCGTCTCAGGGGGGGCGCGAACTCCACGCTAAAATCTCAGCTTTGTCCTCTACTTATTCTAGCAAACGGCAGAGTGGAGCTGCAGGGGCCCTAAGAAGGGGTGAAAGCCATCAAAGCCTCATTAACGCGAAAAAAGGTCTTTTAATAACCTGTGAAATACTCGGTGCGGCTGTGTGCGCACTGGGAAGCTGTCACATCAGGCTGCCACACACAGGGCTAAATATCAGAGATTACACCCATTTTAGCAACAAGAAACTAAGAAAGTCTTAAAACTGCTGCAAATCACCAAAAATGGAAGGGCACTAACCTAGTGCTTTTGTAAACTGTTACTGGTATAGCCTTAATTTAATAATACATTGTCTCTAATAAAGTCACAACACTACATTGCTGCATCGAGGTGGGGCAAAATAAAAACAAATGCAGCTGCAGATGTCGTTGAGAAGTGTCCCTGTGAGTCTGTCTGTGTCACACTCACTGGCTCAGCCCACTGCATACACTCAGCTGCTGTACAGTAGCAAAGTCAGTCTGTCCCAAATCACGACCATGTAGTGCCAACGCAGACACCATTGCACCATACTGCAAGGGCATCTGGGTACAGGGAAAAGATTTTTTATGTACAGGAGGGGGACCGTCCTGTACATAAACAATCTTTAAATGTCATTTGTCCCACTTCCATGTGTACTGCTTAATGCAGCACACACAGAAATCACAAAGTGGATTTTTTTTAAAAACATTACAAATACAAGGCATTTTGCTTTTTCCATGTGTGCTGCACAAGGCAGCCAACATGGATGAAGCAAAAATGAGGAGAAATAATGCATTTCTCCTAGTTTCGCCAGCTTTAGACCAGGTTTTCCCTGTTCTTAATTTTAACGCGGCCTCACTTTTACGCTGCATTTTTAAATAGGGCGCAACATCAAAATCAGTGCCTGTTGCAGTGGGACGCCCACGGCAACACCCACTGCCCACCGTTTCACGCTAAGCATAGCATGAAAGGGGGCCTTATTTACAAGGCAGCGTTAAGCCAAGTTAAGTGGCTTAACTCTGACTTGTAAATACGGCAATGCCCCTATCGCCACAACAACGTCGTAAAAAGTGACGGTGTTGTGTCTATAGGGGCTTGTACATATGCCCCTAAGTATGATGAAACTATGAGTAGCACTATAAAAAAAATTATATGTTTGTCAGAAAGGTGCTATAGATAGATGAGGTGCATTGTTGGTGGGTGGTAGTGAGGGTGTTCATGGAGGAGGAAACACTCATTGTTTTAAACATTATTTGCCGGATATGGCCCGGGATATGTGGGTGGCGGTCGATTATGTAGTGTACCAGATTCCAGACATTTCCGTCAGGTGGTGGGGGGGCCCGACATTTGAAAAAATTCAGCTGGGGGGCTCAACCTTCAAAAGTTTGAAGACCTCTGCCCTACAGGGTGTAAGGAGTCTCCAGCTCTGGTGCTTAATATCTTCTTCTCCTGTGGTTCTGGTAGGTCCTATTTTACCACGCCCTGTGCTGGTCTTTATTCGCAGCAGAGATGTTAACCCCTCAGTGGCTCTGGTAGTGCCAACAGCAACAGGAAACACCAGAAGCAACCTTACCAGCCTCAGAAGTCTGTAAAATGAAGAATTGACCATTGAGTTTTCCGTGCTGCAGGAAAACCCTTCAAACAGCAATTCCTATGCCCCCATTTCCATTCATCACGTCTAGGTGAAAACATCATTTACAACAAGGGGTGGTGATGGACAGAGTCTCTGAATTAAGCAGAGTACTCTCACCCAGTCAAGAGATCAGGGCTAGATCCAACACCGTTTTTTAGCTCATTGCACCATCCCAGTTTCAGAACCTGGCTGTATGCAAATTAGTCTGTCCCTGGCCCAGTGCATCATGGGAACAGGGCAGACCAGACTACAAAAGCCAATTCTTACACTGGGAAGGAAACAAGCTTCCGGGGACCGGTTTCTGCCATTTCAGGCGTCTTCGGCCCGGCTTGCTTGAATCCTGATGGTGCAATGAGCAAGGGACTCACATCTGAGTATACCCTTCCATGCTTAGGGTGGACAAAATTATTTACAACAAGGGGTGGTGATGGACAGAGTCTCTGAATTAAGCAGAGTACTCTCACCCAGTCAAGAGATCAGGGCTAGATCCAACACCGTTTTTTAGCTCATTGCACCATCCCAGTTTCAGAACCTGGCTGTATGCAAATTAGTCTGTCCCTGGCCCAGTGCATCATGGGAACAGGGCAGACCAGACTACAAAAGCCAATTCTTACACTGGGAACGAAACAAGCTTCCGGGGACCGGTTTCTGCCATTTCAGGCGTCTTCGGCCCGGCTTGCTTGAATCCTGATGGTGCAATGAGCAAGGGACTTACATCTGAGTATACCCTTCCACGCTTAGGGTGGACAAAATTATTTACAACAAGGGGTGGTGATGGACAGAGTCTCTGAATTAAGCAGAGTACTCTCACCCAGTCAAGAGATCAGGGCTAGATCCAACACCGTTTTTTAGCTCATTGCACCATCCCAGTTTCAGAACCTGGCTGTATGCAAATTAGTCTGTCCCTGGCCCAGTGCATCATGGGAACAGGGCAGACCAGACTACAAAAGCCAATTCTTACACTGGGAAGGAAACAAGCTTCCGGGGACCGGTTTCTGCCATTTCAGGCGTTTTCGGCCCGGCTTGCTTGAATCCTGATGGTGCAATGAGCAAGGGACTCACATCTGAGTATACCCTTCCACGCTTAGGGTGGACAAAATTATTTACAACAAGGGGTGGTGATGGACAGAGTCTCTGAATTAAGCAGAGTACTCTCACCCAGTCAAGAGATCAGGGCTAGATCCAACACCGTTTTTTAGCTCATTGCACCATCCCAGTTTCAGAACCTGGCTGTATGCAAATTAGTCTGTCCCTGGCCCAGTGCATCATGGGAACAGGGCAGACCAGACTACAAAAGCCAATTCTTACACTGGGAACGAAACAAGCTTCCGGGGACCGGTTTCTGCCATTTCAGGCGTCTTCGGCCGGGCTTGCTTGAATCCTGATGGTGCAATGAGCAAGGGACTCACATCTGAGTATACCCTTCCACGCTCAAGGTGGACAAAATTATTTACAACAAGGGGTGGTGATGGACAGAGTCTCTGAATTAAGCAGAGTACTCTCACCCAGTCAAGAGATCAGGGCTAGATCCAACACCGTTTTTTAGCTCATTGCACCATCCCAGTTTCAGAACCTGGCTGTATGCAAATTAGTCTGTCCCTGGCCCAGTGCATCATGGGAACAGGGCAGACCAGACTACAAAAGCCAATTCTTACACTGGGAAGGAAACAAGCTTCCGGGAACCGGTTTCTGCCATTTCAGGCGTCTTCGGCCCGGCTTGCTTGAATCCTGATGGTGCAATGAGCAAGGGACTCCCATCTGAGTATACCCTTCCACGCTTAGGGTGGACAAAATTATTTACAACAAGGGGTGGTGATGGACAGAGTCTCTGAATTAAGCAGAGTACTCTCACCCAGTCAAGAGATCAGGGCTAGATCCAACACCGTTTTTTAGCTCATTGCACCATCCCAGTTTCAGAACCTGGCTGTATGCAAATTAGTCTGTCCCTGGCCCAGTGCATCATGGGAACAGGGCAGACCAGACTACAAAAGCCAATTCTTACACTGGGAAGGAAACAAGCTTCCGGGGACCGGTTTCTGCCATTTCAGGCGTCTTCGGCCCGGCTTGCTTGAATCCTGATGGTGCAATGAGCAAGGGACTCACATCTGAGTATACCCTTCCCAGTGTAAGAATTGGCTTTTGTAGTTTGGTTTGCCCTGTTCCCATCATGCACTGGGACAGGAACAGACTAATTTGCATACAGCCAGGTTCTGAAACTGGGATGGTGCAATGAGCTAAAAAACGGTGTTGGATCTAGCCCTGATCTCTTGACTGGGTGAGAGTATTCTGCTTAATTCAGAGACTCTGTCCCTCACCACCCCTTGTTGTAAATAATTTAGGTGAAAACATCAGCAATTATCTGGAAGAGTAGAACAATATAACAAATGACAAATGGGTACTGAAAGTTGGTCAGTATGGCTATTCCCTGAGGTGTTGACAATCTCCTGCATTCATTCTGCCAAACAAAACCTCTTGATACAATTTTGTATATTTCAGCTGGAGGTCAGCACTCTTCTGTACAAAGAGGTATGAACGTATTCCTCCCTTGAAATAAGGGTCGCTCCCCCTCTCTCTGGGTTCCCCTCCCACTCGTCTCGATGCTGGTCTCACTTACACATGGAAACTGGAAGCTGTGCACAGCCCCTCTCTTTCCTTGCTCTCTCTGTTGGCTCATATATCTCTCTCGGTCCGGTGCCTATCCTCGGTCTCCTGCCGTCAGTTGGTGGGAGGCCAAAGCCTCTCTGAAATTCTGCCTTAATTTGAGGTCAATACCTTTTCTTTGGGAAAAGCTACCAGCCTCTCTCTCTCTCTCTCTCTCTCTCTCTCTCTCTCACACACACACACACTCACTCTCACCCCTCTCTCTCACTCTCTCACACACTCTTCCCACCTCTCTCATGTGGTCTACTTCAGGTCTTCAAGCACAGTTTCTTTCCCGTGCCTTTTATATTATGATTATGTTTTCGTTGGATTTCACGGTCTGTAGTGCATCAAATTCTTTGCCGCTGGTGTTCATGAATTGTGGTTCTTCATGGGTTGCTTCAATTTCATTGACGACGGCTTGTTCGAATGCGGTGAAATCTACCGGTATGGTGTTGGGAGGAGGAATAAATGTGGACTTGAGCTTAAATTTAGTGTGTCCCTGCCCCTCATTTGCCGTCTCTGTTTCTTGGTTTGGAAAAAAAGGTTTGAGCTTGAATTTGCGTAAAAAGTCTGCCAATTCACAATGTAATTAGAATTTGTCTCGTCTCGCTGTGGGGACAAAACCCCTCAATCCCACGCTCTCCTCTTCTTGGAGTGTCTTCTGAGTACACAGGCACTCCCTCTTTATTTGTCTGTTGCCTGCTTTTCCCTTCTTACTCTCTTTCTCACACACACTCTGTGCTCCTCTGTTTGGAGTACATTCAACACTTCGTGCGCAAACTACCTACTCCTCTCTGTCTCCCTGTCTATCTATTCTGTGCAACTTACACCCATATCTATCCACCATACAACACATAATTACCCAACACAAATCGACTCCACACCACACAATTCCACAGCTAACAATACCAATGCAGATCACACAATTCCACTCCACACCACATACATTCACTCTACTCCAAACCAAAACATGGGTAAAACACATTGTCATTAAAAAAAGTAATTAGCTGTAACTCGCACAAATGCGAGACCTACTGGCATTGCCAATGGTTGTTGAGACTGGAACTAGTAGGATAAAGTCATTAGTGTTTCCAGCACATACTGACTCTATATGAAGGACTACAAACCTTTACGGGGTTGAGGGCCAGAGCCTTATCTTATATATTTGTGCATCTAACAATGAACATCACTCCCTTCCTTTCAGCCATTTGACACCTGCGGTGTCAGTGGTGAACTTCCATTCCACACTTTTTGAAGGAAATCATCTACCTACTATAAGTCTGTACAGGTCATACTCCACTGAAAATTGGATTGTCCCAATCACGAAAGGCCATAGGATGTGGCCTTATGGACAAAGCCATCAATTTTGGAATTGGTGAATCATGCTGAAGTCTCAACGTTGGCTCAATATCCTGTGGTTCTAGACAAATCACCTAATCTCTCCATGCCTTAAATATACATATATGAATCTGACTTTGTGTAACATAACTGGTGCTCATGTATAGCATTCCAATGCCTGCAGGCTGAGTTTGGCTGCATAAAAGACCCTCACAAAATATATATGTAACCCAATAGTACAACTTTACATCCATCATCCCCACCCCTGCCCCATCAGTGAACCGACATCATTAGTTAAATGTACCTCATGGAACCTTACCCTGCCACAAGATGGAGCACATCATTTTAGCAATCTTCTAAAAAAAGTCTTTTGCAGATCTCAAGTAGGTAGTTTTACTGTACCCCTAGGATTCATGTTAAAGCAACCGTTAACATGGAAACCAATGTATTCATCGATGAAAATGAAATCTCGTCCTTATGAACAGAATCACCCGTTGTGATCTCCACATCAACCTTGAGTCGTAAACATGTAGTCAAGCCGGCCCTGAGATCCAGGCCTGGGATTGCTGATTGATAAGTCAAAGGTGGGAGGGTGTCTAGCTCGCAGGCAAATGATCGGACTGGAAACTCTTGATCAATCCCACATATAGGTGCAGCAACATTACAATGGTAAACGTAGATTGCCCCAATCAAGCTCTCATGGCTGGAGAGGCTACGTATGTGCCTATAACGACATAAAAATTCAGATGCCACATGAGTTGGGAACACATAGCCAATCAGGACCTGGCACACGTAGCGATCAAGCGCTCCTCATGCTAGACATCTGGAATATTATCCACTGGCCACCTTGTGTCCACAGGAGGTTGAGACCCACCTGTAGTAACCATTAGATAATTAATGTATGACTCCAAAGGAAGCAACCAACATTCCTCACCATACATGGTATGCCGGAGACGTTTATAACGCACCATGTTTTGTATAAAAGAAGGACACAGACTAATTGTATATTGAGACAGTCCTCCATGCTTGTAACTGTTCTTCCGGCCATAATGTTTAATTAAATATACTGTTCCTCTTTTGACAAATCCCTCTTGTTTTCTGTTTTTAAAGAATTTTAAACTCAAGCAACACAACTATCTTGAAAATATCTATGTGCCTCATAACTTAGATAGGCAACTCACCCAATAGGCATATATTTTGACATATATGTCTTTTAGGACCACCTCATATCGAGTTAGGCCATATAATTCATTATTATTTTACAAAGATGTTAATTTTATTTTCATTCCTGTACAACAATGCGTGTCAAATATATAGTGTGTTTTGATAGTATGCTTCTAGTTCATATATTCATGCATTGTTTTGAATAGATGGTGTTTAAAGCGATACACTAGATACACTGCCTAGACTTTCAAATAACTGTTCCTGGGATTGAGGCATCATCGCCATTACATTCTGGATCACTAACCTACCCTCTACTGTCGATGAAATTAGGACCATCCTAATTGTATCACTGTTCGACTCCTGAGCAAAGTGGGGGCATGTCCTCAGCAACGGCTAGAGCAGGGTGAGGCCAACAATTCACTGCCTCTACCCGGGTGTCACTATCTCAGCACAGTTCATGTCTCAGTCACCATCTTGTGGCCAGGAGCACCCCACCAGCCCGAAGAGGGCTGCATAGTCCTGAAAGATCAGGTGGCCAAAGTGCCACCTAAGGGAGAAAAAGAAAGACCCTCTAGCCGCAGTCACATTGGAAGAGGGAGAAAGTTCAATTCTCCCCTGGAGTCAGGTCTGGCAATTTCACGTGTGCCTTGGCGCAAAGCCAGTTGATGTTGCCTGAATCACAGAGGAGATGGATTGCCTTTAATTCCATTAGTCGCCTCTCACTGTTTTGCCAGTTTCTCCTCTGGAACAGTAAAACCTCCTTGTCCATTGGAAAGCAGGGTTCATCAGAATTATTAGTTATTAGCTAACACTCTATTTTATTAAGTCAGCAACAACAGGATGAATCCTTGCCTCTCGTTTGGGCCTTAGAAGTTAATGGTGAATTTGTGGCTAGTGCTTCATAGGATTAATATTTATTTTCACAGGACCCATTAAAAAAATCACAACTTTCAAGATGGTCAGAAAAACATTCCCTGCCATTCTGTAGGTAATCACATTTGTTCAAAAACATACAGGAGTTGCGATTCATGACTCTTAAAACAGCACAGATATACAAATGTGATCAGCAATTTCAATGCCTTCCGCAACTTCTGACAACGCACAATTTTAACATATTTACACACAGAACTGCACTCGGAGTGTCTGAGATAGGTAAACATTTACAATTGCTCACCAGTTATGACGAAACAAAAAGCAATGTGATGTTATACAGTCCCTACAAATTAAGTAGGGCTTTATATCCGTACAACATAAACTTCAGAATATGGAGACTCAATCACACACTTCATCATGAAATGTTGGCCTATTCCTACCTGGTTCATAGTGCACATCTGAACCCTTAACCTTACCAGGGCACCAAATGGTATCTGCAACCTCGAACATGCTTACTCTAAATCCCCACGGAAACCATGGAAACAGGTTTACCCATTCATTTTTACTTTTGCATGCCCAAGGTAAACACACAAAAATACTAAAATGAATTTTCAAACAATTATTAAAACAATCATATTCTTTGCATAGAAAGCGTGAGCTGCAATATTGATGGAGCAAAGCATTGTAACCAGCAATATGGAAATGATGTAAAACACAAACAGTTCAACCAAGATAACATTACAATGTGATTATACTCTTATCTAATACTACCTACACTATTGAGAGCTTAATGGGAATTGCCTTCTGCCAGATCCATTGGGATAGCCCAATTACCCCATTACCTGAGTATGAAGGGCCTGAACGTTTGTCTGGTGTAGTAAGGCTATTGTCCTTTCCAGGATAAAGGTCAGAGTTAGCAGGCCTACATCTCCATCACAGTACACAGTGTTCCAGGACAATCCCAGAAGATGTGCTCCTCTGCCGAATTATGCACAGAGGCCATTCATATAATAAGAGCACTGTTCCAATCCCAGTGTCAAAGATGCAGAACTGATGCAATGGTTTGTATGGAGCCTTAGAACTTCCTCCAACCAGCCTACCAAATGCAAGAGCATCCCATTCTATGTGCCTAGCCTTGTACAGAGGGTACAAACAACATGATAATAATACTTACTAAGAAATGGACTGCATGTATAATTGCTTCTCAGTACATTATTGTGTAAGTGTAAAGCAGGTAAAAATTAATCAACAAAAAGATGTCAAGCTAAAATGTGTAACTAGAATAGAGACTTAGAGCGAGGCTTGTTGTGTGTTAGACCTGGCACCTTGGCGTGAGTCTCCCTCCCACGTTTTGCTGATGTGCCTCAGATGTTTTGATGTTGTTCGCTGCTCAGGGCACTGCGCCACGGCCAATCCGTGCCGCAGTGCAAGTGCTCCCCATGTAAACAGTACCTATAATTGATTTCCATGATTGGCTCATTGGATTTACTGTCAGTCCCCAGTAAAGTGCACCAGGAGTGCCAGGGCTTGTAAATGCCAACACTGCTAGTGGGCCTGCAGCGCTGGTTGCTCCACCCACAGAAGCAGCCTTTTAAAATGTGTCTAGGGTCTGCCATTGCAGAACCTACATGCAGTCTGGTACTGTCATGCTGGCTGGTCAAGTGCACACATTTGCCAGCCTCTAAACCTTCCCTATACTTCATGTGAGTCACCCCTATGGTAGGCCCTAGGGCAGGGTGCATTGTAAGCATAAGGTAGGACAAGCCCTGATGTGTGTGGCTTGTCCTAATAGTGAATTACAGCCATTTTCGTTTTTCACTATTGTAAGGTCACCTATTCTCATAGGCCAGAATGGGCTGCTGGACGTATTACACCCTAGAGTCTCAGCAGGCTCAGGGAACATGGTGGAAGGTCAATTGTAGTATTCCTGAACTCAGAATAATAAAATACTTCTTTTAGTAAAGTTTATTTTAATATCCTGTTTTTGCAAATGCTACTTTTAAAAAGTTAGCATTTGCTTGCATATGCATTTCAGCCCGCCTCTGCCAGGATGTGTATCTGCTGTCTGGGTTGTGTGAGTGACAGGGCTGGGGATGACACCTGGTGAACGGAGGGATTACACCAGAGTGGGTGATGGGAGTGCCCCTTGACTCTGAATAGGGCTGTGCTCTGCCACCACAATGCTAGCTCCACCACCTGGGGAGCGACTGATGACTCTGCCCGACACCTAGCCCAGGAAGAGGGAAGACTGTCAACAAAGTGCTCCTGGCTGTACTTTTCATCTCAATGCTGGCTCCACCTCCTACGGAGCGTCTGCTGTCCCTGCCCCACACACTAAAAGGAGAAGGCAGAGTCTGCACAACAAAGTGCTCCAGTGCTGAAAAGGACTATGCAAAGGCCCCCCCTGGCCGGAAAAAACAAAAGAAACTGACTATAAATGTAGGAGCCCTGCTCCTAAGAAATCAGATCCAGTTTTCCACAACGAACCTCTGCCCAACTAGAAGGACCAAGAAGAAGCTGAAGGACTGGCCTGCAGTTTGCCTTGCTGAGGAAGGAGAGGAGAAGACCAAAAAGGACTTTGCTTTGCTGTGCTCTAAACTATCTCCAAGGGCTTGTCTGAGCTTGCCCCCTGAGGTGAACCCCAGGACCAGTGGGTTCTTTGTGCATTGGCTCGTCTGCAAACTGAGCCGTGTGTTTCCTCCCGCCGGAGTTGAGACTGCACCCCCTCACCCCCTCCTAGAGCCGTGACACTCGAGAGTTGGCCTGCCTTTCTGCCCGTTGAGAGCCCCACTCGTGTAGAGCTGCTCTCTGTCCCTCGGGTCAGGCCGCCTGCTCCTCTGTCACCTCGCTCGTCACTGGAGTGCCTGGATTGCTGCCTCGCCCCTCCCGCCGGAATCCTGGTCAAAACGAGTGCACTCCCAAAACCTGGACGGCCGCACGTGCGCTGCATCGCACCCCGCCGCCCCGCTGTGCTCTCTGACCTCTGAAAGAGGCCGCGCAGTGCCGCACCGCGAAGAGACTTGCCCCCGTACAACCCGTACCGGAGCTCCCGTGCCACGCCCCGCCTGCTGGAGACCACCCGCCATCCAAGGACCCCAAGGGACGCAGTACCGCGAAGTGCACAACCAGCCCCGACTCGCCTAATCGACGAGTGGACGACGCGCACTTCACAGGTACGATCCTTTACGACCTGATCACCTCGGGCTCGGGGTCCTCAATGTTCTAATTTCCCCGTTCTCCGCTGTGCGTCTTCACCTGTTCTATTCCGTGCCTGCCTGCCCGCCCAGTACGCCGCGTACCGCGAGGCGCGCAGGTGACAGCAGGACTTGTCTGTCCTGCCCCGAACGAAGCACACAACGGACACGAACTTTGCCCCGGTGTCCCGCAAACACTCCCCGGAGTTTTTATAGAAATACCGCGTGGTGTCCATTTGTGGGGGAATCAGTGTAGTTATTATGTGTGATTACAAATGCTTAACTGACAGCGCTCCTGAGATTAGCCTTGACTGCTCGCGCCACGCAACCTAGAGGGTGAGCAGGGGTTATTCTTGAGGGGTAATTCCCTTGCCCTGGCATAGAGGAGAGGGTCCCCGCTTGTCACAAGTACATACCTGTGCCAACCAGAGACCCCCAATTCTAACATTGGACGCAGCGGAAGGGATTTTCGAATTTGCATTTGTGATTTATATACAGTAAATTATTGATCACCACATAGTGAGAGCAGACCTATAACGCAGCCACAGATTTCTGTTGTTTTTATTTTGTTGAGAGATCTCCCAATTTTTTTAAGCCATGCCTGGCTCACTCTCTGATGGAAGGGCACCCTCCATAATCTCTGGGATTGATGAAGTAGATTGGAAATACCGGGGACTGGAGGGCTACACAGTAGAGCAGTTGAGAGGCTACTGTCAGAAGTTCAGAGTTGCCCAAACAGGATGCAAAAAGAAAGCCCAATACATCGAGGCCCTGAGTGCCTGGAAGGAGTCCAGGGAACAACAGAATGCGGTGGTAGTGGAACCACCAGAAGGCATTTTGGATTTTGGCAGAGGCCTGTCGCCAGAGGAGCTGGCAGACAGGGCAGCAAACAGGGCACATGAAGTGGAGATGGCAAAATTAACTGGACAAATGGAAATAGAGAAACAAATATTGGCAATGGAAGAAAAGAAGCTCCAGATGGAGCATGACATGAGAGTGAAAGAGTTGGAGCTGAAAGCGAAAAGTTTGGAAACAACTCCCTCTGGTGGCAGCACCACGCTGGTACAGGTAGAGTCAAGGGTGTACATACCTAAGGATGTAGTAAAGGAATACTTTAAGGGGGATGACGTAGGGCAGTGGTTCAAGGCCTATGAGGTAGCCATGTCCTTCCACCGGGTCCCTGAGAGTGATTGGGGCGCGGGGTTGTGGGGGCGGTTTCTCACTGAGGGGCGGGACACTCTGCTAGATATTCCCTCTGAAGTTTACAATGCTTATTACCACATGAAAGATGCCTTAATGAACAGGTTTGGGTTAACCCCTGAGATGTATAGACAGAGATTTAGGGGGTGTACTAAGATTTCTGGGGGTACGTATGTGGAGTATGTGACCTTTTTCTGCAGAGCACTGGATGGTTGGGTGAAGGGTAGCAAAGTAAATGATTTTCAAGGGCTTCTTGATTTAATGGCGAGGGAGCACCTGTCCAGTAATTGTTTTCTTGAGCTACGCCAGCACCTAATTGATAGCAAGCTGTCCAACCCGACGAAGCTTGCTGAGGAGGCGGACCGCTGGCTCAGCACCAGGGTCCACAAGGGTCCAGTGGGAGACTCAGCCAACGGTGGGCAGGGTCCCCAGCAGAAGAATGGGGGGCAGGGGTAAACCGAAAGGGTTCCAGAAATGCCCCCAAAGTAATCCCCAAGGGAACCCGCAGAAAGGTTCTCAGCCTCCCCCACCCCCGAAGCAGACCGGGGCCCCGACAGTTAAACCTGTTCAGAGAGGGCCCATCACCTGCTACAGGTGTGGTGACCAGGGTCACATTGCCACTGATCCTAAGTGTCACCTATTTGGAAAACCCGCACCCACTGGTGCTCCCCCCAGGCAAATAGCTAGTGTTAATTGTAGGCAGGAAATAGCAGTCCAGGAGAGTGGGGATCCTGTTCAGATGACCCTAGTCTCTTTAGGAGACAGTGAGATGGTCCCAGAAAACTACTTACCCTCTAACACTAAGAAATATGGGCAAGTAGTGACCGTCAATAGAAAGAAAGTAGAGGCTCTTAGAGATACAGGAGCCAGTGTGACTGCAGTGAGGCAGCACCTGGTGTCTCAAGAGCAGGTTGTACCCCATACCTACTGTAGGGTTGTCAATGCTGACAACTCAGAGAGTCAATGTCCAATGGCTCAGGTTCCCTTTGAGAGGGGGGGGGGCTCTGGTACTCTGCAGGTTGTTGTGAGCACTGCCATGCCTGTAGACTGTTTGGTAGGGAATGATCTGGAGAACTCCCCTTGGGAAAAGGTAGAGAAAACAACTCACCTGCGGATGGTGGGTTTACCTGACTGGGCATGTGTGACCACCCGGTCAATGGCAGCCAGTAGGGGTGCTGAAGAGGCCCTGGAGCCTGAGGGAGAGGCCCAGGAACCGGCCTTAGAGGGAGGGCGCAGGGGGCACGGGATACCGGCCCCTGACGTTCCCACAGCCCAGGAGGAAGCTGACCTTGAGGGGGATGCCCTGGAGCCTACCGGGGAACAGATAGCCAAACTGGGGGACCTGCCTGAGCTGACCCATTGGCAGCAAGAAGGAGGCCCCTCCAGGGAGGAATTCTGCAAGGATCAGAAAGAATGCCCCTCTCTCGTGGGTGTGCGGCAGCAGGCTGAAGACCAGGCCAATGGTAGTCAGTCCGGGACTCACTTCATTTACTGGGATAATGACCTCCTGTATTCAGAGCCTAAGGTTGCTGAACCTGGGTCAGCCCGTGCGCTGGTGGTACCCCAGAAGTTCAGAGCCTTCCTTCTGGGGCTGGCTCACGACGTTCCCTTAGCAGGACATTTGGGGCAGGACAAGACCTTTGAATAGCTTGTCACCCACTTTTATTGTCCCCAAATGCGCAAGAGCTCAGATGTTCATTGCAGAACTTGTCAGACTTGCCAGGCAAGTGGGAAGAGTGGGAGGAAGCAGAAGGCTCCCCTCCAAGCCTTCCCTGTGGTCATTACACATTCCAACAAGTGGGCATTGACATTGTTGGGCCTCTGGATCCCAGGACAGCCATGGGCAACAGGTTTATCCTGGTCCTGGTGGATCATGCCACCCGGTACCCTGAAACCATCCCTCTGAGGACAGTGACGGCCCCCGTGGTGGGACGGGCACTGATGGGAACTTTCTCCCGAGTGGAATTCCCTCTAGAGGTGGTGTCTGACAGGGGCACCAATTTCATATCCAAGTATATGAAATCCCTTTGGCAAGAGTGTGGTGTAACCTACAAATTCACCACACCTTACCACCCCCAAGGAAATGGGTTGGTTGAGAGATTCAACCAAACCCTAAAACGTTTGATTATGGGTCTGGAAGAACCCATGAGGCATAAGTGGGACGTCCTCTTGCCATGCCTTCTGTTTGCATACCGTGAGGTGCCACAGAAGTCTCTAGGGTTCAGCCCCTTTGAGCTTCTGTATGGTCACCCAGTGAGAGGACCTCTGAGTTTGGTAAAGGAAGGATGGGAGCAATCTCCCAGGAAACCTCCCCAGAATGTATATAGTTACATGCTGGCCTTCAGAAAACAGACCAGGTGATTCAGGCAACTTGCTGAGGCAATTCTGGAAGCCAGCCAGGAAGAGATGAAGCGGTGGTACGACCAGAATACCACTCTGGTAGAGCTTCAGCCTGGACAAAAGGTGTGGGTCTTGGCCCCAGTGGAGCCTTGTGCACTTCAGGATAAGTGGACAGGTCCTTTGGAGGTTGTGGAGTGCAAGAGTCCTGTCACCTACTTGGTGGACTTGCAGTCTCCCAGGAACCCTTTGAGGGTACTACATGTTAACCGCCTTAAGCCCCACTTGGAGAGGTCCGCAGTAGGCATGCTGTTGGCAACTGATGATGGGATGGAGGAGGAGACTGAGCCTCTTCCTGACCTCTTGGTAGCCTCTGAGAAAGATGGGTCAGTGGATGGAGTTAACCTCTCACCCACCCTGACTCCTGAACAACAGAATGACTGCCGCCAATTGCTGGGGCAGTTTCCTGATCTGTTCTCCCTGGTTCCTGGTGTCACAGATCGGTGCGTCCATGATGTGGACACAGAAGACAGCTTGCCTGTAAAGCACAAGGCTTAGAGAGTAACTGACAGGGTCAGAGCCTGCATCAAAGAGGAGGTCTCAAAGATGCTTGCTCTTGGAGTGGTTGAGTCCTCAAGCAGTCCTTGGGCCAGCCAGTGGTCTTGGTCCCAAAGGCTGCGGCGCCGGGAGCCACACCTGAACTCCGGTTCTGTGTGGATTACAGAGGACTCAATTCAGTCACCAAGACTGAAGTGCACCCCATCCCCAGAGCTGATGAGCTCATTGATTGGTTAGGGGCTGCCTGGTACCTCAGCATGTTTGATTTAACGCCTGGGTACTGGCAGATCGCCCTGACTGATGGGGCCAAAGAGAGGTCAGCATTCTCCACACCAGATGGGCATTTCCAGTTCCGGGTTATGCCCTTTGGGATGAAGAATGCCCCTGCCACCTTTCAGAGATTGGTCAACCAGGTGTTGGCTGGACTGGCTGAGTTCAGCGCCGCCTACCTGGATGACATTGCAGTGTTCAGCAGCACATGGGAAGAACACTTGCAACACCTCTGGGAAGTGTTGATGGCACTGCGCATGGCGGGCCTCACGATCAAGGCAAGCAAGTGTCAGATCGGGCAGGTTCAGTGGTGTACTTGGGACACCAAGTGGGGAGTCCCTGCAACCCAAGATTGAGACCATCCTGGCTTGGGAGCCCCCCAAGACCCAAACTGCTGTGAGAGCCTTCTTGGGTCTCACGGGGTACTACAGGAGGTTTGTCAAGTGGTATGGCAGCATTGTTGCATCCTTGACAGAGCTGACTTCTAAAAAGCAACCCAAGAAAGTGATCTGGACTGACACCTGTCAGAAAGCTTTTAACACCCTGAAGACTGCCATGTGCACGGCTCCCGTGCTCCTGGCCCCTGATTTCTCCAAGGAATTTCTAGTGCAAACAGACGCTTCAGAGCATGGTGTAGGGGCTGTTCTCTCACAAATGACTGAGGAGGGCTTGGACCAACCTGTAGCCTTCATCAGTAGGAGGTTACCTCCACGGGAACAGAGGTGGAGTGCAATTGAGCGAGAAGCTTTTGCTGTGGTTTGGGCATTGACGAAGATAAGACCCTACTTGTTTGGGTCTCACTTCCGGGTTCAGACAGACCACAGGCCCCTCAGATGGTTGATGAAAATGAGGGGTGAGAACCCAAAACTGTTGAGGTGGTCCATTTCCCTACAGGGTATGGACTTCACGGTGGAACATCGCCCTGGCACAGATCACGCCAACGCTGACGGTCTGTCCAGGTTTTTCCGCCTTAGTGATGAGGAACTCCCTGGGGTAGGGTAGTTCTCCCCACATTTCAGCTGGAGGGGACACGTGTTAGACCTGGCACCTTGGTGTGAGTCTCCCTCCCACGTTTTGCTGATGTGCCTCAGATGTTCTGACGTTGTTCGCTGCTCAGGGCACTGCGCCTCGGCCAATCCGTGCCGCAGTGCAAGTGCTCACAATGTAAACAGTACCTATAATTGATTTCCATGATTGGCTCATTAGATTCACTGTCAGTTCCCAGTAAAGTGCACCACGAGTGCCAGGGCTTGTAAATGCCAATACTGCTAGTGGGCCTGCAGCGCTGGTTGCGCCACCCACAGAAGCAGCCTTTTAAAATGTGTCTAGGGTCTGCCATTGCAGAACCTGCGTGCAGTCTGGTACTGTCATGCTGGCTGCGTAAGTGCACACACTTGCCAGCCTCTAAACCTTCCCTTTACTTCATGTGAGTCACCCCTATGGTAGGCCCTAGGGCAGGGTGCATCGTAAGCATAAGGTAGGACAAGCCCTGATGTGTGTGGCTTGTCCTAATAGTGAATTTTCATTTTTCACTATTGTAAGGCTACCTGTTCTCATAGGCCAGAATGGGCTGATGGAATTATTACACCCTATAGTCCCAGCAGGCTCAGGGAACATGGTGGAAGCTCACGTTTAGTATGCATGAACTCAAAATAATAAAATACTTATTTTAGTAAAGTTTATTTTAATATCCTGTGTTTGCAAATGCTACTTTTAGAAAGTTAGCATTAGCTTGCCTAACCATTTCAGCCCGCCTCTGCCAGGATGTGTATCTCCTGTCTGGGTTGTGTGAGTGACAGGTCTGGGGATGACAGGTGGTGAATGGAGGGATTACACCAGAGTGAGTGGTGGGAGTGCCCCTTGACTCTGAATAGGGCTGTGCTCTGCCACCACAATGCTGGCTCCACCTCCTGGGGAGCGACTGATGACTCTGCCCGACACCTAGCCCAGGAAGAGGGAAGACTGTCAACAAAGTGCTCCTGGCTGTACTTGTCATGTCAATGCTGGCTCCACCTCCTGCGGAGCGTCTGCTGTCCCTGCCCCACACACTAAAAGGAGAAGGCAGAGTCTGCACAACAAAGTACTCCAGTGCTGATAAGGACTATGCAAAGGCCCCCCTGGCCGGAAAAGACAAAAGAAACTGACTATAAATGTAGGAGCCCTGCTCCTAAGAAATCAGATCCAGTTTTACCACAACGAACCTCTGCCCAACTAGAAGGACCAAGAAGAAGCTGAAGGACTGGCCTGCAGTTTGCCTTGCTGAGGAAGGAGAGGAGAAGACCAAAAAGGACTTTGCTTTGCTTTGCTCTAAACTATCTCCAAGGGCTTGTCTGAGCTTGCCCCCTGAAGTGAACCCCAGGACCAGTGGGTTCTTTGTGCCTTGGCTCGTCTGCAAACTGAGCCGTGTGTTTCCTCCCGCCGGAGTTGAGACTGCACCCCCTCACCCCCTCCTAGAGCTGTGACACTCGGGAGTTGGCCTGCCTTTCTGCCCGTTGAGAGCCCCGCTCGTGTAGAGCCACCCTCTGTCCCTCGGGTCAGGCCGCCTGCTCCTCTGTCACCTCGCTCATCACTGGAGTGCCTGGAGTGCTCCTTCGCCCCTTCCGCCGGAATCCTGGTCAAAACAAGCGCACTCCCAAAGCCTGGACGGCCGTTCGTGCGCTGCATCGCACCCGGCCACCCCGCTGTGCCCTCTGACCTCTGGAAGAGGCCGCGCCGCACCGCGAAGGGACTCGCCCCCGTACAACCCGTACCGGAGCTCCCGTGCCGCGCCCCGCCTGCTGGAGACCACCCGCCATCCAAAGACCCCAAGGTATGCTGTACCGCGAATTGCACAACCAGCCCCGACTCGCCTAATCGACGAGTGGACGACGAGCACTTCACAGGTACGATCCTTCACGACCTGATCAACTCGGGCTCGGGGCCTAAAACGTTCTGATTTCCCCGTTCTCCGCTGTGCGTCTTCACCTGTTCTATTCCGTGCCTGCCTGCCCGCCCAGCACGCCGTGTACCGCGAGGCGTGCAGGTGACAGCAGGACTTGTCTGTCCTGCCCCGAACGAAGCACACAACGGACACGAACTTTGCCCCGGTGTCCCGCAAACACACCCCGGAGTGTGTGGAACCATTGTGAAGTTAAATTGACTACCTGGAAAGTAACATAGACCATTGTCTTTACCCTACAAGAACGCTTGCCATTACCCTTACATCTTGTGGCCTCCATTGAAACACGTTATATAAGGTCTTGTAATAATTTACTTGCCTGCATATATTGTTACATAAAGTCAACGTATTTTTATAGAAATACCGCCTGGCCTCTCCCGCCGGAATCCTGGTCAAAACGAGTGCACTCCCAAAGCCTGGACGGCCGCCCGTGCGCTGCATCGCACCCCGCCGCCCCGCTGTGCTCTCTGACCTCTGGAAGAGGCCGCGCCGTGCCGCACCGCGAAGAGACTTGCCCCCGTACAACCCGTACCGGAGCTCCCGTGCCACGCCCCGCCTGCTGGAGACCACCCGCCATCCAAGGACCCCAAGGGACGCAGTACCGCGAAGTGCACAACCAGCCCCGACTCGCCTAATCGACGAGTGGACGACGCGCACTTCACAGGTACGATCCTTCACGACCTGATCACCTCGGGCTCGGGGTCCTCAATGTTCTAATTTCCCCGTTCTCCGCTGTGCGTCTTCACCTGTTCTATTCCGTGCCTGCCTGCCCGCCCAGTACGCCGCGTACCGCGAGGCGCGCAGGTGACAGCAGGACTTGTCTGTCCTGCCCCGAACTAAGCACACAACGGACACGAACTTTGCCCCGGTGTCCCGCAAACACTCCCCGGAGTGTGTGGAACCATCGTGAAGTTAAATTGACTACCTGGAAAGTAACATAGACCATTGTCTTTACCCTACAAGAATGCTTGCCATTACCCTTACATCTTGTGGCTTCCTTTGAAACACGTTATATAAGGTCTTGTAATAATTTACTTGCCTGCATATATTTTTACATAAAGGCTACGTATTTTTATAGAAATACCGCGTGGTGTCCATTTGTGGTGGAATCAGTGTAGTTATTATGTGTGATTACAAATGCTTAACTGACAGCGCTCCTGAGATTAGCCTTGACTGCTCGCGCCACGCAACCTAGAGGGTGAGCAGGGGTTATTCTTGAGGGGTAATTCCCTTGCCCTGGCATAGAGGCGAGGGTCCCTGCTTGTCACAAGTACATACCTGTGCCAACCAGAGACCCCCAATTCTAACATTGGACGCAGCGGAAGGGATTTTCGAATTTGCATTTGTGATTTATATACAGTAAATTATTGATCACCACATAGTGAGAGCAGACCTATAACGCAGCCACAGATTTCTGTTTTTTTTATTTTGTTGAGAGATACCCCAATTTTTTTAAGCCATGCCTGGCTCACTCTCTGTGGAAGGGCACCCTCCATAATCTCTGGGAATGATGAAGTAGATTGGGAATACCGGGGACTGGAGGGCTACACAGTAGAGCAGTTGAGAGGCTACTGTCAGAAGTTCAGAGTTGCCCAAACAGGATGCAAAAAGAAAGCCCAATACATCGAGGCCCTGAGAGCCTGGAAGGAGTCCAGGGAACAACAGAATGCGGTGGTAGTGGAACCACCACAAGGCATTTTGGATTTTGGCAGAGGAGCTGGCAGACAGGGCAGCAAACAGGGCACATGAAGTGGAGATGGCAAAATTAACTGGACAAATGGAAATAGAGAAACAAATATTGGCAATGGAAGAAAAGAAGCTCCAGATGGAGCATGACATGAGAGTGAAAGAGTTGGAGCTGAAAGCGAAAAGTTTGGAAACAACTCCCTCTGGTGGCAGCACCACGCCGGTGCAGGTAGAGTCAAGAGTGTACATACCTAAGGATGTAGTAAAGGAATACTTTAAGGGGGATGACGTAGGGCAGTGGTTCAAGGCCTATGAGGTAGCCATGTCCTTCCACCGGGTCCCTGAGAGTGATTGGGGCGCGGGGTTGTGGGGGCGGTTCCTCACTGAGGGGCGGGACACTCTGCTAGATATTCCCTCTGAAGTTTACAATTCTTATTACCACATGGAAGATGCCTTAATGAACAGGTTTGGGTTAACCCCTGAGATGTATAGACAGAGATTTAGGTGGTGTACTAAGATTTCTGCGGGTACGTATGTGGAGTATGTGACCTTTTTCTGCAGAGCACTGGATGGTTGGGTGAAGGGTAGCAAAGTAAATAATTTTCAAGGGCTTCTTGATTTAATGGCGTGGGAGTACCTGTCCAGTAATTGTTTTCCTGAGCTACGCCAGCACCTAATTGATAGCAAGCTGTCCAACCCGACGAAGCTTGCTGAGGAGGCGGACCGCTGGCTCAGCACCAGGGTCCACAAGGGTCCAGTGGGAGACTCAGCCAAGGGTGGGCAGGGTCCCCAGCAGAAGAATGGGGGGCAGGGGTAAACCGAAAGGGTTCCAGAAATGCCCCCAAAGTAATCCCCAAGGGAACCCGCAGAAAGGTTCTCAGCCTCCCCCACCCCCGAAGCAGACCGGGGCCCCGACAGTTAAACCTGTTCAGAGAGGGCCCATCACCTGCTACAGGTGTGGTGACCAGGGTCACATTGCCACTGATCCTAAGTGTCACCTATTTGGAAAACCCGCACCCACTGGTGCTCCCCCCAGGCAAATAGCTAGTGTTAATTGTAGGCAGGAAATAGCAGTCCAGGAGAGTGGGGATCCTGTTCAGATGACCCTAGTCTCTTTAGGAGACAGTGAGATGGTCCCAGAAAACTACTTACCCTCTAACACTAAGAAATATGGGCAAGTAGTGACCGTCAATAGGAAGACAGTAGAGGCTCTTAGAGATACAGGAGCCAGTGTGACTGCAGTGAGGCAGCACCTGGTGTCTCAAGAGCAGGTTGTACCCCATGCCTACTGTAGGGTTGTCAATGCTGACAACTCAGAGAGTCAATGTCCAATGGCTCAGGTTCCCTTTGAGAGGGGGGGGGGCTCTGGTACTCTGCAGGTTGTTGTGAGAACTGCCATGCCTGTAGACTGTTTGGTAGGGAATGATCTGGAGAACTCCCCTTGGGAAAAGGTAGAGAAAACAACTCACCTGCGGATGGTGGGTTTACCTGACTGGGCATGTGTGACCACCCGGTCAATGGCAGCCAGTAGGGGTGCTGAAGAGGCCCTGGAGCCTGAGGGAGAGGCCCAGGAACCGGCCTTAGAGGGAGGGCGCAGGGGGCACGGGAAACCGGCCCCTGGCGTTCCCACAGCCCAGGAGGAAGCAGACCTTGAGGGGGATGCCCTGGAGCCTACCGGGGAACAGATAGCCAAACTGGGGGACCTGCCTGAGCTGACCCATTGGCAGCAAGAAGGAGGCCCCTCCAGGGAGGAATTCTGCAAGGATCAGAAAGAATGCCCCTCTCTCGTGGGTGTGCAGCAGCAGGCTGAAGACCAGGCCAATGGTAGTCAGTCCGGGACTCACTTCATTTACTGGGATAATGACCTCCTGTATTCAGAGCCTAAGGTTGCTGAACCTGGGTCAGCCCGTGCGCTGGTGGTACCCCAGAAGTTCAGAGCCTTCCTACTGGGACTGGCTCATGACGTTCCCTTAGCAGGACATTTGGGGCAGGACAAGACCTTTGAAAAGCTTGTCACCCACTTTTATTGGCCCCAAATGCGCAAGAGCTCAGATGTTCATTGCAGAACTTGTCAGACTTGCCAGGCAAGTGGGAAGAGTGGGAGGAAGCAGAAGGCTCCCCTCCAAGCCTTCCCTGTGGTCATTACACATTCCAACAAGTGGGCATTGACATTGTTGGGCCTCTGGATCCCAGGACAGCCATGGGCAACAGGTTTATCCTGGTCCTGGTGGATCATGCCACCCGGTACCCTGAAACCATCCCTCTGAGGACAGTGACGGCCCCCGTGGTGGGACGGGCACTGATGGGAACTTTCTCCCGAGTGGGATTCCCTCTAGAGGTGGTGTCTGACAGGGGCACCAATTTCATATCCAAGTATATGAAATCCCTTTGGCAAGAGTGTGGTGTAACCTACAAATTCACCACACCTTACCACCCCCAAGGAAATGGGTTGGTTGAGAGATTCAACCAAACCCTAAAACGTTTGATTATGGGTCTGGAAGAACCCATGAGGCATAAGTGGGACGTCCTCTTGCCATGCCTTCTGTTTGCATACCGTGAGGTGCCACAGAAGTCTCTAGGGTTCAGCCCCTTTGAGCTTCTGTATGGTCACCCAGTGAGAGGACCTCTGAGTTTGGTAAAGGAAGGATGGGAGCAATCTCCCAGGAAACCTCCCCAGAATGTATACAGTTACATGCTGGCCTTCAGAAACCAGACCAGGTGATTCAGGCAACTTGCTGAGGCAAATCTGGAAGCCAGCCAGGAAGAGATGAAGCGGTGGTACGACCAGAATGCCACTCTGGTAGAGCTTCAGCCTGGACAAAAGGTGTGGGTCTTGGCCCCAGTGGAGCCTTGTGCACTTCAGGATAAGTGGACAGGTCCATTTGAGGTTGTGGAGCGCAAGAGTCCTGTCACCTACTTGGTGGACTTGCAGTCTCCCAGGAACCCTTTGAGGGTACTACATGTTAACCGCCTTAAGCCCCACTTGGAGAGGTCCGCAGTAGGCATGCTGTTGGCAACTGATGATGGGATGGAGGAGGAGACTGAGCCTCTTCCTGACCTCGTGGTAGCCTCTGAGAAAGATGGGTCAGTGGATGGAGTTAACCTCTCACCCACCCTGACTCCTGAACAACAGAATGACTGCCGCCAATTGCTGGGGCAGTTTCCTGATCTGTTCTCCCTGGTTCCTGGTGTCACAGATCGGTGCGTCCATGATGTGGACACAGAAGACAGCTTGCCTGTAAAGCACAAGGCTTAGAGAGTAACTGACAGGGTCAGAGCCTGCATCAAAGAGGAGGTCTCAAAGATGCTTGCTCTTGGAGTGGTTGAGTCCTCAAGCAGTCCTTGGGCCAGCCAGTGGTCTTGGTCCCAAAGGCTGCGGCGCCGGGAGCCACACCTGAACTCCGGTTCTGTGTGGATTACAGAGGACTCAATTCAGTCACCAAGACTGAAGTGCACCCCATCCCCAGAGCTGAGGGGCTCATTGATTGGTTAGGGGCTGCCTGGTACCTCAGCATGTTTGATTTAACGCCTGGGTACTGGCAGATCACCCTGACTGATGGGGCCAAAGAGAGGTCAGCATTCTCCACACCAGATGGGCATTTCCAGTTCCGGGTTATGCCCTTTGGGATGAAGAATGCCCCTGCCACCTTTCAGAGATTGGTCAACCAGGTGTTGGCTGGACTGGCTGAGTTCAGCGCCGCCTACCTGGATGACATTGCAGTGTTCAGCAGCACATGGGAAGAACACTTGCAACACCTCTGGGAAGTGTTGATGGCACTGCGCATGGCGGGCCTCACGATCAAGGCAAGCAAGTGTCAGATCGGGCAGGGTTCAGTGGTTTACTTGGGACACCAAGTGGGGAGTCCCTGCAACCCAAGATTGAGACCATCCTGGCTTGGGAGCCCCCCAAGACCCAAACTGCTGTGAGAGCCTTCTTGGGTCTTACGGGGTACTACAGGAGGTTTGTCAAGTGGTATGGCAGCATTGTTGCATCCTTGACAGAGCTGACTTCTAAAAAGCAACCCAAGAAAGTGATCTGGACTGACACCTGTCAGAAAGCTTTTAACACCCTGAAGACTGCCATGTGCACGGCTCCCGTGCTCCTGGCCCCTGATTTCTCCAAGGAATTTCTAGTGCAAACAGACGCTTCAGAGCATGGTGTAGGGGCTGTTCTCTCACAAATGACTGAGGAGGGCTTGGACCAACCTGTAGCCTTCATCAGTAGGAGGTTACCTCCACGGGAACAGAGGTGGAGTGCAATTGAGCGAGAAGCTTTTGCTGTGGTTTGGGCATTGACGAAGATAAGACCCTACTTGTTTGGGTCTCACTTCCGGGTTCAGACAGACCACAGGCCCCTCAGATGGTTGATGAAAATGAGGGGTGAGAACCCAAAACTGTTGAGGTGGTCCATATACCCCTGTTCTGACCAGTTGCGCCGTGCCTTGCCTGACCACGCCCCTCCAGACCAAACGCAGAGAGCACAGAGGTGACGGATCGCTGACCGCTGACCGCTGTAGCACCGGAGCACGGTGTAGCGGTGCGGAGTAAGGAGCGTGGGAAACCGGCGCGGGAGCCACAGTCCAGCCCGTGTTAACGGACACCCGCCGCAGCAGGATAACGGGCAACAGACCTCCTCCCCAGCCGCGGATGGTTGTGAGGCCGGCGGAGAGGAGCGGTATGTGACGTGGGGAGCGGGAGCAGGAGCCGCGCGGGAGCCGCTGCGTGCAGGGAGACTCGGCGTGTGCGAGCTGCCCTTCAGTAAGCAAACACAGTAAGAATCCAAGCGGACTGTGTGCATCCAAACAGCCCCCCCCCGGTTAAAAAGCAGAACAAACCCAGAACAAACCCCACAAGCTGAACAAGTAGAATAAGCTGAACCTGAACCTGCCATATCCTAAAGGCAGTCCATAAGTCTGCACACAGCGAAGCTTTGGAGCCGGAAGCAGGCAAGAAAGGGAGTGGAATACATGCTCCGGACAGTAAAAGAAAGTATAAACAACTCCAGAAAATACCTTTAGAGAATTACTCTTGGTAGAAATATAAGCGGGGCAAGGCAATAAGGCAGTAGGCGGAAGGCAACCAAGGCAGAACAGAGGTAAGTGAATAATTCTTTATATTTTTCTTTACTAAAAGTAAAAGTTAAAATAAAATCTTAAGCACATTACCCTAGTATAGCAGCAGCTGCTTAGAAATGGCACCCAAACGAGGCCAAAAATTACCGGATGAACATGGAAGGAGTAAATCATTAGAAGGCTCAAAATCCCTCAATGAAAGCCTGGAAAGCCTTGCTTCTTCTATGGAAAACAATAAAGGGGCACGAAAGAAAAAGAAAGTTAAAAGAGCGACGAAGACGGCCCAGAAGGGAAAAAAAGGTGGTATTCAAACGACCATCAAACAGAAAGAGAACATAGCAGCGCTAAAATCTATAAAGGAATTCGTAGGCAAACACTATAGAACTTTAAACCCAGCAATAGCGTCTGTCTTAGATGAAGAAATTGTGGAAATTGGCGGAGAAATCGGGGAAAAATTAGGCTTGCCAGATGAAAACCAGAGTCGGTCCAACCAAGGAGATCCCCAGGAAGGAGCCAACCCTGAAAACGAGGAAGGGGGTGTGAGCCATAGATCCTTAAACCTGACACTACAGAGCCAAAATCACCAAATCTCGGCCCCTCGCCTTTCATCCTCACCGAAAATGTTCTCTATGATGTCAGTAGGGACTGACGGACACAGGGGAAACGATGACCAGATCCAGAGTACTATCTGGGGAGGAGCACCGGACCAATTTCTACAACAGAATCAACGACAAAAATCCCCAATACGACAAGAGTGCTTAAGGACAAGCTACCCAGCAAACCCAAGCAGAAATATCTCACAGGATTCAATGCTCGCGGAAACTCCAACATCCTCCCTGATGGAGTTAATCTTGTTAATGCAGAGAGCGCTCCAAGGAATCTTGGAAGTAACCCTTTCAAACAACGGAGTAATGAAGGCACAGAAACAACACTTAAAGAAAATAGAAGAAGAACTTGGAGAAATAAAGTGCCAACTGCCAAGTAGGGCAATGCCAACAGATACAGTCCGACTAAACAAGGAAAGTGACAGGACAGTATCGGAAGACGAAAGCTTGGTTTTACTCGAAAGGATGCCCAAATCTGCAGAACAAGCAGAAAAGGAGGTATTAGAACCCGTGAATAATGTGTATATATCAAGAAGACCCATGCTGATAAAAAGGCGAGGAGGGTATGTCTCTCTCGGGACTAGGAACAGGAAGGAAAAAACCAGGAAAACGAACCATGCCGGAACAAGAAAAGAGAAGGAACCAAGGAAAGGGAGGGTGGCTCTAGGATTAAATGCCTTAGCCCCAATATTTATAACACAAAGACCGGCACAGGTGGCGGCAAAAACTCCAATGCCCCCTAAATCTGCGAGAGTACCAAAGAAAAAACAATCACATAGGGAGGCAACAGAGACTCTCCCCTCCACCCGTAAGAAGAGTCAAAGCGTAAGGCTATTGGATGATCCGGCCACTGAACAAAGGTGTATAAGACCACAGATACACGAAGAATCCAATATAAGAACCAAAAACCGGAGAGAAGGAAGAACACTCACCAGCCATCAGCAGAATGAATCAAACATGAACCCATACGAGAGAGATGATAACAAATGGGTATTCCTGGACCAGTTACCAGCAGGGAGGAAAGGAAAGCCTGGAAGAAACATTAACCCCCCGAATAGGGCACAGGTCCTGTCGGTATTTTCAAAATGCGCTAGTCTGAGGGGGATCGGCACTAAAGACCTGCAGCAAGTTGGCTTTGTAGAAAACAAGCAAGGAAAGGAAATAACAAAAATCTCATTATACTCAGCCTTGGTAAAAAGGGCAATCCTGAATGCCACAAAGGAAATAACGCATCAAGGATTAAAAATTATCCCAGAGAGAGATATAAAACCGGTGAAAGATAATAACTTCTTAAAACAACATGCCGGGCTCCAGAAGAGACAAGTATTCCTAAACAAAGAAACAAAAAGTGACCGAAACTCTCTGAACATTATAATTGAAAACACAGGTAATGATTCCTCATGGGGGAACTGGTTGTCGAACAGCACCCACGCGGAAGAAAGTATCGAAAGGAATACAGTGGCTACAGATGAGGAAGGAGAGCTGAGTGACGTCGAATAGGATGAAGGGGGTCCGCATGACTTAGGTCTCTTGTCTTGGAACGTAAACGGCCTAGGAAATGAACAAAAATGGGAAGGCATAAAGGAATTTATAAACAAAGTAGACATTGCCTGCTTGCAAGAGACCTGGTTATGCGACGATACCCCAACCTTTGACGGTTATGCCCAGATACATCAGCCGGCCTTAAAGAAAAATCGTGGGAGGCCCTCTGGGGGCCTCATGACCTTGGTATCAACAAGAGTAAGGAGGGAAATAAAACCGTTGAACACAAAATGTAAATGGGTACAATCAAGCAGAATCGAACTCTTGACGGCGGATCTAAATTATAAAATGATGATTTTATTGAATGTATATATGCAGTGGGAAAATGGGGAGGAGTATGAAAGGGAAAGGAGGTTTTTTAAGGATGATGTTGATAGTATTTTAGAAAAATACTCCGCAGATACAATAGTGATACTGGGGGACTTTAACCATAAACTAAACCCAAGAAAAGCAGATCTCTACAATATGGAACAGCTAGAGGCATTCGGTATAAACCCGGCAAGGTTTCCTGTAGGGGAAACCTCGAAACAAGACCAGGATTTAATACATATCTTAGGAGGCAGGGGTTTTCACTGTGTGAATGGAAGAATAGAATCAGATATACCAGCAGGAAAAACATTTACTCAAGGGCAGCAGAACTGTCCAATTGACTATATATTCCTGCAGGCCTGGAAGTTTTACCAGATAAGTTCCTTTAAGTTAATTCAAAATGTGATGAGTGATCACAAACTCCTCCATATAGTAATAACGGGGGGTAGGAAATTACAGAGAGAAACAGTGATAAACCAAGCGGTTGAGTACCCCAAACGTGTGACGACACGTCTAACTGAGGAATATCTGGAAAAAGTGAAGGCCATGCAAATAAAAATGGCACCCGCCAATTTTGAAAATAAAAATCTGGAATGGTTCATTTTAAAATTAGAAGAACTGGTTCAATGCCTCAAGTTAAACCTAAAAAGAGAAGTTCCCAATAGGGTAAAACAAAGAAACTATGGTAAAGGCTTCTCAGCAGAATGTCAAAACAAGAAAAGGGACATAAGAGCAATACAGAGGAAACAAAAAAAGACCTTCTCACAAGAGAGACAGGATCGCCTGGTAAAACAGAAAAAAGAATTCAAACAAATGGTATGCGCGACTAAAAGGTTACATAAAGAAAAATGCTGGTTAGAACTTCTAGAAGCCATAGAGAACAAAAATCTAAGGAAATTCTGGCAACTAGTAAAGACAGCATCTGGCACCTCAGAGGGCGAATTAAACTGTGTGGTGAGTGAGGCAGCATGGGATACATATATAAGGGAACTGTACGGGGCAAGGACTCCCAGTCAGGAGACGGAGATTAAATCATGGCAAGATATCTCTGAAGAGTTTCTTGCCAAATTTAACGAAGAACAAGTAGAGCTCACATTAAAAGAACTCAAGTTAACCCGGGCAGCAGGCCCAGACAATCTGCCTGCAATAATCCTGAAGACCGAGGTAACATGGTGGGCAAGTTTCCTGGCCAATATGTTTCAGGTAGTGCTAAAAGATGGCGCAATGCCTCCAACTTGGAAGGGGGCTATAATCAGGCCGATACATAAGAAAGGGAGCAAAGAGGAGCCAAGAAACTATCGGCTGATTAACCTCCTAGATATTGGAGAGAAAGTGTTCTCAAAAATCGTTTTAAAACAACTGAATACATGGGTAGAAGAGGGCCAAATAATCCCCATAGAACAGGGTGGATTCAGAGCAGGCCACTCGACAATAGACCACGGGTTTGCACTATGGGCGTTGGCGAGGAAGTCAACGGAACAGAACGGCAAACTATGCTGTTGTTTCGTTGATTTCAAAGCAGCCTTTGATTCTGTAGATCGGGCCTGCCTATGGGAGACACTAAAGAGACTAAATATCCCGACAGAGCTCTTGACCATAATAAAAGAACTACACAGGGAAAACTGGGGGCAAGTAATTAAAGATACGAGGGGCTCCCTAACTCCCAAAATACCCATAGCCAACGGGCTAAGACAGGGCTGTGTGCTGGCCCCCCAGCTTTTTTCTGTTTACTTGTCAGATCTCCCGGCCTATTTAGAGGTGGAGGGCAGCGCCAGCCCAAAAATGGATGGGAATAAAATCCCATGCCTATTATATGCGGATGATCTGGTGATAGTAGATCAGACCGAGAGAGGCCTCCAAAGGAAGCTTAATGCTTTCAATACCTACTGTGCTGGAAAATTTTTGACCATCAACTTGGATAAAACAAAAACCCTATGTCTCGGGAAAAAACCAAGCAGATTTAGCTGGTACATAGGGGACCTTAAATTAGAGACAGTAAATGAGTACCGTTACTTGGGTATCTGGTTTGATAGGGCACTAAATTGGAGCACCCACCTAGAAACGCAAAAAGCAAAGGCTCTCTCCTCCATATGCGGACTTAAAAGGTTCAATAGGGAATATGGTGAGATGTCACACCGGCCAATGCTCAGAGCTTTTGAGGCAATGATCCCCCCCCAAGTTCTCTATGGCGCAGAGATCCTCTATTTGAGCGGTAGGGGATCCTGGGACGTCATAGAGGGAAATTGCATAAAAAGGCTCCTATCACTTCCTAAATCTGCTATGATTCAAGCCATCAGAACAGAAATAGATACAAAGTCCTGGGCAATATTAACCCAGATGGCTGTGATCAGATTCTGGAAGAGATTAGAAGACCCTGATACAAAAAAAGTGGCTTACTGGTGTCGCAAAGAAATCCAGAAAAGCGAGCTAAAATGGGCGAAGTCCAGTAGGGATAAAGTGAAGGGAATCTGTAACACTCTTGAGCTCGACTGGGATCAGAGCTCATTGCAAATCACCAGTACCAAAGGTGAATTGAAGCAAAGAGGGAAAGAAGTCTCGAAATTGCTTGATAGAGGCTATCTAAGAAAGAAAAAATCAGTGGTACATATGCTAAATGCATGGTCCCTTGAGAATTGGTTCCCCTACCTCGACAGATTACCCAATTGTGGATACAGACAAGAGATCCTCAGAATCAGAATCGGGATCAACCCATGGGTAATAAACAGAGACCTGAATGCAAAAATGTTAGATAAGGAAGGTCACTGCAAGTGCTACTTAAGGACAAAGGGAGACCCGCTGCATATCTTGTTAGACTGTTTTACACTCCTAGATCTTAGGAAACTTTGGTTGCGTCCTGTCTTCATAAAATATGAGGTAAAAACAAGAGCACAGGCAGCAAGGCTCTTAACAGAAATCCCTTACATTGATATTGCAATTGCCCTCGGGAAATTTTTAAAGGTGTCGTTGATGGCACTGAGAGATACAGAATAACATGTAGTACTGTATGAGATTTTAGCAGATTGTATTTGTATGGAGTAATAAGAATAGGATTAGGTATTTTAGATAAATTAAGTTTTAAGATAACTGTAAATTTTACTGATTTGGTTGTATTTTTGATAATGGTGTGTACAAACCTCGCATATGGACAAAGTTTTAAAAATAATAAGTCATACTCCATTCTGTGCTATTCTAATTGCATTGTTTAAAGACTACGGTCACAATAAACATATTTTTGACTTTGACTTTGACTGAGGAGGGCTTGGACCAACCTGTAGCCTTCATCAGTAGGAGGTTACCTCCACGGGAACAGAGGTGGAGTGCAATTGAGCGAGAAGCTTGTGCTGTGGTTTGGGCATTGACGAAGATAAGACCCTACTTGTTTGGGTCTCACTTCCGGGTTCATAGAGACCACAGGCCCCTCAGATGGTTGATGCAAATGAGGGGTGGGAACCCAAAACTGTTGAGGTGGTCCATTTCCCTACAGGGTATGGACTTCACGGTGGAACATCACCCTGGCACAGATCACGCCAACGCTGACGGTCTGTCCAGGTTTTTCCACCTTAGTGATGAGGAACTCCCTGGGGTAGGGTAGTTCTCCCCACATTTCAGCTGGAGGGGACACGTGTTAGACCTGGCACCTTGGTGTGAGTCTCCCTCCCACGTTTTGCTGATGTGCCTCAGATGTTCTGACATTGTTCGCTGCTCAGGGCACTGCGCCTCGGCCAATCCGTGCCGCAGTGCAAGTGCTCCCAATGTAAACAGTACCTATAATTGATTTCCATGATTGGCTCATTAGATTCACTGTCAGTTCCCAGTAAAGTGCACCACGAGTGCCAGGGCTTGTAAATGCCAATACTGCTAGTGGGCCTGCAGCGCTGGTTGCGCCACCCACAGAAGCAGCCTTTTAAAATGTGTCTTGGGTCTGCCATTGCAGAACCTGCGTGCAGTCTGGTACTGTCATGCTGGCTGGGCAAGTGCACACACTTGCCAGCCTCTAAACCTTCCCTTTACTTCATGTGAGTCACCCCTATGGTAGGCCCTAGGGCAGGGTGCATCGTAAGCATAAGGTAGGACAAGCCCTGATGTGTGTGGCTTGTCCTAATAGTGAATTTTCGTTTTTCACTATTGTAAGGCTACCTGTTCTCATAGGCCAGAATGGGCTGATGGAATTATTACACCCTATAGTCCCAGCAGGCTCAGGGAACATGGTGGAAGCTCACGTTTAGTATGCATGAACTCAAAATAATAAAATACTTATTTTAGTAAAGTTTATTTTAATATCATGTGTTTGCAAATGCTACTTTTAGAAAGTTAGCATTAGCTTGCCTAACCATTTCAGCCCGCCTCTGCCAGGATGTGTATCTCCTGTCTGGGTTGTGTGAGTGACAGGGCTGGGGATGACAGGTGGTGAATGGAGGGATTACACCAGAGTGAGTGGTGGGAGTGCCCCTTGACTCTGAATAGGGCTGTGCTCTGCCACCACAATGCTGGCTCCACCTCCTGGGGAGCGACTGATGGCTCTGCCCGACACCTAGCCCAGGAAGAGGGAAGACTGTCAACAAAGTGCTCCTGGCTGTACTTGTCATGTCAATGCTGGCTCCACCTCCTGCGGAGCGTCTGCTGTCCCTGCCCCACACACTAAAAGGAGAAGGCAGAGTCTGCACAACAAAGTACTCCAGTAATGAAAAGGACTATGCAAAGGCCCCCCTGGCCGGAAAAGACAAAAGAAACTGACTATAAATGTAGGAGCCCTGCTCCTAAGAAATCAGATCCAGTTTTACCACAACGAACCTCTGCCCAACTAGAAGGACCAAGAAGAAGCTGAAGGACTGGCCTGCAGTTTGCCTTGCTGAGGAAGGAGAGGAGAAGACCAAAAAGGACTTTGCTTTGCTCTAAACTATCTCCAAGGGCTTGTCTGAGCTTGCCCCCTGAAGTGAACCCCAGGACCAGTGGGTTCTTTGTGCCTTGGCTCGTCTGCAAACTGAGCCGTGTGTTTCCTCCCGCCGGAGTTGAGACTGCACCCCCTCACCCCCTCCTAGAGCCGTGACACTCGGGAGTTGGCCTGCCTTTCTGCCCGTTGAGAGCCCCGCTCGTGTAGAGCCACCCTCTGTCCCTCGGGTCGGGCCGCCTGCTCCTCTGTCACCTCGCTCATCACTGGAGTGCCTGGAGTGCTCCCTCGCCCCTCCTGCCGGAATCCTGGTCAAAACAAGCGCACTCCCAAAGCCTGGACGGCCGTTCGTGCGCTGCATCGCACCCGGCCACCACGCTGTGCCCTCTGACCTCTGGAAGAGGCCGCGCCGCACCGCGAAGGGACTCGCCCCCGTACAACCCGTACCGGAGCTCCCGTGCCGCGCCCCGCCTGCTGGAGACCACCCGCCATCCAAAGACCCCAAGGTATGCTGTACCGCGAATTGCACAACCAGCCCCGACTCGCCTAATCGACGAGTGGACGACGAGCACTTCACAGGTACGATCCTTCACGACCTGATCAACTCGGGCTCGGGGCCTAAAACGTTCTGATTTCCCCGTTCTCCGCTGTGCGTCTTCACCTGTTCTATTCCGTGCCTGCCTGCCCGCCCAGCACGCCGCGTACCGCGAGGCGTGCAGGTGACAGCAGGACTTGTCTGTCCTGCCCCGAACGAAGCACACAACGGACACGAACTTTGCCCTGGTGTCCCGCAAACACACCCCGGAGTGTGTGGAACCATTGTGAAGTTAAATTGACTACCTGGAAAGTAACATAGACCATTGTCTTTACCCTACAAGAACGCTTGCCATTACCCTTACATCTTGTGGCCTCCTTTGAAACACGTTATATAAGGTCTTGTAATAATTTACTTGCCTGCATATATTGTTACGTAAAGTCTACGTATTGTTATAGAAATACCGCCTGGTGTCCATTTGTGGGGGAAATCAGTGTATTTATTGTGTGTGATTACAAATGCTTAACTGACAGCGCTCCTGAGATTAGCCTTGACTGCTCGGGCCACACAACCTAGAGGGTGAGCAGGGGTTATTCTTGAGGGGTAATTCCCTTGCTCTGACGTAGAGGAGAGGGTCCCTGCTTGTCACAAGTACATACCTGTGACAATCAGAGACCCCCAATTCTAACATTGTGCATTACAACAATGTGGACATGTGTTGTTTAAAGTTTGGGCCTTGCATTCTGGAGTGTTTGGCTGGTTTGAAAACCTACAAAGTGAGAATGGAATGAGGGTGGGGCTTTGAACTATGCACGGTAAGGCGAGTGTTGTCTTTATCACTGAAGTTTGAGTTGTAATGTAGCTTGAACCCCTTCAATTTTGAATGTGGTTTGAGGGTTAATTGGAACTGCATGTTCACAGCTTTAGATAATTGTCATCATTTGCACCCTGCATTCTGAGGGGGGTATGACGTTTGCCTTCCTGGAGTATAGTCTAATGTAAAGTGAACGCATATCTAGGAATGGTGACTTGAATTTTGGGCTTAGTAAAATGTTCGGACCCTTGCTGTTGGAGATGGTCTGAGGTTGTCCCTGTTTTTTCAGTCTTTTCCCAGGGCAAGGATAGCTTGCACAAATGTCCAGTCAATGAGGGCAAAGTTGTTCTCTACAGTGGCGGTTTCTGCATGAGGG
The DNA here is from genome assembly GCF_964261635.1 of Lissotriton helveticus. Taxonomy (NCBI): domain Eukaryota; kingdom Metazoa; phylum Chordata; class Amphibia; order Caudata; family Salamandridae; genus Lissotriton; species Lissotriton helveticus. The sequence goes on along the minus strand of NC_136073.1, from coordinate 128,807,730 downwards.
TGTCGGGGCTCCGCCCCCTTTACTTTCAGCCCCTGGGTCAGCTATTACAAAAGTACAACTAAATTATATCAATAATCAGTAAAAAAGAAAACGATTTACAGGCTCAGGGATGTTGTAGCTGCAATGATAAGTGATCAGGAGTGTCATGTCACGTGACCCTGGCAGCGAAAGCTATGCCTTTTGTTTTGGCCCAAGTCTACTTTGCCGGGCTGACGAGCTCATTGCCCTGAGGCCTTTGAGGTCATCAGCTCGGCAAAGACATAGCCTCGATGCCTAATGACGTTGGGCTAAAGTTTGCCCCGGGCGTTTCAGGTTCAAGCCCTGTAATGCCAGGGGCTGCATGTCAATCAGGGAATGTAGAGGATGGCACCCCACCCTTTCCCAACACGTTACAGGGAGGTGGGTCCTGCCCTCTGATGGAAAGGGAGTGGTAGAGGCTTCAGGTGGGAAGCCGAGTCTGCGCAGTTTGTCATAAGGACTTTTTAAGACACGTTTCCCGCGCTGCTGTTACAGTACAGTGTGAACGGCCACCATAATTTATTTGCAGCTCCCGCGTTTCAATGGGAGGCTCTGGCCACAGCTTGTGAAGGCGCACCTCTCTTTCTGCCGCTGGCCGCGCGACGCAAAGGGGAGCTGAGCGAGACAGCGTCTTAGTACCACATGCCGCGCGAGAGGAACTGCAGCGCGCCAGTCTATTGAGCCGCCATCCTCGCTAATGACCAATGGGAGGGCGCGACCAATGGGAGGGCGCCCTCTGGCGGGGTGGGCGTTCCCAAGGGGTTTATAGAGAGCACAGCAACGCTGCTCGGTCTCTCCTGCCGCGCTCGTTCCCTGGGCTGCTCTGCGCTGTTGCTGTTGTTCCCGTCCGGCGTCTGCATGCCTCGCTGGTCTTGCGTCGGGTTGTTACCTCAACGGGTCTGCGGTGAGTCCTGATGTTATTGGGCCCGCTTGCGGGTTGTTGGGCGTTTGAGGACACAGAGCGGGAAGAAGCGAGGATCGGGGGCTTTGGTCGTTTGTTGTCCCGTCGCAGAGCAGCGGTTTGGGGGGGCCGAGGGAGAGCGTGGGTAACACTGTTCAAACAAGTCGCGTTGACACCGCGAGTTTGGTATGTTTTTTCACCCGTTATGGGTTTCCCCATCTCCTTGTTGGAACTCGGTCAGAAGCCGAGGGATGTTGGGAATGGCAGCATCGGCACTATGAGTGCGTGCACCTTTCTTTGCGCCTTTTCTAGCCGGCGCGTCTCAGCATTGTTGATTGCATCGGCCGCGCCCTTTTGAGAGACCCCCGCCGGGATATGTTCCACGCACGAGCCGCAGCTTTTCTGCTCGCACCTTTGTAGTGTTTAAAATGGATGTTGGTATTGTTTAATGTGGGCCAGTACTGGCAAGCTGAGCCGCGGGAGCGAGCACATTTGAAATGAATCGTCGAACGTACCTACCGTTTCCGGATAACTTTATTCACCAAACAAAGATATATTGGCGAACTCAAATGGATAAAATACAAACCCTTGAATAAAAGTTATGGCATTACGGTAGCGTGTGAACTTTCCCGAGCAGCTTTGCGAACAGCTTGTTTTCCTGTGTATTGCGACCCTCTTGCCTTGTTTATATTGTTCTGCCTTCAAGATCTCGCTGAATTCGTGCAAGATGTTTTGCATTGGCTGCCCGAGCGCCTTTCCTGTTGTACAGTACCCCGCAGTCCGTGAGAAGTCTCCTTAATTCTCAATGTGTTTGCAGCCCCCCCCTTTTTTGGTTGGAGAAGTGCATTGTGGGAAATTCAGGGAAACAGTGTAGCGCCATAATGTTGTTAACAGGAGGTGCGATGCATCTTTGAGGCGTCTCTTGCTCGGACGAGTCTCCTTCTGGTGCGATACGTAGCATTGTTTTATGTACTTTTCACATCCAATCTTGCAAGGACGTGCACGTAAATTGTCTAGTTGTATGTCTGCGGCATTAATGAGATGCGCATGATGTCGCGTGGTGATATTACATTTATCAGTTTTCAGATATCAGGGAGATGAATTATTCCTCCCAACTGAGAACTTTAATGGGCTTTGGTGGCGGCTCACATAGTCTGGTTGTTGCGTCTTTCGGACTATAGGCCCTCATTAGAAGAACGTCACGATTCCGCAGCCTGCTCTTCCCAAAGCGAATTCATACCGAGGAGCAGGTTTCGGTACACAGAGCTAAGAAGGAGGTCTGGGTTTGTATTAAGTTGAGCTTCATAGATTTGGCTCGACGAAGGGTTTGCTTTAGATACTTGCATAGGTGCCATCATTGCCTACGTAGCGTTTGTCTGGTGCTGGTGTGTGCCATGTGTTGCGGTATTTCCTCTAGGTGCTGCCGTCGTGTGGGAATGAGGGGGCAATTTTAAAACTTCTTCGGTATTTTGCAAATAAACTTATAGCATAGTGGGAAATGGTAGCGTCGAGATCATCTACCATCCTCCTTCGTAATCTAGAAATAAGAAAACCTCTATTTGCACAAAGAGAGCCAGGGGGATATATAAATGTATAACCTAAGAGGTCCATTGTTATTCTAACTACTCGTAAATGCGTGCCGGGCAGTGTCTGTTCATTCTGGGCATTTATCTGTTCTAAGTTATGCTAGAAACACTAATTTTGGAAATCTTTTCAAGATGAAGGGCACGCGCTAAGTATCTATATACGGCTGTGACCGACTTCCGGTTCTGGGGACTGGCGGCGTTTGGGGAGCTGGACGTTTGAATTGTGCCTTAATATAGTAGTGTATGGTTGCCCACGGTAGGCTCTATCCACTCTTCGCTCGTATGCTCAACCAGCTGAGACCGTTGTTCTACCCCGGGAGGCACGTGGACTGACGGTTGTTTTTTGCTCGATCGCTCCCTGTAACTCCATTTGCTCCCCACTTTATTATCGTGGTGAACTTTTAGCTCGTTTCATTCCCTTTTTATATTCAAGATCCATAGGACTGACGGTTGTTTTTTGCTCGATCGCTCCCTGTAACTCCATTTGCTCCCCACTTTATTATCGTGGTGAACTTTTAGCTCGTTTCATTCCCTTTTTATATTCAAGATCCATAGCCAGTGAATGTAGCTTTTTAGAGGCGCGATACATAATTACGGCGGTTTCTGTATATATGTTCCACAGCTCTTGGGATACTGCTAACCTGGTCCTCTCTGAATGCGCGAGCTGCTGATTATCACAGGTAATAGTGGATTTGCCCTTGTTGGCCATCTGATATGGGGGTCTTTTAAACTGAAGAAATGTGCTGACGTTTATCTTTAAAATCAGCCTTATCGCTGATCTAATCCTTTTTACACGCACGTGGGGCAGTCTCTTTTTCCAGGCAACCCTGGTGTGAAACAAAGGCCTCCAGCTCTGTGCGGTCCCGTTCACAAGCGCTTCCGCCCCATCCACTTTCTAGCACAGAAAGCTTTTGAGAAACAGTTTTGCCTATGGAAAACCAGCTTCACCTTAACATATGTTAGGAAGTTTGTGCTCCAGGATGAGGCCGCCCAATGGCCTGGTCTTCCAACCTCCTGCAACTTAACATGACTTGGGCACAGCGTCTGATACATTTTCTTCTTTGGTAGCCACTATGCGCCTAGGAGAGGGTGGAGAACAGCTGGATCATTGGGCCGGACACTAATCAGGGCAGCCATTTTGAGTGTGTGGGTGTTTGTAAAGGGCTATGAAGGGTCCTGTGAGGTGTTATGCCTAGTGCTTTCCATACAGATCTTTCTTCCCTCGAGCGTAGCAGGCCTGCACCTTTGGGCCGAGGGATGTAGGGCAGAGGATGCCGCCAGCAGCCTGGCCTGCATCGAAGCACAAAGGGATGCGTGACCCTGCACTGGGAGACAAAACCCCGCACTACCTGGCTCCGCCTCCCCCTGGCACAGAGCCAATGAGTCACTAGCAGCAGCAGAAAAAAAACCCTTGCCACCGCTACCTGTGCGTGTGCGCCTGTGTGTGCTGGTGCCTGCACATGCGTTAGCGTAGCACTACCTGGCTCCGCCTCCCCCTGGCACAGAGCCAATGAGTCACTAGCAGCAGCAGAAAAAAACCCCTTGCCACCGCTACCTGTGCGTGTGCGCCTGTGTGTGCTGGTGCCTGCACGTGCGTTAGCGTATGTGCGTGCGCCTGTGTGGGGGCATTATTCAGCGGGCGTTTCTTTATGCCCATGCATGTGATATTCTGAGCCTCGTCTCATCGGCGTGTTTTCCACATGCACCCTCTTAAAAATGTCCTACGACTACGAAAACCTTGATTAATGCCGCACGCATTATTGCGAACGGTTTCTAACCACCACAAATCAATGTGGTGCTCTTTGTCGATGTCTATGCACTGGGTACTGTGTGTCAGTTCCTTAATACAAACTATATGCCCTACTCAAAGCTATTGGCACCGCACAATTAATTTACTAGGCAAGCGTGTGCATGTTCCCGAGTTGCTTTTGTTATGTTCTCTGGATGAAAAACACTTCTTAAAGCTGTGCTTAGGAGCTATAATTAGGAAAACCGCTGGTGCATGTCTCCCAAAACATAACAGCTCCAGACAGTTACTATGCACACACTTGGAGGGCCAGATAGATCCACTGTGTTAGCTTTCAGTAATTATTTGGAAACTCGTATTAGAAGCTATTTACACTGATGGAGATCATACCCACGAATGGTTCTATAACCACGGACGCATCCCCAATAACCTGCCAGCGAGGCTCATTAGCTGTGAACGCCGCATAAATCACGAGCCTAACCTTAGAGCGTTACAATTGGGTTAGTAGATTTTCAGTAAAATGTCCATGGGTAATTTAGTTTGAGCTGTAGGCACATAATAACAGTGCAGTACATTGTTTAATTACCGCCCTTCCCCCGTTCACTGCCGTTCCAAAGTCACAGTGAAATGTGCATTCAAAAGATAGAATTCAGTCCGACCATTTACTTATCGAGTGCACGCATGAATCAATAATACATTTTACAATAAAGCAGCAACGAAAGAGATTATATAGGATCGATTTGAGCAGCGAAGACAGCAGGAGTTAACATTTTGCGCAAATGTTGTTTGCACCACATTGCAAATCTTGAAACGTGTGCAAATTGTGCTTGGTTCTGTGTTTTTACTGCTGCGATTTCCACCAGCTAAAATAGAATACGGCCTAAGTAGTGTGTATGGGGAAATAGAGCCCTGTATTGCCATGCACTTTGATAGTAGCCTTAAAGACCACTAATGCTTAGCTGGCAAATAATAATCGGGTGCTAAATCCAACCTGTTACCTTGTGGTAGCAATCTACCCCTGAGGTGTTTTGGGGTCCTATTTAGTGTGCACTCTGTGAAGGAGGCCTCACGAAATTATCAGTGATTGTATGTCGCGCGTACAGGTCCATCAGCTGCAAGCTTCTCAGGGGCATATAAAAAAATAAATAAAAAAAAGGATTTAATGCATATTTGCGGTTCGTGAATAGCAATGCAATATTCCTCCATTTGCCGTGCATAGGTGGGTGTGCACCTGCTCCACACAGCCCTAGGCAGACAATTGCCCTGTTCTAACCTCTTCTGAAATAAACACGGCAAGCAATGTATCACTGTCATCTGCCTTCATTCACTTCCCCTGCAGAATGACAACCATCAGAAGTCGCTCACATGCTAACAGGATCATATTATAATAAAAGGATCATGTGATGCCTGCTGGTGAAAGCAAAATGGCACAATGAGGACGAGCTAAATCTTTGGTTACCAATGAAGTGAAAAGAGAGAAAGTACCTTGCGCCACACCACAGCTCCCGGGATCACAGCGGCCAGCCACACTAGGGTTGTGCTAGAGTCAGTGTGGTGTGGCAAAGGGAGGAACGTCTAAACTACAAGTGTCTTTAATTCTGTAAATATATTTGCATTTTGGGTACTGATTTTATGTCGTTGTGTGCGTCCAGTTATGGTGAACATGCGATCATTCCGGTGCTCTAAAGCACTTCTAAGATCCTGCAACTCCTCGTTGCTTACATGGGTGGGGTCTGGGACTCGCAGTCCGGGGGCTCCAACGGCGTGCGCGAAACGGTGACTGGAGGGATGGGTACGGTCAAGTTGTGCAAGGGTGCGAGCGGCAAGTCCGTATATTATAGACGTCTTGGCAACACACGAATGCTTCATTGTGATAGCTCTGCCTTGCAACCGACACGCAAGCATTCTCGAAAGAAACTCCAGTATCGTTTTATGTTAATAATAATTTTAAAGTTCCTACGTTATAAGTGGTTCAATTTACCAGTAGAGATGTCATTAGCTTACTAAAAGGGCACAACTGCCGATCTCTATTCAGTCCTTGGTTCGAACATGCGGCAAAGTGCTAGACATAAGACATTTATATGTCACACGTAAAAAGACTGGAGATATGGCTATGCCACACATACCTAGTCCCAAACTTCGACAGCTATGTATAGGTCACGGCAATTACTCCAGTAAGTGAAACAGAGGTATGCTATCTTGGGAATACGAGGGGTTAACTTGTTTCCAGTTTGAATAAACATTATGTATGTGTGCGAATGGTGTGTGAATATGCAAGCCTACAACCAGTGTAGATGCTACGGCACAAGTCACAATGATCAGATAATTACGATCCCTTGCTGAGCTGCTGCGGTTCCCTCGTCTCATTGCTTAACTTTACGTACGAGGAAGCGTCACTCGTAGCATTGTACTGTCACTCATAATTACACTCAAATTATAAGATGTCACGCATAGCAACCTGCAACTGGCAGTTGCGGACTGGCGCAAACTCCCTGCATCGGAGATAGGATCAATGCTGAACAAGTGAGTGTTCATGTTAAGTAAACCAATGCCATATTTAACGGCCTTGGCGTGCCCCGTAGACAAAGTTAGCGCTAGCAAAGGTGGATTGTTCCCAAATGTTTTGTTTACATACGAATCGACAAATTTCTTTTAGCATATAATCTACTAAATGGTAGGCAGACACTCTTCCTGGTATGAAACTGCTATCCAGGCTGTACTTAAGCACACAAGCACTGTGTTACACCAGAGAATCCTTCATGGATCCACAATTTTGGGCGGGCGATAAGGGGTGCAGCAAAATCGGCATGCCAAGCTTGTTCGGCAAACACGCCACCCTGTGTGGGGCTCTACAGGTGGTACGCAATACATGCCAGACACCCAGGCACTAGAACAAATGTACAGAGGCGGCCATGACGCTTGTGCAAGTGCAAAGGTAAAACAACACGTGAAAAATAGCATACGGTGTGTTCAGAGAGAAGTGGGTGGCTGCCCCTAAGGGTAACAAACAAAGGTACAAGGAGAGCACCGCAATAATGGCAAACACTTAAACTGAGAACTGGGAATGACATTGACGGTTACGGGCACCCGCTAGCCGGCCCTAACCAGTCGCAAATAATTGTCTTGCAGTGATCTGCCAGGACAATCACTGGCATGATTATTGATGCACCATAGCTCAGGTAACCAAGGGCGCGTCTTAAGACCCGTTTAAGAAATTTCCATAAGTGGTGTAGCCGATGTGATTGAGAGCATGAGAACTATAGCAAGAAACCGTTATTGGCCGGTACCGATCGGTGAGAAATAGACTTTGATAAAGTGCACTTAACAGCAACCGAAAGTAGCTAGTTGGTGGGGGGCTCTGTCATCGACGGGGGCCTCCTCCAGAGCTGTGGCGGAGTACAGGGCGATCTGGAAGCAGATGGACAGTAGGGGTACCTCTGCGGCAGAAGGATACAGTCAATACCTCTGCCTGGCACAGTAGGGGTGCCTGAGCCAAGAACCTGGAGCCGAGGGTGTTCCAGGAAACAGCGTCGGCGCCCCGTTAGTCCTTCGGGCGGTCGGGGGGCCTGAACCGACCGGGGGTGTGCCTCATCGCTCCGCCCTGACAGGGGGGGCGGGAGTAGATCAAAATAAAATGATAATGTACTGCACCGTCAGAGCATCGACTCGCCGTGCAAGATGGCTCGTTAGGCATGCGGGTCAGCGAGGGGCTGCCGCATTGGATCGCCTGTAAGATGACCCACCTTATCTGCTACTTGTTGTGCGAAATAAACCTGCACCACTGCTTTCCCACAAATATGTCTCGTGAGTTTCCTTGGTATGGAAGTGTTATGGTGCACAATGTGGAGCGAGCGCTGGCGGTGTGGGCACTATGCCGCTGACCGCGCGACGCAAAGGGGAGCTGAGCGAGACAGCGTCTTAGTACCACATGCCGCGCGAGAGGAACTGCAGCGTGCCAGTCTATTGAGCCGCCATCCTCGCTAATGACCAATGGGAGGGCGCGACCAATGGGAGGGCGCCCTCTGGCGGGGTGGGCGTTCCCAAGGGGTTTATAGAGAGCACAGCAACGCTGCTCGGTCTCTCCTGCCGCGCTCGTTCCCTGGGCTGCTCTGCGCTGTTCCCACCCTATCCCTGACCCAGCGGCAGAGCGGCAGGCGAAGTTGCGAACTGTTAATGGTCTTGTTTTATGTTGCAGGCGGAGTCACAGGGCGATCTGGAAGCAGATGGACAGTAGGGGTACCTCTGCGGCAGAAGGATACAGTCAATACCTCTGCCTGGCACAGTAGGGGTGCCTGAGCCAAGAACCTGGAGCCGAGGGGGTTCCAGGAAACAGCGTTGGCGCCCCGTTAGTCCTTCGGGCGGTCGGGGGGCCTGAACCGACCGGGGGTGTGCCTCATCGCTCTGCCCTGACAGGGGGGGCGAGAGTAGATCGAAATAAAGTGATAATGTACTGCACCGTCAGAGCATCGACTCGCCGTGCAAGATGGCTCGTTAGGCATGCGGATCAGCGAGGGGCTGCCGCATTGGATCGCCTGTAAGATGACCCACCTTATCTGCTACTTGTTGTGCGAAATAAACCTGCACCACTGCTTTCCCACAAATATTTCTCGTGAGTTTCCTTGGTATGGAAGTGTTATGGTGCACAATGTGGAGCGAGCGCTGGCGGTGTGGGCACTATATAGCCTACCTCACCCCTCTCACGTCTGCTTCTTTTTACCCATTCAAGGCCCTTCCTGGGTCTCCTCAGGCCCCTGACACCCCGTGGGTCTCCTCAGGCCGCAGACACCGTGCTCCTGAGTGCTGAGTAATTAAGTCCGACTGCAGCTGGCGAAATCCTGAGTATTCTTCTACTCGCGTTAACGGGAGCTGCCAGGGATGTTGCAGCCACTTTTCAAATTAGCACACTTCTAGTTCAAGCAGAGGCAAGAGAAAAGCAGTCAAACACCTGTGCCGAGTGAGGTGGACAAAGAGGGTCCAGTTGTCCGTAATCAGGTGAGGGACTCCTTCAGTCTGACTCTGTTCTCTGTTCGAGATAATTGGCAAAAACTCCATTTTCATTAGTCCATCTTTGGCGGGACCTGAATGAGCTGTGTTTGTCTTCTGCTTTCAACAGCTGATACCAGGGACCTGACTTCGCCCCTTCAGCTAACAAGCTGCTGCAGAGGAATCCGAGGGCAGGGTGCATGCAATGGGAAGGCCATGTTACCTTCCAAAAAATGAATGTGTCTTTGTGTAATGCAACAAGTGCTCATGTAAAGCGCTCTAATATCCAAAATCTTCGGGTCAAGTTAGGCTATATAAAGATCTGTTAAACAAGCGTTTACAATGCAACGGTCTCACCTTTTCAAAAATTAGAGCTATTGGCATTGTAAATTACAAAATTTAAGTGTTGGTTTTGAAAACAGATAACTAAAACACATTGTCATTTACAATGCCAATAGCTTAATCTCTCGCAAATGCGACACCTATTGCACAGCTGTAAAAGGCCTAAATGGTGCAGCAGGCACTACTTTCTGCCCAGCTGTAGAAGGCCTAAACGGTGCACCTGGCACTACTTGCTGCGCAGCTGTAAGTGTGCCCTTTAAATAGATAGGTAGAAATGTTGCAGCTGCCCGCGCTGTTGAGGCGCAACTACACTTGATCTATTGTCAGATGGTAATGTTTTATCGGTGGCACAGGGATGATGTTAAGAGGAGAGTTCCTGAACCAGATCTGTGAGATACTGTCTATTTGCCCACCCCAAGATGGCCCCCAAATGCAGAGGGTGGATCCAACCCATTTCACTCTCTATGCACAGCTGAAAAGGACAAGATGGATGCCCAAAAGCAAAAATAAAGAAAAAACAAAATGAGCGTCATCCCTCGATGAACATATCCGAGATTTACCAGAGATTTACCTCACGACTCTGCCACATCACACTTGCAAGAGAGGAGTTGAGACGAATCTCACGTTAACTTTCGATAAGCCTCCAACCAAAAAAAAGCTACGAGCAATTAACTTCCTGGCAGCGCTCGCACTTTCCTCGTCCCTGGCTCTTGAGGTCTGCTGCAGGAGCCTCCCTGCGCCGGCCGGCGGGGGGGTTTTGTCCGTACCCTGCTCTCACGTACTGGGTGTGGCGTCTTACAGCTTCACGCTACTCGCGCCGCGGCCACTCCGCTCCCGACTTTCCCAGGTGACCTCCGGGGGGCTGGCGGGATCTCTGCTGCTGAGGTCCAGTGTCTGCAGCCGCCGCTGCCCCGAGCGTGGGATACCCCGATGACCGAGCTCGGGCAACTGTAGCACGATCCTCCTCTCATTAGAAGCTTTGCGCCTCCAATAAGCTAGCCCCGGTCCCCAACCGTCTTCCAGCCTGTCGATGCTGTTGCGGTACGCGGGCCGGTCACCGTTTCTTGTGCCCACAGTTCCAGCGCCGCAAGCATCTTCAGCAAGGCAAGGGAGCCCCGGGAGCAGAAAGCATCTCCACAGCTGAGGCGGGGATAAGCTAATGCACAAAGGTAGTTGGAGTGGAGTCTGAAGACGCACCTATTCTTGTCACTCCCGATGGGCACGTCCATTCCTCTGTGTCCTGCAGATAGGAATTACTCCAGCCCACGCCTCGTGTGACGGAGTAGCCCCATGTCTCAGGCTTTAAAGAGCTGCTTCCCCTGACAGCCGCCTCTCGGAGCTGGCAGCTCGCGCGCACATGCAACAGCAGGCGGCAGATGTCTGGAATTACCTTCTCATTTGAAACCAATTAATAAAGCTGCTCCCCGATCCACCCGGTGACGTTCCCACAGGAGCAGGGGCGTAGAACCGTCCAGAGCAGCCGAGCAGCCGCCAGATGCCTGAAAATTGTAAACATATCACATACTCTGGCAGGGCCGCGGGAACCAGAGGCGTCTCAATGCACACCTCGAGAGCAACCCGTGCTGTCACCGCCCTCACCGCTCTGCTTACGGCAACACTCAGAAAGAAGGGTCTCAATAAATAGCTTAGGTATTTCATTTGTGCCGTGACCCCTGACTATTTGAACTGAACGTCTCAAGAAATTAACTAAATGTAGGGAAATGGAACGGAATGAACACGAGTTAAATAGAATTAATAGGTTGAGGAAAGTATCCCAGTAATGGAAAAAGCAAGGGAAAAATTGCAACAAGCACTTGCCTTGACGCAAGTTTTCTCTTTAAGCCCCGTCCTTTTCAGACTGGGGGGCGGGTTTTTCTTTCTCCCCTCTTCTCCATTGGCTGGAGGACACCCTGTTGCACCCCTGAAATAAGCATAGGTGCACATGTGGTGCACATACATGCCCTAAGGGCATGTGTGTGCGTCACATGGTGAAACAAGTGAGGCCAATTCTACTCAGGCCCCCTGCCCCCGCTCAGTATGTGCACACATTAATGGGCCGGCCCGCGAGACAAAGGGAGTGACACCTCTGCTAAACAGAGGTAATGAGCCTCCAGCCGCCTCTAGAAAGGCCACTCAGACACCCACTGAGCCGCTGGCTGTAGTCAAACAATTGAGACAGCGTCCAAATAGCCCCCCAGACAGCTCAAAAAAGCAGCCCACAGCAGAACTCAGATGATTCAGAAAAGGGGGTGGTGATGAACAGAGTGTCTGAATTAAGCAGACCACTCTTACCCAGTCCAAAGATCAGGGCTTGATCCATCACCGTTATTTAGCTCACTGCCCCATCCCAGCTCAGAACCTGGCTATATGCAAATTAGTCTGTCCCTGGCCCAGTGCATCATGGGAACAGGGCAGACCAAACTACCAAGCCAATTCTTCACCAGAAAGGAGACAAGCTTCCGGGGACCGGTTTCTGCCATTCCAGGCGTCGTCAGCCCGGCTTGCTTGAATCCTGATGGAGCAGTGAGCAAGGGACTCATGTCTGAGTATACCCTTCCACGCTTATGGTGGACAAAATGATTCAGAAAAGGGGGTGGTGATGAACAGAGTGTCTGAATTAAGCAGACCACTCTTACACAGTCCAAAGATCAGGGCTTGATCCATCACCGTTATTTAGCTCACTGCCCCATCCCAGCTCAGAACCTGGCTATATGCAAATTAGTCTGTCCCTGGCCCAGTGCATCATGGGAACAGGGCAGACCAAACTACCAAGCCAATTCTTCACCAGAAAGGAGACAAGCTTCCGGGGACCGGTTTCTGCCATTCCAGGCGTCGTCGGCCCGGCTTGCTTTAACCCTGATGGAGCAGTGAGCAAGGGACTCATGTCTGAGTATACCCTTCCACGCTTATGGTGGACAAAATGATTCAGAAACGGGGGTGGTGATGAACAGAGTGTCTGAATTAAGCAGACCACTCTTACCCAGTCCAAAGATCAGGGCTTGATCCATCACCGTTATTTAGCTCACTGCCCCATCCCAGCTCAGAACCTGGCTATATGCAAATTAGTCTGTCCCTGGCCCAGTGCATCATGGGAACAGGGCAGACCAAACTACCAAGCCAATTCTTCACCAGAAAGGAGACAAGCTTCCGGGGACCGGTTTCTGCCATTCCAGGCGTCGTCGGCCCGGCTTGCTTGAATCCTGATGGAGCAGTGAGCAAGGGACTCATGTCTGAGTATACCCTTCCACGCTTATGGTGGACAAAATGATTCCGAAAAGGGGGTGGTGATGAACAGAGTGTCTGAATTAAGCAGACCACTCTTACCCAGTCCAAAGATCAGGGCTTGATCCATCACCGTTATTTAGCTCACTGCCCCATCCCAGCTCAGAACCTGGCTATATGCAAATTAGTCTGTCCCTGGCCCAGTGCATCATGGGAACAGGGCAGACCAAACTACCAAGCCAATTCTTCACCAGAAAGGAGACAAGCTTCCGGGGACCGGTTTCTGCCATTCCAGGCGTCGTCGGCCTGGCTTGCTTGAATCCTGATGGAGCAGTGAGCAAGGGACTCATGTCTGAGTATACCCTTCCACGCTTATGGTGGACAAAATGATTCAGAAAAGGGGGTGGTGATGAACAGAGTGTCTGAATTAAGCAGACCACTCTTACCCAGTCCAAAGATCAGGGCTTGATCCATCACCGTTATTTAGCTCACTGCCCCATCCCAGCTCAGAACCTGGCTATATGCAAATTAGTCTGTCCCTGGCCCAGTGCATCATGGGAACAGGGCAGACCAAACTACCAAGCCAATTCTTCACCAGAAAGGAGACAAGCTTCCGGGGACCGGTTTCTGCCATTCCAGGCGTCGTCGGCCCGGCTTGCTTGAATCCTGATGGAGCAGTGAGCAAGGGACTCATGTCTGAGTATACCCTTCCACGCTTATGGTGGACAAAATGATTCAGAAAAGGGGGTGGTGATGAACAGAGTGTCTGAATTAAGCAGACCACTCTTACCCAGTCCAAAGATCAGGGCTTGATCCATCACCGTTATTTAGCTCACTGCGCCATCCCAGCTCAGAACCTGGCTATATGCAAATTAGTCTGTCCCTGGCCCAGTGCATCATGGGAACAGGGCAGACCAAACTACCAAGCCAATTCTTCACCAGAAAGGAGACAAGCTTCCGGGGACCGGTTTCTGCCATTCCAAGCGTCGTCGGCCCGGCTTGCTTGAATCCTGATGGAGCAGTGAGCAAGGGACTCATGTCTGAGTATACCCTACCACGCTTATGGTGGACAAAATGATTCAGAAACCTTCCCAGTACAAGAATTGGCTTGGTAGTTTGGTTTGCCCTGTTCCCATCATGCACTGGGACAGGAACAGACTAATTTGCATATAGCCAAGTTCTGAGCTGGGATGGTGCAGTGAGCTAAAAAACGGTGATGGATCAAACCCTGATCTTTGGACTGGGTAAGAGTGGTCTGCTTAATTCAGGCACTCTGTTCATCACCACCCCCTTTTCTGAATCATTTTGTCCACCATAAGCGTGGAAGGGTATACTCAGATGTGAGTCCCTTGCTCATTGAACCATCAGGATTCAAGCAAGCCGAGCCGACGACGCCGGAAATGGCAGAAACCGGTTCCCGGCAGCTTGTTTCCTTCCCAGTACAAGAATTGGCTTGGTAGTTTGGTTTGCCCTGTTCCCATCATGCACTGGGACAGGAACAGACTAATTTGCTTATAGCCAAGTTCTGAGCTGGGATGGTGCAGTGAGCTAAAAAACGGTGATGGATCAAACCCTGATCTTTGGACTGGGTAAGAGTGGTCTGCTTAATTCAGGCACTCTATTCATCACCACCCCCTTTTCTGAATCATTTTGTCCACCATAAGCGTGGAAGGGTATACTCAGATGTGAGTCCCTTGCTCATTGCACCATCAGGATTCAAGCAAGCCGGGCCGACGAAGCCTGAAATGGCAGAAACCGGTCCCCGGCAGCTTGTTTCCTTCCCAGTACAAGAATTGGCTTGGTAGTTTGGTTTGCCCTGTTCCCATCATGCACTGGGACAGGAACAGACTAATTTGCATATAGCCAAGTTCTGAGCTGGGATGGTGCAGTGAGCTAAAAAACGGTGATGGATCAAACCCTGATCTTTGGACTGGATAAGAGTGGTCTGCTTAATTCAGGCACTCTGTTCATCACCACCCCCTTTTCTGAATCATTTTGTCCACCATAAGCATGGAAGGGTATACTCAGATGTGAGTCCCTTGCTCATTGCACCATCAGGATTCAAGCAAGCCGGGCCGACGACGCCTGAAATGGCAGAAACCGGTCCCCGGCAGCTTGTTTCCTTCCCAGTACAAGAATTGGCTTGGTAGTTTGGTTTGCCCTGTTCCCATCATGCACTGGGACAGGAACAGACTAATTTGCATATAGCCAAGTTCTGAGCTGGGATGGTGCAGTGAGCTAAAAAACGGTGATGGATCAAAACCTGATCTTTGGACTGGGTAAGAGTGGTCTGCTTAATTCAGGCACTCTGTTCATCACCACCCCCTTTTCTGAATCATTTTGTCCACCATAAGCGTGGAAGGGTATACTCAGATGTGAGTCCCTTGCTCATTGCACCATCAGGATTCAAGCAAGCCAGGCCGACGACGCCTGAAATGGCAGAAACCGGTCCCCGGCAGCTTGTTTCCTTCCCAGTACAAGAATTGGCTTGGTAGTTTGGTTTGCCCTGTTCCCATCATGCACTGGGACAGGAACAGACTAATTTGCATATAGCCAAGTTCTGAGCTGGGATGGTGCAGTGAGCTAAAAAACGGTGATGGATCAAACCCTGATCTTTGGACTGGGTAAGAGTGGTCTGCTTAATTCAGGCACTCTGTTCATCACCACCCCCTTTTCTGAATCATTTTGTCCACCATAAGCGTGGAAGGGTATACTCAGATGTGAGTCCCTTGCTCATTGCACCATCAGGATTCAAGCAAGCCGGGCCGACGACGCCTGAAATGGCAGAAACCGGTCCCCGGCAGCTTGTTTCCTTCCCAGTACAAGAATTGGCTTGGTAGTTTGGTTTGCCCTGTTCCCATCATGCACTGGGACAGGAACAGACTAATTTGCATATAGCCAAGTTCTGAGCTGGGATGGTGCAGTGAGCTAAAAAACGGTGATGGATCAAACCCTGATCTTTGGACTGGGTAAGAGTGGTCTGCTTAATTCAGGCACTCTGTTCATCACCACCCCCTTTTCTGAATCACAGCAGAACTCAGACAGCGGCCCCTCGGGCCTTGCCCGAATGCCCGCGTTACCAATCCGACGCTGCTACTGCACTCTCAGACGTCACTCCCTTTTCCGGCCACCAAAGAACACACGATCTGCTAAATTCTCTAAAATACCAATGCCGGCCTCTGAAATTCGTGTTTGTCAACAGAAAGATGGAATGTTATATGCTAATATGTAAATACAGATCATATTTCCTTTCGGACAAGAGACGGCATCTCAGGTTGCTGGACAAATGCTCTGCCACTCAAATCGGCCCTGATAATATCGATGTCTCTGCAACCAAAGGGGCACCTTGCAAGCGGTCAGGACGTGTATTAATGGCATCATTAATTTGATTTTAGCATAGGGTCCATGGCTATTGATTCTATGCTTCTTACGTCACAGGAAGAGCTGGATGTCACAACCACATTCCAAGGAGCCTTCATTCGCCATATTGGATTCCCAAACTGCATGATGTATTTGCGCATAGTTTAGTATTTTATGATGTATAGAACTGCGTTACATGCTGAATGTTAGGCGGTATGTATTTTTTAAGCGAGGCACAAATACACTGAGTGACACATATACGTCTATGTCAGCTTGTCAGTACATGGCATGTCAGTCGTATTAATTCTTATCCGTCTGCGCTAGTTATGTTAATTTATAGGGCCAGTGAAGATTTGCGTCAGAAGCGAACTCGGAACACAAGCAAAACATTTTTTACTGCAAGTGCAGCGAGATTAGGAATAGAAGGCACAGTGGCGCACAACTCCGACACCAACATTTTCCACTCGTTCCCTCTGAGTCAGCCCCTTCTGCCCCCACAGCCCCGCCCGTCCAGCTCACCTCGCGTGCCCATAATGCAGCCCACAGTTTCTCATCAGCATACCTGTGTGCCACATGCAGACTCCCGGACAGTTACCGTCACGTGTCCCCAAATGGAAAGAAAGCATAAGAGGAAAAGCGGGCAATAGGGTGTTGTGTCCGTTTGCATTCTTCTGCTCCAGCCAGTGTTAAAGAACATTTTGTTAGGCGAGTTCTAGAGCCTGTTTACGAGGGGCCAATAAAGGGTAGGGCGTAGCCTCCCCTGTCGGATATTTATGAATGGGTGAAGTGGCTCAGCACCCCTCTCGCCCCTAACTCTCTCTCACCTGTTTTGACTCTCTAAGAAGGCAGGAGCAGTGGGTTTGGATGCTGGTGCCTTTAACACCAAATTTTGTGAAGGGCAATCGGGGCATTCCAAGCTGTTGAACCTACTGGGGTCTATAGGGGGCAATGCCCATGCCTGCAGGGGTGAGTCAAACGAGGGAGGTGAGAGGGGTAGGTCTCACACCCAGTGGGAAGATCTCAGGAAGCTTCAATGGGTGAGATGTACAGCACCCTCACAGGGGCAGGGCGGGAGCTGTCCACGCACCAGGCAGCTACTGTTAGCATACCCTCCAAGTGGTTTTATTTTCTCCGCGTGTGCTCGTGTGTCTTATGGGGCCCTGGATTTTGGATTGCCAGAGTGCAAAATCGAAACGGCGGTGTCATTCAATCGAGCGAGCCATCGTTTTCCACCAACAAAGCCGGTTTCACTCTTTTAAAGGTATATATAAAAAAAAAAGCCCGCAGTGGTGCACGCGCACGCGCCACTGTGAGCATATCTTTTGAATTATCCCGGCTCTCAAGCCACGATAATTCAAAACACATGGCCTCTGGTGCGCATAACAGACACCAATAGGCCATAGGCGGAGCGACGCGACCGCCTATGGCCTATTGCGTGTTCTGTTTAAAAACAGCACGCACGCCAAGGCCAATGGAAATGGACCTTGGAAATCCACACGCACGAGTGTGTGGAATTCCAAGGTCCATTTTCAAATCTCCCGGAATAGGACTCGGAGCTGCGCGACACTGCTGCACAGTGTATGCTAGGCCCGAGCCCTAAAAAACAATTTATTTCTTAACACAAAATATAGTTCAGGTACTCACATAAACAAGTGACAAAAAAGGGTGATGTGAAAAGTGAGGGTGACGTAAAAAATTATATATATGTATACATCACATTGACAACAAACAGTAGAACTCCTTTGAAACAATTTGTACAAAATATATAGAGTTCTTGTTGTAGGGGGTCGACGGCGTTTCGATCTCAAACACTAGAGATCATCTTCAGGACATAATGTATGTGAGCAAGCAGAATCTATATGGAAATATTTAATAATTAATTAACTGTCCCTGTAAGAACGTATTCCATTTCAATTAAGTAGCGAGTAACGTAATGCTCCCAGTGAAATGAGAAACAGATGATTATGAACCACTCAGTCTATGGTGGACATTATAATTGTAGGAGACTTCAAAACATAAATATGAATTAAAAATAATAATCATAGAATCAACCCCTTTACTTGGGACAGATAACTGTAGCAGTTAAGAATTGGAATACAGGGTTAAACTTAAAAGGCAAGATTGATGGAGGTGCAAATAATTATATTCTGTACAAATCGTTCCAAAGGGGTTCTACTGTTTGTTAATGCGATGTATATATATTTTCTTATAAGTCACCCTCACTTTTCACATCACGCTTTTTTGTCACTTGTTTATGTGAGTTTCTGAACTATATTTTGTGTTAAAAAAGAAATCGTTTTTCATCTTTGAAATACCTCTGTTCTTGTGTATACTCTTCACTGCTCCCTTTAGCATTATTTGCTTACCTCCTAATAACTTATTCTCAATTTTGTAAAGCAGAATCTCTGCCTCCTTGCCCTGGACCATTTTGGCCATTTAGGAACCATTGTTTTCTCTAAACATACTCTCGGTGACAGCACAACCTCCTCACAGTGCCTAAAAAACAAATGTGACCTTGAGAAATGTGACTGGTGCTCGCGTAAAGCGCTCCGATTCCTTCAGTCGAGACTGAGTTTGCACTGTAAGTAAAATAAAATCTGAAAGCTCATGCTATAAATAAATGCAAATGGCTTTATATAACGTTGTCTTCAACACCCAGGTCTTTGTAGACTCTTAAAACATAGACTAATGGCCAGTATTTTTGTTTTGGAAAGTTGGCCAACCGTGGAAGCCGGTGTCAATACAGGAGGAAGGGATTTTCAATTAACCCTTCCTGTGAATTTTCTTGTACAGTTAGTTAAAACGTTTCCAAAAGTTTTTTTTTTTTAAGTACAAAATGCATTTATCGTATGATACGATATAATAAAATTATATAAATCAAGCCACTCAAAGGTTCACAAGGGGAACAAAACATAATAAAATGAGCTTATGGGCTCCGAGGGAAAAAGGATAAAATAAGCTATGAGGCAGGACATTGAATCAATTTTAAGCCATTCCAACTGGTGCCAGTCGTGGCTCGCATGACTCACGGTAGTGGTGTCGTGCAAGGGTTCGCGTGGGGGGTGTGTTAAGTTTTTTTTCTTTTTTACTTACCTTACCAGTTCCCGTGCCGCCTCCGCTCCTGGCCGGGTCCAGCGATGCCTCCGCTCCTGAAACAAGAAGCTTTAATCCTCCCTCCCCTTCCCTAAGCCAATCACAATGCTGCAATGGCAGTGTTGTGATTGGTGTGGACAGCGCCCAGTCGGTCGCCTGTAGGGAGGCCATTTTCTCTATGTAGGCTGAATGCAGCCTACATAATGAAAATGCAGAGTGTGCATGACTTGTTTGATCGGCCCCAGAGGGCTAACCAAACAGTCAGGGCCCACAACAGTGGGTAAGTCACTCCTCCCTGACCCTCCCACCCCCCGCCCCCAACCAGGTATACCCTGCCTTCTGCTTTCTCGCAGCGCGAGAAGCAGAAACATAAATTGGTATGTAAAATACCATTTTATGTTTCTGCTTCTCGCACTGCGAGAAAGCAGTGGGGCGATGCTCCTCTGCCTTAATGACCAGTGCCTTAAATTGTTCAATGAGGATCGCTTCAGAATAGATGCAGATTAGCCCCAGAATGTGCCGTCTGGTTGGTTGGAACTGCAATCATATGTTTTTGACGCCAACATCAGCATAAGGGAACAGGTGGACTGGAGCAGTAGCCAGGCAGCTCTGGTAGCTTCAACATTTTAATTCCACAAAGTGCTCGAGTGTAGCAAACGAGCTGACGGTGCCTAGTGTGGAGTGCCAAGTGAATGTGGGTGCTGGTACAGCAACCAGGCAGCCGAGGTGGCTTCAAGTGTTGGCTTCCACTAGGCGGGCAACTAGGGCCAAATTTCGGGGGGGGGGGGGGGGTGAAAAATATTTCGGGGGCACTAATTCTTCCAACCATAGACAGAGTGACTGAAAGAAGGGGTGAAAACACAACAAACGCCTAATTTACATGTAAATGGTCTTTTAAAGACCTGTTAAATACTCGGGTGCGTCTGCAATTAGATGGTCGCCAGCCTGGAAAGCTGTGTCAGCCCGGGCTGACATACACGACGGGGAGGGGCTGAAGCCCCATGAGCCCAATGGGTGTTGCGCGCCTGGCTTCCATATGGTGCTCATGTTTGGCAAACGTACTGAAGGTGCCGATTGCAAAGAACGACGTACATTTGGCTGCTGGTGGATCCCGTAAATAGTTTGGATGAATTAGTTTGCTGCTGTACGCAGGACCATCTTAACAGCATTATAGGACCCCGTGAAAAGCAGTGCACTATGCCCTACCTAAACAACTACTCACAAGAGTAAAAATGTTTAATGGAAAATTTGTGTTAAACTCTGGTCTGCATGGGGCCCCTATGCTCGTGGGGCCCCCGGGTGAAGTGCCCAGCATGCCCATGCATTAAGACAACACTGCCTTACAGTACTATGGCCTGAGAGAGCTCAAGGTAATGAATGCATCAGTGCATGTAACAGCAGCAGCCCTATGGTGTTCAAAGCGGCCTTCAGATATTATCTGTTGGTACAAGATTTAGGGCATATACTTGGTTGTCGATGGTACGTGCAGACCCCAAGTTTGACACTGCCCCCTGAAGGAGTTGAATTGTTATAATGTTTAAACTGGTTGTTCAGAGGGTTCTGGCATGGCATTGCAGCTTGAAGGCACGTACACACTCCTAAATATACAGGCTCTTTATGGGGGGATTTTCCTTAGGTGGAGCAACGTGGGGCAGATACAGAGAATATAAATGATGGCACAAAAGTGGCATGTTGCGCTTTAAGCTGCTGATGTCTGCCATGCTAGCCATCTGGCACCCATGTTCCATTCCACAAGTCTGAGAGCTATACATCTGGTTTTGAGCCACAGCAAGTGCAGGCAATAGTCTTCTGCTGGATCCAAGGAGTGCAAGAGTTGGCCATTGTCAAGGCATGCAAAGGTGTACTCAGCGTTGCTAAGTCATCCAGCCTTGATAACCTTTTGTCAGGCTTGGGCGAGCGAAAGATCTTTCAATTTGTTTAAAGATGAGCGCAGCTCCTGAGCAGTCTAGGGGCCAGATGTAGGTAAATCTCATTTACCGACTCTAGAATACCGAATTTTACCGATTCGGTATTCTAGATTCGGTAAATGAGATGTAGGTAATAATTCGGTAATTTTTACCGAATCGGTATGATTCTGTAATTACCAAATCGGTATTTACTAATTCGGTAATTGCCATTGATTCCTATGGGCCTTGAGGCCCATAGGAATCAATGTCAATTACCGAATCGGTAAATACCGATTCGGTAAAATTACCGAATTGTCAAGGGAGACAGGGTGTCACTTTGACACCCTGTTGCACCCCTGATTCTGGCTTGTGTGCCATGTGTGCATGTACACAGGAATTCGTTATTTACCACCAAATAGTATTTAGTGGTAAATAACAAATTCTTAAGGGCCTGTGGCACTGTTTTCAGTGCCACCTACATCTAGATTTACCGAATCGGTAAAATTACCGATTCGGTATTTTACCAAATCGGTAAATTTAACGAATCGGTAAATTTAAGGCCCCCTACATATCAAAAACCAAATACCGGTCGGTAACGGCCATAATCGGCCGTTACCGAACGGTATCTGGCGACCTACATCTGGCCCTAGGTCTTGCCAAAGTGGACCATTCATGAATTCTGATGGAGCAAGTCTGAGCTTGTGACCGAAGATCAAAAATGCCCAGCATCTAGCTCATGATTATTTTGTTAGGTTACATTCAAGCCTATTTTTCGCTGGTGATGCTCACTGTGGCAAGGGCAGTGCAGCTTTGTAGATGTTGATAGAAATCTCATCTGACAGGGAAGACTCAATGTCCAGCATGATCTCGCTTCCGTAGGGCAAGTTAGGTATGACTTTAGCCTTCATCACCCGAAGTAAAGGCTCTAAGCTTGGGCCTTTGAGATTCTAGGCAAGAGTGGTTAATGCAAGCATAAGGCTGGTGCCTTTCTTCCTCAGTGTATGGAGATGTGATTTAATTGACCCCTGACTGCCCAGAAGGATAGTGTTTGTACTTATAGGTGTGCACCAGCTTTATCAGATTTAGGTGCCTACTTTGCCTACTATTAGCGCCACAACACCCTCTGGTATATGATGCGCTAGACAAATATACTGAACATAACATAACATAAAATAAAACCTGCCACAGCCAGCCTTTTTCTTGCCCAATCTGACCGTCATTGTTTCCTTGCGGTTTACTTCGATGCTGTTTCTGATGGTGCATTTATGCAGGCTAGAAAGTTGGATGGAGCTAGATGCTATTTCCTGTTTGGCTGAGTAGCATACAGCAAATGTGTCATGAGCTAACCCCCCAGCTTGGGAGGATGACAGTTACATTTGTCTAGCTCTTCTGACATATGGGCCTTGCACAAGTTGAAAAGTGTCATGGGTGAGAATGCAGTGTTGTTTCGAACGTCCAATCAATCTGAGTGGTCGGTCATGGCATCTGCCGTGGACTATATGGAACAAAGGGGCGAAGAAGACCACATGTCGGAATTTTGGGGAGGATGAAGGTTGAAAGCTGTGTTTTTCGTAAAATGCCGTGGTCTGGTGTTCGCTCTTTAAATAGAACCAGCAGCTCCAGCTCTAATTCACTGAGGAAGTTAGAGGTGCCCAACAGGGGCCAGGAGGGCTGGCGAGCCTCTACTCGGGCCACATTGTGAGGCTGAGCTGGTTTCAAAGCGGGCAGCTGATTCTGATGAGATTGGGCCATTCTACAAGCATCCTGTCACAGGTCCATTGTGGACCTGTACGGGCGGCTGGGATCCCATCGATTCTCTGCATTAATGGCCACATCTGATCTGTTGGAGAGAGTGCTGATGGCCTCCATAAAGGCCTGGGAGCTAGTAGAAATCTGACTCTGATCTTTGGCAAGCGGTATTGCGCATTTACTCTTTGTTTATTCTCTTATATGTGGGGGAAACAGGGGATAAGAGTCTCTGGGCTTAGTCTAGCTCTTGGAATCTGCTCACAGACTGGAGATGAGGAATGTCCCCCCCTGCGATTGTTCCCCCTGCAGCAGTGGGTCCAATTGAGTGGAGACACTGGTGGAACCATTGGTGTTGGGTTCTTTCTATTCTGACAATTTTCTGCAAGAAATGTGTGATCTGACTCGGTGAGTGTGCCATATGCTATGTTAATTGAACGTATAGTGCAAAAAAATCATCCCAGGAGGGGCATCTCGACGCAACCGTGACCTCAGGTGAGGAAGGCAGCACTAGACTAGAAACAGCTCAGTCTTAAGAAGCTTTATACATTTAAGGTGATCTGTGCACTTCCGGAAGTTAATGTGTAGTTTTTTTTTCAGTACCAGGGGCCCAAGTAGGAGAAAGATCTACCACCAGACCACGATTTCCCGATTCGGGGAATAGTAAGGTAGGATTTTTTAGTAGATCTTAAGAGTATGCCAGGCTGGTACGGTGTAAGTTTCTCGGCCAGATAACTATGTCCGATGCCGTTCAGTGATTTGAGCACTATGCAGTAGATCGCGAAAATTATTCTTTTACACACCAGGAGCTAATGGAGAGAGCATAAAAGGGAGTAGAGGCCGCTCTGAAAGGAAGATTTTGGATGAGGTGAGTCGCTGTATTTTGGACCACTTGAAGTTTGGTAAGTAGAGACTCATTTGTGGCAGCTAGTAGGCATTACAGTAGTCCAGGTGACTAATCACCATCACTTGGACCAAAGGTTTGCACACCAAGAGTGGAAGTAAAGGAAAGACTGCACAACTGACGCATCATATGAAAGCAGGTGCCAGTGGTAGCCACTGCCTGATCTTTCATGGTAAGCATCTCATCTAGGCGAACACCCAGATTTTTTAGTGTAACTTCAGGAATACGTGCTGCGCCAAATTCTTCCAGCCACACGTCCGGGGACCAGAGCAGTTGGGCTCTGCTGGAATTCAACTGGAGAAAGTTCTCGGTCATCCAAGCAAAGATGGCTTTCATCCCATCTGCAAAGCGTGCTTTCATATTTGGAGATCTTTATCAAAAGGTTGATTATCATCCGCATATGAAAGAGGTGTGAACCCAAAAGCTTTGATGGTTGCAGCAAAGGGGGCTACATAGATAATAAATAGTGTGGGACTAAGACAAGAGCCCTGAGGCACACCCTTGTCGAGATCTAAAAGAACCTAGATTGATGGTCTGGGTTCTATGCAATAGAAAGCTTGTGAACCACTGAAGAGCCATGCCATGGATTCCTATAGTCTATAGCCTCCGAAGCACTCTATGGTTAGACACCATGTCAAATGCTGTTGACAAGTCAAGCAGCACAAGCAGTGATGACTGATTTCCACCCTGGGAGCATCTAATGTAGTAACTGCAATGAGCGCAGTTTCAGTACTGTGCATGGGTCTAAACCCGGACTGGGGGAGGTCCAGAATCCTATTAGATTCTTGAAACTCCATAAGTTGTCTATTGATATGCCCTTCCAGTAATTTACTCAGTAAGGGAAGCAGCATGATACGACGATAATTAGACAGGTCTGTGGCTGGAAGATGATCCTTCTTGTGGGTAAAAATAACCTGGGGGGGCTTTGCAGGCAAGCAGAATTTTTCCGGAGCTGATCGAGAGGTTGAGTAAAGAGCAGATGACCGTAGCTAGTTGATTAGACAGAGCTGCTAAGATCTTGGCTGGGGCAGCATCCAGGGGAGAGACCCTGATGTTGCTGCTTTCAGTGCTTTACAAATGGAGTCTGGCCTAAGGGGTAAGAAATTCTCTAGAGTTCAGGTATGATCAGCAATTGAGAGGGTAGTATTGGCTTCTGAGCACATTTGATCTGCCGGTCTGAGAAATTTGTTGTAACTGTAATTAACTTTCTCCTCAAAGTGAGTCACAATAGCATCACCAAGAGCTTGTGAAGGTAGCATGTCAGATGAGCAGGAAAGTGTGTTTAACCACTTGGATGCTAAGGCACCTCATGAATTTTACTGTAATTTCCATTGAAATGAATGGCAACTCCATGACGAGCTGACCTTGTCATTAGCATGGAAGTTTAAGAAATAGTCTGGAACTTTGTAGAACTCTTTAGAGCATCTGCGACTTGTTCCAAGCTGGAGTCACTCTGAGTTTCCGGTGTTTTGTGTCTGTCATGAGGGTCCTGGATTTTCATAACCTCAAATTCCCCCGGCTGCTTGCTCCTGAGTCAGTTGTTGCAACAAAACACCGATACGGCCCAGGGCCAATTAACAGAGGGATAGGCTGTTGAGAGGATGACGTGGAGGCTGCTGCCAAATGACAAAGGAGGAGTGGAGTAGTGGAGGTCAATGATGGAGGTTGCTTACTGCCTAGAGCTGGAAATCGGGCCAAGCACCCGAAGGTGCTGGTGTTGGTCCAATAGTAGTACCGCAGTAGATGTCGAGGCATAGTGTGGTGTACAAGCCGGCAGGAACCAGGAACACACAGAGTTTTGCTGGCTGCAGGTAGCCCTTTTGCCTTGAACCAGTAGGCTACTTCTAGTATCAATTGGTTGCTTGTTTGCTTGCCTAGTTGCTTACTTGCAACGGCTTTGCTTTACTTAAGGGGGAATTTGACTGAAGTGAGATTCAGTGGTTCAGTGATTCAGTTTGCTCACAAGGTGATCAGTATTGGACATTGGGTATTAGGCCATGTGGCTGCGGGGCAGATTGCAAGATGTAATTGCTAAATGCGGATGTATGACATTACAAAGCATGCTTTTACCACGCATGCCTTTACAACGCGGTATTTACAACGCATGCCTTTACAACGCATAGCGCTTTGGGGTGCTGGATAGTGAATAGTTTAATTTACTATTCCAACTCCAGTCCCCGTGGATAGTAGGGAAGTTGTTGGATAGTAAATTAAATCTATTCCCTATCCTAGAGCGCCCCCCAGCGCAATGAGTTGTAATGGTTTGTGTTATAAATGCACTACGTTGTAAAAGTTGCGTTGTAAAGGTTGTTCACCGCTAAATGCTGGAAGTTTGTGAAGCATATGATGATGTGGTGCAGAAAGTTTACTGCTGACTGCCACACTGTGTGCAAGCCGCACTGGACTAGTGCCGGACGATTCTACGCAGCGGGGGTGGTGCCATAACCTAATGCTTCATGGGCGTTAACCCTCTCTCTCCATTCAATGTCCGCTACCACTCACTGTTCACTGCTGGGACCCCTGGCTTCACAGGCTGGTGGAGGCAGGAGGCAGGAACCTGGAATTGTGCTTCAGGTGCTGGGGGAGTGGAGTCCAAACTCTGCCTGCCCGCCCGCTCCTCGGCCTTGCCGTTCACACTGTTACCAGATACTGACACTGAATACTCAGCAGCTGCTCTCCTGCAGTGTGGCATGCCGACCTTGGTGGGCGGCAAAACTGGAGGCCGGAAGCAGAGCAGGTAATGCTGAATGCACCTGGGCTGTGCCAGGGCCGGGCTGGGAACCTAAAGCAGCCCTGGCAATTTTGTACAGAGGATAGGGGGCATCAGGGGGGACAGGGGGTGCAAGTGTGAAGCACTGCTACTTTTGTTACGGAGGGCTGATATTGCAGCACCGCAGCAAAACCAGCCCCCAGTAAGAAAAAAACTACCCCCAAACTTCCAGCCTCCCAGGTAAAATCCTGATGCCCGCTACAGCCCGCTTCTTGCCCTGTGCAGAAATTTATGTTTTTTTCTTTTGATTGCTTTTTATTTACAGGAAGTATTGAGGGTCAACTCAGCCTATATAGTCACAGGAGGGTTTTCATCCTATGAATTGTTGGGTTGCGCCTGTTACTTTTTTAGAAGTATGAGTAAAATACTGTGCGTGGGCTACCGAATAGCTCAACTAGTCAGCACTGAGAAGAGGAAGACCAAGACTCTGAATAGGGAAGATTATTGGTAAGTAACCGAGTCAGACCCAAGACCACCTCTCCTTCAGGAAGAAGCTCAAGACCTGGCTGTTCGAGCAGTAGCAGCACCCCCCCCCCCCCAAGCGCCTTGAGACCCTCCGGGTAAGTAGTGCGCTCTATAAATGTCTTTGATTGATTGATCGATTGATTGATTGAGGTCCTACTCTTGTTAAAGTTTCTGTGCCTCTTGGATCTGGTGATCCGGCAGGACAGCGCCTGGTCTCCTTGACCCCTGCACATTTGCAGAGCCCTGTCAGATCAGCCTTGCTAGGGCAGCATTTTCTCAACTCCATCCAAGATTGGATGTCAACTCATCAACTAATTTGAATCCCTCTAAAATGGAATTCATTCTTCTCTCTACCTCATTCTCTGCTCCTACTGTTCAGTCAATCTCAACATACTTAACAACAAACATATCGTTGTTGACAGCGCAAAATCCCTAGGTGTCATCCTAGACAAAAGACTCAATCTACATTCCCATATCAACACCATTGCCAAGAACACACAATACCAATTGTGCCTTCTCTGGGGAGTTTGGCGTTTCTTTCCTGAGCAAGACCTAAAAACTTTGGTCCAATCCCTGGTTCTCTCCAGATTGGACTACTGCACTTCTCTCCTTTCTGGCCTCCGCAAAACCCACCTTTACCCTCTAAAATACATTCTCCATTCAGCGGCACGTTTCATATATGGGGCCAAAAGAAATGATCACATCACACCCATACTTTTTTCTCTTGGCTGTCTTTCCATTGAAGCTAGGTCAATTTACAAGACAGCCTGCATCACCCATAAATCCTTACACACTTCCACACCTCACTACCTGGCGAATAAACTCAAAATATCAGGCGGCTCCAGACCTTCAATCAATGCTGAAAACTTACTGCTCGAACCTCATACTTTCAAAAGGGAAAGATTTATTGTGCAATCCTTCTCAGGAAATGCGGTTAGAATGCTACTATGGTGACCTGGTGTGGGGGTGAGGGGTTTGGGCCTCGGAGTGCCCCACAGTGGAAGTAATGGACGCCACACACAAATCCTTACGTACTTGGCAGGAAGACCCTGTGTGGTCTCTCAGCCATTTGTTTATCTCTTCGGAACGAGCCCACCCGAGGAGTGCGTGCGGGGATACATTGTATTCGAGGGCCCGGGTGGCTCTCTACATCCCTCCTTTTCTTTAGTTCATGACAATAATGCAAATTTTCAGTTAGAGCGAGACACACACAAAGTCTTGGACCCACTGACTAGGGGCAGGGTTCAAGCGGAGACCATACCTCTGGCTCCGGGAGGGGGAACTGGTCCCTGCCTCGTCTCGGCTTGGGATCCTCGTCTCGCATGGTGATGGTCGCTGGGGATCCTCTTGGGCTGGCGCAGCCGTGCTAGCCTGAGCTTCTTCAGAGTTTCGTGCTTCTTCAGAGTTTCGTGCAGGAGCAGGGGGCATTGGTGACATTTCATGCATGTGGTCTCCTCCTTCCTCCTGCACACAAAGTTTCTCCCAGTTGGGCAGGGCCCAACTCTTTCTTGAACAATGATACGTTTGTCGTGACCGTTTGTTGTCCTCTCGTTGCGGATATCATGGTCCCTCCTGCGTGGAAGACTCTCCACACCTCTGGCTCTTATGGTGTCCGGAATTTCCAGCAAGGATGTCTGTCTTTGATCACCACATAGTCTCCCACATTTATGGACGGCACATTTGCACCTCGGCCGAAGCTTGCCTTCTTGTTTCTTGTTTCTTTCAATGCCTGCACCGCCGCGTCGTTTCTCTCAGAGGGCCTCCAAGCCGGGTCGGTCGGGATGCTGTCACATGGGGCTCACATGAAAAGTAGGCACGACGATGCGCAGCGGGTGGTGCTGTGGGGTTGTCTGCCGTTAGGCAACTAGAAATCTGTGAAAAGCTCTTTCCGCGTCTTCTCCCTGTTCCACAGCAAAGCATAGTATCCGATTGAGCGTCCGCATGAAAAGCTCGACCTCCACATTTGCTTGGGGCCACTGGGGTTCGATTTTCCTGTGCCTGATGGCCCTTCTCTCCAAATACTCCTGAAACTCCCTACCTTGAACAGGAGGTCCGTTGTCTGATCTTAGTTCTTCCCGGATGCCCAACAGTGCGAATGTCCTTTCAAGGGCCGTTTGGACTTGAGGGAATGCCATGGATGCAACCAATTCCACTACTGGGAATTTAGAGTAAGAGTCCATTAACACCAATGTGTTGCGTCCGTCCGGAAAACTGTCAAAGTCAATGCTGACCTTGGACCAGGGTGATTCGCTCGACTCCTCTGTGGTTACCGGGGCTGGGGCAGGGTCACTGCCGGTGATGGCACACGAGTGACAGCCTCTGATCCTCTCTTCCACGGTGGTATCCATGACAGGGAACCATACCTTGCATCTCACACATGCCTAAGTTTTGGCCATGCCCTGGTGTCCCATGTGTGCTAGACAGATGACTTGGTCTTGTAGCTCTTTTGGGACTACAGTGTGAGCATGGCACCATGCTCTCCCACGCTGAGTTTGCTGCGGATTCTCCATAGTTGCTGGCAAGCTAGATGGTCTTCAGTGTTGAGCGCCTGTGCATTGTCCAAGATTTGGGTCCAGCCTCTCGAAAATAGGGCCTTCTTGACCCTCACTAAAATGTTGTCTCTGGCAGTGGCTTTCCCAAGCTCTTCGAATGTCACTGCTTTGGGGCACGCTTCTCCGGTGATTATCCGGACTAGCGCTTCGGTGTGTTCTTCATCTCAATATGCGCACCGCTTGACTGTTGCCTCTGGGTGTCTTGAGAGGTAATCTGTTGGGTTGTGAGCTCCGGGGCAGAATATGACCTTGAATCTATATGCCTGCGGCTGCTCTGCCCACCTCTCTATACTGGGGGGAGCCAGTCTTGACGTCCCCGCGAACAGGGGGAGCAATGGCTTGTGGATGGTCACCACTTGAAATTCCTGTCCGTAAAGATAGAGATGAAAGTGCTGGCATGCCCTTTTTATGGCTAGGGCTTCCCTCTCGATCTGGGCGTACCTCGTCTCAGTATCGGAAAATGCACGGCTGACATATGCAATGGGTACCCATGTTTCTCGATCGCACTCTTGGAGAAGGACTGCCCCGAGCCCAGCGGGCTGACGTCTACCATCAACTCAGTGCGTCGTTCATGGATGAAAGTAAGCCATGACAGTTTTGTTCATCAGGGCTCGTAATGGTTCAGACAGTGAGGCAAGATTCAGTATGAACCGGCTGCAGTAAGTGGCCATTCGTAGGAAGCTGCAAACTTCTGTGGGCGAAGTGGAGGTTTGAGCCAACCGGAAGGCAGTTGCCTTCTTGGGGTCCACCTTCAATCCATCACGGGAGAACCTATAGCTAAAAAAGTCTATGAATTCCTGGTAGAATCAACACTTGACCTTGTGGAGTGTCAGACCACAGCCGACCAGCTGTTGCAGGGTGACACGGTGGCGTGCATAGTGGTCCTCCAGTGTCTGTGAAAACACCAAGATATCGTTACTCAGATTTATGACACTGTGTAGGCCGGATAAGGTCTTTTGGAAGGCGTTTTGGAAGACCTCCACTGCTGAGGATACCTAAAACTCAGTCTTTTGTATCTCCAGAGACCCACGTCGGTGGAGAATGTGGTGATAATTCGGATCTCCAGTTCGAGTTCTAGCTGATGGTATCTGGAATTCAGGTGAAGCTTTGCGAACCACATGGCCCCGTTGAGGTCTGCCATAATGTCATCCATGGATAGCGTGAGATGAAATTCACGCTTGACGCCTTGGTTAGGGTGGTGCATGTCCACACAAAGTCTGATGGCGCCGGGCTGTTTGGGTATCCGGGCGATGACTTGTGGTGACACCCATGGAGTTGGGCCTGATACCTTCTCGATGATATTGAGATCTACCAGCTTCTTCATGTTCGGCTTCCACTTGCGGACGCAGGTGGAAATGCACTCTCTGATGTCTCAGGTCGATTAGATGGATGGATGGGTTGATTTGCAGTTTAAACTGTTTACCTTTGAGCTTTCCGAGACCTTTGAACATTTCCAGGAAGTTGTGTAGTATGGCATCGGCGTGAGAGTCATGCATCTGATTTGTGAAAAAGACTAGGCCAAGGTCTTCTGCGGTGTGGCAGCTGAGTAGTGATCCTTTTCTTTCATCGGTGATGTGGATGCGGACTCTTGTCATACATTTGCCACAGGAAACATCAGCTTCGATTACCCCTTCTAGGAGGAGAGGGTGTGTTCCTCCATATGTATATATTCTTGCTTTTGTGGGAGCCAGCGGGCGTCGTGGAGATAGACGGTCATACTGCTCAGAGTCCATGATGTTCACGGACGCCCGGGTGACGATGAGCGCCTGGACGGTCGACCCTGCTACTTGGACGGCGCACAAGGGAGGCGGTCTCTTGTGTTTGTCCGAGCGACTCACGAACAATATGACGAAGACATCGTCGTCAAGGGTGAACTGCCATCCTTGGGCTGCACTCTCCTCTTGCATATGAGGATCGTCGATTGACAACTGACAAATTTGAAACGTGGCCTGACGTTGCTTTGTGAAACACAGCTGAGACCTGCCGCTTCGGCACACCTTCGCAAAATGGTTTGGCTTCCCGCATCGCAAACAGGTCTTCCCTTTGGCGAATCAAAATCCAGTTGGGGGATGTTCTGCCCCGCAGTTGCCACAAGTTCCCAGGGTGTGGCCATCGTTGAATTGCCTCGACTCTCTCCTCTTTGATGGGGGCATGTCTTGGGGCATGGGGCGTTGTGGCAGCTCTGTTCAGGGCAGCTTCCATTTCTCCAATTCAGGCGTTCATGGGTCCGGACAAGAACCAGTATTTCGTCTAGTGAGATCCCTGGTTGTCGGAGAATCAGCTTCTAAAGCATCACCAATCAACACCCTTAAATCACCTGGGCCCAAATTTCTTCCCTTTGATAAGCAAATGTGCAGGTGCTCGCCAGCCGCCTCAGCCGGGTGTAGAACATCTCCACGGACACGGTGTCAGATTGTTTTGCCTGCCGCAGCTTCAATCGTTCAAAGTTGAGGTTGAGCTGGGGGTCAAAGTGCCAATTTAAAGCCGGCGATTGCGGCCTCGTAGTCGTCATTGTCTCCCGTGTCTGGGAGTGTCTCAAACAGGTCATATATTTTGCTGCCTCCA
Organism: Lissotriton helveticus; assembly: GCF_964261635.1. Lineage (NCBI taxonomy): Eukaryota > Metazoa > Chordata > Amphibia > Caudata > Salamandridae > Lissotriton > Lissotriton helveticus. The sequence continues at coordinate 128,775,569 of NC_136073.1, read as the reverse complement.
TAGTATACTAGTAGGGATCTCTTAACTGTTCCATCTGCCTCTCATGTCCCTTTAAAGTAATGGTTAGGGTGACCAATCCATGCTTTCCAGCGGGGGCTGCAGTCGCAGGACCAGCGTTCTCACTGAATGGGGCAGCAGGGATACTGCGGCGTGGTTGTGTACCGGGTGTGGCGGGGATGATCCCGCCTGGTGGCTTGCAGCGCCTCCCCATGAGGGCGTACTCATGCTGGTGAATGTTGTTGAGACTGGGCTTCCCTGTGGAGTATGCTTGCCAGTTCACTGTGTGCAGGGTGAGACTTGGGCTTAATGTCTCCTGTGTCCTTAGGCTGTGTAGTCTGATGTTCCTGGTGTGGGCTTCTTGCTTTGCCACAGACTGATGCTGCCTGCCTGCTGATCTTCCCCTTCTATTATAGCTCCACTACTGGTGCTTTCATGCGCGTGGAAAGAGAGAAAGTCCCAGTCCTTGGGGAGAAATGATTGGACATGCACCCTGGGACGTGCTGTGTACCTTGTGGCTCTGAGGAGTGCTGTAGTGTTCATGCGTGGCCACTAGGAGCTTCACGCTCAATCGATGAAAAACACGGCACTGCCCACCCCCATGGCATATGGAGACGCACACCTGCAGTTTTGGAAGGCGAGCACGGTTAACACGCTGCTTCGACCGGCCTGGGGAGTGTGCGAGGAAGCAAGGCGGGCAGGGCTCCACCGCTGGGACGGCGCTGCCGCGACCTCCAGCACGGATTGCGCTGATGCAGAGACAGGCAGGCTACGTGGCCCAGGATGGGCGGAGGGGCCACAGAGCATCGGAGATCAGGATGCCAGGGCCGGCGGCACGCCGATGCGTGCGCACAGACAAGGGCAGGGAGTCTCTGCACCAAAGCCAGGTAGGAAGCGAGACGCTGATCCACTACCGCCCTCGTCGCCAATGTGGTAACCTTGTGTTGGGGTGAGGGGTTTGGGCCTAGGACTACCCCACAGTGGAAGTAATGGACGCCAGACACCAGTCCTTATGTACTTGGCAGGAAAACCCTGTGCGGCCTCTCCGCCGTTTATTCATCTCCTCGGGATGAGCCCGCCCAGAGGAGTGCGTGCGGGAATACATTGTATTAGGGGGCCCGGGAGGCTCTCTACATCTACCTCCAATCCTTCGGACTATCGCCTCTTTCCAGACTTTCAAAACAGATCTTAAATCTTCCCAAGTCAAGTCATAACCCTCATGGCCGTATGGCATTCATGTGAGCTCAATTTTGTAAATATATATTCTGTACCTGTGTTGTGAAATGGTCACAGAAATGCAGGAAACATGTAATATGAAAAGTGAAGTATTTATTTAAATAAGCGAGCTCACGTAAGGTGGTGGAACAGCTGTGAAGGAAGAAGCCGACTCCGTAACAGGGGCGTGGCTCTCCTATAAATATTTAATCAACATTCCTACCTACGTCATAACAATGACCAATGGGGAGATGAGGAATAGGAGGGGAAAAGAAACTAGACCTGCAACATCTCCTTTTTATCAAATGAATAAACAACATTTACATTAATTCATAGTCTTTGAGGCCAATGGGTAACTTGGATATTCTTCCAAACCTGGTACAAGTACCTTCCCACCCTCCAAGACATTCGTTTTTTTCTTCGTTGGATGCACCAGAAGTACTAGGATTCTGATCAGACATTTTTTTACTGACGTCTACAACATCTGTGGTAACCTCCTCATCTATACTCCGTTCTATCTCATCACCAGAACTTCTCAAATCATTACTATGACTTTCGACATTGTTGTATACATCATGTAATCTTACATACTCTTTGTGTGGCATAGACTCTTGTCGATCCTCATTATCAGTATACATAAACCATGACAATTCATTATCAAACACTTCTTTGTTTTTTTTCCCTTTAAACCATAAATCTACTTGTTCTTTGTTCAAACATATAGTGTCACTTTTGTTCCGCCAACCCAGGAATCTCAAACAAATGGCACTATCTGTGACTTCTACAACCTCTTCGGGGTCATAATACTTGGACTCTCCTTTGACCTGGTTTTCATGTTTTCTGATAAGCGCCGAATCTCCTTTGTAAAACTCTTTTTAGCTGCTTTGTGCACTTTGTCATGATACACTTTGGCTTTGGATTGGTTGTCACAAATCTTCTGCTTGACTTGAATTAGTTCATCACTTAAGGCAACTGGCTCTGGCAAACATGACTCAAAATCTTCTATTTTTGGCACCATCTCATTATCGCATCTCCTCCCCCTCATCAAAAAGAATGGGGAAAACCCAGTTACACTGTTCGGGGTGGTATTGTACGCAAACACTCTGTCTTGTACGAATCGTTCGACAGGAATGTTGGAAGACAAAGCCAATTGGATACCGTCTTTAATGAATCGTTTGACCCTTTCTATCTGCCCGTTTGATTTAGGGGAGTAAAAAGGAGTTTTTTCTTGTCTAATACTATGGAATCTCAGGAATTCAGTCATTTTACTGGACGTGAGTTGCTTTCCGTTATCCGATACCAGTATGCGTGGGCTACCTTCCACAGAAAAACAATTGTCCAAAAAGTCTATGACTGTGTCCGAGTTGATAGTTTTAACAAACCTATGGTAAATCCATTTGCTGTAATAGTCACTCATGACAATGAGAAATCTGGATCCTTGGTTCAATAATTGGAAAGGTCCCGCCATGTCGATGGCTACCTTGTACCATGAAGAATTTGGAATGGACACCAACTGCATCTCCTGGACTCGGGGTTTCCAGTGCTTGTCTGATCTGATACACTCAATACATTTTTCAACAAATAAATTTACATCCAAGTCCATTTGGGGCCACCAATATTGTTCTTTTAGTCTTTTTTTTGTCATGGTGGCACCTAAATGAGCACTGTGAGCTATTTCTATCAGTTATTTTCTTAGTTTACATGGAGGAACCACCAAATCACCCCTCAAAATGTACCCATCAACACAACTTAATTCTTCTGAAACTTGAAAAAACTTTTTGAATTCATGGGGTGAATTCCGAACAGGGGGCCATTTGTGGGACATGTACTGCTTAACCTTCAATAACATAGCATCATTTTTCATGGCTTCTACCCAGTCGTTTTCCGACAAAGCATTACCTGTTGAATAACAGCTGGAAATAACTGAGACTACACATTCAGTGTCATCCTCATTCTGACCTTCATTATTTTCGGTAGGTAACCTTGAAAGGAAATCTGCTCGAATATTGTCCTTTCCTGATATATGCTTAATGGAAAAATTATATTCCTGCAATCTAGCTAGAAGTCTTACCAACCTGGCAGAGGCCTTACCGTTACCTCTTCCATAACCATCAAACATGTATGTGAGCGGCTTGTGGTCAGTAATTAATTCAAATTCTCTTCCCCATATATACATCTTCAATTTGTCCACAGCCCACACACAAGCTAGAGCTTCACGTTCAATAGTACTGTAATTTTTTTCAGCTTCTGTCAGTCTGCGTGAAATGAACGCTACCGAATGCATTTGTTTGTTAACTTTCTGGGTGAATACTGCGCCTATACCTACAGAACTGGCGTCCACCGTAATTATATTGGTTCCCTTTGAGTCAAAAGGTTTCAATGTAGGAGCCTCTACTATACATTTTTTAATCTCTGAAAAGGATACTTCATGCTGCACATCCCATTTAAACTGCTCACCTTTGCGTAAAAGGGATCTCAATGGTTCCACTAAATCTGCATCGTTTTCTATGAACCTAGAGTAGTACTCGCTTAGCCCTAAAAAGGACCTGAGCGCATCCCGGGCTTCAGGTTTGGGTGCTTCAGCAATGGCTTTGATTAAATTCATTTTAGGTTTGATACCTTCTTGGCTGATCACATGGCCTAAATATTCCAATTCGGTTTTTAAGAACTCACATTTTTTTTTTGAAACTGTCATGCCCCTCTCATGTAACTTACCAAGAACCTTGTCCAGGATGACATTATGTTCTCCTATTGTTTCAGCATGGATAAGTGGAGAGGTGTGGCGCCGCGGCCAGGGCGACTGACGCTGGAATCTGGGGATCAGGGTTCGATCTCCGGCGGCAGGTTAGCCCAGCACCATGTGACTCTGGGCAATAGCTTGCTTAATCTTCCCGACGGCCCCCAGCGCCTAGAGACCCTTACGGGTGATTGTGCGCTTTACAAACGTGGATTATTATTATTATTATGTCATCCTGGAATTTGTGTACTCCTGACATCTGCCCAAACATATTTTCCATAAGCTTTTGGAAAACGCTAGCTGAGGATGCCAAACCAAATGGCAATCGTACATATCGGTAAGCTCCAAGGGGTGTGATAAACGTGGTCAATTCTTTAGATTCCTCGTCAAGCCTGACCTGGTGGTACGCTGATCTGAGGTCAATTAATGAAAAATATTTTGCACCTGCCGTAGCTGCAAGGATTTCTTGTATTCTAGGGAGAGGAAAACAATCTACTAGAATATTCTTATTAAGTGACCTCAGATCCGCACACAGGCGGAATTCACCATTTTTTTTTTAATCATCACTATTCCCGAAACCCATTCAGCAGAATCTGCTGGTTCAATGATACCCTCATTTACTAATTTTTCATGGACCAGCTTTAAATCATTCTTGACCGATAGAGGAAGTGATCTTACTCTATGTCTTACCGGTACCGCATCCTTCTTAAGAACTATCTTGTGAACAAAACCTTTCACACAGCCTATTCTGTCTTCAAAAAGTGATTCGTACTTACTGAGAATGTTATTTACATTTTCATTCTCACATGTTATAGAAGAAACATTAATGTTGGAAACAAATCCATCATCTAGTATGATGGGGTCCTCTGCCCCGGGCTTCAAGATTATTTTCAATTTAGCTAGGTCTCTCCAACCAACAATGTCCCTGCCTCGCTCTGCAACATATATATTAGTACTGATACTTCTGCCCTTGATGTTCAAAATGTCTACGAAATACCCAAATATATTAATGTCTGATTCACCGAAGGCTTTAGGATTTACATCTGACTCAACCAAATCAACTTGTGGCCAATACTGCAGGAATTTTTTGTCTGAGCACTACTGTAATAGGTGAACCTGAGTCCGCCATAATGTTCAACTGTACTTCTCCCACAGTGGCTACACCTAAAGGGCCTTTTATGTCTTTGTAATCTTCTTCAATTGTAATTACAATGTTAGAACACATGTTCTCATCAAACTCTTCTACACAATCAATCTTTGTTGGTGTAAAACGTTTCTGGCCAAAGGTGCCACATACCCCCGCAAAATGCCCTACCTTTAAACATCTCGTGCACTTCTTTCCCAAAGCCGGGCAATTTGAGGAATCTGCCTTGTGGTTGTGAGAACCACATCTATAACATACAAATTGCAAAATGTTAGTATTAGCATGTGGCTTACTCTTGTTACTATACATATTTTCTCTTCTTTTTTTTTCATTAACCAAATATACATTTGCATTTTTGTTTGTGGTTCCCGTTATTTCCCTTGACCCTTCCAATGATCTTTCAATCCCCTTGGCAATGTCAATAGCTTCAGATAAAGTGGGTCTCTTACATGCCAATAGTCTCTCCTGAATCTTCCTTTCATAACAATGAAAGACTAATTGGTCGCGTATATATTCATCCACTCTATCATTATAATCACATTTTGTTGCTAAGACTCTCAACGCTGCTATGTATTCTTCTACATTCTCATTCTCAGATTGTTTTCTCATTGAGAAACGGTGTCTGCCCACCATTATACTTTCCTCCTCATCGAATTGTCGTTCCAATCTTTTAACTGCTTCTTGAAATTCATCTAATGGTATGAATTTACCTGACGGTGGCTCATATTCAGGCAGACTATAAAATATTTCTTGGCCTGCTACGCCTAACAAACCTACTAAAATAGCTGTTTTCCTTTCTGCGTCGAATTTCTTACCATTTATGGCAATTAAATAGTTTTCAAAGGCTCTGTACCAGTTGCGCCATCTCATAACTGGTTTGCCAGGTTCGTTTAGAAAAAATGCAGGAGCATTGAAGTTCGATTCATTTGCCATGTTATCGAGATCTGCAGTCTCTTTCTTAATAAATAGGGCAATTTTGGATGGTTAATGAAAAACAATCCTTGAAAATATAAGCTTTTCTGTCTGTAATATATATATAATTGTTTTTTTTTTTGAAAAAGAATAAACTGCACTATTTTTTTTTTATATATATAGTCGCGTGTGAAATCACAAGAGAAAGTTACTCAAATGTAGTATTTAACAGAAAGCAGGCAAAATTGCACTGCTTTCTACGAGTAGCGTGAAAAAAAAATCACGTAAAACAGTCACTCCATTGTGATTTACCTTGCTTTTCCGACGCTCTGACTCTCTGACAAGAGACAAAATGGCGTCGCGTCGATCACGTCGATGACGTCTTGACGTGAACAGCTGACGTTTCCTCTCAGCTGTGTGGATCGGAATGACAGTTTGCGCGAAGAAATTGACAGTTGAACTGTCAGCCCTCTCTGACGCTAAGATCGGCTCAGAAACTGCTCTCTGCTGCAGAAAACACGTACAATTTCAACTTGTGGAAACGAAATATGAGAGAAAAATACATCATAACTTGCCTCTTCAAAAGTAATAATCCGTCATCTGTATAGCTCGTGGACTTCACGTCTTCTTCGATGCTTCCCACGACGTGATGTTTACACTCAGCAAATATAGTTTCCCCAAAATTAAATAGAAATTAAGAATTACGCGAGTGTCATCACTTCCTAACATCAAGATTACTGAACTTGCCTTGAGGTTGTAGTAATGACGATCCGACGGAACTCCCTGCGCAAGCTCGCTTCACGAAGAATTCGTATCCCGACCCTCGTCGCCAAATATGTTGTGAAATGGTCACAGAAATGCAGGAAACATGTAATATGAAAAGTGAAGTATTTATTTAAATAAGCGAGCTCACGTAAGGTGGTGGAACAACTGTGAAGGAAGAAGCCGACTCCGTAACAGGGGCGTGGCTCTCCTATAAATATTTAATAAACATTCCTACCTACGTCATAACAATGACCAATGGGGAGATGAGGAATAGGAGGGGAAAAGAAACTAGACCTGCAACAACCTGTATTACACTTATTATTCAAAAAGGGGGGTGGTGATGGACAGAGTATCTGAATTGAGCAGAACACTCCTACCCAGTCAAAAGATCAGGGCTTGATCCATCACCGTTTTTTAGCTCACTGCACCATCCCAGTTCAGAACCTGGCTACATTCAAATTAGTCTGGGAACAGGGCAGACCAAACTACCAAGCAAATTCTTTACTGGAAAGAAACAAGCTTCCGGGGACCGGTTTCTGGCATTACAGTCGTCTTCGGCCCGGCTTGCTTGAATCATGATGGTGCAGTGAGCAAGGGACTCACATCTGAGCATACCCTTCCACACTTGTGGTGGCCAAAACGATTCAAAAAGGGGGGTGGTGATGGACAGAGTATCTGAATTAAGCAGAACACTCCTACCCAGTCAAAAGATCAGGGCTTGATCCATCACAGTTTTTAGCTCACTGCACCATCCCAGTTCAGAACCTGGCTACATGCAAATTAGTCTGACCCTGGCCCAGTGCATCATGGGAACAGGGCAGACCAAACTAAGAAGCCAATTCTTTACTGGAAAGGAAACAAGCTTCCGGCGACCGGTTTCTGGCATTACAGCCGTCTTCGGCCCGGCTTGCTTGAATCCTGATGGTGCAGTGAGCAAGGGACTCACATCTGAGCATACCCTTCCACACTTGTGGTGGGTAAAACGATTCAAAAAGGGGGGTGGTGATGGACAGAGTATCTGAATTAAGCAGAACACTCCTACCCAGTCAAAAGATCAGGGCTTGATCAATCACCGTTTTTTAGCACACTTATTATACCACCTTTCTTTTTAGGGCTCGGCCTACGTCACCACGAAGTGGGGCGGAGCTCCGAGCTCCTATTGTTAAAGAAAAAAAAAAAAGGTTTCTTTAGGGCTCTGGAAAGAAACATTCCTTAGTGCGCGAGCTTTTTTTTATTATCTGAATGGTGATTGGTCGTCGCGGTGCTGTTTTTGTAGTAGTCTTGATGCCATAGGGCATATGTAATGTTAGGCGGCCATGCTGGCATTTTCTGTGCGGTTACGCGCACGGCAGACTATTAATCTTAATTAGGAGATGTCAGAGTGCCCGTGTAATGCAATCCAGATGGTCTGAGCGGTGCAAGTGCTTCCAGACTAGGAGCAGGGTAGATCCGCGAAGATGAGAAACACTGAGCGCGAGACGGGCGCGAGAGGTGCACCCCGGGCCGTCTCAGCAGGAGGCTTTCACAGGAGCGTGTTTTTGTGCGACGGGTTCGATTCCCCGCCTGGCACACCACAGCTCCTCGCGACCCAGCCATGCGTGCACGCAACGTTGCACATCCTAATTAGCAGCGCTCGTGAGCAGAGCTCGCTCGCATCCCAAGAAACTCGCAACTCATCACTTTGGGATTTCCTGGCACGAAGCAAATTGCCACCGATGGAGCGGCTGCTGGAGGTTGCCAGCACCAAGGGGCTCTTTGTGCGCGGTAAGCAGCTCTGGTCTGCATGAATGGGCTCAGCCGAGCATGGCGCTGGCAGAACACCCCGGTGCTCGTCTCGTGGAGATAGGAGCCGCAGGTGAAGGTGTTTTGGAGATTTACACATTTCACAGAGAAATGATTTACTGGTTGGTATTCTGCCCGTGTAGTTAGGAAATAGGTGCTTTTGCCATTGTGTCTCAGAAAGAGGGCCGCTCTTGAACTTTTGAACTCCTGATTCACAATTTCGGCGGGAACCTGATTGATTCCGAAGTGATTGCACATCTGAAACCTCAAATTCAGCTGTGTGTGACATGGTTTCCCACCGTTTTCACCCCAACACAGTGGGGCCCTCAAAACATCCCATTTTAAAAATAGATTTTCTCAGATTGACAGGGAACAAAGAGTTCCCTGGGATTTTGCCTCGCGTGGTCAAGTCAAGACATTGTGTTGGAAAGCGCTGTTACTCGGTACCACACAACAATGGTTTTGGCAAAGAAACTGCGCCGCGCGCACAAAAGCAACTAATCGGTTATCCGCACGATCGAACAACTCATGGTGACGAGCAACTTTACGACCCTGGTTCTGCCAATTCAGCTCCAACCTTTTTAAAGGCTCGTTGTTGCTTTCCAACAGATGCAGAGTACATATATCTCTAAGTCATCATCCTTTTGCAATGCGATTGATCAGTGCTTTAAATGGGATGAACATGTGGGTGCATCCCTTCCAAGAATCTGTTCCAGGAGGTGTGACCTAAGGGCGTGGCTTAAATACGTGAAACATAACCCCTATGCTTCACACACCACCACACACCCACCAACGCCCCAAACAGTATTCAAATGGCTGTGAGTTTTCTGTTATTACATCCAGACATACCACCTAACAACAAACATGCACCTAAAGCGAGCCAGATCTATTGGCTTTGTCAAAGTTTGTTATCAGTATCAAATAAATGAGTACAGACAATGATTTTGTTAATAATTAGAATGAAAAATGTGACAATATTTAAAATAAGGGACTGTGAACTAAACATTGTTAACCCCTGGAGAAGAGGCAGTGGTGTTCAGTATGTTAATCAGCTCCGTTCTCCCCTTCAGGCCACTTTCCTCTCACTCTTTTTGTCACTAGCCCCCTTTTCCCCCTAATTCTTCCTTCTGCATATCTCACAAGTCATAACTCTCCTTTTCATAATTTTATTGTCACTGAGTCCTTCTGAATCTACTTCCCTGCATCACTTCCCATTCACCATGCATTTTCTTATTCTCTATTACACACATCCACACAAACATGCACACACACTCACACACTTCCTTTTCTCATCTGCAAATACAGCAGTCTTTCCAATTGGAACTGTCACTGTTTAAAAACCGCATACCTTCTTCATATACTTTTACATACAATGGTTATTACAATTGGCTCCTAAGTGACTGTTGCTACATAGATTGGATCAGTATGTAGCCATAATACCTTTTGGCTCATTGACAGTCACTGTCAGACACTCCCACTGCCTTCAGCTACAACTCCGGTGCATCATCAGGAACACCCATTCACACCTGCACTCACTCAGACACCTAGATGCGACTCAGTTCACGGTATGAACTATACCACAGTCATATGTTGAATGATAAATAGTATAGAAATTTAACAACTGGAAAGGCAAATCCCCCCGTGAATGCAAGATGAAGTAAAATGTGAACAATCTGAGACTGGGCAGGGTGCACCCCTCATAAAGGCCGGTGGTTAGAGCTTATTTATTCACTGTTCTTTGGTTGTTCTATGCAATATTAGTATTTGAGTTACATGTCTTCACGAAGAATTGAGCACAGGTTCCTTCTCTACACTGACCAACTAGGTTATTTTAACATTGAAGACAGTAGAGTCATTATAAATAAACTAGTGAGAGAGAAAATCATGACCTCGGCGCATAAACTGAAAGGAGCCTGCTGAAGTCTCAATGAAAGCCTGGCCTTCTTTCAATGGTTCATGGACGGTGATGTGTTGCTGCATTTTTTGTAAACCAACGCCCCTCTGAAATGCAGTCACATGTAATTTTGCATCACAGACTCTAGCCCTTTTTAGGGCTCGGCCTACGTCACCACGAAGTGGGGCGGAGCTCCGAGCTCCTATTGTTAAAGAAAAAAAAAAAGTTTCTTTAGGGCTCGGGAAAGAAACATTCCTTAGTGCGCGAGCATTTTTTTATTATCTGAATGGTGATTGGTCGTCGCGGTGCTGTTTTTGTAGTAGTCTTGATGCCATAGGGCATATGTAATGTTAGGCGGCCATGTTGGCATATTCTGTGCGGTTACGCGCACGGCAGACTATTAATCTTAATTAGGAGCTGTCAGAGTGCCCGTGTAATGCAATCCAGATGGTCTGAGCGGTGAGCGCGTTCAATGTAAAATGACGAGAGGAGAAGCAGCAGGCGAGGCTCACAGAAGATGACTTGTACGTGCTCGTCTACACTGTAGTTCTTGTGTTTCCTGAATACTCTCATTTTGGTGCTTTATTTTGCTCTCTTTCAAATATTCTCACCATAATGTCAGTGCTAACCAGATGGCAAAAAGTCTAGTGCGTCTTAGCATGACCACAAAATAATGTCTATTTAGTGAAAATCGTTTAAGCACTGTGCAATTGACAGCTTTTTCGAATGCTTATTAACACTCGCAACTACTTAAGGGAGGCCATTTCACCCAGTTGTGTTCGTACAAGAATAGCTGCCTGATCAGCTCGAACCACCTCTGCTTCACAAAAACGGCATTTTAAGAAAGCCACCCCTCTAGCACACCGACCCTACTCCCCCCCCTCATTAAATCTGTCCATTATAGAAATTACCGGGTGTCATTGTCTTTCATTAGTTTTTATTGAGAATCTTTTGCAGTTTGCAAAGTTATTTGAGTAGCCTTGGGCAATGTGTCCCACTGTGTGGATAACATCTAAAGTTAAAAACATTGTACGTGAGATGTTATGATACATGGCTTACTGTTGCAGGTATTGTTACATTCCTATTACACAAAAAGTTTGAAGGGACTTATGTGTTAGAGAGTATGCTGTTTTTTTGTAATTTATTTTAATCCTTGCCTTAGTGGGAGAACAAAGCATCCAATCTATTGGGCCCCTCTCTTTCAAGCATGAGGCCACAGGGAAGCGTAGGAATGTAACACTACTGTGACAAGATGAGATAAGAAGTGCATAGGGAGTGCATAGGGAGCGCAGAGTGCATAGGGAGCGCAGAGTGCATAGGGAGTGCAGCGTGCATAGGGAGTGCAGAGTGCATAGGGAGTGCAGAGTGCATAGGGAGTGCAGAATGCATAGGGAGTGCAGAGTGCATAGGGAGTGCAGAGTGCATAGGGAGTGCAGAGTGCATAGGGAGTGCAGAGTGCATAGGGAGTGAAGAGTGCATAGGGAGTGAAGAATGCACAGTGCATAGGGGGTGAAGCGTGCACAGTGCATAGGGAGTGCAGAGTGCACAGTGCATAGGGAGTGCAGAGTGCACAGTGCATAGGGAGTGCAGAGTGCATAGGGAGTGCAGAGTGCATAGGGAGTGCAGAGTGCATAGGGAGTGCAGAGTGCATAGGGAGTGCAGAGTGCATAGGCAGCGCAGAGTGCATAGGGAGTGCAGAGTGCATAGGGAGTGCAGAGTGCATAGGGAGTGCAGAGTGCATAGGGAGTGCAGAGTGCAGAGTGCATAGAGAGTGCAGAGTGCATAGGGAGTGCAGAGTGCATAGGGAGTGCAGAGTGCATAGGGAGTTCAGAGTGCATAGGGAGTGCAGACTGCAGAGTGCATAGGGAGTGCAGAGTGCATAGAGAGTGCAGAGTGCATAGGGTGTGCAGAGTGCATAGGGAGTGCAGAGTGCATAGGGAGTGCAGAGTGCAGAGTGCATAGGGAGTGCAGAGTGCATAGGGAGCGCAGAGTGCAGAGTGCATAGGGAGTTCACAGTGCATAGGGACTGCAGAGTGCATAGGGAGTGCAGAGTGCATAGGGAGTGCAGAGTGCATAGGGAGTGCAGAGTGCATAGGGAGTGCAGAGCGCAGAGTGCATAGGGAGTGCAGAGTTTAGAGTGCATAGGGAGTGCAGAGTGCATAGAGAGTGCAGAGTGCATAGGGAGTGCAGAGTGCATAGGGAGTGCAGAGTGCATAGGGAGTACAGAGTGCATATGGAGTGCAGAGTGCATAGGGAGTGCAGAGTGCAGAGTGCATAGGGAGTGCAGAGTGCATAGGAAGTGCAGAGTGGATAGGGAGTGCAGAGTGCATAGGGAGTGCAGAGTGCATAGGGAGTGCAGAGTGCATAGGGAGTGCAGAGTGCAGAGTGCATAGGGAGTGCAGAGTGCAGAGTGCATAGGGAGTGCAGAGTGCAGAGTGCATAGGGAGTGCAGAGTACATAGGGAGTGCAGAGTGCATAGGAAGTGCAGAGTGCAGAGTGCATAGGGAGTACAGAGTGCATAGGGAGTGCAGAGTGCAGAGTGCATAGAGAGTGCAGAGTGCATAGGGAGTGCAGAGTGCATAGGGAGTGCAGAGTGCATAGGGAGTGCAGAGTGCATAGGGAGTTCAGAGTGCAGAGTGCATAGAGAGTGCAGAGTGCATAGGGAGTGCAGAGTGCATAGGGAGTGCAGAGTGCATAGGGAGTGCAGAGTGCATAGGGAGTTCAGAGTGCATAGGAAGTGCAGAGTGCAGAGTGCATAGGGAGTACAGAGTGCATAGGGAGTGCAGAGTGCAGAGTGCATAGAGAGTGCAGAGTGCATAGGGAGTGCAGAGTGCATAGGGAGTGCAGAGTGCATAGGGAGTGCAGAGTGCATAGGGAGTTCAGAGTGCATAGGAAGTGCAGAGTGCATAGAGAGTGCAGAGTGCATAGGGAGTGCAGAGTGCATAGGGAGTGCAGAGTGCATAGGGAGTGCAGAGTGCATAGGGAGTGCAGAGTGCAGAGTGCATAGAGAGTGCAGAGTGCATAGGGAGTGCAGAGTGCATAGGGAGTGCAGAGTGCATAGGGAGTGCAGAGTGCATAGGGAGTTCAGAGTGCATAGGAAGTGCAGAGTGCAGAGTGCATAGGGAGTACAGAGTGCATAGGGAGTGCAGAGTGCAGAGTGCATAGAGAGTGCAGAGTGCATAGGGAGTGCAGAGTGCATAGGGAGTGCAGAGTGCATAGGGAGTGCAGAGTGCATAGGGAGTTCAGAGTGCATAGGGAGTGCAGACTGCAGAGTGCATAGGGAGTGCAGAGTGCATAGGGAGTGCAGAGTGCAGAGTGCATAGGGAGTGCAGAGTGCATAGGGAGCGCAGAGTGCAGAGTGCATAGGGAGTGCACAGTGCATAGGGACTGCAGAGTGCATAGGGAGTGCAGAGTGCATAGGGAGTGCAGAGTGCATAGGGAGTGCAGAGTGCATAGGAAGTGCAGAGTGCATAGGGAGTGCAGAGTGCATAGGGAGTGCAGAGTGCATAGGGAGTGCAGAGTGCAGAGTGCATAGAGAGTGCAGAGTGCATAGGGAGTGCAGAGTGCATAGGGAGTGCAGAGTGCATAGGGAGTGCAGAGTGCATAGGGAGTTCAGAGTGCATAGGGAGTGCAGACTGCAGAGTGCATAGGGAGTGCAGAGTGCATAGAGAGTGCAGAGTGCATAGGGTGTGCAGAGTGCATAGGGAGTGCAGAGTGCATAGGGAGTGCAGAGTGCAGAGTGCATAGGGAGTGCAGAGTGCATAGGGAGTGCACAGTGCATAGGGACTGCAGAGTGCATAGGGAGTGCAGAGTGCATAGGGAGTGCAGAGTGCATAGGGAGTGCAGAGCGCAGAGTGCATAGGGAGTGCAGAGTTTAGAGTGCATAGGAGTGCAGAGTGCATAGGGAGTGCAGAGTGCATAGGGAGTGCAGAGTGAATAGGGAGTGCAGAGTGCATAGGGAGTGCAGAGTGCATAGGGAGTGCAGAGTGCATAGGGAGTACAGAGTGCATATGGAGTGCAGAGTGCATAGGGAGTGCAGAGTGCAGAGTGCATAGGGAGTGCAGAGTGCATAGGAAGTGCAGAGTGGATAGGGAGTGCAGAGTGCATAGGGAGTGCAGAGTGCATAGGGAGTGCAGAGTGCATAGGGAGTGCAGAGTGCATAGGGAGTGCAGAGTGCATAGGGAGTGCAGAGTGCAGAGTGCATAGGGAGTGCAGAGTGCAGAGTGCATAGGGAGTGCAGAGTACATAGGGAGTGCAGAGTGCATAGGAAGTGCAGAGTGCAGAGTGCATAGGGAGTACAGAGTGCATAGGGAGTGCAGAGTGCATAGGGAGTGCAGAGTGCATAGGGAGTGCACTAGGCACACACACCTCCAGGCACCAGTGCACTCTTCCACCAAACACACACACCAACAGCCATCAGTGCATGCATCAATTGTTAACGCATCCACAATTAACTTTTGTACCAATCGCAGTATGATACACTTTACTTTTAAACATATTCATGTAAAGCACAGCATGACACCATTGGTAAAATTACAATACAACTCACATAATACCACTACACACCACATGCACACACTCCATCACACATGACGAAAAGACATTGCCATTTACAATACCATTAGCTCAAAATCAAATAAATCCGAGCCCGATTGCATTTCTAATGCTTGTTTATAATTGTATATGTAACTTGTTAATATATAAATTCCATCACTAGTACCTTTTGTATTGTTGTGAAATCGTAAATGAAGAAACAGCAGAAGAAAGGAATGTATTTTTATGGACTTTATTTGTAAGGTAAAAGAGCTTGTGCGAGGAGTGATGGCTACACAGAGCCAGGGTGAAATCCGTCGATCACGTCACTGACGTCATTCTTATACCTGCTTGACATTCTAGATGTGCGCGTGCCTAGCAACCAATAAGACAGCAGTGAAACTTTAAACAACTAGAACCACAACATCTCCCTTTTTTATGGAAGAGCAATTTACATACATTCATTGTTGGACAGGCCCCATGAAGGGCTCGCTCCCCCCCCGCATGACAGGGCCCTGGTATCGGCCTTCCAGGTACTACCCGCAGAAGCAACCCCCAACCCGTCCCCCATGGGACGTCTGCTCCTGGGAATCCCTGTGTCCCTGGCCTGGGCCACCGTCAGCACCCTTGCCCGGGCCAGCCGCCATCTTAGACACTGCACCACGAGGCCGCGTGGCCTCAGCTCGACCCCAACCCCAGGCCTGGCCAGGCCCCGACATCCCGGCACCACCATCCACCCAGGAGGTGAACGGACCACTTGGCCGGTCAATGGGAGTAAGAAGTGTCGATGGCTCTCTCCCGCCAGGTGCCGATCACCCCCAGCCTCCCCGGGCGCTGGCTCCACCCCCCTGCTGGGTGTCTGGACTCCCTCATCCCGGACCTCCCGACCTCCAAGAGCGAGGGTCCGGACATCAAAGAGTGCCAGACCTATAACTGAGGCAGCCCCAGAACAGGAAGGCAGTTGTACCCTGGAGTCAAGAGACACCGCGACGAACTCATCCTTGACGGACTGCTGGCGCTGCCGCAGCCCTGCCTTGTGAACTATTGTCCTGCCTGCTGGCGCTGCCGCGGCCCTGCCTTGTGAACTATTGTCCTGCCTGCTGGCGCTGCCGCGGCCTTCTGCAACCTTCATCCTCGTGGGACCTGCTGGCGCTGCCGCGGCCCGTTGCAACCTTCATCCTCGTGGGACCTGCTGGCGCTGCCGCGGCCCGTTGTAGTCTTCATCCTCGTGGGACCTGCTGGCGCTGCCGCGGCCCGTTGCAACCTTCATCCTCGTGGGACCTGCTGGCGCTGCCGCGGCCCGTTGCCACCTACGACCTCTTCGGGACCTGCTGGCGCTGCCGCGGTCTGACCCGTCCGAACACCGAGCTCAAGGATTGTGAGCTATCACCGTTCCACCGCCGTACCTACGGGTACCAAGACTGTCCCGCTACCCCCTTCCCTAATAGAGACTAGAATTGAGAGGATCATCGTGTCCTGATCTCATTGTATCGTACTACCTTACTTCAAGAACTGCCTATAAAAGGTGTTAATCTGATCTTCGTGTGGTGTCCATCTGTGGGGGGGAAGTTACTTGTCTGCACGATCGCTGGGGACGGCCCTCACCGGAGGCCTCTCCCCTTGTGCTCGGCCGACCCTCCAGGTCCCCGTCTAACATTGGTGGCCAGCGGCGCGATCCGAACCAACGCGTACCGTACAGATAGTAACTCACCCTACGACTAAACCACAATGACGACCAAAGAGAGCGGATCGGCAGAGAAGTTCCAGATGGAAAAGCTGGAGGAATACAGCCACCGAGAGCTAAAACAATTTTGCATGGACTTAGGCATTGCTACCACCGGGCTAAGCACAAAAGAAGACTTCAAAAACGCCCTAGAGGCCTTGACAGAGACGAATACCGCCACACCCCGGGACCTCGAAGCCCCGGAAGTCAACACCACCCTGACGGAAGAACGGAGAACAGGTCCCTCCCGAGAAGAGATCCAGGAGCGGGAAAAAAATAGACTACACGAGCTAGACTTGGCACGGCTCAAATTAGACGGAGAATTGAAGCTGGCGGAACAGAAAATAAACTTAGAACACTTGCGGCTCAGAGAAGAGCGAGAGGAAAAACAGAGACAGAGGGATCTCGAAGAAAAAAGACTGGCATACGAACACGAGTGCAAACTAGCAGAGATAGAAATACGCAAACTGAACCCAAACCTAGGGGTGCCCGAGCCACCGCGCTCCCCGGGTACTACCGAACAGAAGGTCCACATCCCCAAGGATGTGGTCCGAGAATACCACCGGAACGACGACATACAGCAGTGGTTCAAGGCCTACGAGATCGCCATGACGGCCCACCGGATCGCTCGAAATGACTGGGGAGCTGGGCTATGGGGAAGATTCGTCAATGAGGGCCGTGATGCCCTGCTGCAGCTTCCGGACCATCAAATGACGTCCTATGACCACATGAAGGCCGCCCTCCTCAGCCGATATGGGCTTACGCCCGAAATGTACCGCCAGAGGTTCCGCAACTGCACCCGGATCGCAGGTACAACTTGGTTGGAGTACGTAAACTACTTCAGCCGAGCCTTCGAGGGGTGGATCAAGGGTAACAACGTAACCACCTACGAACAACTCTTCAATCTCATTGTGTGGGAGCACCTCTCCAACAACTGTTTCGTCGAACTCAGGCAGCACCTCCTCGACAGTAAATTGACTGAACCACGGCAGCTCGCCACCGAGGCGGACCGGTGGGAGAGCACCCGAGTGGCCCGGAGTGGGCCGAATGAGCAGAACAGATCCAACCAAGGTCATCATCGTCCCCGAGGAGGAGGAGGAGGACCGGGCCGAGGCAGAGACGCTGTCCTGGTCACTCCCGCCAACACCACCCCGCCCCCAGCCGGCCGGGGAAACCCCCCGATGCGCCCGGGGTTCCGAGCCAACGTTACGTATCACCGATGCCAGCGAGTCGGCCACTACGCCAGTGACCCGACCTGCCCGAAGAACCCGGCGCCCGGGCCCCGCCAGGTGGCGGCCGCCGTCCTAGGAGAAGAACAAGTCTCCGAAGACACTGAAGCATACGAGTCGGAGCAGTTCGAGTGGGAACCTGCCGCCATGACCCTGGCCTGCCTAGGGGGAAGAGACATGGTCCCGCGGACTCCCCTGCCAGCCAACACTCGGAAGTACAGCCAATGGGTGAGCATAAATGGGCGCAAGGCCGAAGCCCTGCGTGACACCGGGGCCAGTGTGACGGCCGTCCGCTGTCACCTGGTGACCCCAGAACAAATCCTGCCAAACGTTCTTTGCCCCGTCCGATCGGCAGACAATTCGGAGAGCCTGTGTCGGATGGCCTGCGTCCCCTTTGAATGGGGAGGAGTGTCCGGCATGCTAAAAGTAACTGTCCGCGACGATGCCCCCGTGGACTGCCTCCTGGGGAACGATCTCGAGAGCTCCCCGTGGGCAGCTGTTGAAAGAAGAGAGCATCTGGGGATGTTGGGTCTCCCGGACTGGGCGTGCGTGACCACCCGGTCCATGGCCACCCGCACCATCCCTAGACCGGAAGAACCCGAATGGTCAGCACCTCCTCCCCCGATCGCTCCCGAAGAAGACTCCATCCATACCGACCACCCGGAACCAACCCCAGAGGGGTCCGCACAGCCCCCCGAACTTCCCGACCTGGCTCAGTGGCGTCAAGAAGGGGGCCCCACCCAAGAACAATTCCGGCAGGAGCAAAAGACCTGTCCCTCCCTCGAGGGACTGCGACAGCAAGCGCTCGCCCAGGGCCAAGGGGACACCACCGGGGCCCACTGGGTTTATTGGGACAATGATCTCTTGTACAGCGAGCAGAGAATCGCAGAGCTGGGGGCCGGTCGAGTGCTGGTGGTGCCCCTCCGCTTCAGAGACTTCCTGTTGAACTTGGCCCATGATGTCCCCCTGGCTGGGCACCTGGGGCAAGACAAAACCTACCACCGCCTGGTGACTCACTTTTTTTGGCCCAAAATGAGAAATGACGTCTCCAACCACTGCCGGTCCTGCCCGACCTGCCAGGCCAGCGGGAAGAGCGGCCGCAAACTCAAGGCACCCCTACAACCATTCCCCGTGGTGACCACCCCGTTCGAAAGGGTGGGAATAGACATTGTGGGGCCCCTGGACCCCCGAACAGCACAAGGGCATCGCTTCATCCTGGTCCTGGTGGACCACGCCACCCGCTATCCTGAAGCGGTCCCCCTTCGTACTATAACAGCCCCAGTAGTGGGTCGAGCCTTAATGGGGATCTTTTCTCGAGTGGGCTTCCCCCGGGAAGTCGTCAGCGACAGGGGTACGAACTTTATTTCAAAGTATATGAAATCCCTCTGGCAGCAGTGCGGGGTCACTTACCGATTCACAACCCCCTATCACCCCCAGGGAAACGGACTGGTCGAGCGGTTCAACCGCACTCTCAAGGGGATGATCATGGGGCTAGAAGAACCCCTACGCCGCCAGTGGGACGTGCTACTACCGTGCCTCCTCTTCGCCTACCGAGAAGTCCCCCAGAAGTCCCTCGGCTTCAGCCCCTTCGAACTCCTGTACGGACACCCCGTTCGCGGGCCTCTCAGCCTAGTGAAAGAGGAATGGGAAATGGCCCCCCTAAAAAACCCTCCAGACGTCTACAAGTACCTCCTGACCCTCCGCAATCAGACCTGGAAATTCAGGGAGATCGCCAAAGCCAATCTTGAGGCCAGTCAAGAGGACATGAAGAAGTGGTACGATCAACATGCCTCCTCCATCGAGTTTGAACCGGGTCAGCAGGTATGGGTGATGTCCCCCATCGAACCGTGTGCCTTGCAGGACAAATGGACAGGGCCCTTCAAGGTGATCGAGCGCAAGAGTCCCGTCACCTATCTCATCGACCTGGAGTCCCCCCGGAACCCCCTCCGGGTTCTCCACGCCAACAGACTCAAACCCCACTTCGTGCGCTCAGAGCTCAGCCTGCTGATGGCTACCGACAGTGGTGCAGAAGGAGACTCCGAGCCCCTCCCTGACCTACTGAGGACCCGTGAAGGAGATGGTTCGGTGGACGGGGTCCGACTCTCCGAGGCCCTGACCCCAGAGCAGCGTCAAGATTGTCGGGCCCTCCTGCTGCCGTTCGCAAACCTGTTCTCCCTCGCACCCGGAGTCACCTCCTGGTGCCTGCACGACGTGGACACTGGGGACAGTCCTCCTGTCCGACACCGGGCGTACCGAGTACCGGATCGGGTACGTACATGCATCCAAGAAGAGGTCTCCAAGATGCTCGCCCTCGGGGTCATCGAACCTTCGGACAGTCCCTGGGCCAGCCCGGTCGTCCTGGTCCCCAAGGCCGCGGCCCCGGGCACCACACCTGAGCTCCGATTCTGCATCGACTATCGGGGTCTGAACGCGGTCACCCGAACCGACGCTCACCCTATCCCCCGAGCAGATGAACTAGTCGACCGCATGGGGGCAGCCCGCTACCTAAGCATCTTCGACCTAACAGCGGGCTACTGGCAGATCGGCCTCACCCCCAGGGCCCAAGAACGTTCCGCTTTCTCCACCCCGGATGGGCACTACCATTTCAGAGTGATGCCATTCGGCATGAAGAACGCTCCAGCCACTTTTCAAAGACTGGTGAACCAGGTATTGGCGGGCCTCGAAGAATTCAGCGCCGCCTACCTGGACGACATCGCGGTATACAGCCGCCACTGGACAGACCACCTCCACCACCTCCGAGAGGTCCTGCAGGCCCTCCAACAGGCCGGCCTCACCATAAAGGCCAGCAAGTGCCAAATCGGCCAGGGGTCCGTGACCTACCTCAGACACCAAGTGGGGAGCGGTCTG
The DNA here is from genome assembly GCF_964261635.1 of Lissotriton helveticus. NCBI lineage: Eukaryota > Metazoa > Chordata > Amphibia > Caudata > Salamandridae > Lissotriton > Lissotriton helveticus. The sequence goes on along the minus strand of NC_136073.1, from coordinate 128,754,770 downwards.
GTGGCCCCCCTCCAACTCAAGGTAGCTGCCATTCAGTCCTGGCAACCCCCCGAAACACAAACCGAGGTCCGAGCCTTCCTGGGGCTCACCGGATACTACCGGCGGTTCGTGAAGGACTATGGCAGCATTGTGGGGTCCCTCACGGAACTCACGTCTAAGAACCACCCAAAAAGAGTCAACTGGACTCCCGACTGTCAAGCGGCCTTCGAGAAGCTGAAGGCCGCCATGTGCACCGCTCCTGTGCTCCAGGCCCCCGACTACAGCCGCGAGTTCATCGTTCAGACCGATGCCTCCGACCATGGTATTGGGGCCGTCCTCTCCCAACTGAACCCCGAAGGAGTCGACCAACCAGTGGCCTTCATCAGCAGACGCCTACTGCCCCGAGAACAGCGCTGAAGCACCATTGAGCGAGAGGCCTTCGCAGTAGTATGGGCCCTCAAGAAGCTCCGGCCTTACCTCTTCGGAACCCACTTCCGGGTACAAACAGATCATCGGCCCCTGCAATGGCTCATGCAAATGCGGGGGGAGAACCCCAAACTATTGCGATGGTCCATCTCCCTGCAGGGGATGGACTTCACTGTAGAGCATCGCCCTGGTCAAGACCACGCCAACGCGGACGGCCTGTCCCGCTTTTTCCGCCTCGACGAGGAAAGTCCCCAAGAGGATGGGTGACTCTCCCCGCCTTCAGCTGGGGGGGACGCATGTTGGACAGGCCCCATGAAGGGCTCGCTCCCCCCCCGCATGACAGGGCCCTGGTACCGGCCTTCCAGGTACTACCCGCAGAAGCAACCCCCAACCCGTCCCCCATGGGACGTCTGCTCCTGGGAATCCCTGTGTCCCTGGCCTGGGCCACCGTCAGCACCCTTGCCCGGGCCAGCCGCCATCTTAGACACTGCACCACGAGGCCGCGTGGCCTCAGGTCGACCCCAACCCCGGGCCTGGCCAGGCCCCGACATCCCGGCACCACCATCCACCCAGGAGGTGAACGGACCACTTGGCCGGTCAATGGGAGTAAGAAGTGTCGATGGCTCTCTCCCGCCAGGTGCCGATCACCCCCAGCCTCCCCGGGCGCTGGCTCCACCCCCCGCTGGGTGTCTGGACTCCCTCATCCCGGACCTCCCGACCTCCAAGAGTGAGGGTCCGGACATCAAAGAGTGCCAGACCTATAACTGAGGCAGCCCCAGAACAGGAAGGCAGTTGTATCCTGGAGTCAAGAGACACCGCGACGAACTCATCCTTGACGGACTGCTGGCGCTGCCGCAGCCCTGCCTTGTGAACTATTGTCCTGCCTGCTGGCGCTGCCGCGGCCTTCTGCAACCTTCATCCTCGTGGGACCTGCTGGTGCTGCCGCGGCCCGTTGCAACCTTCATCCTCGTGGGACCTGCTGGCGCTGCCGCGGCCCGTTGTAGCCTTCATCCTCGTGGGACCTGCTGGCGCTGCCGCGGCCCGTTGCAACCTTCATCCTCGTGGGACCTGCTGGCGCTGCCGCGGCCCGTTGCCACCTACGACCTCTTCGGGACCTGCTGGCGCTGCCGCGGTCTGACCCGTCCGAACACCGAGCTCAAGGATTGTGAGCTATCACCGTTCCACCGCCGTACCTACGGGTACCAAGACTGTCCCGCTACCCCCTTCCCTAATAGAGACTAGAATTGAGAGGATCATCGTGTCCTGATCTCATTGTATCGTACTACCTTACTTCAAGAACTGCCTATAAAAGGTGTTAATCTGATCTTCGTGTGGTGTCCATCTGTGGGGGGGAAGTTACTTGTCTGTACGATCGCTGGGGACGGCCCTCACCGGAGGCCTCTCCCCTTGTGCTCGGCCGACCCTCCAGGTCCCCGTCTAACATTCATATTATTTAAGTGCACAGGAAAAATTATTTTTATATAAATATATATTTTATATAAAAAAATATATAAAAATATATATCATTCTTATACCTGCTTGACATTCCAGATGTGCGCGTGCCTAGCAACCAATAGGACAGCAGTGAAACTTAAACAACTAGAACCACAACATCTCCCTTTTTTATGGAAGAGCAATTTACATACATACATATTATTTAAGTGCACGAGATAACTTAGGATATGTGATGAATTACGTAAGATCCTTCCAACCCTCAAAGCACAACAGGGAACATAGTGAGCACGGAGTATATACGTTTGATTACACTACGAGACCCACAACAAACTCTATTCCTATGGCTTAATACACTTTGTCATTCGTACAAGTGAATAATACAACGTTGTCATCCACACTAGCTGCATGGCAGATGCAGAGCGACCCAACATTTATATCCTTCTTCTTATTTCTAATTTTCCTTGAAGAAACCTCGATCAACACAACCATCCCTCACATAAAAAATGAGGATTAATATTTCATGAACAATGTCTTTTACATGTTAAATAAGATGCCAACACCTGTGGAATTCCGTCCATGAGAAAACTTTTACTACTTCCAATGAGTCCGAGGATTTTGGAGAAACTAATAGAGAGTTCTCTAGAATTTCAGGGTACCCTCGGTGAGAAACATGAGCGTAGGAAGTCCATAACTACAGCAGACTTATTGTGCTGACAGACTTGCATAACCATGAAAAGTGGTGCCGGCCCGTCTAAGGCACCATTGAAAAGAGCCGAGTTGAGAAGGAAACAAATAGTATTTCTGTGCCTTGCGTACCATGCTTGTCACAAGTGGTACGCATCACAATTTTCAACATGTGTATTAATAAATGTGACTCGACATAACAAATAGTACAAAAGAAATAATAAAATGAGTGTAACTCTATTGGAAGATGAAATACGAGCAATTCTTTCCTAATTTTAACATTCCCATCTTGGGCCACATGCACAATGTTCTAACAATAGGAAGCAGAAAACGATTAGGAGACCAAGGTTTACTTTCCATATTACTGTGTTAACATGCCTAGAATCGTAATATACAAAAATATATATATATACCATACATACAGTATTGCTTAATATTCGGTTTAGTGAATGCTGTACATTTTCTCTGCACTGTATGCCCTATGAACTCTGAAGCGCACTATGTGGGTATTATTTCCTATTTTCTGCAAGAAAAATTAATCTAATAATAATAAGAATTCTTCTAAAAGTACTTCAACTATATATATATATATACTTACTTACACTGAGATAATTCTCTACTGGCTCCTGATGGGACAGAAACAAATGGAATGACACCAGAAATTAACACACGGGATAGATATCCATGATTCGGATTACTTAACTGTGACCATATCTATCCACCTTATTAAGTTTCTACCCCTTTCTGTCGCATCAAATTAGGTTTTGATACTTCTACTTTTAATGCTAAGAATATGTTTGAAATAATCAAAATATTAATCTACGATTTCCTGAATGCTGTAGGATCAATAAGAAAGGCAAGAATCCACATCAGACCAATGCTAAAGAACAATACTGGAACAGAAGAGGATGAGCAGGAGCATTGAAGATACTTTCACAGGATCTGACTAGATTTTCCTCTTCTGACTCTCTTTTAAATTTGATATAAATTGTGACACTAGTTTATGTACTTGCACAGAATATATAACACTCTATATATCATACAGTACGAACGAAACTTGAACAGAATTGTTGAAATGTTCTCACCTTGAATTGACAGGAAGCAAGATGCGCTTAACCTATGGGAGTAAACTAAGCAAAGACTCGAAATTCACTTATAAAAAAGAGACAAGTTCTTTTTCCGCTCTTTAACTAAACAAATATAATATTTTACCCTCAGTTCTGCAAAGTACTTGGAATGCGGCCTTTGTTAAACTTGCACGTTGCTGGCAGACCTATATGGTAAATAACTAAAGATTTATAATATTTTACTCTCAGTTCTACAAAGCACTTGAAATGCGGCCTTTGTTAAACTTACACGTTGCTGGCAGACCTATATGCTAAATAACTAAAGATTTATAATATTTTACTCTCAGTTCTGCAAAGTACTTGAAATGCGGCCTTTGTTAAACTTACACGTTGCTGGCAGACCTATATGCTAAATAACTAAAGATTTATAATATTTTACTCTCAGTTCTACAAAGCACTTGAAATGCAGCCTTTGTTAAACTGACACGTTGCTGGCAGACCTATATGCTAAATAACTAAAGATTTATAATATTTTACTCTCAGTTCTGCAAAGTACTTTAAATGCGGCCTTTGTTAAACTTACACGTTGCTGGCAGACCTATATGCTAAATAACTAAAGATTTATAATATTTTACTCTCAGTTCTACAAAGCACTTGAAATGCGGCCTTTGTTAAACTTACACGTTGCTGGCAGACCTATATGCTAAATAACTAAAGATTTATAATATTTTACTCTCAGTTCTGCAAAGTACTTGAAATGCGGCCTTTGTTAAACTTGCACGTTGCTGGCAGACCTATATGCTAAATCAACATGTGCTTTACTCAACCCAAAACTTTTTAACAAGACGATGATATTATAGTGAATAAAAAAACGATAATTGTACGATTTAATTTACATACCCTGAATGCACATCTGTTCATGAATTGAAACGTTTAGCAAACATTACATAAGATTCCTCTACTCAGCAGTCTTATACTTATAGCCTTTTTAATTATCCTTCAGATCTCTGAGACCAACAAAAACAAGAAAACAATAGCGAATATTCCGTTGAATGAAAATGACCTAGAATTTCATATGGAAAGCAACTAACTGACACCTGATGTTTAAACTACGTTCAATAAACATTTCACCCTTGACCGATGAACTATTAATTTGTGTGGCACAAGTGAAAATGAATGTTGACTTAGCACCAGAGAAACTGAATGTTGACTTCACTTTTCCTCTGCCAACAAAAATAAATTTGATTCTCTGTCTGTACCTTTTCTTAACGTAACGGTGATGTGCCTTTCGATGCGAAATCGGCCTCAAAATGGCGTCGCGTTGACTACATCACAGACGCGATGACGTGTAAGTAACGTCACTGATTGTTACTCAGCTAAGGCGATTTGACAGGTGACAGTTGCCGTGAAAAAAAAACGTTAACTGTGACTGAAGATTAGACGTGCGTCACAGCCTTCAATTTCCTCAACGCTGTGAATACATAAGTTTACAGAAAAAACACGATCACAAAGATGAAACTTCTGTTAGAAAGAAAAGCTTTCTGAACTTGCCTGAAAAATAACTTCATGAGACTTCACTGACGGAACGTCCCTCCTCGATGAATTCTCTGGAACTGAACTCCTGATTGGCTGCCCCGGGACACCAAAGGTGGCCACCTACGAGGGCGGCCACCCTTAGTGCCATAGGATGGCACAGACCCCGAGCGGTCTAGTGGTTGGGGGGACTGGAGGTCCCCCCCGTGAGGTCACTTCCTGTGTCTTGGGGGAGGGGCGGGTGACTATATAGCCCGGGGGGCGAGGGTCAAGCGGCCTCTTTGTTCCTGGTTGCTGCTTGCGCTGACCCTCGCCCTCCCCGGCCTGGACCCTGAGCGGGTACTGCCCGTTGCCTTTCTTTAAGCCGACACCAGAACGCAGTGGGCAGGCATGGTTGAGAGGTGATGGTCTTACAATTAGGTTCCCATGGGTTTGGAAGTTAAGTGTCTTTCCTGTGAGGATAAACATGAGAGGAGTTGGTGAGCCTACAATAGGGTCGGCGTCAGGGGAGTGAGCCGCCTGGCGTGACATTGATGGTGAATGTGTCCCCAGTAGGTATAAGTAAGGGTGGAAGGCCACTTGCTAGACAGGGGACACCATGCCAGTGGCAGTGGTGTTGTTACCTGATAGGGGCGTGTTGGTTGCTGGTCAGCCAGCGGTACAGAATAGGAACAGTCTTGGGGATGGCACACTTGATGGACACCTGTATGCACAGTTGGCAGTTAGTTGGGAGTTCATGGACATCACTGTCACAGTTCCCTGTCCGGAGGGCGGCAGAAGGGAGAAGGAAGTTTAGTTGCGTGCCAGCTTGGCGGTGCTGAGGAAGAGAGCAGACTTGTCCTTGCCTGAGCTGAGGAGGCCGGTGATTGCAATGGTAATGCAATAGGTCCTTGGCGCCAACGAGAGGTGGATAGTGTCGCCCGACTACTTGGGAGTGGCCTGAAACATAGGAAAACTTGTTTCATCAGGCTTGGGTCGCTACTCGCCAAATGCACTGTGCGCTTTGATGTAGTCGGGGTTCATTTACCCAAAGTTGATAGGACGTTCCTGGGTTGATATAGCGGAAAGCACTAGGAGCAGCAGGTTGTACTAATAGGAAGCTAGTAGGTGGGGGGACTCTGGGGCGGCGGCGGCCACACACAGAGCCATGGCGGAGTTACAGGGCGATCCAATGCAGAAAGGTACAGAGGGGTACCCTCTACAGGAGCACCGGTGGGTGCGAGAGCAGAATTATCCCCAGGGAGGTCCACGCTGGGTTGGACCCTGGAGGAGTGACGGCGCCCCGTTAGTCCTTCGGGCGGTTGTAGACCTGAGCAACCGGGGGTTGCCACAACGCTCCGCCCCCCGAGGGGGGGGGCGTGGGCAAGGGGCGGAATAGAGGTCCGCCGAGGGGAGGGGTTAGACCTTCCCTCCAAACTGACAACGCCCCTGCGGTTAACACCCCGGGGGGTTATGGCTCATCAGGTGGGCGGGTCGCGAGAGGCGGCCTGCTCTGGATCGACCCGTAAGATAACCCAACATGAGCATAATGTATATGCTAATAAAACTGCAACAACTTTCTCCATCAAACTTGTGTTGTGTCGGTTATTGGTGGAATGGTGTGTTGTATGATGAAAGGTCTGGGGCTGGGCCGATATTGGCACTATGATTGGCTGCCCCGGGACACCAAAGGTGGCCACCTACGAGGGCGGCCACCCTTAGTGCCATAGGATGGCACAGACCCCGAGCGGTCTAGTGGTTGGGGGGATTGGAGGTCCCCCCGTGATGTCACTTCCTGTGTCTTGGGGGAGGGGGGGTGACTATATAGCCCGGGGGGCGAGGGTCAAGTGCCCTCTTTGTTCCTGGCTGCTGCTTGCGCTGACCCTCGCCCTCCCCGGCCTGGACCCTGAGCGGGTACTGCCCGTTGCCTTTTCCCTCCCTTCCGCTTACCCTGCTTTCGGGCAGTAAGTGGGGGGGGGGGTTTGCTATTAATATTACTGTCTTTGTGTTGCAGGCGGAGTTACAGGGCGATCCAATGCAGAAAGGTACAGAGGGGTACCCTCTAAGGGAGCACCGGTGGGTGCGAAAGCAGAATTATCCCCAGGGAGGTCCACGCTGGGTTGGACCCTGGAGGAGTGACGGCGCCCCGTTAGTCCTTCGGGCGGTTGTAGACCTGAGCAACCGGGGGTTGCCACAACGCTCCGCCCCCCGAGGGGGGGGGGGGGGCGTGGGCAAGGGGCGGAATAGAGGTCTGCCGAGGGGAGGGGTTAGACCTTCCCTCCAAACTGACAACGCCCCCGCGGTTAACACCCCGGGGGGTTATGGCTCATCAGGTGGGCGGGTCGCGAGAGGCGGCCTGCTCTGGATCGACCCGTAAGATAACCCAACATGAGCATAATTTATATGCTAATAAAACTGCAACAACTTTCTCCATCAAACTTGTGTTGTGTCGGTTATTGGTGGAATGGTGTGTTGTATGATGAAAGGTCTGGGGCTGGGCCGATATTGGCACTATGATTGGCTGCCCCGGGACACCAAAGGTGGCCACCTACGAGGGCGGCCACCCTTAGTGCCATAGGATGGCACAGACCCCGAGCGGTCTAGTGGTTGGGGGGATTGGAGGTCCCCCCGTGATGTCACTTCCTGTGTCTTGGGGGAGGGGGGGTGACTATATAGCCCGGGGGGCGAGGGTCAAGTGCCCTCTTTGTTCCTGGCTGCTGCTTGCGCTGACCCTCGCCCTCCCCGGCCTGGACCCTGAGCGGGTACTGCCCGTTGCCTTTTCCCTCCCTTCCGCTTACCCTGCTTTCGGGCAGTAAGTGGGGGGGGGGGGTTTGCTATTAATATTACTGTCTTTGTGTTGCAGGCGGAGTTACAGGGCGATCCAATGCAGAAAGGTACAGAGGGGTACCCTCTACAGGAGCACCGGTGGGTGCGAAAGCAGAATTATCCCCAGGGAGGTCCACGCTGGGTTGGACCCTGGAGGAGTGACGGCGCCCCGTTAGTCCTTCGGGCGGTTGTAGACCTGAGCAACCGGGGGTTGCCACAACGCTCCGCCCCCCGAGGGGGGGGGGGCGTGGGCAAGGGGCGGAATAGAGGTCTGCCGAGGGGAGGGGTTAGACCTTCCCTCCAAACTGACAACGCCCCCGCGGTTAACACCCCGGGGGGTTATGGCTCATCAGGTGGGCGGGTCGCGAGAGGCGGCCTGCTCTGGATCGACCCGTAAGATAACCCAACATGAGCATAATGTATATGCTAATAAAACTGCAACAACTTTCTCCATCAAACTTGTGTTGTGTCGGTTATTGGTGGAATGGTGTGTTGTATGATGAAAGGTCTGGGGCTGGGCCAATATTGGCACTATGATTGGCTGCCCCGGGACACCAAAGGTGGCCACCTACGAGGGCGGCCACCCTTAGTGCCATAGGATGGCACAGACCCCGAGCGGTCTAGTGGTTGGGGGGATTGGAGGTCCCCCCCGTGATGTCACTTCCTGTGTCTTGGGGGAGGGGGGGTGACTATATAGCCCGGGGGGCGAGGGTCAAGTGCCCTCTTTGTTCCTGGCTGCTGCTTGCGCTGACCCTCGCCCTCCCCGGCCTGGACCCTGAGCGGGTACTGCCCGTTGCCTTTTCCCTCCCTTCCGCTTACCCTGCTTTCGGGCAGTAAGTGGGGGGGGGGGGTTTGCTATTAATATTACTGTCTTTGTGTTGCAGGCGGAGTTACAGGGCGATCCAATGCAGAAAGGTACAGAGGGGTACCCTCTACAGGAGCACCGGTGGGTGCGAAAGCAGAATTATCCCCAGGGAGGTCCACGCTGGGTTGGACCCTGGAGGAGTGACGGCGCCCCGTTAGTCCTTCGGGCGGTTGTAGACCTGAGCAACCGGGGGTTGCCACAACGCTCCGCCCCCCGAGGGGGGGGGGGCGTGGGCAAGGGGCGGAATAGAGGTCTGCCGAGGGGAGGGGTTAGACCTTCCCCCCAAACTGACAACGCCCCCGCGGTTAACACCCCGGGGGTTATGGCTCATCAGGTGGGCGGGTCGCGAGAGGCGGCCTGCTCTGGATCGACCCGTAAGATAACCCAACATGAGCATAATGTATATGCTAATAAAACTGCAACAACTTTCTCCATCAAACTTGTGTTGTGTCGGTTATTGGTGGAATGGTGTGTTGTATGATGAAAGGTCTGGGGCTGGGCCGATATTGGCACTATGGAAACATCCGTTAATGTTCCACTCAATGAAATGGTACACTCACGTCGGAGGTGTGATGAGTACTAACGCTTTCCTGCACTCTTCAACTGAAGCATTGAAATGAGGTTGACTAACGTAACAGCGTCAGCTGAGCATTGACAGTTGACAGTTGGAATTGTCAACGACTTATAATGGCCCACAAGCTTCTTTCAGATACGCTGACAAACAACCTTCCAGTAACACTGCAATAAATATGTAAATATCTTAGAAATGTTGAAAGCGTTTCAAAACAAAACGCACATATTCACACTTGCCTGAAAAATATCTTTAATCTGCATCACAACTTCGCCGATCTTCCTCATGTACCACCTCTAAGTAGACTTTCTTGAAGAACCGTAACTTGTAATTATGCCCGGAACAATGAAAAGAATCGAATTATAAAGAAGAAATGCTCCTTGAAATTGAATGAAAAGCAAACACTTGCCTCGAAATGAAGTGTCGCACTCCCGAAGAAATCTCCGCCACAAGCTCTGAATACCTTTATCCCGTCCTCGTCGCCAATTGTTGTGAAATCGTAAATGAAGAAACAGCAGAAGAAAGGGATGTATTTTTATGGACTTTATTTGTAAGGTAAAAGAGCTTGTGCGAGGAGTGATGACTACACAGAGCCAGGGTGAAATCCGTCGTTCACGTCACTGACGTCATTCTTATACCTGCTTGACATTCTAGATGTGCGCGTGCCCTAGCAACCAATAAGACAGCAGTGAAACTTTAAACAACTAGAACCACAACATGTATCTTACTTAGTTCTATTGTAAAGCGCTACTATGACACCGTTGGGTAAACTTTGCGCTACATAAAATTGCATTTAAGAAAGAAATAAATAAAAATGCCCTGAAACTTTCTAGTTACTCCGATATCTCTGTGCTTGCCTTTTGCCCTGTAAACCGTCTGTTAAAATGGCGTCCATTTCGTGTTCTTAAAGCCCGCCCCCGCGCGCCCTCCGCACGTGTTAGCACTCACTCTATGTCATCCCGTATCGACGCCACAACTGTTACTGGTGTAGTCTTTGGGGCCACGCGCCGCCCCCGTGGTCGTAGAATGCTGAAGCCAACGAGGCAGCACGTGCAGGCAGCGGCATACAATGTTCAGCTACCATTAATCAAAGCGTCACAGCTACATCTCCATTCTAGAGAGCGGTTCGGTGACGCACGACCTATGAAAATGGAGCCCCGAGATGCTTCAAGCAGTGCGGAGTGACAGTAGAGCTGTTTAAAAACAAGTACACGAAGCTGTGCCGCGTCGATGTGGCAAAAGGTGCGAAGAGAGGTTGTTAGACCGGGCTGAGCTGTTTCACGTGGTATGACATCTGAGTCGAAACATCTATGTTTTTATATTTTTAAATTATGTGTATGAGCCTACGGTGTACTGCACCGGATGTGATGACAATCTGTATACAACCCGTTCATATAACCAGACGAGGTGGCCGAGTGGTTAAGGCGATGGACTGCTAATCCATTGTGCTCTGCACGCGTGGGTTCGAATCCCACCCTCGTCGGATATTTATTTAGTTCTAAATATTTTGTCTTGAATTTAACAACGAATAGAAAAAGTCTTTTCCCCAAGCACGAGTCGAAAAATTGCCCTGCCCAATGTTATTGTGAGAGAAAAACACAAAGACCTATTTTATGCTGACTCTCAGGGACCAGTCACTTCTCAGCATTCCACACACTGATTTTACATAGATTGGGATCGTTTCTTTTAACAACTAAAGTGAAGGATACAGTTAATTGTCTAGATGTTCCCAGAAACGTGTAAAAAAAACAAAGCATTGAGAAAACAATAAGTACAGCTTCTATTTTGAGTTGCAACTAGGATTTTTTGTCTGCTACAGTAAAAAAAGGAAAACAAATGCTTTTTTTGTAAACAATGCATTTATGAGCTTAATAATCAAATCTGTCATTAAAATAGTCCCTCGTGCTATGTAATGCACCAGAGGAGGCAGATTGTTACACCGAAACGTCCAACGTCATTAACTAAAGCCTTTGTGTGTATCTGCATTAGCATGCCAGACCTAAATAACTCCCTCTTCCTTGCTGAGGTAAAGAATCTCTTCGGATATGTGCTTTAAGTAGCGAGATGGAAGGGTAGAAAGCTAGAGACAGACAGACAGACAGAGATAGATAGATAGATAGATAGATAGATAGATAGATAGATAGATAGATAGATAGATAGATAGATAGATAGATAGATAGATAGATAGATAGATAGATAGATAGATTGATTGATTGATTGATTGATTGATTTACAAATATCTGCACACAGTTCCCAAATAGAACATACACAGAGATTAGATGGGCATTCACACAATGTTACACGAAGTGCATAAAAACACTAAAAATGAGGGGACAGAGAGTGACCTAGGTTCATGAAAATGTTGATAATTTAGAAGCGAAACTCACTGCGGATGGTGACCACAGACACCGGACGTGAAGCAAGCAGGTGTCAGCTGGTATTGACAAGGTGCATGTAACGGTTAATAGGACTGCCACAATATTTAGGTGGTTTCTATTCCATGTTTGACATTAGCCATTCTGAAGAAGGGACAAGGAAGGTGCAATTGGCACCCTATAGTCAGTCAGCAGTATGGGTCTTTCCGACATGTAAGCTTCGCAAGCTGAAAAGTGAAAGCAGCTTACATGTTGATGTGCAGGTTGGGGAGCAGCACAGTCTCGCAAAAGGGAGAAGTTCACAGGCCCAGGAATATTTATTGACTCCTAGGCTGGAAAAGGAAATAGTGCAAAAGTTCAGGAAAGTAACCTCTCTTGACTTAAAAAACAGACCAATTTCTATGGAAGCCCTGGGCCTCAAAAGTTTTGTTAAATTAAATTAACAAGATCATAAGGTCACAGGAGGGAGCATGGTACTTGCTCTAATTTCTCCGATTTTTGACTTTTTGCCATCTTTAAGCTACAAGATCTCCTAATTTCAGATTCATAATGCTTCCCCAGGGGTCCCATGTCAGAATAGTAATAACAAAAAAATTCTGTTATGTATTATTGGGCCTAATATAATTTACAGATATATTGCCCTACTGGGTGTAGATTTTCTCTTATTAACTCCAATGGGATGAAGTGTTTTTAGCAGTAAGGGTGGGAGGCAAACTCCGCTCCACCTGAGGAGTTTGCAAAGTTTTGCAACTCCGCACTCCGTTTAGAGTGCGAAGTTCAGCAAAACTCTGTCAACCGCCAGCGTAGCGGAGTTTACTGGCACGCTTAGTGCCACTCACCTCTAATTTGGTGCGTGGAGGCTACTACAAGACAGAGTCTAAGCACTCAAAATACAGACTTAGAGCCTTTCTTATTAACTGTAGGTCTCTGATTAAACACTCGGAGGATGTATGGATGTCCATTTCTAATAATAATTGGGACATGATGTTTCTTACTGAAACATGGTTAAAAGAGGAGTCTAATCCTGTTTTTAGCGCTCGCCATTCCGCCTGGTTTTAAAATTTGCTGCGCAAACAGGCCATGAGATGAAAGGGTGGTGGAGTTGCTATTATTGCGAGAGACTCCTGCGAGAATACAACCTCGGAGGCTTCTAACCTTGGACAGATTGAGGGTCCACATTTTTGCATTAAGACGGGTCCGATGGCATCCCTAAAGGGACTTCTTATTTATAGACCTCCTAGCTCCCCCTCAGTCTTACTTTAGACCTTTGCAACCTTATTGCTCAAAAATCTTTACAGTATAAAAACTTTTTGGCCTCACTCTACCGCCCTCACTCTACTACTCTACTGCCCTCACTCTACCGCCCTCACTCTACCACTCCACCGCCCTCACGCCCTCCATCTAACGCACTCACTCTACCACTCTGCCGCCCTCACTCTACCGTCCTCACTCTACCACTCTACTGTCCTCACTCTACCGACCTCACTTTACCACTCTACCGCCCTCACTCTACCACCCTCACTCTACCGCCCTCACTCTGCCACTCTACTGCCCTCACTCTACTGCCCTCACTCTACCACTCCACCGCCCTCACGCCCTCCATCTAACGCACTCACTCTACCACTCTGCCGCCCTCACTCTACCGTCCTCACTCTACCACTCTACTGTCCTCACTCTACCGACCACACTTTACCACTCTACCGCCCTCACTCTACCACCTTCACTCTACTGCCCTCACTCTGCCACTCTACTGCCCTCACTCTACTGCCCTCACTCTACCACTCTACCGCCCTCACGCCCTCCATCTAACGCACTCACTCTACCACTCTGCCGCCCTCACTCTACAGTCCTCACTCTACCACTCTACTGTCCTCACTCTACCGACCTCACTTTACCACTCTACCGCCCTCACTCTGCCACTCTACTGCCCTCACTCTACCACTCTACTGCCCTCACTCTACCACTCTTCCTCCCTCACTCTACCGCCTTCACTCTACCACTCTACCGCCCTCACGCCCTCACTCTACCGCCCTCAATCTACCACTCTACCACCCTCACGCCCTCACTCTACCACCCTCAATCTACCGCCCTCACTCTATCACCCTCACTCTACCACTCTACCGCCCTCACGCCCTCACTGTACCGCCCTCACTCTAACACCCTCATGCCCTCACTCTACCGCTCTACTGCCCTCACTCTACCGCCCTCACTCTACCGCCCTCACTCTACTCCCCTCACTCTACTGCCCTTACTCTACTGCCCTTACTCGACCGCCCTCTCTACCGCCCCATGTCATCACTCTACCTTCCTCACTCTACCACTCTACCGCCCTCACGCCCTCACTCTACCGCCCTCACGCCCTCACTCTACTGTCCTCACTCTACTGCCCTTACTCGCCCGCCCTCACTCTACCGCCCTCACGTCATCACTCTACCTTCCTCACTCTACCACTCTACCGCCCTCACGCCCTCACTCTACCGCCCTCACTCTACCACTCTACCACCCTCACGCCCTCACTCTACCACCCTCACTCTACCACCCTCACTCTACCGCACTCACTCTACCACCCTCATGCCCTCACTCTACCACCCTCACTCTACCACTCAACTGCCCTCATGCCCGCACTATACCGACCTCACTCTACCACCCTCACTCTACTGTCCTCACTCTACCGCACTCACTCTACCACTCTACTGTCCTCACTCTACCGCCCTCACTCTACCACTCTACCGCCCTCACTTTACAACTCTACCACCCTCACGCCCTCACTCCGCCCTCACTCCCTCAC